>NW_028327173.1:45050430-45675430 GCF_987537825.1 Furipterus horrens
TTATACAGCTCATCCCTTCAGTGTAGCTCAAAAGCTAGGTGGTGAAGAAAGTTTCATTTTTAACATGAAGGGAGAAAGGGGTGCTTCTCAAGACATGTGGTACTCTTTAGTGATTTGCATTGCTTCCATGTCCCTCGGGATACTGTACATGGCATGATACTATTCCTTCTGCAGATTCCTGGTTTAGCAGCCCCACGCTGAGTGCATACTTAAGTCAATATTTCTGTTTGTTGTTACATTACAAATTGTTCCTTAACCCAGTGGTGAGAGTTCACACTGATGCCAGCTGTGGAGTGACAACACCTACACACAGTCCCAAGAGGTCCCCATGTGCTGTGGAATTTGCCTTTTGAGGATGTTATTTAATACATCATTCACATGTCCCAACATTCAGCACTAATGGAATAAATAGAAGATGGCAATAGATTTATGTTCGTCCTATCAAGTCCTATGTGGAGGAGGTTTATTAAAATGTTTTAAGTGTGCTTGAGACACCTGGAGTTTAGCAATGTTTTTGTATGCTTAAACTTGCTTTTGCCCAATTTTCAACCCCAGGATCTCTTGGAGAATGGGTCTAATTTGTGAGTCATGTAAACTATGGTTATTGTAAGCCAAGAGAAATGCATTAAGATAATGTATTTCTTACATTATACAAATTCACCTTATTTTTATATATTTTCTTGGTCCGCAGCTAATGGAGAACTTTGTGATAAAGTTGGGTTTTATAGGAAGATTTAGAAGGCTTTAAGTATCAGAACTGAAATATACAAAGTGGGAAGCTTAAATGGACTTGTGGGTTGGAATCCTTCCTCCGCCAATCTTAGGGCCCAGGGCACATGTACTCTGATGGACTCTGGGAAACTCATGCCCAAACTTCTCCTTCTTGGAGATGAGGCTGTTGCTAACTTCACCCAGGCACTGGCTGTCACAGCCAATGGAACGCTCAGGATCTATGAGAAATATCATTAAGCTCTTCAGAAAAGTCACAACTGACAAAATAAGCCTTTTGACCAAACTCATCATTGAAGGTTTTTTTTCCCCTATTGGAAATTTGAAGGGGGAAAGAGTAGTAAAAAGGACATTGGATTTGCTCATAACCCTATGGTGCCATTGTGCCTGACAAGTATGTGAAAACCACAAACCCTGTCTTGTGTTCACACCCTGGGGCATCCTGTGGAGAACTGGGTAGCCTGTGGGACTTCAGGTGGTGGTGTTCAATCCTAAGGGCCATGCTCTTCCTGGCAAAGTGAATGGGAAACTCTCTTCTCTCCTCAACTCTTTTTCTTCCCATTGTTCTCTAAAAGACCCAAAGTGGTGCGGGTCACTAATTTCCCACAAGTATCAGGGATTTTGTACTAAAATGTATATAATATAATCACATAGTAGGTGCCAGATATACCAAGTAATTTCCATGTAATTATCTCATTTAATTCGCATAACTATTCTGTGATGTGGAGACTTTTATCATACCCCATTTTATAGGCAGGAAAACTGAGTCACAGAGGTTCAGTGATTAACCCAAGGTCGTATACACAGTAGCAGATAGCAGAGCGGAGGCCTCACATTCAGGACTCTTTGACTTGAAAACCTAGATACTGAACCACTGTTCCCTATTTCCTACCAAATCCAGCTTGGTGAATTTATCCAAGGCTAATAATGTGACTATTAATGGCACAAAGTTTATCTCTGGGTATCTCAGTATTTTCAAATATGACAGAAGCGTTCCCTTCCTTCTTCATCGCTCCCCACTATAGCTTAGATAAAAATTCAGCTCCCTTTTCCTGTGCTCTGCGCTCACTGTCAAGTCTTTTTACAAGGTAGCCAGATCTCCACAGGTGGCCTACTTTCAACCTCCAAGTCATGAAACAGGGCTGAGTGCTGATACACTAGAATGAGCTGAGTTTGCCCATACGCCAGAGACTCCAGAGGAGGGCGCATTGTATGCAAGAGAACAGCCTAGGTAGGAAACTCAGTTATCCTACTGAGTCATGTAACTGTGGGCAGGCCACTGAACCTCACTGTGCCTCAGTTTTCTCATCTGTGAAATGGGAAAGAATAGCAGCATCTACTTCATAGGATATTATGAGGATCAAATGAGTTAATATTTGTTTAGTGCTTGGTGTGTGGTTAGAGCCATATAAGGCTTAATTGCTGTTGTTATTTTTTGTGTAACTCTCAAAGTAGAGGCTGAAACAATGATCTTAACATTTTTGGCTCAATCCAGGTTGTCAATTTGGATAACTGAGACCAAGGTGCTTGTGTTCGTCACTGCTAGGAGAGCTGGGTTGCCTGTGGAGTTGGCCTCCAGTTCTGGAGTTATCTGGATATGCCCCAACTATAAACATGTCCATGGAATTGTGCAATTAATATATTTGTGAGATACGTCACTCACTCAACAAAAATGCTTTGTATTCTTGCTCTGGACCAGGCGGGTGCTAGAGACACATACTGAACAAGGCTTGGCCCTCGTTCCCAAAGAACACACAGTCTAGATGGCAGCAAATAACCTAACTGTAATGCAGCATGGCTAGTGCATAAATGTTTTAAGAAAAGCATGGGAAAACATATATTTTTGTACTGCAGGGTCAGAATAGTCATTGAGGGCTGCCCAAAGAAAGTAATATTTGAGCTGGGGCTTGAAAAATGAGTTAGAATCTGTGTATTGGAGGTTGGGAGTTGAACATGGGTATCCAAGCAGAAAGAACACCTTGAAGACATGCATGAAGCTATAAAAATTTAGGCTGTGTTTGGGGAGCATTCTATGTAGGACATTGGGATGGAAAGGAAAAGAGGCGGGCTATGAAGGGAAACACTTGATTCCTAAAGGGAGAAAGTAATAATGTTTCACTGCTTTGATTGTAAGCAACAGAAATGGAAGCTGGCCACTTAAGCAAAAGCAAACTTTATAGATATGATTTGGGGCACCAATAAGAGAGAAGATAAGGCTGTCTTCTTTATGTACTCCCCCACTGCTTTTATTATCTTTGCTTCATTCTGCCTGATTCTAAGTCCCAGGAGAGAAATTTTGATTGGCTGAGCCCAGGTCACAAGGTCACCTCATGTCTGTACAAGGTGATGAAAGAAAAGATTGTGTGGGCAGAGTCTCCTGGGACCCCTTCAGCTTCTAAGGTAGACTATTAGCACACTAGGGGGCACCAAGACGATACCTAATCAGGAAAAGTAATTCCCCCAAAGGAAATGAGGGGCCTGATAGGAAGGGCAAATATTGACTGGATGCACCCAACATTAAAGATGTCCATTATGAATGATTCTGATAGCATATATTTATTAATCACATGTTATATATTATCCTGAATACTTTGCTTTTTAAATGTGTTTTATTTAATCTTCATAACAATTGTAGGAGTAGGTATCCTCCCACTCTATAGGACTGGAGTAGGTATATTCCATTTATACAAATGAAAAAAAAATTATAGCTCAGAGAGGTTATATTACTTGCCCAAAGTCACACAGCTAGTAAGTGAGCAAGTCAGAGCTCAAACCCAGGTGCATCTGATGACAAAGCTCTCAACCACTTCATGTTGTACCTCCAAGTTTTCCAGTGAAGTGAAAGCACCTTCAGGTTGGCACTGAGTCGCCACTTCCCCGTCCCAGCCTTTCCTTCTGCCCTACTACTTCTGCATAGGCACAGTCAACTTGGCAGACCCAAAGATCTGGCTCATGGAAAGGAAGAGACAAGAACTTTTCTCAGTTGTCCTACTTGTAGGTTGTATGAAGCAGTTAAATAGCATCCTTGGCACTCTGGCCAAAACCTAGGCTCTCAAGTGTTTTGTGGGTGGTACATGGAGAACACCAAGTCAATGCATTTCAAAGCAATTTACAGCATCGCTTCCTTTTGAGCCCCCAGAATAGAGAGTCACACATCTGCAGGGCTCTGAAGCATGTTGTTTTAATTAATGACTGAGCAGAAGCTTATGCAATCCCAGTGGGCAAATCTGCCCAAATTTTTAAAAAATTCTACAAGAATTAAACTTACCTCAGAAGGTAGTGGGGATAACTTGTTCATCCAGTGGTAACAGCTCCCAAAGTACTGTGTCTGCCATTTTCAAATCTAGAACCACATATTTAGTATAAGTAGGGAAAAATGTTTGTTTCTGTCATCCAGTCACTCAGTCAGCCAGTGAGTCATCAGTTTCTATGATCTGGATGGAGGGCCCTGCGCTAAATGCGTGTGTTACTTAACTTGCCTAAACAGTGCAAGGTGGGGATCGGATCGTCATTTATAGGTAAGGAAATGGAATCTCACAGAAGTTAAGAGGCCAGCTTAAGGCCATAGAACAAGGAAGGGGCCCTTTCCATGATGCTCTGCCATATTCGAAGTGTCGTGAGCTCTCAGCCAATGTTCACTGACCTGGAGCTTGTTGTAGATTTTGATCAACAGTGGCTTCCCTGTGCCAGTCTTCACAGACACCTTCCCTGTACCATCCATAAAGGACCCATGTTGCCTCTTGTCAGGAAATGATGATGGAGAGTTTCGGCAGAATGGAGACTTTTGAACTGATCTCCCTGTTCCCAGAACTGTCTTCTTCACTTCACCCTTCACATTGACCACTAGAAATGTGTCTGAAATGCAAAACCAATCATGCTACTTCAGAGCTTAACAACCTCCAATGGCTCCTAGTTAGTTTCCTTCAATAAAAAAAAATCCACATTAATATGGACTGCAAGACCCTTCATGATCTGGCACTTACCTTCCTCTTCTGTCTCATCCACCAAAATGTGCCCCCACGCAACTCTCCCAACATCCTGGAAGGCACCAACACACCCCTGTTCATTTCTTCTGCTCTCTAGAATCCCCTGCCCTTCCATATCTGCCCACAGGGATTGCAGAAGCTTCTGCCCAGCTAACCCCTATGCAACCATTAAACCTCAGCTCAAGCAGCCCCTCCTCTGGAAAGTTCCCATCAGCATGATTATGTTCATCCTCTGTGCTCCTCTGAGGATTCCCATAGCCTACCAGGGGGACTAGCACTCATATTATTATAGGGGTGACAGAAAATTTCTGGTGTTGCATAGAACATAAATTCCTACTCAACAAGAGTAAACACAAAGGCAATAGTATAGCTATATCACATAAAGGCCATTTTGAGGTATAGTGGGCTTCAGATGGTTCTATCAGCTCTACTTCAGTTCTCTGTAATTTTCTCAGATCTGCCCTCTCAAGTGTCCTGACTTTGTCCTCAGGCTAACTTCCCAATGGTAGCAAAGCCATTGCTAATAGCAATTGGGACAATACACTTAGAGGAGCTGAGAAAGAACCTTCCCTCTAGTTGTCCTTCCTTTTGTTATGATGAGGCAAGTTTAGGTTGCATGCTCATCCTTGGACCAATTACTATCACCAAGAGAATGTGGAATAATAATTGGCTTAAGTCAGGACACCTGAAGCGATCACAGTCAAGGGTATGTGGAGGTGTCCTGTGATTGGTTTAGCCCAGTATAGGTCAGCTTCCTCTAAACCACATAGCTTATGTAGAGGAGGGGTGGGTACCTGAATAAAAGTGGAGTTCTGCCAGGAGGAAGGATTCTGTCTAAGCCACTGCAGTGGTCATTTGGGTGTGTACATACATCTGTCCTTTCATAAGACTATAAACCTCCTGAGGACAATGACCATGATTTGTTTATCTCAGTATCCCATTGTCTAGCACAATACCTGAAAAAATAATTGGGGAAAAAAATGAGATGAGTTATCATTGATAAAATATTACTGAAGCTGATACTTAGTCGAAGTAAATTAAAGAATCAGGTTTGCATAAGGTAATGGGGAAAGGCATTATTTCTACCTGCTGGATCTCTGTTTGCTATATAAATTAGATATTTTAAAAAGACATGTTTCTGTCTGCCAGGCTTTAGAAACAGTGATCTAAGAGTCAGACATTTTCTATTAAAGTTTTAAAAACATAGCTTTAAGTCATACATTATATTGAACGCTTTCATATCTCATCTGATTCAGTAGGTTTTAAACCTCACAGAGGTCACATTTTGAAACAGTAGCCACTTTTTACAACATTTCCAAACATTAAATAAAAATAAAAATTATTATGAAGATTAGAGATGTCCGTAGAGACCACGAACATGACACTTAAATATGATTATTATTAAGGACAGTATCATTTGGATTCTGAAGGTTACGATGGCTGGCTCATTGCTAAGCTTCACTTTTTTTCTTTTATTGAATTGAAGAAAGGGCAGATTCTATCAATGTTTTTTTTTTTATTTTTTAACAATGCCCTATTTTAGAATACAGGTTTTTAACCTGCACTAACCTTAGGGATATGATGAATGCCTAAATTATATGCAGAATTTTGTGTGTGTGAATATTTTTCTCCAGAGAACTATCGTAGTTTTTGTTATATTCTCAAAAGGGTTCTTGATCCACCAAAAGGTTGAGAACTGCAGATATTGGAGAGGAATTCCCTCAACACCGTGGCTGTCCTAGTAACTAGGGTCCTACATGAAGAAGAAAAGCTTTTCCCAGGGTCAGATTATTAGCTTAAATGGATTGCTTCCAGGAAATAGGTCGTTGTTAGGTTTTCCTTAGGATGTTTTAACTTAGATTATAGAGTTAGTTAGTAGATACTTCAAATGAATGGGGCTCTGTAAGGAGAAATCAGCGAAACAATTCCAAAGCTCCCACATCTGGCCATTGCCACTCAGCCCTTCTACCTTCTCCTAAAAGGCCTACTCTGATGCTGGGGTCTGCCATTGCCAGCTCCTACATGTACTGATGACAGTTTGGAATTTGCCCAGCCAGGTAGGGACACTCCCTCAGCTAACATTTGTAAGCAGCCATAAAGCTAGTGGTTTACTGTTTGTCTCTGAAACCTTGCAATTTTGATGTCATCCCCTGTGCGGTAAGAAGTAAAATAGTAAAAGGGAAGCCAAGTCAGGAGGGAGTGTGGATGTGTGCTCTTGTGTTTGTATGTGAGTGCCTGGGATGTGCACTCAGGGGTGGTTAGGAAAGGTGTTGTTTGGTTTCCCCCATGAGGAAGGATTTGTATTGTCAGTTCTCTGCTTTCCCTTTGTTTCCCTTCTTTCCGCTGCATTTTACTGTTCAGAACTGGAAGGATGCATTCAAACTTACGGAGCATGACATTTTAACTATCTCATTTCACCATGATTCATCTCAATTTACTTTCCTCTAAACTGTAGTTTTGAGAAAGCGCACCATCTCTGGGTTCTCCAGTGGGTAGAAGACTATAAACAGCATTAAATGAGCCCAATGTCAGCTGACTTGTGAGCAACGCTCACTCATTAGATCCTTATTGTTCTCCTAATGAGATGTTTTACTTTAGGATGGGAACGTGGGGAACATCAGCAATGGCCTCTGCAGTGTGTTGCTGCATGTTTAGTACAAACCAGCGGAGGTTACAGACTAGGTGGAATCAAATAATCCCACAGAAGTGTGGGATGTGCTTTGCCCATTGGGGCCCAGCAGATCCTAACACTTCATATTTGAGGCTTCTGTTTCCCTAAACCCTTGCTTTGCCCCCAGAAGATGCATTATCTGCAAAATGTATCAATCTCAGGACCCAATAATATATGGCTGCCAGAATATATTTTACTGTCTTTAGTTGACTTCCATTTTAGAGTTCAACCTCAAATGAACTTAGATGGTAAAAAATCAACTCTGTCTTCATTCACTTTAGGAGCCTCTGCTGCTGAGTAGAATGAATCGATAATGAGGTCATGAACAAATATTATTAATGCCTTTTATTATTTATATGGATGTTAATGTGTCCAGTTGACACACAACTTTCTACCTCTCTAGTCTAACACTCATGACCCTTGGCACCCCCTTCTCTTCCTACTCAGTCACAGTTACAGTGAGAAAATAATATATCACAAGCCATGACCCCTTGGCCTTTATGAATTATCTGTTTAGAAAGATGTGAAGCCACCTTTTATATCCACCATAATAGATACTTAGACATAGTGGATCAATAGTGAACAAGTTTGCTGGTTATGGTTAATGGGTACCAAAGGGATACTCTGACAGTGACCTCTGACATTGTGTCTGACAAGAAATCTTTAGAGCAAAAAAATAAGGAAGACAGACATGTTATGAATGTAGATCCCTAGCAAATCATGATAATTTTCTCTGGGTAATTTAGACTTGCAAGTAGTCACTCATTTCAGCCAGGATCCCTGAACTAGAAATGGCAGCCCACTGCTACTACTCTATTTTGGAAACAGTCATGGTGCTGGGCCTGACCCAAGTCCATTTGTTAACCAAGGAGAACCCACTGATAATGTTTTCCTGTCAAAGAGGACTTTCTTCTTTATGAAATAAGCTGTCATTTATAATTTTAAGCAGGCACGGGTTTGTTAAACATCTGCATGGTAATGGGTTTCTATAAGAAGATCCACAGACCCATAGTTCTGGAAAGAAACTGAGCCTATGAGAGATTTAAAAACCTAAAGGGAATGAAATATTTGGGGTTTCTTGGAAAGATGATTTCTGCTCTGTGCACTGTCAAGGGAATTTAACAATAAATCCATTGTTGTGTGTCTGAGAGTCTGTTTGAGGCAATTATATTTTCATACATTCTATGGAGTTGATCTTAGGGAAGCCCACCAGGGCACCAAGCCCATCTTTTTGTGTCACAGCACCATGAGGGACTCCC
The DNA here is from genome assembly GCF_987537825.1 of Furipterus horrens. Taxonomy (NCBI): domain Eukaryota; kingdom Metazoa; phylum Chordata; class Mammalia; order Chiroptera; family Furipteridae; genus Furipterus; species Furipterus horrens. The sequence continues at coordinate 45,059,076 of NW_028327173.1, forward strand.
AAGGACAAACATCAATGGTGGCAAGTAGGTTTAAAGAGTCAAGGAAACAGAACTAATCCGAGAGTGGTCTTGAAGAGAGCCAACTGCAGAGTTCTGCCTGGCAGAGAAATTAATATGCACAGCATCCAATCCCCAAGGGGCGTGTGTGTGTAAAGTCCTTTTCACTCCACTCCGCGTGTACATACCGTATTATGATGTCACACTCCAGTAGCATTGCTCTGAAGTCTCAGTGGTCTCCCTGCTGCTAAGCACCATTGAAAACACATTTGTCCTGACTGTTCTTTTCTTTTTATCCCCCTCTCATCTGTGTAAGATGAATCACTACTGGATCCAGACTGACTCTGAGGGCAGAGCCAGGTCCTGACGAGGTAGCCAGCCTCCTATGGCTTAAACATTTTAATTAATTTCAACACTAATGCACAAATGAGAGTTAATCACCCTGCTGCCGTGCTTTCTAATTTACTAAGTTTATTCATTAAAACTTTCCTTACTGAACTTTGATTGAATGTCATGCTTTTTTGGAAGCCTTTCAAACTGCCTGAAGGGTTTTAAAGTGGTATCTCAGGCAGCTGCTGAAAGCCTTCAGTGTTTTCATAAAGAGGGAAAATCTGGTCAGCAAGAAATCTTATCTGTGCTCAACAAAGAGCCTTTGGAGCGGCAGGAGGCTTGTAAAAGCAGACTTGTTTTTAAGAAATATATAGAAAAGAAAGGGAAACTTAAGCATCTAATAAAAGAAATAAAATCAGTCACCTTAATACTTGGCAAAACTTGGAAATACATTACACAGTCAACCGTGGCCTCCCTTTAAAAACCAACAAAAGGAGAGCAGCACTTTGTGTTCACATCGAGAGAGATATTTATAATGGGTGTGCCGACCTAATTACTTTGGAATCAATGTCATAGAAATCTTAGGTACATAGTTTTTACCCACTGATTGCTAAAATCTGCATTTTTACTGAGCTATTGTTTCAATGAAGCCTTTGATTTAAGATTAACTCAAACTTAACAGTATGGTGGTTACCAGAGGGAGGGGGGCCAGGGGTAATAAAGGGTAAGGGGGGTCAAATACATGGTGAGGGAAGATGATCTGACTGGGTGATGGGCACACAGTGCAATAAATGTACACTTGCAACTTATATTATCTTATTAACGAATGTTACCCCAATAAATTTAATAAAATAAAAAAAAATTGTACAGGGGAAATAATAAAATTAACTCAAGAAAACTACAATCTTTGCCTCTGTAATTAACAGTATTCAATATTAGGGGACAACATATCCCATCCTACCAGTGACATGAAGGCAAGTCTCAGGCTGACAAGCAAAATACAAGCTATTGCTTTTTCAGTGATTGAACATTAGTGCCTTCAGGAATAGGCTTCTTCCCCTTTTCTACCTTCCCACTCCCCAACCCCCCTCTCCCCAGACAGAAAAATACTTTTAAAATTTAATAAACATTTCAATAATTTGGGAGGAAAAATTCAAGTCAGAGTTATTAATGAAAGCCCCACTTCTAATATGCCATGAATCAAAAGACAAGTTTTCATATTCATTCCCACGTTCTATAAATACTGCTCAGTGTTATGCAACAAGACATGACAAACTCATTTTTAAAAGGTATTTTTAACTTCAGGGAGTGAGAAAGGTTACTCAAATTCATTCTGTCTCAGAAAATGAAGCTTGATTGGGAAGAGCTCACTTTCTCACTGGCACAGGGCAGGTCTTATCGCTCGCTATAGGTTGGCTCAAGAAATATGCCGATTTTCCAGACTCTTGCAAAATTTCCTTTTTTTGAAACTTACATAATCTTTTTTATTTTTTAAGTATATTTTATTGATTATGTTGTTACAGTAGTTCAAAAAATTTTTCCTCTTTGCTCCCCTCTGCTCAATACCCCCCTTCCCTCCAGCAATTCCACCCCCCCTTAGTTCATGTCCATGGGTCATGCATGTAAGTTCTTTGGCTTCACCCTTTCCTACATTATTCTTAACTTACCCCCTGTCTATTTTATACCAACCAATTATGCTTCTTAATCCTTGTACCATTTCCCCATTTCTCCCCCTCCCCCTTCCCAGCTGATAACCCTCCAAATGATCCTCATACATGATTCTGTTCCTATTCTGGTTTGCTTAGTTGAATTTGTTTTCATTTTTTAGATTCAGTTGTTGATAGTTGTGAGTTTGTTGTCATTTTATTGTTCATAATTTTGATCTTCTTTTTCTTAAATAAGTCCCTCTAACATTTCATATAATAATGGCTTGGTGATGATGAACTTCTTCAGCTTTACCTTGTCTAGGAAGCACTTCATCTACTTTTCCATTCTAAATGATAGCTTTGCTGGATAGAGTAATCTTGGCTGTAGGTCCTTGCTTTTCATCACTTTGAATACTGCTTGCCAGTCCCTTCTTGCCTGCAAAGTTTCTTCTGAGAAATCAGCTGAATAGTCTTATAGGGAACCCTTTGTAGGTAACTCTCCACTTTTCTCTTCCTGCTTTTAAGATTCTCTCTTTATCGTTCACCTTTGTCATTTTAATGATGATGTGTCTTGGTGTGGTCCTTTTTGGGTCTAGCTTGTTTGGGACTCTCTGTGCTTCCTGGACTTGTATGTCTATTTCTTTCACCAAATTTGGGGATTCTTTCCCCATTATTTTTTCACATAAGTTTTCAATTTCTTACTCTTCCTCTTCTCCTTCTGGCACCCCTATGGTTTGGATGTTGGCACGATTAAAGTTTTCCCAGAGGTTCCTAAGCCTCTCCTTATTTTTTTCAATTCTTGTTTCCTCATTCTGTACCGGTAGACTGTTTTTTTCTTCCTTATGTTTCAAATCATTGATTTGAACCCAGGTTTCCTTCCCTTCACCATTGGTTTTGTGTAAATTTTTCTTTGTTTCACTTAGCCTATCCTTCATTTCTTCCCTTATGTGTTTGCCATACTCAAGAATATCTGTCAAGCCTGTGAGCATCTTTATCACCAGTATTTTGAATTCTGCATCTGTTAGGTTGGCTATCTCCTTGTTGCTTAGTTCTCCCACTGGAAACTCGATCCATTCCCTCTCTTGGGCCATACTTCTCTGCCTCCTCATCTTGATAGGCTCCTGTGTTTGCTTGCCTCTGTGTCTTAGGTAGAGCTGTTGCACCTGTTACATTGTAAGGGACGGAGCCTTAGGTATTTGTCAGTACAGGGTGACCCGTTTCACCACGTTGTAGCACTGTATGTGGAAGAATGGTCTGAGAGGGAACAATACTGCCTGCTCAGCACTCGCCCCTTTTCCAGGCACTTCTCCCACTTCTGTATAGGACTGGCACCTTTCTAGCTGTTGCCCTGGTCATAGCTCCCAGAGTGGGAGGGTCTGCGGACATTCTGGGACCTTGGGGGCCCTTTAAACAAGCAGACTCTGTTGAGAGACTGGCAGTTTCTTCCTCTGTCCCAACCCCCACTGGTCTGCACAGTCAGAAGCAATGCAGCTTTATTTTCCATGGCACTGGGACTGTGATCTGAAGAGTCTGGTCTGGTGCTGGGAACGCTCCCCAGGTGTCCCTCCTGACTTTTTAAAATGTGTAACTGTGCTTTCTGCTGGCTTGCCTGCTGCCGCCGCTGCCACCACTGCCACTGCTGCTGCCACCAACACACTGCATCCTCTCCCCCCTGGCTCTGCCCCTCCTACCTGTTGGATGAGTATTTCTTCTTTATATCTTTATTGGACTTCCATGCAGCTTGATTTTCTGGAACTTCTGGTTATCTCTAGTTTTGAGGTAGTCGTATTTCTTCTTAGTTGTGGAGGGAGACCCAGAGAGTCTGTCTAGGCCTTCATCTTAGCTGGAATTCCTGCAAAATTTCTTAAGTAGAATCTTTTCTTTGAATATTTAGTCTTAGAATCCACCAAAACATGACCGAGAATGGAATATGTTGGTACAAGATAAAGAGCATGATAACAAGACATCTGAGCTCTGGGTCAGGCGGCCTGTCTTGGAATCTTGATTTTGTAGTTTATTAGCTGTGTGACCTTGGACAAATCATGTACCCTCTCTGTGCTTGATTCCTTCAACTACACAATTAACATTATTACAAAGCTCTCTCATGGGATTTGTATGAAAACTACTAGTTAATGCTTATGTAGCATTTGCTATAAATAGTAAGTGGCATTTAGAGATGCCAAACATCATTTGCTCCTCACTCTCATCTCAGGAATCAGTATTATTAGTACTCCTAATTTACAGAGGAGGAAACTGGGTCACAAGATGCAAAGTAACTTTCCTATATCCACACAACTGAGTAAGTTACAAAACTAGCGTCTGGCTCCTGAGTCTGTGCAGTTAACTCCTTTACTATGTTTAAAAGATAAAATATATGCAAATGATATATCATGCCTGGCCCAGGGAAGTGATTAATAAGAGTTGGTAATTGTAGCCCTGGCTGGTGTGGCTCAGTGGATTGAGTGCCAGCTTGCAAACCAAAGGGTCACTGGTTGATTCCCAGTCATGGCACATGTGTGGGTTGCGGGCTAGGTCCCCAGTTGGGGATGTGTGAGAGGCAACCACGCATTAATTTTTCTCTCCTTCTCTTTCTCCTTCCCTTCCCCTCTCTCTAAAAATAAATAAAAACCTTTTTTAAAAAAGTAAGTAATTGTTAGCTTTTATTATTATAGGGGTTCAATAAACTCATGTTGATTAGTTGAATAAATTAATTCTTTGGGGGATTCTTGAAATCCCATGGTAAGTACAGATACTTCTGCTAATGAACTGCTGACACTGGAAATCACAAAGAATGCCTTTCAGTCCCCCCCATTCGTTTCAGTGGTATGGGAAGATTGGGGTGCACATGATTGTGGTAGGTCATTTACTCCTATTGTGAGGATGAGCATGAGGAGAAAAATCACAAGTAATCTCTTTTAATATACAAACAAGGAGATGAAAGTTGGGAAGTCTAGACCATTGGTGATCTTAGTCAGTGGTTCCTGAGCCTGGATATATGTTAGAATCATTTACAGAGCTTTAAAAAATACAGATAATTGGACCTTACCCAAGAGCTATTGAATCAGAATGTATAAAGATAAAATTTAGGTAGATGTATATGTATTTTAAATGTCTTACTAAAATATAACATTATTCAGAAAGGTATAAAAATCATAAAAACACATCTTTACGACTTTTCACAAAATGAACACATTCATATATTCAGCACCCAGAATCCCCAAAGCTCCCCTGTGCCCTTTTACAGTTCCTACCCTTCCAAAAGGTAGCCGCTGTTCTCACTTCTAACACAAATATTAATTGTTTTTGATTTTTAGTATGAAAACAAAATGGATCATGCAACATGTGTTCTTTGCATCTGGCTAATTTTGCTTCACATTGTGTTTATGAGATTCATGCATGACGTTGTGTGTAGCATGCGTTCGTTCCTTTTCAGTGTTGTATAATATTCCACCTTGTGTCCATGCCACAGTTCATTTATTCATCTGGCTACTTCTGGACATTTGGGTGATCTCTTGTGGGGTGATTATACACAAATAACGTTATCATAAAGTTCTTGTACATCTTTTGGTGGATTTTTGCATTTCTGATGGGTATGTACCTAGAGAGGTGTCAATGAGCTTAAGGTACATCTAAGTTCAGTTTTAGCAAATTTGGCACGTGTGTTTTTTAAAAGCATGATTCTAATGAGCAGCTAAGGCTAGGGAACAATTGGTCTCAACTCTGTGGCCTTAAATCTAACCTAATCAGTGTTTGTGGTGTTAAAATGTAAAAGACATGTTTACAACATAATGGAAATAACCTCTGCCTACCATCTTGCAAAACTGTTGATTATATAGTGTTGGTTAGGATTAGGGTTGAGGGCTTGGAACCAAAGCACAAGGAGAATACACATTTTAGTAAAAATTCCCAGTATCAAGTGTTTTCACAGTATTTCCTAAAATATTAAAACACAGAGGCTGTTCCACAAGCACCTAGGTTAAAGGGGGCACCTTTTCTTCCCTAGCCTGGCCTTCTGCTTTTAGTCTGTTTCTGCAATCACAAAGCTCTTTGCCCAGGCTTCACCCTCTGCCCTGAATACTCCCACAGCCCCCACCTCCTTATTCTTCTCCTTTCCCCCAAGACCCTCCTTTTCAAAGAAGCCTTCCTTGCCTCTCCTATTGTCACACTTGACTGAGAGCTCATTGAAGGCTGGCTATAACCTTCATCTTGGTATAATCAGAAACTGCAGTGCATTTCAATCAATGTTCAATCAGTACTTTAAGAAAACTGTAATCAACAAGTATAAAATGAGACTCCTTGTAAAATTTCAGGGCATTAAAAAATATTGAGCATGTATATGTTTCTAAGTGGTCCTTCATTCGGAGTTTTTCAGATCAACATAATGCACATGACCCCACTGACCCTGACCAGGACGTGTGGAGGGGACAAAGGAGGACAGGGAAAACCTTATAGGAACTAGTTAATGGGTTAACCAATCAATTAATTATTAACATGATATACAAACAGAACAGTGTTTTCTTGGAGCTTGCAAGGAGCCAGGATTTAGTTCTAGGACTAATGTGATGAGTGAAGTTAATTGGACTTTCTGTTCATTATTAACCCCTCCAACCATGGTTGTCCAAAAGGTGGGAAAAGAAGCAGAGATAAACTTTTCCTTTAGAGATAATACCACTGATAGATGGTTTAGAACAAGGCATTTCTGAGCAGGTTGCTGCATACACCGGTGCTGCACAATACCAGAGTTCAAAAATGAAAACCATGAAGTTGCAAACCTCCTTAATTTCATCTGTAAAACCTAATTCAGAGGATTATAATGAACATTACATTATATTTCTGAAACAGAGACCACAGTGCCTGACAATGATTCATTGAACAGATTTTTATTAAAAACCTGATCTTAAGTGGGTACTCGTGGAACTTATAGTCTCAGGAGTATGCAGACATTAAATTAATAAAGAGAGAAATAAATATAGACTTACAAAGTGCGGTGAGTGCTCTGAAGGCAAATTAAAAAAATGGACAACAGTGGAATAAATAGAATATAACTTAGAATGGAGGGGTAGGTGTGGATAGGGACAGCATCTCTGGGAAGTGACATTTAGGCTGAGCACAGGGACCACTTAAAGGTCCCTTTGCAGAGAGTGGGAGAAGTCAGCTTTCCTGGCTGAAGATTCAGCTCGTGCAGGAACTTGGCTGTAACAGAGGCAGCGAAGGGGACACTGGTATGAGCTAAGGTTGGAAGTTCTTAATATGTTCTATGTCCTGCCCACTTTTTTTGTTTCACTGGATCTGAAACTTGCGTCTCCATTCCTGCCCCTAGACACCAGCAGGAGAGTGATGTTACCTTGGTGCTAAAACATTCTGATTCAACTATCTATTTTAAAATTAGGGTTTACAGGCATAGAAATGGAAATAGCTGATGTAGGGGCTGTTGAACTTTGGAGACTCCACGACTCCTTTCTCCTGCCTCTTTTTTCCATTTTAGTGCCTTCCCTGCAGTCATTATTCATGGCTCTGATCTGGACCCCAAGCGCCAGACTGTAACACCCTGTGTAGATCTTTCACGGAAGTACCCAGGCTTCAGCCCTTCCCCACGCTTCTTCCTTTCACTCCCCATCACATCTGCTCTGTTCTGTGCCCACTTCCCTCTGGGCCTGGCTAAATGACTGACTAGCTCATTTGATTATTTAAATTAAGTTCTTAATGGCTCAATGGGTTGACCCTCACATGTTCCATGTAATACTTACATTTCAGACATTCCTTGTATATGCTGGCAAAGAGAAATACTCATGGAAATTTCAAGCACAGTTGAAGGACAAAAGGCATAGGTTTTTAGGTGGCTGATAATCCCCAAATCTCATCATAGTAGTTTTATAGTCAGAGAAGGAAAACTCTGACTCCAAAAAACCTCCGCTGCCTTGCGGCATACCTCTTCAGGGGAAAGGCTAAGGGAGTAAACCCCGACAGAAAATCCGGAGCCGGAGTCCCTAAGGCGGTTTGACATTGTAGTCAACACCGGCAACTCCTGCGGCGCACCTGAAGCCAAGCTGTATTGACTCCGTCTTTCCCTTGGACCCTTCAGCTGCGAAGAGAGGAGGGGTCTACTGCATGGGCAACAGCAGACCCTCCATATCACCCTGCCCAGGCTCTGTAGCTTCAGCTTCACTGGAGAGGACACTCCAGCGTCATCACAAGATGTCGATTCAACACGGGAGGAGACAGATACCGTGTCACTCCCGAGTCGGACTGCACAGCCATTCTCGGCGGTGCAGATAGACTCTTAAGAAGCTACACCATCGTCTCTTGAGACGGACGGCTGCCGACGAGTTTTATAGGGGGAGTGTAGTAGGCAGCAAGAAACTTCTATCCCAGAGGCGAGGTCCAGGCCTTAACAGAACCTAACTCAACACTCAGAATAATCCTTTCCTCTGCAAAGGGCTTCTGTGGCTTCCTGGTCACAGCAAAGTTTCTGGTTAGGCAGGAGAAGAACAGGTGGAGAGCTAGGAACACTGCGAACGCACTAACTACCTTTCAGAGAGAGGCCCGAGAGGGCTATACCTGCATCACAAGGCCTCACATTCTTCTGGTTCTCAGTGTCCTAAATTAGAACCTGTGGCTTAATTTTTTATTGTCAATTAAAACATGATGGAGAAAGAGCTGGCTTTCTTTGTAGATATCAACTAGGCAACAAGAAAGGAAAAATGTCTGCAAAACTAGATAACTTTCCATAAGGTGGGGGAGTAAGTATGATGTTACCTCCAAATTGTGAGGGCTAAAAAGGATGAACGTGTTGAGCATACAAAAGGGACCAAGAAAAGGATGTTGTCACAGTTCCTTGTCCAAAATCCTTGGGGCCAGATACGTTTCAGAATTTAGACTTTTTCTGATTTTAGAAAAATAACACAGTGCAATACTGTGTAATACTTCCAGTGGGGCTGAGGAAACACATTAGTATTTCTGTACTGAAACATGAATATTTCTTTAATCAAATTATATATATTCACACTGAGTGGAAGAAATAAAGACTATAAATAATTCCACATGAATTCAAGTTATACTTTGTCACTGCAATGGACTGAATCTTTGTCCCCCCCTCCAATTCATATGTTGAAATCTAGACCCCCAATGTGGTGGTATTAGGAAGTGAGTCCTTGGGAAGAAATTAGGTCATGATAGTAGAGCCCTTATGAATGAGACCCCCAAAGGCTCTCTCACTCTCTTTTCACCAAGGAGAAGTTGCCAGTCTGCAACCTGGAATAGGCTTCTCACCAGAACTTAACATATTGGCACCCTGATCTCAGACTTCCAGTCTCCAGAACTCTAAGAAACACATTTGTGTTGTTTATAAGGCACCAAGTCTATGATACTTTGTTACAGCAGCCTGAATTAAGACAGTCACCAAATGAGTTTGCACCACACTTAGGAAAAACACCTTTGTTTTTAGAACTTAATGGAGTGCAAATAAGAAATTCCTATTATTTTATTTCTACTCAACTAGTAAGATTATTTTCCTTTTTTTTTCTCCCTCTGCTAGCCATTCATGGACCATTTTTCTTATTCTGATTATATTTTGATATGGAGAAACTGGAAATACCTAATATGCTGTTAACTGAGGATATAAGAAGTAATATGAAGACATATGAGAAAGTGGATCTTTCTTTGTTAATCTAGAATGAAACCTTGAAACTTAAAGACACAGACTTTAGCTCAATAGAAGAAGGAATGTGATAACTCAACGGACTGTGTTATGAGTGGCTGAGCTCCCTGCCATTGGAAGTGTCTAAGCAGAGAAGGCAGAGTACCCACCATGGATGCTGTAAGTGAAATTCTGCTCTGATCTGCAGATTCAGATACATGATGTCAAACGACACTTCCAAGTCTAAAATGCTATAGTTCGATGTTTTTACTAAGGTATTTAGCCACAATCAAGGGACATTTCAGGAAACTGTTATTTCCATGTTAATCGTCTCATCTGATCTCTGGGGTCTAAGTTCGCTGGCAGGTAGCTAAGGCAGCCAATTGCTAAATTGTGCTCTGTGGGATGTTAATAGAGTTCTGTGATCAAGTTTGGTTAGACAATTCGGTTAGATGACACTAGGTTAAACAATTTAAAAACATTTCTAAAGGACTTACCATTGCCTTCAAAATGCTAATACATACTATATATCTCCAAGAGGAAAAGATAAAAGGAGGCATTTCTCAAACTTATTTATACACAGGTTCCAATTTTTAGGATGCATTGGCAGTTTATCTTCCAGGGAACACACTTTGGGAAAGCAAGTCTAAGAATGTCATGGCTTGGTAAAATAAATTATGATTTATTGAGGTTACCAGATGCCAGGTGACACGCTAGGTGTGGGGAAATCAGTGACGATTGAGGCCCATTTTCTGCCCTGCACCCAAGAGCAAGAATATGGCATCATGGTCAATTAGGTGTTAAGTAGGCACCTTGTATTTTCATGTTCGCTTTCCTGAATTTTTCATCTTTCCTACCTTTATGTATTATGAGAACATTTTTGTTGAAGAAGAACCCAAGATGTAGAGGTAGGAAAGCAGAGTACTGAGTACTGCAGCCTCTGAGTTTTGAGACTTCTCTTAGGCCCGTGAGCCCACCACCGTTTGCTTACCACAGTCTCAGCATACAGCTTTATTACATGCTGTCTCTGGGCGTTAATGAACCACGAGCTCTCTCAGATCATCAATGGTGAAAAGAAGAGTCCAGGGTTCCAGTGAAGCCAAAGGTGCTGAGTACTGAAGCCATTCATTATCAGCATGATGAATGCTGACAATGGGCTTATACTGTCCGATTATACACTTAATTTAATTAATAAAAAAATTAAGATTGTCACCATTAACCTGCATTTGCTCAGAATGCCACAGAGGTGATTAGTTAGAATGGCACTGAAGATTTTATAGTCCACTCTGGTACGAATTACTTTGGTACCAATTAGGATTTTTCATAATATCACCCTGTGTAATACCGCTATTACACTGCACATTTTCTACAAGTGATTGAGTTTCAATACAACACAGACACGCTGTCTCAGGACTCTCCCTCAGAGCATGCATGGGAACTCCCACAAATGTCACACACTTGCTAAGTGGAGAGGAGACCCTGATTTTTTATACTATTCAAACCCATTTCAAGGGTAATGACTCTCTGTCACAGATTCTTAGAGCATTGGGAAATTAGATCCACACATGGCTACAGAGGCTTATGCAGATAAAGGCTCTCTGTTGCACATCTCAGATCTAAAATGTTTCTTCCTCCATATGGGGAGCTTTATTTTTTCAAGTCTATTTGACTTTGAATAGCTTACTTTTAGAGACAAGGAAGACCAAAGCATCCGAACAACATTTTTTTAATAATTTAAAAACAATCAGTGCATGAGTAATTCCTGTTATCTGAAGGAGAAGCAACTGGGAAAACACAGAAAACAAGAGTTTAAGAATCACTTATGATCACATCACCCTGAGAAATCCACTTTTTACTTGGTTATGTGTCTTTCCATATTTTTTCTATGCAAATAAAACTATAATTTTTAATGTAAATGGGACCATATTATACATGCTGACTCATTCAACAAAAATATCAACATTTTGTCAGGTCAATAATATTTTTTAGGACTTCCAGCCAAGATGAAGGTCTAGACAGATACACTATGTCTCCCTCTGAAACTAAGAAGGAATACAACTACCTCAAAACTAGAGACAATAAGAAGTTCCATAAAATCAAGCTGCATGGAAGTCCAGCAAGCAAAGGTATAAAAAGGAATTACTTATCCAGACAGGTAGGAGGGGCGGAGCCAGGGCAGAGAGGACACGGTGTGGTGGCGGCAGCAGCAGTGGCAGAGAAAGGCTAGAGGAAACCACAGTCACATAGTTTGAAAAGTAGGAAGGGACACCTGGGGAGTGCTCCCAGCACCAGACCAGACTGCACACCTCATGGTTCCAGCACCGGGGAAAATAAAGCCTCATTGCTTCTGACTGTGCAAACTAGTGGGGGTCGGGGCAGAGGAAGAAACTGCTAGTCTCCCAGTAGAGTCCAATTGCTTAAAGGGCTGCCACAGTCCTAAAAGATCTGCAGAACCACCCACTCTGGGAACAACAGCCAGGGCAACAGCTAGAGAGATGCCAGTCCAATACAGAAGTGGGAGAAGTGCCTGGAAAAAGGGTGAGTGTTGAGCAAGTGTCATTGTTCCCTCTCAGACCCCTTTCCCACATACAGCACCACAACGTGGTGAAACAAGTCACCCTGTTCTGACGAATACCTAAGGCTCCACCCCTTACAGCTCTACCTAAGACACAGAGCCTGTCAAGATGAGAAGGCAGAGAACTATGGCCCAAGAGAGGGAATGGATCGAGTTTCCAGTGGGAGAACTAAGCAACAAGGAGATAGCCAACCTAACAGATGCAGAATTCAAAATACTGGTGATAAAGATGCTAACAGGCTTGACAGATATTCTTGAGTATGGCAAACACATAAGGGAAGAAACGAAGGATAGGCTAAGTGAAACAAAGAAAAATTTACACAAAACCAATGGTGAAGGGAAGGAAACCTGGGTTCAAATCAATGATTTGGAACATAAGGAAGAAAAAAACAGTCAACCACTACAGAATGAGGAAACAAGAATTGAAAAAAAATGAGAAGAGGCTTAGGAACCTCTGGGAAAACTTTAAACGTGCCAACATTCAAACCAAGAAGGAGAAGAGAAGAACAAGAAATTGAAAGCTTATGTGAAATAATAATGAAGGAAAACTTCTCAAATTTCGTGAAGGAAATAGATATACAAGTCCAGGAAGCACAGAGAATTCCAAACAAGCTAGACCCAAAGAGGACCACACCAAGACACATCATCATTAAAATGACAAAGGTGAAAGATGAAGAGAGAATCTTAAAAGCAGGAAAAGTGGAGAGTTACATACAAAGGGAAGCCTATAAGACTATCAGCTGATTTTTCAAAAGAAACTTTGCAGGCAAGAAGGGACTAGCAAGCAGTATTCAATGTGATGAAAAGCAAGGACGTACAACCAAGATTACTTTATCCAGCAAAGCTATCATTTAGAATGGAAGGGCAGATAAAGTGCTTCCCAGAGTTCATCATCACTAAGCCATTATTATATGAAATGTCAAAGGGACTTATTTAAGAAAAGGAAGATCAACACTATGAACTTTAAAATGACAACACACTCACAATTATCAACAACTGAATCTAAAAAATAAAAACAAAATCCAACTAAGCAAACTGGAATAGGAACAGAATCATAGGTATGGGGATCATTTGGAGGGTTATCAGCTGGGAGGGGGGAAGGGGGAAAATGGGGAAATGGTACAGGGATTAAGAAGCATAACTGGTAGATACAAAATAGACAGGGGGGAAAGTTAAGAATAACATAGGAAAGAGTGAAGCCAAAGAACTTATATGCATGGCTCATGGACATGAACTAAGGGGGGTGGGATTGCTGGAGGGAAGGGGTTACTCAGCAGAGAGGAGAAAAGGGAAAGATAATGGGACTACTGTAACAACATAATCAATAAAATATACTTAAAAAATAAATAAATTTTTTAAAATATGGAAGTGGGGGCAGGCTGTGTAAAAGGGGACAAAAGGGGAAATTTGGATGACTGTAATGGAATATGCAATAAAATATGTTTTAAAATTTTTAATTTTTACTATAGGTGTTTTATCTCTATTCACTCAACTAATCATTTATTTCAGACTTTCAATTTTTAACATTATAAACATCAACTGTTGTGAACACCTTATTGGAAAAACATTTGGACACATTTTAAATTATTTCCATAGAATACATTCTTAGAAGTGGAATTACTGAGTTAAAACATACATTTTAAGGCTTTTTATATCCTTTGACAAGTCACTCTCTAAAAATGTTTTACCAATATTTCTTCTCATCCGCATCCTCACTAAAAATAGGGTTTTAAAGTTCTCATTCTCTTTGCTGATTAGATGGATGAAAATGGAATTGTGTCAGAAATGTTCATAATCTGGGTCAAAAGGATGGGTGTGATGTGAATAGGTAGAAAGTGGGGAGAGCTGGTAATCTAGTATATTATATTAAATATTCACATGTATGAGACTTCAATTATTCAGTAAACATCTACTGAGCACTCAGTCTCTGCCCAAGGGAGTTTCAGTGTGTGTTTGGGGGGTAAGGGGAAAAGGGGGCTCAGAGGGCATGCCATAACAGACAGAAACATAATGGAGAGGTGTGCAGATGCTATGGCGGTACCTGCAGGCAGGGAAGGCTTCCTAGAGGAGGCAGCCGTGAACAAATATCTGAAGGAGAAGGAAGAATTGGCCAGTGGGTGGCATGGATGGCCAGCATGGGTTATGAAAGGACTGGATAAACTCTTCCTGCCTCCTTCATTCTACAAATATTGTACTGATGCCCTGCTATGTGTTGGGCACTGTTCTAACAGGTGGGGACATGGTGATGAACAAAGAGACTAGACTCTGCCTTCACAGAGTTTTGGCTCTAACATTGGGGTTAATTGGAGCCACTGCTTCCAGATCCCATTGCACTTAAAACTCTGATTAGAGGAGCCTGGCTTGTCCTGTTCAAGCTTGCTAGTTCTGGCACCAAGAACAGAGCCTCAGTAAAATCTATGAAGCTGTCAGAGACCAGGAAAGAAACAGGGGTAACCCGGATAAAGGGAAAGGAAAATAGGTGAGAGATGTGTTGCCAGGGAAAGAGAGAAAATGCAGAGGAAAGAAGAGCCAAGTGAAAGAGGAGGGAAGAATTAGAAGAGTGGGGAGGAGAGAGGGAAGAGAGGCTGGTGCTTATTGGGGAGCAGCGTGGGGCACCTAACTGTCATGGCTGTCACACCCTTACACATCAAGGCCAGGCCGTGGGCTGTTTCTCATTCCCCATCCCAGGCCAATGTGCTTAAACAGGGAGGAAAAAGTGCTGTCCCCAGAGGGCCATCCCCAGAGGGCTGACAACAAGGCCCTTCTATGACGGTGACGTCTCATCAGGCTCATGTCAGTCTTGGTTTTGTGGCCTAACCAAACTGGACTTTTCATGGCTTAGAAGTATACCGAATCCTCCCCAAATGTTTTTCCTCTCTTGGCTTTTCTAAAAGAAATAATGAAAACTAACATCTCTCATCTCATCACAGTTCCTGGACTTGGCACGTCAGGCTGCGAGGGCCATGTCAACTGAGTCTCCTCGGTAGCCTTGGCTTGGACATCTTGAGTCTGACTTGATCTGGCATGACAGCCTAGAAAACAGAAGATGAGATGAAAAAGTCAAGCAAGAATGAGCAAAACACTAAAAGTCGACCTGCGTTTTCTTTCTTTTTTCTCTTTTGGTCACTACAAGTTTACAAATACTTTCACGTTTTTGTCTCATTTTTCTCTCCCTCCTAAACCTGTCCGTCCATGAAAAATTCAGGATGGATGTTCATTCCCTAAATGTCTTGTGTAATTGGCTGGAATTTCCAGCAAGTGTCAAGTATTTAGGATAAAAAAAATATCTCCTGACTTCAGCAATATAATCCAAAAATTCTCATTAGTTACTCCACTTTATTTAAATATACATATTTTTTCTTCAATGTTTTAGGTGAGGAAGAAGATTAAAAATGATCCCTTAGCAGTCAGTCTCGTATTTTACATTTACTGACATTTTGTGTAATTTGATATGTTCCTTCAGGAAGTCAGCTGTGGCTGTGTTAGCTGAAAGCTTGATTTATCAACAGTGTTCAGGGGTGTGTGGAGAAGGAGGAGGAGGAGTATGCATTTTGTTCCCCTCTTGAGTTTTTGTCTCTTGAATCAGCTCACACCTTTTAGTAGTTCATTAATGTATCTCCATTCTTTCTTCCTAAATTACTGCCACATTTTCTCCATTAATGCTCAATTCCCCAAGAGAACTATGCAGAACTCAGATAGGAGGCCTTAGGGCTGGGGTTAAACGGAGGGATATTTACCAGAAGAGATTCCAGATCATAATTTAGAGGGCAACAAGGGTGTGGCTGGGAAAACAGAGCATCACATCTGAAGGAAAAGTCTCAATCAGGACAGAACCCATGTAGAGTGCCTAAAACATGGCATGTGGATTGGTAGATAGATAAGACCCCAAAACTGCCAGAGTGGATCAGACTCACAGTGATGGGTGCATATTACATGCCCCCAAATCTAATGAATAATTCATCTAGCCAATAAATTATACATTGGTGAGAAATACATGGTTGTCCTTCCTGAGGTACCTCCCTCAAATATTAATAACGTTTCTCCTATATGGCCCTAAATTCCAAATTAGCTGCCATTGGCACATTGTTACAAAGTTTACAAAGTATTTTAGACCCATTATCTCATTTAATTCTCAGACAAGTCTATGGATGAGGTGTGTGTTTACAATGTTTGCAAATAATGAAATGAAACTTGATAGCTTGTGACTTGCCCATGAAGATTAAAAGTATATTATAAATATTGCATCTATACTCATCATGAAGAAACTACAGGACCAAAAGTTTTCTTTGAAAAAGGTCTAAAACTTACCAATAAGAAAAGATCGATCACCTTCCAAACAGTAACAGCTGGTCTGACAGCAGATTTCTCTAAGACAACACAATAAACTAATGGCTTCAAAGTGTTGAAGGGAGAGAAAAAAATGTTGATCTAGATCTTATACCCAGCTAAACCATCATTCAAAAATGAGTATAAAATAAAGACATTTTGTAATAAAATTCTAAGGAAGTTTACCCACGGAAAATTGAATCCAAAAAGAAGAGGGAAGCAAGCAACAATGGTGAGTAGGCAAACTGGAAATTTAATTCACTTTTCAGAAGCCTAAAATGGTCTATGAAAGTGAAGCAAAATCTCTACATAATAATAAATAAGAAAGAAAATGGAGAAAAGTTCAATGAGTTGTAAAAATTGTGAAATCCTTTGGTATGAGAAGAAAACTACTAAACTTTTAAATCTGCTTGAAAAAAATAGTTTGTATGCAGGCTAACAAAAAGTTTCAGTTTTTCTACTTCTTTTACTTTATAAAAATCTCAGGAAAATATGGCTACCTATTAAGATTTATTCAGTCTGGGTAATGGACACATGGGAATTATCTTTAGTTTTCTGTATGTTTTACATAATTAAAAAAAATTAACATCTCCCTTTCTATTTGTCAATCTACAACAAAACTTTTAAAGTATGTCCTCTTTTGGGAAGACATCTCACTCTAGAAGTTTAATTGAAGGAGATAGTCTAACCAGCACCCAAAGGTTTAAATATAAGCATGTTTTCTATACAAAGTTTATAGTACTGAAAATTAGAAGTAAGCTCCTGGAAAGCAGAGGGTTTATTTACACCGTGTCCCTCAAAGAGCTGGCACAGAACTTAATATTAAGCCCTCAATAAATGTATGTTGAAAGAATAAGTGAATAAATGTACTACTAAATGTCAAGTGTCAGGAAAGTATAGAACATTTTAGAAAATTTCCCCCAAGATGTTTAAAATTTAAATTTTGATCCAGATGTGATTTCTATTTTGACATAAGTATAAATATCTTAATTTATATTTTCATTCAAATATACCAGGACAAAGCAACTCTCTGACCTTCTCTTTCATGTTAATTCTTCTTTCTCCTAAATGTATCTCAGTCCATTTCAAGGGAGGGGTGGATCAGACCTGCTGGAGGCTTAATATGTTTCATCTTCCTGGTCCAGGGGCTCTGTCCTCCATCTCAGCTGAGTTCCCTCCCCGGGTCCAGCTGCCTTCCCCATGTCCTACACCAAACCGTGTTTCCCTCCTTTGTCAGGAACACTGCTTCTCCTCTTGTAGCTCCTACTTTGATAAGTAATAATCAAATAAGAATTTATAATGTTTTTGAGTACTCACAATGTGCTGGTTATGGCCTGTATTATCTCACTTAATCCTCAAACCACCTAGGTATTACTATTATCCCCATTTTACAAACGTGGAGACTAAAACAAGGAACTTGCCCAAGGTTAGTAAATAAAGTCAGGATTAAAACCCAGGTGGCCTGGCCCTGGAGCCATGTTCTTAATTATTCCTTTGGACCACTTCTGGGCAGAAACCCCTCAGATGCCCCCTGGCCACCTTCTGCTGTGGCTTGACTTGGGCTCCTAGTGTCTCTTAACTGAACTATTGTAACAGCCCCATCTCTATTGCCAGGTTCTCCCCTCTCCTCTCACTTGATTTTACCCTCCATACTGCCACCACAATGGTCTTCTGGAAACAAAACTCTGATCGTCTTTTTTTTTTTTTTTGCTGGAAGAAACCTGAGATGGCATCTTGGCATTGGAAAAAATGGAGTTCAGGCCCTAAGCACAGAGTTCCAGGCTCCCCCCAGACTTCCTCAGCCACACCACCCACCCTTCCACAAGGAACCTTGCATCATTGCCAGAGCATGCCACATCCCTTTCCATTCTCTCTGTCTTTGCACATACTGCTTCTTCCGCATGGAGTGTGCTTGCCTGTTTTCTTTGGCTGGGGAACTTCTCACCTCCCTCCCATCCCTCTGGCCCTCCGCTGTGCCTCCGACCACTGACCACAGCAATCATCATCAGAACCTCCCTGGCACAGAAGGTCACGAGCTCCCAGCAGACATGCGCCTGCACCCAGCATGTCCAGCCCTGTGTGGTTGGAGTTGCTTCTCTCTTCCTCACTCAAGCTGTTAGGTTTCCAGAACAAAGTGCTAGACTAGTCCATGAACAGTACATAGTTAACCTACAAAATGGGGCTATGTTGCTCATTAAGATGCGTAATAAGCCTCTGAGTGAAGTCACTGTGATATCCAAGGTGCAAGCCAGGGTCCAAGTGAGCAGGGCCGGACGAAGGTCACCGTGATGGGCAGGAGAGCGCACACACAGCCCGAGGAGACTCCAGGTAAGAGAGATCAAAACATGTCCCCTCCATCCCTCTTCAGAAACAGTGTCCCGATGAGACAACAATGAGATACACATGCTAGATGCCTTGGGGACGACGGGGAATTTTTCTGCTCATTCAATTTTAAATGCTGACTTCCAGCTCAACCCTGTGGTGCCGGCAGGGCAGACTTTATGATCCCCATTTTACAGAGGAGGAAACTGAGGCTCAGAGAAATAACATGACGTACAAAAGTTATGACACGAAGCAGTGGTAGAATTAAAACTCAAATACGTATGGGTTTTCTATCTGCAGGTCACAGGTTACTCCTCCACCCGAGGCACCACCAGCCCACGAGGTGCTCTGTGGGAATTTGGAAGTGGTGACCCCCTCCTCTGAGCACGAGCCATAGGTACTCCCTGGGACTGGCTTGGTGAGCAGGGTGCTCGCTGGATGGCTGCCCCTCCCCCCGCATGGCCCACCCTACGGAATCAAGGGGTGACATTCTGCTCTGCTCCACCCAGCTTTGCTCTTGGGTCCTGCTTCTCTCCCCCATCAGGACCCCCACTCGCCTTTGGATCCTCTCCAATGAGCAGCTGTGGTGCCAAGGGTGCCAGGCTGGACGGTTGTCACAGGCAGGACGTCTGCGGCTGGGGGCCACGCTTCCCAGGGCTCAACCCCTCGAGTGTGTGAACAGTATCTATAATATTACCCAGGTCCTGCCTCATCACCCCCCAAAAACTCTGTCCTTATGAAGCCCCCAGTTTATTTAATGTGTCCCCTGTCAGCACCGTCTTCCCTGGCAGCAAAGGACACCCTGTGATGCAGGCTTCACGGTGTGCATGCTCCGTAAATATTGAATGGTGACAGCATATTTTTTTTCAAAAAGATGAAGGTTTTACCTCTCAGAACTCTCATCTGTTGTACATCTTTGCCAAGAGTGTGTTAAGATGGTCCATCTTTTAGCGAGAATCAAGGTCTGGAGATTAGTGGAGTGAGAATTGATCAGGTTTAATGGCACAGATAATATTTTATTTTTATTTCAATTTTAATATACTATCCACACGCAACGAAGTAAGATATACGGCAACACTTGAGGAAGGAGCTGCCCTCCAACTTATCTTTAGTTACCAATTTGGGACCAGTTTCTGAAGTTATTTTTCTGCCAGTCTTGAGAATCTCAAAAAATTTTGGCTTCATCAAAATGATATATTAGGAGGGGTAAAGGTCACCTTAAACTTTGCACAAGAAATCAGAGTAGTGTTTGACCACAACACTTGGAAATTTTTTCCCCCCAAAGATAAAAAGAAGCCAGAAAAGGGGAAAACTTCTTTTCTCTGCACAATGAACTTCTTTCACTCTCTGACGGCAACCAAGCTATTTATTTTGACCCCAGATACCATTTGAGGTGCAGATGGCTTAGAGAGTAGGAAACCGATCTAGCTGTGAAGCCCCTCAGGACTGCAATTCTTCAAGTCTGTAGTTCCATTAGACGGGGAATCCTTTTGGTCAGGGACCTTAATGAATTCATCCTTGTATCACTACCACCCAGAACACTGCCTGGCACATAGAAGCTACCCATTATAATTTTGACCAATAACATTAATAATAACAATAGTTAACATGTGTTGAGTATTTTACAATGGGCCAGACTAATTTGAATATTTATGTGTGACATTTTATGATTAATATTCAGTATAACCTTTATGGTGTGGTGTTATGGGTTGAATTGTGTCCTCTCTGAAAATCATTTGTTGAAGTCCTAACCAGTACTTCAAAACACGACTTTATTTGGAAATAGGGTTGTTACAGATGTAATTGTCAGGTTAAGACGAGGTCATACTGGAGTAGGGTAGGTACCTACTCTGGTATGGCTTGTGTCCTTATAAAAAGGGGAAATTTGGGCATAGGCACATACACATAGGGAGAACATAATGTGACGATGAAGGCAGAGACTGGGATGATCCACCTACAAGCAAAAGAATGCCAAAGATGGTCAGCAAACCAACAGAAGTTAGGAGAGAAGCCTGGAACAGATTCACTCTCTCAGCCTTCAGAAGCACCTAGCCCTGCTAAGACCTTGATATCGAACTTCTAGCCTCCAGAACTAAAAGGCAATACATTTCCTTTGTTTAAGCCACTCAGTTTGTGGGACTTGGTGACAGTAGTCCTAGGAAATGAATACAGGATACTACTGTTATTCCCATTTTATTATTGAGGAAAACAGAACCCCATAGGAACAGAGCAACTTTCCCGAGATCACACATCCAGGACGTGTTGAGAATAGGCTAGGTGCTCAGGCTGTCTGACCCTGTGCGATTTACTACACAACTTTTCATGTGTGAAAGCAGGATGTCCTTGGCCCGTTGACACACTTTAAGGAGCTACTTCACCTTTTGTTCTTGGTTTTCTCTTCACTGAACCAAATTCATTGAGCTCCCACTCTGGGCACTGGAATGCCTGCATAAAGCTAGGAAATGTATCATTTTTTCTCAATGAGTTGACAGTCCAGTTGGGAAGGTGAGAAAGTGAAAAACCTACAACATACCAAGTGCTCCACACAGGCCATGCCAGATAATTTTCATGCCACACTATGAGGAAACTGAGGCCTAAAAAGTGACATTGAATGTCAATACCCATATGATCACAAAATGGTAGACTTGACAGTCCCCACCCAGGCCTGTTTGACTTCAGGACCCATAATCTTTCTATTTTCTCACCATCCCGGAAATCTCCACAGAACAGACCAAGACTGAGACGAGTGAATAACAATGATCCCTGCCTGACTGATCAGGGCTCAGACTGGCTCCTGCCAAACAGGACATTGGTGCAGTGATGAGAACAAGGGAGGGGGTTGGAGAGATGTGTGGGTCTCTGTATCCAATGGTTTGAGGTTTGACTATTAGCAGTTATCTTGTTGAACTTTCCCAACAACTCTATGAAGAAGACAACACTTAGACTAGACAACCAGAGGAGTTTTTGCCCCCCAGAAGACATTTGCCAATGTCTGGAGACATTTTTGATTATCACAACTGGGGGTGGAGTAGGGGAGGTGCTCCTGGCCTCTAATGGGCATAGACCCCCAATGCTGCTAAACATCCTACAAGGCACAGCACAGTCTCCCCTTCAAATAAACAACTATCCTGCCCCAAATGTCAGGAGTGCCAGCATTGAGAAATGCTGTTCTGGTGGATGAAACTGAAGTTTAGACAGCTGAAGACACTTGTTCAAGGTCACACTGCCAGTAAGTGATAGAGCCAGGATTCATACTCAGAATCACATCAGAATCATACCCAGAGCCATGTCTCTATGCCTAGTGCTCTTCCTATTGTACCACAGTGCCCTCTTTTTTACATGAAACAGAAAGTTATATCCTAAGTTTTGGGAAAGAAGAGAAGTTTGAAGGGTTGGTTGGAAAAAGTATTTCATGGAGAGGAAAACGCTAATGATTCCCGTTTTCCTAGAAATCTATAGTAAATACTGGGGTGCTCTATCCATATCTATCTAGGTTCTCCTTTTCTCCCCACTGCTGAGGCTCTCTCCAGGACTCTTCCACAGCCAAAGAACCACATCACCCAATGTCACGTCCCCTTGCCTCAAGATGGGATGGACAGTTCTGAAGGCCATCCCAGCTGCAGAGCTCCCATAGCCTTACTGAAGTCTCTTGGTGGCTTACTTCTCTCTCCACCTCCCTCACTCTCTCAAAGGGGATGTTCCCTGATGAACCAGTTACACACTAGTTTACATCTCAGAGTCCATGTCCCAGAAACCTAAGTCACTAGACAAAAGTTATGATTTAAGGACTGTGACAGCTCACAATGTAACAGTTAGTGAAGAAAATCATAACAAAAACTAGGTATGTGCTATGATACCAATTCTATGTGAAAGAAGATGTTATAATGTTTAAAGCTTGAGTTCCAAATAAAGACAAACCTGAGTTCAAATACAAGCTCAACAAATACTAGCTGTGTAATTTTAAACAAATTATATAACTCCTTTGAACCTATTTTTTAAATCTACAAAACAGAGACATTAATAATGTCTGCCTCTTCGGTTTCTGTGTTAAGAGTAAATGAAATGATGCTTGTATACTATTTAGCACAGTGTTAATTATTTCAGAAAAAAAGACTGGAAGGACATCTGTCACACTGTTAATGCTCCATACCCCTGAGTGTTGGGGCTAGAGGAGATTTTTACTTTCTTTTAAATTCTCTGTACTTCCTACAATTTCTTCTACTAACAAATTATAAAAGACATTTATGGTTGTAGCATCCACACCAGCTGGGCCTAATTTCCATCTGGGGATCCATGTGGTCCAGAGAGCCTGGCTCCATGATCCTTACCACTGTGGCCATGACTAAGGCAGAGTTTGTGACTGATCTAGCCAGCTTTTTGGGTTGTGTTGGCCCCAGGAATTGTTTCAGGGGTGGGCACATAACGTAAGACATTCCAATCAGAGTGAGTCTCTGGACTCTCGCTTGGAATACTGGGACAAAAGAGGAAACTCTGCTATGGATGAAGAAGTACTTGTCTTAGGAGTTGTTGATAGCTAATTATAATCACAAGGTGAGGCAGATGCCTTGGAAAGCAGAGCTGAGAACAAAGCAATCTTGTCTTTGGTGACACCACTGACTCTGAACCAAAGCACACCTTATATATCTATATCTATACCTATATCTATATCTCTCTATGTTGATACTGATCTGTGTTGATATCAATCTTTATTTGTCTCTATATAATCTATATCTATACTTTTCAAATACATGAGTTAGTAAATTCTCTTAATTGTTCAAGCAAATTTAAACTGGGTTTCCCATTACTTGCAACATAAAGACTTTTGAAACACTTGCACTTTTTCATAATCAGAAGTTAACAAAAGATAGTCTATTCAATAAATGTTGTTGGGAAAATTGGACAGATACATGCAGAAAATGAAACTAGATCACTTTCTTACACTACACAGAAGAATAAACTCAAAATGGATTAAAGACTTAAATGTTAGACCCAAAACCATAAAATTCCTATATGAAAACATAGGCAGTAAAATCTCAGACATTGCTCCTAGCAATATTTTTTCCTTAGGCAAGGAAAACAAAATAGAAAATAAACAAATGGGACTATATCAAACTAAAAAGTTTTTGTACAGCAAAGGAAACCATCGACAAAATGAAAAGACAACCCAGAGAATGGAAGACCATATTTGCCAACGATACATCTAATAAGGGGTTAATATCCAAAATTTATAAAAAACTTATAAAACTCAACACCAAAAAACAAACAAACAATCCAGCTGAAAAATAGGTAAAGGACCTGAATAGACACTTCTCCAAAGAGGACATATGGATGGCCTATAGATATATGAAAAGATGCTCAGCATCACTAATCATCAGAGAAATGCAAATTAAAACCACAATGAGATATCACTTCAACACCAGTCAGAATGGCCATCATCAATAAGTCAACAAACTACAAGTGCTGGTGAGGATGTGGAGAAAGGGGAACCCTCATGCATTGTTGGTGGGAATGCAGATTGATGCAGTATAGAGTTACTTCAAAAAAAAAATATATATATATATACAGAGAGAGAAAGAGAGAGAGAGAGAGAGAGACAGAGAGAGACAGAGAGAGACAGAGAGAGACAGAGAGAGATTGAAGATGTCCTTTGAGATGTTTCTGGTGTCAATCACAGTACCAAGGATGGCATTTACAAAGTCACTGCCTTCTCAGAGCCTGAAGGAGCCCCAGTGGTTATCTAGTGCAATTCTTTCACTTCCTAGTTGAGGAAACTGAGGCCAGCAGACAGAGGGACTTGTCCAGGCAGCATTGATGATTGGTGGTCCAGCTGGGCCTTGAACTCAGGTCTTCTAAGTGGCTAATAAATAGTCGTTAAATTAAATAAAACCGTATCAGTAGAATTACCTACAAAGCACTGTGCAAATTCGCCTTGTAAGGTGCTCCATAAATGCTCCGATTAAGAGTTTTATGGCAGGTTCAAAGTTGTTAACTCATTTTTCAACTTGTCCGAGGCCCCATATGATATAGAGCAATGGGCTGGTGGAGGAAGGGATTTTTTTCTCCACCAGTCAGCCAGGTGGCTTATTTCAGCCCCCGGAGTAGCTGTTAATCAGGTTTCAATAGACTTCAGCATTTCACTCAGAACCTGTTGGCAATCCTAAAACTCCACTGATCCTGTCATCTCTGCAAAATGAGCTCTGGCCATGGCCCCATCCATTTTCAGTTTTATTGAGGGATCCCTCAGAACAGTTCCTGCTGCAGCATTAATATGGGCCTCAGCAGGGACCCCCTTCTTTACCCCGAGCAGCTCTCTCAGGGTACAGAATGATGTGCTCTTGCTCCCAGAGATTTAATAGCATCTAGGCAAGTCTGTAATGTGCTCTTTGTCCCCGTGCCAGTCCAGTTCTTCCCATGCACAGGGGGGTGCCTATTTGCAGCTAGCAGTATTCTCCTTTGGGGTTGTCAGATCCCATCCAATTTTTTCCCTCACAGCTTTGCAGAGAATTCTCCTGCCCTGCTTTTTGATTTTTATCAGACCTGTTGAATCACTCATGTGACACTGCTGCATTCTTTTATCCCAACTTCCCTCCCCAAGCAGATCTCACACAAGTATCATCTAACACACTGAGCAACTACTATGTCTCCCGCTTGCATCTAAGGCAGCAATTTTCAACCGGTGTGTTGCAAAAAATTTAGAACTGAGTATTTAGTCAGGGACACTGACCTCTTTTTGCTTTAGACTGTCAAATAAAAGAATGATAGCAGCTAACACAACAATAGCTGTCTGGTGTGAATGCCTTGTCTTGAGTCATAAATATATAGGTCATATAACAGAGTTACATCTTACTGGTCATGTCACATAATAAGACTGTATCTGGTTAATTCTCAGTATCAGAAATCTTTATATAAAAGTATAGGCACCTGATTTTTTTAAAAAGTCACTTTGGAGCAAAAAGGTAGGATTTTTGTGTTTTTTTTTTAATAAAATAATTAAAATTATACCTATCTTTTTTTGTCAGATTGAAAAATATATATTTTTTGGTGTGCTGCAAAATTTTAGTAATTAGTTTATGTGTGCTATGAGATGAAATAGGTTGAAAACCGCTGATCTAAGCAGATTTTCTCATTCAAACTCTTAACCAGCTTATGCTAAATATGACTATCAGTTTTTCTCAGTTGAGGAAACTGGCAGTTTAGGGAGCTTAAGTGACTGGTGCAAAGTCATACTATTAAGAAATTTTGTTGCTGGGATTTTTGAACCCAAGAAGTTCAATTCTTGGGCTAGAACCCTTTACAACTGTACTAAGTTATTTTGTCTCTAAGTTTATGAAATTGATTCCCTTGGAATCTGCTCACATCACTTCTGCTCATAGGTAAATGACCAGCACCCCTACCGTACTCTAGCAGGGTATTCTGCCCAGTAGGCATTAGATCACTGTACTTAGATTACTATGACTCTCTATGAAAAGTATTTGAAATCCAAAAAACTTAGTCTCCCCAAACTATTAAAAGAACATTGCAAAAGGGCAACATTAGGAATCTTTGTGAGGTTGGAACAGTATAGTATCTTAACTGTGTTGGAATATATACAGGTGATTAAATTGTTTAGGACTTAATGCACACACATGAATGAGAACAAGTAAAATGGGAAATCTGCATAAGACAGTGAATGGTATCAAGGTCAATACTCTGGTTGTGAAACCATATTATATTTCTGCAAAATGTTACTATTGGGGAAAACAACAAGGTGGGCAAGACATCCCTCTGTATTCTTTCTTAAAACTGTATGTGAATCTACAAATTTAAAAAATGAGGACAAAAGAACCTCGTAAAATAAGAACTAGTACTTGTTTAATTAAATGTTTTTTAAAAAGTAATTGTTTTTTTTTTAATTGTTGTTCTATTACAGTTCTCCCAATTTTTCCCCGATTGCTTTCCCTTTCCCACCCCCTGCTCCCACAGTCAATCCCCACCCTGTTGTCTATGTCCATGGGTCATTTATACCTGTTCCTTGACTAGACCTTCCCTTTCTTTCCCCTCTTCTCCCTATCGCTCCTCCCTTCTGGTCACTGTGAGTCTGCTCCTTGTTTCACAAAATGTAATATTATGTTAATTGGTTCAGTGTAAAAAGTCAATGATCATATCATTATATATGTATATATAAAAGTTTAAATCACAAAAAATTAAGTAATTCTTAGCAAACTTATTATTATAAAAATAATTTCAAATTTTGTATGGCAAAAAAATGCATGTGATTTTGGATGTGAGTGCATTGTGATATAGTTGGTATGACATGGGTAGAGCCTTTAAAAGTTAGAATGTTTAAGGCCTATAAAGGTCTTTAAATGACCTCTTTGCCAATCAGACTTCTTGTCCTGCCTCTAATGAAATGTGTGTCCTTGTAATGGACTCAAAACTTACCATCTCTAAAACTAGGCTTCTCATGTATATCAATTCACAATTTCTGCATTCTCTAAACTGCTAATGGTCCACAAGTTGGCACAACCTTTCTGAATGTAAATTTGACAAGATGTATCAAACATCACATAATTCCTATATCTTTTGCTCCAGGAAATGATATTTCTCATTTTTAGATGACTGTGACCACAGAGTGTAAAGTTGGGGAAATTTTTATTTTTTTAATTTTTTTTCCATATTCCCTAATTTCTAATAATTGGAAGGAGAGAAACCTGGAAAAGGCAGTTCCAATGCTGCTAACCATGAAACGACTCCTTCATCTCAAATTCAGTATAATTAATATGATAGGTACAACAAATCATGAAAGATGAAAAACTAATACAAGAAATTTGAACATAAATTCAAGTAGGTATTAAAATGTTCAACTTTCTAGAAGTCAGAGGAATGAAGATGAAAAGACTGGTTATCATATTTTATTCAACAGATTGTTGGAAATTAAAGAAAATTATAATACCCATGATTGGTAAGCATACAAGAAGTTAGGTACTGCTGGTAGAGGTGTGAATTCTTATAATGCTTTAGTAGTAACTTTGTGATATGTACCAAGAACTTAAAAAATGCACTTACCTTTGGATCCAATAATTCTGTTTCCAAAAATTTACCTAAGGAAAGAAATCAGGTTGTACACAAAAATATTTATGCAGGATGTTGTGAAAATGTGTACAGAAATATTGTAGAGTTCTTTGTAATAGAAAAAAATAATCTAAACTGTCCAACAGCAATAGAATGGGTAAGTGAACTATTATACATTAATATTATGGATTAGCACTCAGCCCATAAAAATGATAACATAGGAGAATATTTAAAGACATAGAAAGATAATTATATTGCTTGATAGAAAATGGAAAAAAGCAGATTATAAAACAAGAACAATAGGATCCTATTTACATATATACCCTCTCTACACATATTTAAATATCAGTATAGGAAATTAAAATTTTGGTTATGCATCAAAATGGTAAAAGTTATGTTTTAAGAGGTAAAATTAAGGAGAGCTGCTCTCTTTGAGTTGGCCTATATTTTTTAAAAAAGAATTACTTTTAAAATGAAAATAAAACCCACAATCTTTAAAAAATAAAACAACAAACAACAAACAGTGTCTTCTGAATAGACTAGAACTTACATCTAAAGAACAGTTATATACATGAGAGGAAAAAAATATGTATAATGTATAATGTATAATGGAGCTAATAGTATTTTTTTCACCACACATGAATGTTTGAGGATTAAAAAAGGAAGTATATACAAATAAGCCATTTTGGAACCATATTTGTATTATTATTGCTGTTCCTATACTTAAAAATATGCTATATGTTATATGGAAAGACAGTGTCACCAAGAAAAGGTGGTTTTTCTTTCTGTTTAAGAAAACCATTCTTTATTTTTTTCACACACTTTTTACATAGGAGTGAGTCTGGTAACCATATAATTACCTCAATAAGTACAGAAAAAGCATTTGATAAAATTTAATAGCTTTTCATGATAAAAATACTCACCAAATGAAGAATAGAAGGGAACTTCCTTAACCTGATAAAGGGCATCTGCAAAACCCTACATCTAACAGCACACATAATGGTGAAAGTCTGAAAAGTTTCCCCCAAGATCAGAAATAAAATAAAAATGGGTACTCTCATAACTTCAATATTGTACTAGAGGTTCTAGCCAAGTCAATTAGGCAAGAAAATGAAATAAAGGCATTCAGAATGAAAAGGAAGAAGTAAAACTATTATCTATTTGTAGATGTCATGATCTTACATAAGAAAATCCTAATAAATCCACACACACACACACACACACACACAAAAGCTATCAGAGTGAATAA
This sequence comes from Furipterus horrens, assembly GCF_987537825.1. Taxonomy (NCBI): domain Eukaryota; kingdom Metazoa; phylum Chordata; class Mammalia; order Chiroptera; family Furipteridae; genus Furipterus; species Furipterus horrens. The sequence goes on from NW_028327173.1 coordinate 45,088,208, forward strand.
ACAAGATTGCAAAATATCCAATATAGGATCACTATATAAAACTCAATTGCATTTCCTTACAGTAGTAATGCATAATCTGAACATAAAATTAAGAACAGAATTCTGTTCACAATGTCATCAAAACTACTCTAAATTTAACAAAAGAAGTGTAAGACAAACACTGAAAACTACAAAACATTATTGGAAGAAATAAAAAAATTTCTGCCAAAATAAATGACAAGACATCCCATGGATTGGAAGACTTAGTACCATTAAGATGGCAATACTCCCAAATTGTTGCCCTGGCTGGTTTGGCTCAGTGGATTGAGCGTCGGCCTGCGAGCTAAGTGTCGCTGGTTCGATCTTCCAGTCAGGGCACATCAGAGAAGGAAAACTCTGACTCCAAAAAACCTCCGCTGCCTTGTGGCATACCTCTTCAGGGGAAAGGCTAAGGGAGTAAACCCCGACAGAAAATCCGGAGCCGGAGTCCCTAAGGCGGTTTGACGTTGTAGTCAACACCGGCAACTCCTGCGGCGCACCTGAAGCCAAGCTGTATTGACTCCGTCTTTCCCTTGGACCCTTCAGCTGCGAAGAGAGGGGGGGTCTGCTGCATGGGCAACAGCAGACCCTCCATATCACCCTGCCCAGGCTCTGTAGCTTCAGCTTCACTGGAGAGGACACTCCAGCGTCATCGCAAGATGTCGATTCAACACGGGAGGAGACAGATACCGTGTCACTCCCGAGTCGGACTGCACAGCCATTCTCGGCGGTGCAGATAGACTCTTAAGAAGCTACACCATCGTCTCTCGAGACGGACGGCTGCCGACGAATTTATATATCATAAAATCCACCATTGAAAAGTGCACAATTCAATGGCTTTTAGTATAATCACAGGGTTGTGCAACCATCACCATTGTCTCATTCTAGGACATTTTTATCACCTCCCCAAAGAAATCCTATCTCTATAGATTTGCCTATTCTCGACATTTTATTTAAATGAATCATGTACTATGTGGCCCTTTGTGTCTGTTTTCTTTCACTTAACATAACATTTCAAAGTTCATCCGTGTTGTAGCATACATCACATTCCCTTATATGGTTGAGTAATAGTCATGGTATGGATATACCACTTTCGTTTATCCATTCATCCGTTGATGGATATTTGGGTTGTTTCCACTGTTCAGTTATTCTGAATGCTTTTATGAGCATTTATGTACAAGTGTTGGTATGAACAGATATTTTTAACTCTCTTGAATATATACCTAGGAGTAGAATTGCTGAGCCATATGTAGCTCTTGTTTAACATTTTGAAGAACCGCAAACTGTTGTAAACAGTGAATGTACTATTTTACAGTTCTACCAGCAATGTATAATATGAACATTTTCTACATATCTTCCCCAATTCTTACTGTCTGTCTTTTTTATTATAGCTGTTAAGGGATATCTCATTGTGGTTTTGATTTGCATTCCCTAATTAGTAATGATGTTCATGCATTTATTGGCTATTTGTATACCTTCTTTGGAGAAATGTCTATCAAATCTTTCCCCCTTTTAAAAACTGGGTTGCCTTTTGATTGTTGAGTTGCTGAAGTTCTTTATATATCTTGAATGCTAGACCCTTATCAGGATATATGATTTGCAAATATATTCTCCCATTCTGTGAATTATCATTTGTTTACTTGATAATGTCTTTTGAAACATAAATTTTTCACTTTGATGAAGTTCAGTTGTTCTATTTTCCCCCTCTCAGGTTGTTTGTACTTCTGGTGTCATACTTAACCTATTGCCAAACTCAAGGTTACAAAGATTTATACTTACATATCTTTCTGAGAGTTTTATAATATTTGCCCTTCCATTTTGGGCTTTGATCCATTTTGAGTTAATTTTTGTATAGTGAACGGGATAAAAGTCCAAATCTGTTCTTTTTCATGTGGACATCCATTTTTCCCAATATCATTTTCTCAAAAACCCGTCATTTTTCCGTTGAATTGTCTTGGCACCTTGTTGAATCAATTGACCATAGATATAAATATTTATTTCTGGATTTTCATTTCTAGTCCATTGATTCATATGTTTTTCCTTATGCCAGTACCACACCTTTTTGATTACTGGAGATTTGTAGTAAGTTTTGAAATCAGGAAGTATAAGTCTTTCAAACTTTTTCACCCTTTTGAGGATTATTTTGGTTACTCTGGGTCCCTTGCATTTCCACATGAATTTTAGGATCAACTTGTCTATTTCAGCAAAAATTTTAAAAGACAATTGAAATTTGTATAAAGATTGCATTGAATCTCTAGATCAATTTGGGAGTCGTCGTCGGCAGCCGTCCGTCTCGAGAGACGATGGTGTAGCTTCTTAAGAGTCTATCTGCACCGCCGAGAATGGCTGTGCAGTCCGACTCGGGAGTGACACGGTATCTGTCTCCTCCCGTGTTGAATCGACATCTTGCGATGACGCTGGAGTGTCCTCTCCAGTGAAGCTGAAGCTACAGAGCCTGGGCAGGGTGATATGGAGGGTCTGCTGTTGCCCATGCAGCAGACCCCCCCCCCCCTCTCTTCGCAGCTGAAGGATCCAAGGGAAAGACGGAGTCAATACAGCTTGGCTTCAGGTGCGCCGCAGGAGTTGCCGGTGTTGACTACAACGTCAAACCGCCTTAGGGACTCCGGCTCCGGATTTTCTGTCGGGGTTTACTCCCTTAGCCTTTCCCCTGAAGAGGTATGCCGCAAGGCAGCGGAGGTTTTTTGGAGTCAGAGTTTTCCTTCTCTGATGTGCCCTGACTGGAAGATCGAACCAGCGACACTTAGCTCGCAGGCCGACGCTCAATCCACTGAGCCAAACCAGCCAGGGGTGATATATAAATTACAACTCTAAAAATTATATAGAACTAGTCTGGGGCAATGTGCCAGTCCCATCTGGAACAGACCGCACGAGGATCATCTCGGTGGGCAACGGACTGGTTGCAACCAGCTGGAGCCTAGAGCAGCCACCAGCACCAGACCAGCATGCAAACAAGGGGGCAGCCTAGAGCTGGCACCCAAGAAGGCTGCCAACTCGCACGTGCTCAGACTTCCACACAGAGCAACGGGCTTCCCCATAGGCTCCCATAGTCCCTCCTGACGTCATTCACTTCTTGAGAATGAAACTCAGGAGGTGGGTCCCTCTTCACCTGCAGCGCCAACCAGCTATTGCAGTCAACTTACACAATGCTTCCCCTCTGAAAATCACCTCCTTAGTACTAATAGAAACAGAGATTTTAAAGATTTTTATTTTAAAATGTAGCCAATAAAGTTAAGTGTTTCTCAGTAAAATCCTCACTGGAGGGCTGTTGTCCTCTCCTCCCCCAGAGTTTTGTCAATATTTTATCATCATTAGAGAAGCGAAAGGTTTTCCTGTTTTCCAAGCTGAGCCAACCTGATGGGTGCTCTCCCCCAAATTCTCCAGACTAGGAATCCCTCTTGGTTGTTTTTCTGTGAACTTGAGGTGTGGGAAAACAAGATCTGGGGTTAGGTTTCACCCGCTTCCCTGCGGGGCTAAGGCTCACCTGTGATACTAATAATTGTTGTCTTTGGTAACTTCAACTTGAACAGCAACGAAAGGTATAAATCACCCCCATGACTCGCAATTACTCCCATTAACAGTTGCTTTGTTATCCCGGATGCAGAGCAGTTTCACTTTCTGTGAGTACACACTGTGAGTACCCAGCTACTAGCCTGGCTTCCAGCCAGGAGTTAAAATAAGTTATGCTAAATGGATGGCTCAATTGTTCCCTGGGACTCTCTACGTTTAGGGGATGTGGGCCTAAGTGAACAAATGCTATAGGAGTCGGGGGTCTGTGCATCTTCTAGGAGTTCCTTCGGGTGTTAAGCTGCCCTCTTGCCACAGATACATTATTTTTCTAGTCTTTTTTAGTTTTGCTTCTAGTGTCATTGTCCCCCTCCCCCTTATCCTGCCCTGTGCCACCACAAATCTCCTTTTCTTCCACACAGTCTGTAACTGGCAGAAACTAGAGGTGTAAAATGTAGGAGGAAACCCCCCCAAAGAAAGAAAAGCCACTCAGCCGAGCTATTTGAGCTGGAAATCTGGAGATTTAGGTTACCTACACAGTCAAATCTGAACTGTCAGCGAGCACTGTAGGAAGCTCCATGACGTGGCCCCAACTTCCCTGCAAGACCACACCCAGGTGCCATCATGGACTGCGGTTTTTAAGAACACAGGCTTTGGAGACTAACAGGTGGGCGTCTGCTCCAGCAGGCCCACTTCCTCGCCAGGAGACCCTGGACAGATCATGTATATCTGCTGAGCCTCAGATGTCCCCCATGTACGTACCTTCCTCATAGATCAGGAGGATTAAACAAGATGATTGATACATGATGGTGCTTAACACAGTTTGGCACAAAGTAAGTTCTTAATGAACAAGAGCTGCTACACCGATGATGGTGAGAATCTGAAAAGCATGCCCTTTGCTTTCTGTTACTAATTAGTTTTGAAGATCTTCAGGTCAAATGCCCCAACTACCTTCACCAGCATCCTGCCCCATTGCTCTTGTCTCGTTTCTCCATCCAGGTTCTTAGAACTTGAAGTGAGTCTTTAAGTTGGATATTCCTTCCTTCTGCCTTAAACTCATCCTCCCCCGATGGGTTTTAAACTTGTTGAGGGCAAAAATTATATGCTGTTTGTGGAGTGAATAAAGAATTAATAAAGAACTACATGTAAGTATAGACCATTTAGAAATAATGAACCTCTTCCAGACATCCTAATGTGCCAAGAGTCTTGAAAGTACTACCTACTGAGAAGTACATCAGAGGCCTTAAAAAATTCATTCGGTAACCAAAAGCATGCGTCTTCTTTTCCCTTCCTCCTTGGAAGGAGTCATAACTTCTTCCTAATTCCCTTTCCATTGAATTACCCAAACTGGATCACAGGGCCAGCTTTGTATCAGGAGCCAACCCTACCTTCCCTTGAGATCAAGGAATCTCCATGTAATACAGGAAAAAAAAAAAATTAGGTTCCGATAATGGGGTAAAAGAACTGAAAAGGAAACAAATCTCAATTTCTCTACACTTGTACACACACATATACAAATGAAGCCATCACAATCTTAACAATGTTAATCTTTAGGTAGTAAGAATTTGGATGATGTTAATTTTCTGTTCTTTTTATTTTCTTTCTATAATTTTTAATGTTTCTACAATGAGTGTTATTATCATTGGAACTAGAAAAAAGTTAACAAGAAAGAGTCCTAGGGGAGGAAACTAAAGCCCTGTTAGATACAATTACGTGATGAAGCCATAAGCCCGGATTGTCCAGGACAGTTCTAATTTTGAATACTGGATTCCCCTGATCCCAAAGTACATCCTTGTCATCTGTGCTGTGACAGTCTAGGTGAAGTGCTCCTTTGTAAACTTAATTCACCTAGAAAAGCACGCCCTAGAGAGGGGCCGTGAGGTCCTGCCCCAGTCCCAGCTTGCTTTAGTCATTTGCACATTAGTAGCGGTATGCCTGTTGCAGCTCCCAGAGCACCGGGGAACAATGAAATAATGCTCTTCCACAGCCAGGTATCGATGTACAGAGTTAAAATCAATGGGACTCGTGATCCTATCTTCATTAGCATCACTATCATCCCCACCAACATTTGTGGAACTCCTGCTGCTTGCCAGGAATAACATCAAATTCTTGCATTATCTCACTCAACCTCACAACAACCCGAAAGCAGGAGTTATTACTGTTTTCCACTTAACAGAGAAGGAAGCTGAAACTTAGCAAGGTTATCATCAGAGAAAACATTCACTTCACCATATTCTACTTTAAAGCATTTCATGTGAGAAAGACATAGACAATTAACTTAAGAATTGAATCTGTGGAAAAAAACTCTGAAAATACACAGCAATAAAATGACAGGTTAAAAAAGGGGGAGAGGAACTGGCTGCCAAGCTCAAGTTAAGTCAAAATATGTAGGTGCCTCTGCAGCCTAGAAATGAGAACCCAGTAAGACTGAGAGGAATAAGAAGACCACAGAAAAAATGCTTGCACTTATGCCAACATTTCCAAAATACATAACCTAATTGGACCTCTGAACTGTGTGTCCACATTGAGTAAAGAGTTGTTCCAGGCTGAGTGACAAAGACCTTGAGTTAGCCTGTTGTTCTAACAATTCAATAGTTATTTTCCTAATAATATAATTATTATTTTTAAAGGGATAACATGTCTGAGATCTCTTGTATTCTTTTGTAGGCTTTATGTTTGTTGTTACATAGTTTTATCTCACTGCTAAGGCTAAGGTAAAACGGTAATTCAGTTTAAATGCTGTATGTTACAGGCAAGAGCTGTTCACAATGTATGATCTCAGGAATTTTTTGAAACTTGTCTTTAGATATTGCTGTTACAACATGACAGCCTAGAGTTCAGTCCTCTGGATGTAAAAAGACAAATGAAGCTTCCTGTGGCTTGATAACTCATAAAAGTTAACTCTGCCACAAAACATGTGAGGGAAAAAAAGGCTCTGAAATTTTTTCCTAGCTCTAGGATAGGAAAACCAGAGAAGTATGTAAGAATCCAGAGACTATACAGTAGTCCCTCTCTATATTGCATTCAATTATTGCAGCCTCACTGTATTGCGGGATTTTTAAAAATATTATATTTAATTATTTATCGCAGATTTTTTGCTATATCACGGGATTTTTCGGTAATGTGTACCTATACTGTTAAAGTTACGAGTGTTTAAGAGTGTAGAATATGTTTAAGAACATAGTAGTGTTTATAAAAGTGTGGAAAAGGTCAATAAGGGAGCGGGAAAGGTTAATAAGGGACTGGGAATGGTTTATAAGTATGTGGGAAGGGTTTATAAAGCCTTAAAATATATATAAATACTAAAATAAATGTAAGGTTCCTACTTCATGGATTTTCACCTATCATGGGGGTGTCTAGAACATAATACCCGTGATAAGTGAGGGAATACTGTAATACTATGATCAGTAAAAGGGCAAGATTTCACATTGAAAAGAAGAGTGACAAGCCACAGAGTGGGAGAAAATCTTTACAAAAGACATATCTTATAAAGACTGTTATCCAAAGTATACAAAGAACTCTTAAAACTCAACAGCAATAAGAAAACAAACAACCTGATTTGAATGTGCCAAAGACCTTAACACCAAAAGACACCTCACCAAAGAGGATAAAAAAAGATTGAAAATAAGCATATGAAAAGATGTTCCACATCATTAGAGAAATGCAAATTAACACAATAAGATACCACTATTATTATTAGAATGGCCCAAACCCAGAACTGTGGCAATACCAAATACTGGCAAGGATGTGGAACAATAGCAACTCTCACTCATTGATGATGGGAATGCACAATGGATCAGCCACTTTGGAACTTTGAAAGACAGTTCGGTGGTTTCTTACAAAACTAAACACCCTCTTTACCATGCCACCCAGCAATCATGCTCCTTGGTATTTATCCAAAGGAGGTGAAAATGTACATCAACACAAAAACCTATACGTGGATATTTATAGCAGCTTTAGTCATAATTGTTTCAATAGGTAAATGATAAATTGTGGTACATTCAGGCAATGAAATACTATCCAGCACTGAAAATAAATAAGTTATCAAGCCATGAAAAGACATACAAATTAATCTGAAAAGGCTACATACTGTATGATTCCAACTATATAATATTCTTGAAAAACCAAAACTATAGAGACAATAACAAGATCATTGATTATCAGGGCTGAGAAGGGTGGAAGGGATGAGTAGGCAAAGTACAGAGGAATTTTAGGGCAGTGGAACTATTCTGTGTGATACTGTAATGGTGGATACATGTCATTACACATTTGTTAAAACCCATAGAATGTATACCAAGAGTGAACCCTAATACAAAGTATGGACTTTGGGTGATAATGATGTATCAATGTAAGTTCATCAGCTGTGGTGGGGGAGGTAGAGTGGGGGGGGGGGACAGTGGGTATATAAGAAGGCTCTGTACTTTATGCTCAACTTTTCTGTGAACCTAAAACTGCTCTAAGAAAATAGTTTATTAAAGAAAAGAAAAGTGTGCATGCGTGTGTGTGTGTGTGTGTGCATGTGTGTGAGGTAATCACAATCATCTTCTTCTTTTACAAGGCTAATTTTAGAGGCAAAATTATGAAATTGGATAAAGTTTATCCTTGGAGTTTCCCATTTCCCCATGCTGAGTACCAGGGCTTCTCTACATTATGCTTAAGCATGGTGTTTAAGGCCATGAGACAATGGTAAACTCTTCCTGCCCTCATGAAGTTTAGCATTCAAAGCAGAAGGGAGGCATCCCACAAGTAATTATAGTGACTACACAAAAAGTTGATTAAATTGCAATGAGTGCCCTAAAAGCACATTATAAAATCAAACCAAATCAGTGGAGTCAGGGATGTCTTCCCTGAAGAAGAAATTTAATCTTCAACCTTAAGGTTGGTTAGGAGTTATACAGGGTAGGGTGTATTCTTAGACTGTGGGGTGGGGATTAGAGAGGGAGGAAACACCACAGTGGGAAGGCTCTGGGGGGAAGAGGGCCTTAGGGTCTGTGGGAGAAACTGAAAGGCCCAGGAGCATGAGAAGGGAGGAGGAAAACAGCTGGAGACATGGATAGGGGACAGACTGTATTTAAACTAACTTAATATCAAGGGCCAGCTACCAAAGATCCTAAGCAGGAGAATCATGGCGCCTTGTCTCTCGTTTTATTTCCAGAACCTGGCTCATCGCTTAAAACCTCTAGGGGGCTCAGTAAACATTTGAGAAAGAAGAGATGGAAGGAAAAACAAAAAAAGATATGGTACACTCATTCACTCAATATACTCAAGTAGGTATTATGCAATAAATGGAATTCCACTTGTCTGAAATTGGCAAGCCACCCACTCAATTCATTTTCTGGTTGAAATCATCTTTGCTAACATCATCATCATCATCATCTATTATTCAGAGGATCATTTCTCCTAAAAAAATAACACAATATATGTTCTTAGAAAATTTTGTTGTAATTTCAAATCAGAACATTTTCTTCTCAATTTTTTTGTGTCCAAGGTTTGAGGGTCACTTTGATTTCCAAGTGTGCTGTATCTGAAAATTTGTTTATATCTCCTGACTAGAGATATAAAAGTCAACAGCAACTTTACTACTAATGATGAGAGGTATTGGTTTTTATTTGTAGTTATTGCTCTTTAATGACCTAAATAGCTTTAGCACTTTTCCTGGCATAGACAAAGGAATATTGATTTTCATATTTTTTTTCCCCATCCTAGTCCAATCTTGCTACAGGAGTGACTCAGGTAACTTGGGCGTTTGGGCATTTCCCCCACAGTCCAGCTAGCATTCTACACGAGTACATAGAAATTCTAAGAATGAAGTGTTCTCCTTGTTGGTAATGCTGTCCCAAAGGTAATTGACTTCTGTTCAGACACTGAGAGAAGTCCCTCCTGCTGTTTGTAATGTCCTCTCCAATCAGATAGAAAATATGATCAGGTCTCATTTAGGTGAGGAGAAAATGCCTCTTTAAATTAAGAGAACTAAGAAGGAGGTGGAGGAGACAGACATATTTACAAATTAAACAAAGTTGAGATGATTAGAATACAGCCACTTGTTAAGACACTGGGCACATATGGAAAGGAAGAAAAGGAAGCAGGCCAGCAAGCTGACTAGGCCTTGGACAGTTCTCACCAAAGATGCCAGGTTCCCCTGCAGTGCCGAGCTGTGTCCCTTCCCACCGGACTGTGGCCAGCATTTCTTCTTGTCTTCCCAGAACTCAGAGGGTATCTGTCATATGGTAGATGATTAGAAAATGTGTGTTGAATGGAATGGGTGAGAGAAAGGATGAGTGGATAAATAGGCAAATAAATAAAACAAAACAAATGCATTTTGGTTGTTCTATCTTGCAAAAGGGTCAAAGAACCCCCATATTGAAATTACTTGAGCATGATGCTAGGGTATAGTTAGCAGGGCTGGTCAGAATGCACCAGGACCTGTGTGTATGCAGGCTGAAGTGAGTATTTAGAAGGAGTTGGGAGTGTCCTGAAGATACTTGAGGTCAGGAGTTGCAAACTACTTCCAGTGGGCCAGTCACCTGTTTTTGTAAAGGATGTTATATTAGAGCACAGCCACACCCATTCCTTTACATGTTTTTTGTGGCTGCTTTTGGCTATAATGGCAGAGCTGAGTAGTTGCAACAGGGCCCATATGACTACCGGTCTAAAATATTTGCTATCCAGGCCTTTATTGAAAAAGTGTCTACCAACACATGCTTTAGGTCAAAGACAGAAGAGGATCAAATCCAAGAAGATCTAAGTAGGCAGAATCTGGAATTGTGGAGGTCTCAAGATAATAATAAGTGTGACATTGAATATTAGACAGATGAATTGTTAGAATTAGAAGGAACCCCAGAATTTGCTGGACCAACTTCCTCAGCTTTAGGAGAAAATACTTTGGCTCAGAGAGAGAAACTTACTCAAGATCCCATGCTCAGCTGGTGGAAGATCAAAGACTAGCAGAGACCAGGTGGGTCTCCAGGCATGCACTATAAACAGATGTTGTTCAGAGGTGTAGGGTGACTGGAAGAGACAAAATGCCAGGGATCACTTCACATCTTGGGGCTCAAGGACACATTACTATTTAACTATTTTAAGCAAAAGGCAACATCTGGGTGAATAAGGAAATAGATGACTTCTTTTTTAATTTCCTTTTTTGCTTTTTGGACTTATGGCTGATTTTCTCACCCAATATGTGAGGGTCAATGTGATCTGACTCAAAGTTAACTTTGCAAGAAACCTCATGGAGCAGCAGTCTCTACAGGCTCCCATTAAACATTCTGTCAATTGGTGATGCCTACTCCCAGGGCAATTCCAAAACATAACATTCTGGGTAAATAAAGAAATAAAGACAAATGCCTACCAGGCTTGGGGCCCCTCCAACGTGGCACATGTTGAAGAAAAACATGAGTTACTCAAAAAACTACAGAGATGCTCCAAGTTCTGAAAGTTTAAATCAATCCCAGAAGTAGAGGAAGGCTTCATTAGTCATGGTCTAGAAAAGCATTCCTTAGTGGTGTCAACCCACAAGCATCATTGGCCAGACAAATAGTCTCTTTGTTACAAAAGTTCTGGGCCAAAGAACAAGATCACTGAAGAATTCGGTCAAGATGGAGGCATAGAGGTAAAGAACTTCATTGCCTCATGCAACCACAGAAGAATTACAACTGGACCTCAAAACAAAAGACAACCAGAACCATCAGAAAATTGAGCTGTATGGAAGTCCAGCAACCAAGGATTTGAAGAAGCCACATACATCCAGACAGGTAGAACGGGCAGAGAGGTGGAGGTGGGTGGAGAGGCATGGAGAAGCGATGATGTAGGTGGAATGGGAAGTCCCACACTCACGTGTGGTAGATAAAAATTGGGAGGGATACTTTGGGAGCCAGCAATCCCAGCTCCAGGCCAGAGCACAGAGCCCAGGGTTCCAGCACAGAGCCCAGGGTTCCAGCACCAGGAAGATAAATCCTCATAACTTCTGGCTGTAAAAACCAGTGGAGGTGGGGCAGTGGAAGAAACTGCTGGGTTTTCAGGAGAATCCACTTAAAGGGCCTACACAAACTCAAAACATACGCAGATCCATCCGCTCTGGGACCCAGCACCAGGGCAAAAACTGGAATGGTGCCAGTCCCACAGGGTGACTGCTGGGCAAATTTCCAGAAGCCAGGCAGAAGCATTGTCCTCTCCCCAAACCCTCCCTTCACACAGAAACAGAAAGCAGTGAAGTGGGTTGTCCCACCCTGGTCATCACCTAAGACTCCACCCCAAACAATTTACAGGTGCCTTTTTTACAATAGGCCATGCTACTAAGACAGGGAGTAAAAGCACCTCTACTTAGTACACAGAAACAAACACAGGGAAGATGCCAAATTGAGGAGACAAAGAAATATGGTCCAAATGAAAGAACAAAACAAAACCCCAGAAAAAGAACTAAATGAAAGGGAAATAGCCAACTCATCAGATGTAGAGTTCAAAACATTGTTGATCAGGATGCTCAAAGAATTCTGAGTATGGCAACAACATAAAGGAAGAAATGGAAGTTACACTAAATGAAATAAATAAAAATCTACAGGGAACCAACAATGAAAGGGAGGAAGCCTGGGTTCAAATCAATGATTTGGAACATAGGGAAGAAATAAGCATTCAACCAGAACAGCAAGAAGAAACAAGAATTCAAAAAAGTGAGGCTAGTATAAGAAGCCTCTGGGACATTTCCAAAAGTATCAACATCAAAATCATAAAGGTGTCAGAAGGAGAAGAGGAAGAGCAAGAAATTGAAAACTTATTTGAAAAAATAATGAAAGAAGACCCTAATTTGGTGAAAGAAATAGACATACAAGTCCAGGAAGCACAGAGAGTCCCAAACAAGTTGGACCCAAAGAGGACCCCACCAGGACACATCATAATTAAAATGCCAAAGGTTCAAGATAAAGAAAGATTCTTAAAAGCAGCAGGAAAAAACAGAGAGTTACCTACAAAGAGTTCCCATAAGACTATCAGCTGATTTCCCAAAAGAAATTTTGCAGGCAAGAAGGGACTGGCAAGTAGTATTCAAAGTGATAAAAAGCAAGGACCTACAAGCAAGATTACTCTATCCAGCAAAACTATCATTTAGAATGGAAGGGCAGATAAAATTCTTCCCAGACAAGGTAAAGCTAAAGGAATACATCATCACCAAGCCCTTTTTAAATTTTAAAGGGACTTATTTAATAAAAAGAAGATCAAAACTATGAACATTAAAATGGCAACAAATTCACAACTATTAACAACTGAGTCTAAAAATACAAACTAAGAAAACAACCATATCAGAAGCAGAATCATAGATATGAAGATCATTTGGAGGGTTATCAGCTGGGAGAAGGAAGGAAAAGAATGGGGAGAAACATGCAGGGGTTAAGAAGCAATATTGGTAGGTATAAAACAGACAGGGATGATGTTAAGAATAGTATAGGAAACAGAGAAGCCAAAGAACTTATATGCATGACCCATGGACATGAACTAAGGTGGGGGGTGTTGCTGGAGGGAATGGGGGTACCAGGCAGAGGGGGCCGAAGGGGGGATATTGGGACAACTGTAATATTATAATCAATAAAATATATTTTTTAAAAATAACAAGTTCACTGAAGAATTGGATGACTGGTCTCCATCCTTAAGAAACTGGTGGCTGTGGAAGAGAAGGAGGAGCTCATGGACCAGTCCCTCATTCTGGAGGTAAGGAAACCAAGACCCAGAGAGATACATTGATTGCTGTGAGTCATAAATCCAGGGCAGTATTGGCACTTTTGCCGGTTTCCAACACACCACACATGAGAAGCCTTACCATAGTGCCTAGTACATAATCAGCACTCAAAAAATGCTTTCAGTTAATCAGTAATGACTGAATAAATTCAGCAATTGCATTCTCTGAATGCTTTAAATGTTCTGGACACAGTTTTAGACTCTGGGGATACAGTGTTAAATAGAACCGACAAGGTCTGTGCACTCATAGAGCTCATGTGTGTGTGTGTGTGTGAGAGAGAGAGAGAGAGAGAGAGAGAGAGAGAAATAGTCACAGGGCAGTAAGAGTGATATATACAGTAGATGAGGTGTAGTAGAGGAATAATTATAAAAACATCAAAACAATCTCTATTCTCCCAATGACATTTTTTGTGGTCTCTAATGACAGTTAAGCTCAGAGTGGCAATGCTGGTTTCTTTCCAAAAGTCTGTATGGGTTCACAGAATCTCTCGCTCTTCTGACCTGCCAGGTCCACCTGCTGGGTCTTCTTAGCTCCACCTTTAGGGAAGATCAAGTGGAAGCAATTCTGTTATATACCAAATCACTCTTAGTTAAGAGCAGCTCTCCTTTATTGTGCCAGAAACTGTAGTAGGTGCTTACCATCCATTGTCATGACTCTTTACCCAGAGGTTTGAGGGAGGCCCAATCAGTAGGACTCTTCTTCTCCCTGTATGAGTTCTAAACCAGCTGAGATAGGCAAACAAGTTAGGTGTGAGGAGATCACAATAATAGCTTTATTACAGGTAAGTGTTGGAGAATACAGGATAAGTGTGAGGCAACAATGAGCTTCTACATACTACACTCCAAAATTAGGTGTTGAACAGAAGTTTAGCAGATGAACAGATGTAAGCAAACATGGAAGAGAGAATCTGGTGGTGCTGTGACGCATGTTTGTAAAGACTATATAATTGTAAGATATTGTCACTGAAATGGAAACTGCACAATGACCGCTCTATTCAGTGCAGGCACTACACTTGATTATTATTAAGGCTGCTACATTAGAACAAACTATACAAATTTCCTTCAACCTACATGTAGCTACTATTTGCTGCACAGCAAACCCACAGAAAAATGAGAGAAAGATTTTATTGTATTTTCATCTTTTATACTGTACTTATGGGCGCCATATGCAAGACACATGTGAGAGACATAGCCACAGTATGTCCCACATGAGCACTGAAAGACATTTACATTAGATTTTCCTGTTACTGTAGCTGCAGGAATGTAAAATGTTTATTACTGTTATATGGCCGTTGCTTTCATTTTACATATACCTGCTGCTGAGCATCTGGTCTGGCATTGGAAGAATAGGAGCACATTGATGTTTTCTCCAGAACTCCAGTTTCCTTACTTTAAGCAGCTACTGACTCTTCCCTGGCCATTCCCAGAGGCTAGACAGAGTAACGTTGGTATCAGCTAAACAAAAAGAAGTCATAGCAAAAACTGCTTTATCTTTCAACAAAAAAATCAAACAAACAAAAGCAGGTCTTTTCAATACCAAGGTAATCAATCACTCTTCAAAGAGATAAAAGTCTATGACATCTTCTCCCGGGTTTACTAAGAAGGTGGTTATTGTACGTCACATCAGCCCGTCTCCACGCAGTCCAAGCCACTGCATACATCACCAGTCCTGTTGTTGGTGAGTTAACTGCTAACCTTTTGTCTGATGCCCAAGCCCTCAGATCTTAAACTCAGGAGATGACCCTGTATGTTAGGTTACACAACAGAACAGAAGTTAAATACGATAATAGGCAAAATCATGTATTTGGTTTATTGGAAAGCTGTCTGGACTTAGACTGAATTGGATGGGAGAACTGGCCATCACTCACCAGCTTTGGTCACATTGTTTGAACTTTTTGTGCTGTATTGTATAATGCAGGCAGTATGTGGAAAGGTTAAGAGGTTGGGCCTTGGATTGAACCAAATATGTATGTGAACCTCAACTCTGCCATTTATCAACTTTATGACTTTGGGTAGCCTACAAAACCATTCTATGCCTCCAATTCTTCATCTGCAAAAGGGGGACCTCCTATGTAAGGTGATGATGAGAATTAAACATGATGTTCCTAAAGGACATGGCAGATGCCCAGCCCATTGCAGGTTCCATAAGAGGCAGCTATCATTATTATTAAGAGAAAGAAAAAAGAAACAGCAAAACCCCTGGTAAACTACTATGATTATAAAATCAATTGTCAAATAATGCATGCTGATGACTTATAATTTTAGAGTTGAGGGGCAAGAGTGGTCTCTATGGGTAGGCATATGCTGAGCTTAGCTTGAAGAAGGCTTAGAGCTGGATGGACAGTTGGGGATGAAAAGGATGTAAAAAGCAGGAGAATGGCTTAGTCAAGGGCAAGGAAGTAGAAATGCACAGGGAATAAATTATGAACAGCGAATATAACAAAAGATGCACATAGTGTGGGAAGGGAAGGAGACAAATGGATAGCAGAAAATTAGATTGGGAAGGAATACTGGGAGAAGTTGTGAAAGCCCTTCTGGAATAATGATTTTGGATAATCCCAAGGCAGTAGCATACAGTTAAATGTTTTTGAGTAGTGAGAGAACATGATGAAAGAAAGATCATTTTAGCAATATTAGACAAGAAAGAATGCATATCTGGGAGGTTCTTTTTTCTCCATTTTATTGGTGAACAAGACTATTTAAACTTTGATGAGGTTCAGGGACCTAAAAATGATTTGTAAAAAATTAACTTCCCTGGTTTTTGCCCATAACTTAGTAAGTCATTAAATACTACTATAGCTAACATTTGTATAGCTCTTTATAGTTAATGTAATATTAAGTAACCCATATATAGTGGTGTAAAAGAATAAAATCCCAGGAGATGCTTTCACCATGGGGAGCTGTTTAATTGGGCCACAAAAAATAACTTAGTGATACCTTTGGGGTAGTAGGTCAGGTTCTTTTGGAGTAGTATATTACTCTAGAAGTTTTCCCTTACTGACAAAATGTACAGGATAGTAATTGGAAATGGCAAGAATTAGAATCACAGAACACAACTGATAAAGATTTAAACTCTGAATTTGGAAAAATTACAGACAAACTGGAAATTCTCCAAAATAATTAAAGATTCAGTAGTCAGGAGACAATGTTTTCAAATCTGAGCTATATAAGACAGAAAAGAGAATTAGAAGATGAATATGTAAACACATTGACAAAAGTATGATCTGAACAGGATTGTTTTCTACTGAGGAAGGATTAGAGTCAATACTAGAACCAGATTGCATATTACTCTTTGGAGATAATATTGATGACAACAAAAGCTGTTACTATTGAACAATAAGCTAGGGTCATGCTAGAAGCATTTAGTCTTATTTAACTTTTGTAACAGTCTATTACCTGCTTCTTACTGATTAGAAATTTGAGGTTTAGTGTGACTTGATAACTAGACCGAAGTCACACAGGTAATGAATGTAGGACTGAGCTGAAATTTAAATGCAGCTCTTTCTGACCTCCAAATTCAACATAATGTTGGTAGGAGGATAAGACTCAGTCAAAAGACCTGCGTTTTGATGATTGATTCTAATATTTACTGGCTTTGAACAAATTTCTGGCCTTGGTTTTCCCATCTGTAAAGTGAACATGATAATAATGACCTCTTCTGATTGAGAGGAATAGTATTTGTAAAATGTACTTTGAAAATTGCTATGTAATGCTGTCATTATTATTGTAAATATTTCATAAATATTTGCTACTACTGTCAAATCCAAGTTTATTGGGGTACATAGGGAGTTGCTTTACTTCCCTACTTGCTTTGGTGGTGGACACTTGATTGAAGGTCATCAGTGATGGGTGAATGTGATTGGTATTATCATCAATTGTTTTCTTTCCCCCTGAAATCCACTCATGACAATCATTGAAGCAGTTTAAGTAAAAGGAGATGTGTCCACTAATGAAACACAAAGCACCAGTAACAAGTTGGAGTCATTGTGTCTGATGGTAACTAATAATGTCATAAGTTATTTGTTTTAAATAACATTGGGCTACAGCATTTCTGTACCTTTTTGCCTTTTTTTCTGATTTGGAATCAACTAATGTACAGGTAACCCCCGTATAACACGGTTCTTAGGTTCCTAACAAATGCCATGTTATGCAAATCCGTGTTATACAAAACAAAGAACTAGTACAAAAGGGGGTGTTAGGTTCCAAAAACTAAAAAATATATACTATCATATTTTTATAATTAAGAGAAATGTCTTTATTAAAACAACTTTCATCAAAACTATTACATATTAATATGAATTAAGTAGTGTTTTCTTCATCATCACTACTAAGCTCCATTAACCAAATACGTTTTCTATTTGACAAAATATCCTCATCCTCGGAACTTTCTTCAGCATTATCTTGATTTCTATGCTCTACTTTTTGCAAAAAAATCTGTTATTTTAGTTTGCTTGCTTTTAGCTGAGAGATCTTTATGAATTTTGTTATACGGTGCTAAGCACTTTTGAAGTTCTCTCTTAAACTTTGTGCTCCTCTCAGTGCAAGGATCTTCATTTAATAAACGTGACTCAAACTAATACTCCATGAACAAAATGGGTTTAAAATTCTGATTAATTTTAAAACTCTACAGGCAAATCTGTTACGACATATGCACTTGAATGAAAAATTTTAAATGAGTTATCTTTTGCTCTTAAAAGCTTTTATCACATTCAGTGTTGTACAGGGATTTCCCTAATTTTGTGTTATATGGGAGTTTTCCCTAGTTCTCTAACCGTGTTATAGATGTACCATGTTATATGGGGGATACCTGTATCAGTCACCCACCATGTACCAGAATAGGCAATACTCCCTTGAGTAAGCCATGATCCCTGCCTTCGTGGATCATTCGTGTGAGCCAGACATGGATATAAATAATCACAATATAGTATGAACACTTTACAATGGAAGTATGAGCAAATTATCATAACAAAAAGGTGTTACTGACCAGCTTTGCCATGAAAATCAGGGAAGCTTTTATACAGGGGGTGACACCTGAAAGAGCATGAATGTAAGAACAGGTGTTCACAAGACAGCAGGGAGAGAAGGGCACTACAAAGAGAGAAAGAAGCATGTACAAAGATGCAGCAAAGAGAATGGGAGCACATGGCACATTTGCAGAGTGGAGATTATTTCAGTATGGTTGATGTGTAGATTATACGACAAGAAGTGATTCAAGATGAGGCTGGAAAGGGAGGTTGGGGCCAAATTATGGTGGACCATGCTGTGGATTTGGGGCCTTAGCTAATGCATCATGCATCCAGAGCACCTAGTAGAGTTCCCAGAAATAAATCCTAAGTATTTGTTGAATGAGAAACTTATGGTTAATTATGGTAACCCAAATGGTTTTTCATTTATCCAACTAGCCCAACTCTATCCCTTTAGACTTTGAAAGGGGGAAAAATGTATGAAGAAAAATAAGTGTCTTTGGGAAAGAAAAAGAAGAAAGCAAGCAAAACGAGGGGAGAAGGTATTGATGATGATGCAGCATAAAACCACCAAGAAGTAATGACATGGCCTGTGAGCCAAGTGTCACTGGTTCAATTCCCAGTCAGGGCACATGACTAGGTTGCACGTCAGGTCCCCAGTTGGGGGCGCGAGTGAGAGGCAACCACACAGTGATGTTTCTCTCCCTCTCTTTCCCCTTTCCCCGCTCTCTAAAAATAAATAAATAAATAAACAGACAAACAAATAAATAAATAAATAATTTTTTAAAAAAGCAGTAATGACATGTGACTTGCTGGACCTCTGGGTTGGAAATCTTGCCTTGCTACTTACCATCTGTGAAGACTTTGGCAAATCAAGTAACTGCCTGAGCTTTGGTTTCTATATCAATAAACAGAAGTGATAGATAGTAATTTTTACTAAACTGTAGTGTGAAGGATCAAACTAGGTTTCTGTAAAAGCTCTTTAAAAGTGGCAAAAATTATGCACATTTTGGGCAACCCTGAGGTTATTCAAGTGAAGTTAAGGGTCTCTGAGTGAAGGAGTGCGGGGTGCAGAATTACACACGGAGCAGACACGGAGCCTGACAGCCCAGGATGACTGATTCCAGTTTTCAAGAGCAGTGAGAGCCTTGCTAACACAGGCAAATGATTGCCATTTCCCTTGTCAGGCAGTGACAGGAGTTAGTTGACCTGAAAATTCACTAATAGTTCCATTAGAGAGGCCTTGGAAGTAGCCATCTTTTTACTCATCCTGGTCAATTAACAATGAATTAATGCCAGACGTATTTTCAATTGAGCCTGAATGCTGATTTCCTCCACTTGGCTAAAAATATCCCTTTATAGAGGAACAGCTAGCCTGGTAATATGCTGCTTTTCTTCCCAAGACTGCTCCAGAGCATTTCCGAACCAAAGTCAGCTCTAGGCATTGATGATGTAGCAGGTCAAACCCTGAATTTACATAGGAGACCTAGTTTAAGTACCAGCTTCCCCACACTTCAGCTGTGTATTCTTGGACAAATAACCGAAACTTTCTGAAGCTTCATGTTTTCACATGTAAATTAAAAGGGCAGAGATAAATGCTAAGGTTTTGTTCAGTGATAAAATGCTAGGAGAATATTTTAAGTGGTTTCAGGCATGTTGGTGGAATGGCAGGCTGGACTTGGGCATGGGGGAGGAGCACTGAGTTTCTTCTATGCACTTTGAACTGGGTTAAGTCTTGGCCCATGTTCTGGTTCAGTGGTTCTCAACCAAGGACAATGGATGGGAGTGGGGGGGTAGGATGGGTTTTGCACTCTACTAGACATTTGGTGATATCTGGAGACATTTTTGGTTGTCATCACTGGGAGGCCAGGGGAGGAGGTTGTTACTGGCATCCAGGGAGACTGCCATACATACTGCAATACGCAAGACAGGTTCTCCTCACAACAAAACATTATCCGGCCCAAAATATCAATAGCACAGAGGTTGAGAGAACTTGCTCTAGTATATTGGATAGTTTTGGCTAAGTATAGACAGCTTTTGTTGTTGATATCAGTGTCCTCATTTGTAAAATAGGGATAGTAATAAAATCTGACCCTTTCTATCATCTCAAAAAGTTGACAGCCAAACCAGGCAACAGATCAAAAGTGCCTTGAAACTAACTGTGGAGGGATATTACCCACTTTTGCTGCTTCACAAGCCACTGCATGGGGGTCTAACCTCTTATTCATCTCTTGGACAAGGGGTCTAAGATGTTTCTCCGGCTTGTGGCAATGATCTCAAAATTTGACCTTGTTAAATTAATTATACAAGGAGGTAATCAGACTGAGGTGGCTCTAATGCGGTGACAGTTCACATAAACAAATCAAAATCTAAGCGTAAATACCTCTAGGTTATGAAATTAAAATCTAAGGACAACCAATCACAAGCAATCAGCTGGGCTTTAAGCTACAACCAATCAATAATTTCCTTACTTTGCTTCCATCTTTTCTCTATAGAAGTCTCTCCTAGGTCTTTTTCGTGAAACGCTCTTAACAAGTTTCAGTTTAGTGCTTCCTGATTTGAATTGACTTTTGCTCAAATAAAACTCCTAAAATTTTTAACATGCCTCAATTTATCTTTTAACGTGCTCTAGGAGTTATGAATGTTGCCCCCAAATGCAAGTAAGAAAGACGCATCTTTTATTTTTTTAAAAATGCTTTATTTACTTATTTATTATTAGAAAGCGGGGAGGGAGAAGGAGAGGGAGAGAAATATTAATGTGTGAGAGATACAGAGATCCGTTGCCTCTTGCATGCCCCCCAACTGGGAACCTGATCCACAACCCAGGCATGTGCCCTGTCTGGGAATCGAACCAGCAACCCTTCAGTTTGCAGGCCAGCACTCAATCCACTGAACCACGTCAGCCAGGGCTGTTTTTATATTAAATTGTATTTCTATTACAAGCCCACATCTAGCAGACATCACACTCTCCATCTTGGACTATGAAGGCTTTCCCCTCACATTTCCTTGAGGGTGTGTTCATGTTCCAGGGGTTTAGGTAGGGCCAAGGCCCTGGGGCTGGAAAGGCAACTATCATGTGCTCAGTAGCCACTATCTGAACTAGCATTCTCTGGAAGGAGTCATTGCTTGTTGGGTCATCTGTTCATCTAGGTCACTGCATTGTCCTTGTTAGGACTGCTACATCTCATGAGCATACAAAGGGCACTTCACACCCAATAGAATGGCTACTGGGAAAAAATTTTTCTTCAAGACAGAAAATAAGTGCTGATGAATATGCGAAGAGATTAGAATCCTTGTGCTTTGCTGGTGGGGATGTAAAATGAGGCAGCTGCTGTGAAAACAATACAGCGATTCCTTAAAAAATTAAGCATAGCATTACCATGTGATCCAGAAATTCTACTCCTGGGTATATACCCAAAAGTAGTGAAGCAGGGACTCAAGTAGAGATTTGTACACTCATGTTTATGGCAGCATTTTTCACAATAGCCAAAAGGTGGAAGCATGTCTATTGACTAATGAATGGATAAACCAAATGGGTGTATACATACAATGGACTTACTTAGCATTAAAAAGGAAGAAAATTTTGACCTATGCCAAAACATGGATGAACCTTGAAAAAATTATGCTTAGCAAAATAAGCCAGACACAGAAGAACACATAATGTATGAGTTCACTTAGATGTAGTACCTAGAATGGTTAAATTCAGAGAGACAGAAAGTAGAATGGGGGCTGCCAGGAGCTGAGGGAAGAGGGAATGGGTACAGAGTTCCAGCCGGGGAAGGTAAAGAAGTTCTGGAGATAAATGGTGGTGGTTGCACACAGTGTGCATGAGCTTAATGCTACAAAACTAAAAATAAATGGATAAAATGGTAGATTTTATGGCATGTATATTTTACCACAGTTAAATTTTTTTTTTCTTCTGCAGCCAATCTTACCTCACAATCTAGTTGAATGAGTAAACGGTACCACAGGAAATAAAGAAAGTACTAAAAACAACAAACATTCAGTTAATATATAAAGATAAGAAAAATTCAGTTAATGTGTAAAAATATTTTGCCACCCCAGACCTATCAAATAGATGCTTTTTCTTTACTTCTCAGGAAAGCAGAATCGTCTCCAGAATGAAGAATCTGATTGTCAGAGGAGGGAGAGAAATCTTCCTGAGCAGAGTCGATCAGGATCGATTCATTGTAAGCTTACTGTATCTTTATTCTAACTCTCCAGTCTAAATTTGGATTCCTGATCAAACATTCCCATTCTCATTCGTATTCTCTCTCCCTCTCTCTCTATGCCCCACCTCCCTCTTTCCCCTTTTCAAGATTTACCTAATTAGGAACAACCAATAGTGGCCAGCTTTTTTCCACTTTTTGAGTACATCATTAATAGAGAAATATACATGGGTTCCAGATAATTTAACAAATGGTGTTGGGACAATTGGTTTTAAAAGTTGAGTATGATCTACTGTACATCTTGTACTAAAATAAATTCCAGATGGATCAAAGATTGTTTTTAATGATTCATAACAGTTATAAAAGAAACATAAGAGGATTTGTTTTTATATATATTGAAATAGGAAGGACTAAGTATGACATAAAATTCAGAAGCCATAAAAGAAAACTTTGATAAATTTAAACTTGTAAAAACTTAAATAAAATTTTTGTCAAAAAAACTACCTTAAAGTCAAAACGCAAATAAAATGGGAAAACATTCTTGCTTTACATGATGTACTCAAAGGGCTAATTTTCTTAATATATAAAGTGTTTCCACAATAGTATAAGAAAAAGACCCAATAGTAAAAATGGGCAAATGATACAGGCAGCCAGTTTAAAGAACAGGGAAAATGAAGGGCTCTTAAATATATGAAAAGGGGTTCAACCTCATTCCAATTAAAGAAATACAAATGGAAACTATATATGAGATTGACAAAAGACAAAAATCTGGATAAAACATTGGCTTGTTAAGAATATGAGGACAATGAGGTATCACATCCCACGTGTCAGAATGTCTATCATCAATAAATCCACAAATGACAAGTCATGGCAAGGATGTGGAGAAAAGGGAACTCTTGTGCACTGTTGGTGGGAATGCAAATTGGTGTAGCCACTATGGAAAACAGTGTGGAGTTTCCTTAAAAAATTAAAAATGGAATTGTCTTATGGACCAGAAATTCCACTTCTGGGGATTTATCCAAAGAAACCCAATACACTAATTCAAAAAATGTATGTACCTTTATGTTCATTGCAACATTATTACAATAGCCAAGATATGGAAGCAACCCAGTGACCATCAACAGATGAGTGGATAAAAAAGCAATGGTACATATATAATGGAATGTTACTTAGCCACAAAAAAGAACAAAATCTTACCAAATGTGACAACATGGATGGACTTAAAGTGTATTATGCTCAGTGAAATAAGCCAGAGAAAGACAAATACCATATGATTTCACTTATATGTGCAATCAAAGAACAAAATAAACAAACAAACAAAATTGAAACAGACTCATTCATAGCCACAGAGAGTGGACTGGTGGTTACCAGAGGGAAGGAGGGCTGGGGACTGGGTGAAAGAGGTGAAGGGATTGTGAAGTGCAGATTAGTAGTTACAAAATAGTCACAGGGATGGGGATATAGTTAATAATATTGCAATAACTATGTATGGTGACAGGTGGGCATTGAAAATATTGAGGAGAACAACTATGCTGTACCAATACAAAATAATATTGAAAATAAACTGTAATATAAAAAAAGAATATGGGGAAATAATTACTTTCTTTTTTAAAAAAATGTTTATTGATTTGAGAGAGAGAGACATTGATGTGAGAAACATTGATTGGTTGCCTCCCATACATGCCTTGACTGGGGATTGAACCTACAACCTAGATATGTGCTCTGACTGGGAATCAAACCCTCAACCTTTCTGGTGTATGGGATGGCACTCAAACCAACTGAGCCACACTGGCAAGGTTTTTTTAAATTCTATTTTTTAATTACAGGAAACAATCACTCTCAAAAGTTGTTGGAGGGAATGTGTATTAATACAATCTTTATTGATCAAACATTTAAATTTCTTCTTTGACCCGGTAGTTCTGCTTCTGGAAATTTACACTAGAGATATAGTCACAAAAAGAGGAGTAACATACATGCAAATAACTTGTCTTTTACTGATAGGGAACCTCTTAAATAAATTTTGATACATCCACAAAATAGAGTATCATGTAACCATAAAAGGAATAAGGGACCTCTATAAGTACTGACATGGAACTCTCTCTAGAAAACACTGTGGAGTGAAAAACACACAGAACAATCTGTATAGTATGCCACTGTTTGTATAAACAACAAAGAAATTTATAAATGTATATAGCTTCATTGGCAAAGACTCCATCTCAAAGAGTGCATGCAATCCTGGCTGCCTTTGGGGCTCAAGGGCAGAAGAGAGCCTTAGTGTTCATCGGATATTTTTGTTCCTTTTGAATCTAGTACCTGTATTGTCTATTACACAGTAACAACAACCCCAACTTCACTCCCTACAACAAGGGCTCCATCCTGGCTCCTATCTGTCCACGACCACCATGGTATCTGCTTGGGAGTTGAATTTCACTCTCATGTTCGCAGCTGTATCTTTGTATATGGCATTGAGACATCTTTTTTTTTCTTGCAAGCCCAGCTTTATGTTTACACTTTTTGGCTGGTAAATAATATCTAGAATATTGTGTGGTTTCAACAAGAGGAGGCCTGCACTAGGCAGGACCATTCTCCAACAGAGATATGCTTAATGCTGATGTGATCATACCCAGGAGGGTGAAGGAAGGTCAAGAGTTGGAGAAAGAGACCATAGGGGTTGCTTTTTGTCAGTCAATTCTCCTCTATGGTCTCAGTCTTTTTATTTGTAAAATCACTTTAGATTAAACTGTGTTCAAGGTATTAAAGTAGTTCTAAGGCTCTATGAATAACATAACCATGTTCCTACTAAATAGAATATTGGTTAAAGGCACATTCTGTGAAGCCAGATAATGTAGGTTTAAATCCTAGCCTTCCTACCTATTAGCTGTGTCCTTAGGCAAATTTTTAAACTTCTTTGTGTCTCAGTTTCCTCATCTGTAAAATGGAAATGGTAATAATAGAAATTGTCTTATAAGAATATTGGGAAGATTAAATGAGTTACTATGTTCAAAACACTGAGAGAAGTGCCTGGAACATGTTAAACACTACCAAGTACTAGTGTTTTTTATTATTATTATTATTATTACTATTATTATTATTTTTATTTACTATTACTCTTATTGTTTTTTGGACGGATCAAGGATTATGAAAGGTCTGGCTTGCGTAAACTAAGCTTGAAAAGACAATTATTCCCTGCTACCCCTCAAAAGTATTATAAGTCTAGAGAGGCTCCACTTTCAAATGAAGCATGAACAGAAAAGGATCTGCAGGTCTCATCCTACCTCTGACAGCTTCAGTCAGCCAATGCATGATTTTCAAATACTTACTTTAATACGTCATGGCCTGCAGAGAAAATATGCAGCCTGGTCTTCGCTCTTGTGAGAGCAAGTTTCTGGTAGATGAAGCAACTAAAAGAAGAATGGGAGAAATTTTCATTTATTGAGACATACTGTGTGTTGTGTTAAATCCTTTGCAAAAATATTCTCATTTAATTAGGGGAGCAACCTAAATGAACACTGCACTGAATCCTAAATTGTGTCAAACAGCTTGCAAGTGCAGAAGAAATTCTGAGACAAGACACCAAGAGAGACTGAGCAGGGTGTTTGCAAAGCCTCCTAATGAACCAGCTTGGATAGCTTGTTAAATATACATATTCTCAGGCCACAATCTAAACCCACTGAATCTGACTCTGACTCTCCAGGGGTGAGAGTCCTGGGAAGCTATATTTTTAAGAGGGCTTCAGGCAATACTTCTCACCAGAGAAATTTTGGAAACCCTGGATTAGAGGACATCTTAAAGAGTAGGCAGGAGAGAGTTCTATTTTCCACAACTGAGAGTTTTCCCCTCACCTGTCATGAAAACAAAGCGAGGAGTGAACTGGGCAGGAGACAGAGCAGGCTCTGTGCTAGTTTCTCCCGTTGCCCACTTGGGGGCACAGCGGACCTTGACCTGGGAGATTACACCTCCAAGTGCTTTTCTCCTTTGAAAACCACTCAAGGAGGGTTGTTTGTGTGTGTCTTGAAACACTGGCCCCATACCTAAGTACAAGAATTGCCTGGTATTTTAAAAAACCTATTTGAACTGTGTTCTCACTCACTGTGACGTCAGCAGAACCCCAAGACTGAATTATAGCTTTGCATTCAATCAAGAATCATGTATTATTCTCTGTGTTATCCATCACTGCTTCCCCACTGCTCAGAAGACAGAGTGACAGCAATACACACAATGGGCAAGCACCTCAGGTGCTTTAAACCTATCAATAATAAGCATTGTTCTCAGAAAGATTTTGCTCTGTGGAAAAAGCAGAATGGAACAGCCTTTCCAAAGACTGGCAAAGGATTTAAAATTGTTTCCCATTAAATGTGCAAATTCTGAAGCCACAGAATTCAGCCGCTGCCTCGTTTATGTCCTAGGGATTTGGTTTGGACTGAATTAAAAAAAATATATCTATTCATATTAAATACAGAACGATTATTGGATGCTCTGCTTCTCACATTTAATTGCATACAAACACTAAAATTTAATCTATGTGAAATTAATGAGTTGGTGGTGCGTTGGGTGTATGTGTTTAATCAGAAAAATCACATTCAGAGTACTTGAAGGCATATTAATTGAAGTTTATCAAGAGGGCAGTAGGTATTTAGACACAAACACAAATGTAAAATATATCAATACCCATGCCTGTAATTATCTATCACTGTTGCCTTGCACATTAATGCCTTAAAATAAAAATGAAATGTAATATATGCTGGGGCCATTTTCGTCATTAGAAATGTTTCATATAAATATCTTATTTTATTTTTCCTTTTAAACTGGATTGAGTTATACAGTTAAACACAGAGAATATGCACTTGCAGTTGTATTGATGAATGGAAGCACTAGTAATTGGCACACGGTACTTCCCTTGATATTATTAACTACAAATTTCTGAGGTTAGAATGAATATAAAACATTCCTCTACCCAGCTTGATTCTTTGTGTAAATAATTAAAGAAAACAAGCTCTTGACACCATGGCCCCATAAGTGCTATCATAATAAGACATATTTACAAATCAAATATAGCAATGACCAACTTGGTACCTTTAAATTTGTATTCCCAGATTTAGCCCCTGGGGAAATAGACTTGGTTGACACTTGTGGCATCTTATTGTATCACTAAATCCAATGGTCCTATTAACTCACTGGCTGGGCAAATGTTGGTCTGGCTGTCTCAAATATGAGGATTGAATTTTCCTTTTTTATTTCCTAGCTGTGTGTCTACCATTTATTTCTCTCTAGTGATCTAGACATCTTGCCTTCTTTCATATGAGAATCCTGAAACAAGGCAATGAAAAACTTGGCAATTTCCAACTATCTTCATGGAGGCTAAATATCCAGAAGCTTAGCTGCATCTCCCTGCAGTCATTGGACATTGCGCAGAGTGTGGGCAAGGCCACGCTCCAGTCAGCATCTCTGAGGTCAGCTCTCTCCTATGATGCTGCCTAGGAAATGATTGGAGGGTGTTTCTCTAGGCTCTCCAACAGACTGGGGCCACAGCCCGCTGCAAGAGTTCACCCTTCCCCAGGAACTCCTGAGCTCTTGACATCCACCATCTCATTCAATACCCATAACCATTCTGTGAGGTGAAAATTACTTCCTTGTTTGGCAAATGAGGAAACTGAAGCACAGAGCAGTTATGTAACTTGATCAAGATTCAGATATAAGAGAAAACTAAAAAGAGAACCTAACAGAATTGGGATTTAAACATAGGACCATTGGCTTCCAAGTACACTCCGTACTGTGCTGGACTACCTTCTTTATGAATACTGATGTATATATCTTCTTATAGCTTATACATAAACAAACAAACAAAAAAAAAATCATGGATGTGACCGTCAGGCCCTTGGTAACCTGATTTTTAAATCTGTTTCCAATGGGAGAATCAGAAGTTCTGGGGGAAAATCAGGTGGCATTTTATTTATTTATAACAGGTGCATAGACAGTGAATCTCATGCTTTTTTCTTAGCATTCAAGTTTTTATCCTATTTGTATACGTATGTCATCACATACATTTTGCTTATTAAATTTTGTTTGCACAAGCTTTCCTTCAAAAAATGTAAATTTTTGCCTAGTGGTGTTGTGCATTGGTTATGAGCATAGGCTCTCAGGGCAGGGTGCTTAGTTCGAAAGCAAATTTCTCCATTTATTATTCAACTTGAACAATGCAAGTTGCTTAAGTTTTTTAAGTCACAGTATCTTCATCTGTAAAATAGGGATGATGATAATGGTGGTGGTGGTAATAGCTATCCATGGATTAAATGAGATAATGCTTGGACAGTGCCTGACACGTAGTAAGAACCTGAAAGCATTAGCTACTGTTATCTGCATGAGCATCAGGCTTTAACACAAGTCTACACTAAGAAAACTCACTAACCATGGGACCCCATTGTTTTTCTCTTTCCAGTTAATTGGGTTAATACAGGATCCTTAAATACAGAGGCAGAAAAAGGTCATCTTCCAGGATTAGGCCAAAGGTCTCAGTTCTACTATCAAACCTACTAGCTGTGTGATTTTGGGCAAGTCACATTTGGCCTTTAGTTTCTCAGTCTCAACCTGCCCTCTGAGGTTCCTGCTGGTGTTAACATTCTACGATGTGTGCAGACAGTCATGAGTGAGCTAACTTCCAAGAGCTTGTAATTTCTGTGCCCCATCTAAACACCACCACCTAGCCCAGGAAGCCAGGAGCCCAGGCCATTCCTAAACTTTGCACTTGAATGACCAGAGCAGCTGCTAACACCCCTAGCCAGCCAGGAGCCCTACACCTCCTTAATCTGAAATCCTCATTAGCGCCAACTGCAGGCCATCTATTACCTCACGGCCATAATGGGAGTTAATTTCTGTTGGGATCAGATGGTCTTCCCCCTGGAAATTTTTATTCATATTTCTTTCCTGTTTTGTGATTCTCAGTCGGAGTTTTCTAATAACAGATCATTTCTTTTTGTCTAACTTTAATCTGGTCCTGCTTGACAAGCCCCATCCTTTTCATTGAAGGGTAAGACCACTTAAAGGAAGGCCAATAAGCCCTTGCACTGCTCGGCCGGCTGGGGTGATTTGTCACCCGGTGCAGTGGTGGTCACACCAATGGATTTATCTCAAGGTAAATGGAGATGCTGAGACCCGGGACCTGGAGCTTTGATTAAGGCGCCCTTTTTGTAGTGTTGATAGATGTTGCTTGTGTTTATCTATTTGAAATGCCACTAAATCTGTGAATACAATGGAAAAAGAGAGTACTTTGCTGCTGAAAACATATTAGTGATTTATGTTTCAGTAAGAAGCACAATAAAGAGACAGAGGCTATTAAGAGTGGCTATTTTCATGAGAAATAGTTCTGCTTTAAAACATTATTAACCCCACCTTGATAAAGACTCACATGCATGCATAATCATGTTTACTTACCTCTTTAGTTCGGTGCGATAAGCATTTGAAGCACACATTGAACAAATATTAATAAGTTAGCAGAATATTTACAGCAAAAGACACCTTACCCAGGACTGTTCTGCATGTAAATTTTCCTTATTTCATGATAGGGACACATAATAAACTTATCTAGGAAGCTCTAGAGTTTCTAGGGACTTTATATCGTTTAAAGCACTCTCAAATCCCACTCTCCCTCATTTGCAAAATCTCCAGCCCACCCCCCACTCCCCAGCATTGTAGTAGAAATAACCAGTAGGGTGACACATAAAGATTATAATGCATGGATATAACTTATAACATGAATCAATGTCATCAAGACGCACCCATTTAAATGAATAGGGTCAGATGAGAGTGCTGTATCACCCTGACTTGTGTGACAGTTACAAATGCATCACCTCGTATGCATAATAGGAGTGTACAAACCAGAAGAGATTTGTAAACTTGGTTCATTTCAAGCAGAACTGACCCACAGGAATGGAAACGAGAGAAAAGACAACTGGGTTGGAGCTGTCGGGGAAATAAGTGATTCTGTGTTTTGTGGTTTCCAAAACCCTAACGAGGATTTCGTGTTCTCCAGCTCCACCGGGGAACCTGAGTGAGGGCAGACCGGATCAGGCTCAGCAGGCTGGCTGTTTCTTTACCACGTTCACTTTTCAAGGTGGCAGTGCTTGTGCGGGGTAGAGTTGAAGGATAATAACATGGGGGAGGGGGCGAGGCACAAAGAGCGCGGAGGAGAGAGTTTGAAGTGTGCGGTTCTTACCAAGCAAGCCGGGGGGCGGGGCGGGGGGGCACGCGACAAGCGAGTGGGGCCTGCCAGAGTGGCAGAGTTAACAGTGTTCAGAGTGCAATTCAGTGTTCGGAAGGTTCTATGCCGTGAGCTCTGATTTATTGATACGTTCGGGGGATGTCTCTGCAGCGAGGCGCACAGTGTGGTGGGGGGTGGGGGAGCCCCGGGATTGGGGCTAGGGCTTGGCACCGAGGCGCGCCGGGTGTGGAGCGCAGCGCTTAGCACAGGCCACACCTGCACCTCATTTGCTTCCGAGCAGCGCCATGACCCGCCTGCTGATGGGGCGCCTTCCCTTTCATCCTCGGGCTTATGACAAGTTATTAATTGCCACCATTAGCCGCAGCAGCCTGCCCGAGATCTCTGCTGCTCTCTGGAGGTGAGAAACTGCGCGTCTGAATGCGAAGGGAAGAGGCGCTGAGCAGCGCGGGGCAAACGGAGCAACAATCTGCCCAAAAGGGATTGTGAGATGGTGAATAATTTATTAGAAAACATTTTTCTTTGTCCTTCCCACAGACCCACAAATCCTCCCCAAGCGCTCTTTACCAGCCTTGCAGATAATGTACTTACATATCTCAGAGCCTGCTAAATAGACTGAAGAGGCCATCGGGTTCACCCTCCACACTGCGGCTGCTAGGCCCGCACACGCCCAGCGGGGCCTCTGCCAGGGGCCTGGTGGTGTAGGCCGGGTAATTAGTTGCATTAGCAGAGGCAGGTAGGAAAAGCCATGAATGGTTGCCCCGCCTCCTTCCGGGCTACTGCCTCCCGTATAGAACAGGCATTCCTGCACATATGCCTTATATTTACACATAACCCTACAATTCCATTCCTTACCACAAGTACTCATTGAGTTTCTACTTCCATAGGGAAGTTGCTGTGTCCCTGGCATCTGCTGAACAAAGGCAAGACCACATCAGCAGCAAGCCAGGCATGCATTCCTTTGACAGACAGAATGGTGAGCTTACTCTACTAGAGACGCAGGCCTAGCCCTTGGAGCTTAAAGCCTACGTTTATGCCAAAGATGCAAGCTCAGATATCGTGGGCTCTCCATTCCCAAAGATCTGCACAAGAAGGAGATAGGCATATCTCCTCCACGGTTTTGGAATAACACCAGTTTGGGATCCCACCAAGTAGATGTGACATCAGTATCTTCTAAGTCAAAGCTTCTATGTGGCTATGATCTCTTCTTTCAAGCCTTAGAATGTCTTAAAATGGTGCTCTGTGACCTGTCTTTCTGGCGTCTTGGTGAATTAATTCAGTTGTTCAACCAGCTTTTAATAAGCACTTGCTATGTGCTATGCCTCATGCTGGCCTCTGGGGATACTGTGCTGAACAGGTATGCTTGTGCCCTGCCATCTGGGAGGACTGCTCAGATCCTGCAGAGACAGCATCAAGCCTGCAGGTGCCAGATGGGCACCTTAGCTGAGAAGGAATCAAGCAAAGATGAGACAACAGGACTGGCAGTCTCCATTGTATGAGTTTGAATGTGCATTAATGACACACATGACTGGTGTTCTGATCCCTCTGCAGTTACTGATAGCCCCAGTTTTATGGGTAAATTGCATATCAAATATAGGAGCACGCACACAATAGAAGACTAACATATCATATAAGCCAGAAGATCCCTTAATCCATTTATTTATTTGACCAACACATTTTGGTCACTTACATGAGTCAGGCCCCATGGTGGGTACCAACCACCTCATTCCTACCAGCCCCTATTCTGTATGGGTTCACAGATCGGTGTGGGAGATGATCTAATGTGTACAGAAGTATAATTCTGTGCGACCACAGCCCTGGCCAAGGGAGGTATCAAGCGTTCCAGAAGGAGAGAAGAGGAAACCACTAGTTCAGGCTTGGGAACGTGCAGAAGGGCAATTTCCTCAGAGCAGCAATGTACTCGTTGGGTCTTGAAAATGAGAGGGCCTTGCAAGGAAGAAGAGTGACAGAGAGAGGAAGATGGGGAGAGGAAGATTTTAAAAAGTGGCATGTGCTCACGGGCTGGACACTAAAGGAAGACTATTGGTTAATTGGAATCATTCATTTATTCATCCATCCATTCATTAAAAAACAAACTATTGAAACCTACCATGCTGTTAGAGACTGAATGTTTGTATCCTTGTAGCCCACTAAAACTCATATGTTGAAGCCTAAACCCATATGTGGCTGTATTAGGAGTAAGGAAATCATTAAAGTTAAATGAGGTCATAGGGCGGTACCAGACACTGGGAAGCTCTCTCTCCCCCTATGTTCACACATCACAGAAAGACCATATGAGGACATTGTGAAAAGACTATCATCTGCAAACCAGGAAGAGACCTCTCACCAGAAACCAACCATGCCAGCATCTTGATCTTGGACTTCTTGTGTCCAGAACTGGTAAGAAAACTAATTTCTGTTGTTTAAGCCAACCAGTCTATTGTATTTTGTTACTGCAGCCCAAGATGACTAATGCACATGTTCCCAGCACTGTACCAGGCACTAAGTAAACAAAGATAACTAAGACCACTTACTGCTCTCAAAAGCTCAAGGCTATGTGGAAGAGACTGATCAATAGACAAACAATGGCCAAATAAAACATCATGGTGGATTATGTGATCACCTGCTTGAAATAATCATGATTCATTTTATTACATGAACAATTTTATCTGTTCTTAATTAGACATATTTGAGTATGATCAAAGGATTTGACGGGGAAGCCATTAATGCTATTTACCAATATTTCAATTTCTTCTCATTTTAGGCAAATGTCTTACTCACTTGAATTTAACTGGATCTATGTGATTTGCTTGTAAAAATGAATTGTGAGCAAAAATGACAGGTATCACTTGCAGGCAGGAACCTTTGGGAACCCATGATTTGTCAAGTTTCTGTTTCCTTCTCCTACATAGATAGCAACCATCAATATTCCAGGTGTGGGAGGCTCCATCAGCTCATATCTCTGCCTGAAATGATCAGGAGCAGAAGGCCTATGAAGAAGAGGCAGTATGAGTAAGAAATGAACCTTTATTGTTTTAAGCCACTGAGATTTGGGGTTTTTCTCTTATTGCCACACAATCTGGCCCAATATGACTAATATAAGTAATAAGTTACTCATATTCTGACCTTGGTAGACATTCTGGGACATTGGTTTTGCCACTGGTAGCCCTAAAGTAACCTACTGTAAAGAGGTCAAGAGACTGGACTTCCAGTTCCTGCTCTGCCTGGGCATTGCATTTATCCACCATCAAATTATAAAATACATGAATGGATTTCCTCACAAGCAGTAAGAAGTTAGGGTTTTATTTGCTCATCTACCCTTTCAGTGTTACAGCCTTCATTCCCCGTATAAGATCTGTTAGCTAAGAAGCCCTTATGAAAAGTATGTCCGTTAGAGACTCAAACTGCAGAAGGGTATGTGACACTGCACTTTCTAGTGTTTCAGAGGATTTTGTCCTTTCATGTCCTGTTCGTGGACCCAAGAGCAGAGGATCTGGAATCAAGTGTCTGGTTTTAAATCCTAGCTCTACCATTTATGGGCTACATGGCCTTGGACAAGTTGCTTAATCTCTTTTAGCCTCAATGTCCTCACATATAAAATGTGGATAATAATACTATCTACCTCCTGGGGATGTTTTGTGAATTAAATAGGATAATGCACACACGGTTTACTAAATATTAATCATTATTACCATTAGCGTGATTATTATTTTCCACCATCAGGATAGGCTTAAAACGAAGTGTGCAAGATCTTTACTACGAAGCCATGACTGTTCTTAGAGAGATTACTCAGAGATCAGCTGGGAAGCAACAGTTTGTAGTAAACAGTCTCCCAGCTCGTGTCCAAGGTCTGTGATTTTTCAGGAGCACAGAGTTTCTTAAGGGAGATTCAAACATACCAGAAAGGTTCTGTCCCAATGGGAGTCCTGCCAGGAGAGGACCAAGTTATGGTGGGTATGGATGCAGGCATACTGCTTTCTCATATGGCTTCTCTTCTGGATGTGTAGCAACTCACTTTTGAGAAAGATTATCTCTTTTTAGAAAGTAACCTGACCACCTGTCAAAACTGGACTTGTGAGAGGAACTGAGAGGCTAACCCTTGGCAGTCTGGCCGGGCTCTCATTTGGCTAATGACAGTGGAAGAGACTGCTTTATTCAACATGAACTTGGCTTTCAGTCCCAGTTGTCTTCTGAGGCTCTGATGATGCAACTGAAAGAGCTTCTGGGCTCTGCCCAAGACAGCAGAAGTAGGAGGCGCGATTAACATAGAAGCTCGGCAATGACCACTTGTAATTACGGAAATGTTTTTCTGTTTGAAGAAAAGAAAAAATGTAAAATATTCTGCTCTAATTAACTTCTGTCATTGATACAGAATATTCTTTTCACTGGGCTTTAAAAAAATTATTTGATAAACTTCTAATGGTGTTTACCCAGGGTCGGGCCATGTGCTGTGGACCAGTGATGCAATGACTAGAAGGCCTTGCCTTTCTCTACAAGGAGCTCCTAGTCATTTAATCACAGAACACATTTACCAACACCCATTATATACCAGGAACTATGTTGTACTGGGTATACAATGGTGAACAAAACAGAAGACTCACTGCCCTCAGGGAGCTTAGAGTTTAGTGGCATATTTTTTAAAGTGATGCAGAAAAAAAACAACATGATTCAATAATAAATTGTTTTGATGTCAGCAAAGGAAAACAATGAGGACACCACCAAGAACATGCAGCGGGTGTCAGGGAGCAACATACAGACAAACAACACAATGCACTGGGAGAGGGACATGTACAAAGGGCTTCCGGAGCACGAGTGTCAGTGTGCTTGTCCACTGACTGCAGGCCCGGACTGTGTGGGGGGAGATGTGCACACAGCAGCCCAGGTGCACAGGAAGGACAGAAGCCAACGCATGTACATTATAGAGGTATTTTCTCAGAACATAAACCACTGGGGACCTAAAAGCCTGACTTATTAAAAATCTCATTTTATAGTGTTTCTGCAACTGTGTAGATACGTAAGAGTCGTTTTACAGACCATTTATTCCACAAATATTAAACTATTTTATAACATGATACTTATCATTGAAGCAAGCAATTAACACATCTTGCCTCCTCCTGCAAGCTCACTCTGACTGCTCCATACCACCCGCCTACACATGTCCACGAGTCTTCTGTGATTCTTTTCTATTTTCCATAACCCCTGCATGTGCCTTTACTATAGCATTTCCACACTGTTATAATCACTGGGTTGTTTTTTCTTTCTCACCGTCTAGACTGGGAATGTCTTGAAGGTAAAGACTGTCTTGATTGTCTCTATATGCCCAGGGCCTAGCTGTCTTAGATTGGGTTTCTCCAGAAGTAGACTCTAAGACAAACATTCAAGTGCAAGTAATTTATTTGGGAGATGGTTCCGGAGGACAGAAGGAGGGGACTGAAGAGGGGAATTAGCAGGGAAAAATAACTTAATAAGAAGTGTGTTCTCAGGCACAAGATACCAATCACTCTGGAGAGCTTGGGAGGCCATTGTAGAAAATGCCCCAGCGTTGTCCCACTCAGGAGTGAGGGGACTGGGGCATTTATCCACAGAGTCCCCGTCTGTTGTTGGTTGAGGGCTGCTTCCAAGGGCGTGAGCTCTCCAGCATTTCTGGCTTGCTGTCCTCCCAGGTCAAGTGTGTTCCTGTGACCCGAAAAAGCCCTTGTGCAGGGTTATAGATGATTGCTGTGAGCCACCTTCAAAACACGGAGTGAGTGCCAACCGCCTTGACTGGGCTTGCTCAGTGCCTGGCACCCAGGGCTGCTGGGGGTGGGGGTGGGGGGCTTTGGTGTCTTAACCGAACAAAACAGCCAAGCAGCACACATTGTTAAGAAACACAACTTGGTGTGGGCTCTGTGGGCAAACTTCATGTTATTGACAGGGCGTCAAGCAAACAGTGAATTATGAGGTCTGGAGGCAGCCTGAGTAATCTGAGGGCGCGGGGCAGATTTGTTTCTGCAGCAGGCATGGACAGAATTGCTAAGAAGAGCAGTGGGATTTTAACCCCTCCTCTCTCCTTTGCCCAGTTCGCATGGAACCACATCCCAGGTTAGTGGAATGATTCCATCTGTCTTTTCTCACCTGACGGTGTTACTAGCTCTTGCTACTAGCTGTTCCTTTCTGAAAGCATGTGAATTACAGAAGATACTACTTATGAATGATATTTAGTAGCAAAACATCCAACTAGTTTGTAAACTTACACACTCACATGCAGAGAGAGGACAACCAGCCTCCTTGAACCTCCCTCACATTTCCAGAAGTCCCTCTGGTTGCCCTTCCTGTTTAAAAGTCACTTCACCTGAACTGGAACTTCTTGAAGCAGAGTTTACATGAGCAGCCCCATTCAAGGCCTAAACCCATAAAAATGGACTCAGTACACCCTATAACTTTAAGAAATATGACTCCAGGAAAAGTAACAGTAATTCTTACATGTTCCAGTGTATTCATTCCAAGACTAACCTTTGGGCAGTATAGTATAGTGGACAAGGGTACAATTTCTGGCTACAGACTCCCTAGGCTGTGTGCCTCAATTTTCTCATGGGTAAAATGGGGATGGTAACAGTTCTCATCTCCTAGGGTTGTAATGAGGGTTAAAGGAGCTCGTGCACATAAAACTCTTAGAACAATGTCTTTGAAGAGTTCCCAGAACTATACTAGGCACTGGGTGATCAAAGAATTAATTCATTAAACAGGTATTTATTGAGCACCAAGTCTGTGCCAGGTGAGGGAGTTCTGCCGTGGATAGAATAAACCTGGTGCCTTACAGAGTTTCTGTAACACCTGGGAGCAGAGATGGTGATGATGGACAAACCACCAGCTCACAGAGAAGGGTCAGGGGAGGCTTCCTGGAGACGAGGGCTATGCTAAAACCTGGGGACCGATGGTAGTCAGGCAAAGAGTGTTTCAGGTGGGAACTGGCACGTGCCACACTCTGGAAGTGAGAGGTGGCATAACAGAGACAGAGTGGGTCACTGTGGCTGTGATACGGAGGAGAGGGGTGATGAAGGGCAGCCTGGAGAGGAAGGCAAGCAGGTAGGCCATGTCCTGTTATTGCTGTTAAAGTGCTGCTCTCTATCCTTTGAAGAAAAGGGTGGGAGGCAGGGAGTAAATACACTGTTTTTTACTTCTTCCCACTCTTTTGACACTTCTCCCACGTGGCCTTACCTTGTAATTCTTTTACATTGTAAGAGCACACATACTTTTACCCGGTCACATGGGGAATTCCTTGAAGGCAGGAACAAAGGGTCTTCTGTTTCTTAGAATCCTCCCTAGTCACTACCAACTCCCAGCTAACCATCTTTTAGCACCTCTTACATGATCTCGATTCCAGTATTATTCCCTTTGGTCCAAGGAGTATGTCTCCATCACCTTCTGAGGACCCCAACACCCCAACACCCAGCCCAGCTCTGGTCAGACCTTCCCACCACCTTGGACTGGACTCTGCCCTCCATCCCTGTCCTGAGGCTACAACCAAAGCTTCCCAATGCCCTTTACCTATTTTCCTGGACACCAGTTCCTGATTTCCTTCATTACCCCCAGCAATCTTATCATTCACCAGACCCTCCTTTTCACCGCAGTGCAAATGGCTTGTCTAGACCAACTGTTGGTTGTAACTCTTTTCCTTCTAGAAACAGTGCACTGAGATAGCAATGGCTTTGGAATCACACAGAGCTGAATCTGAATCCCACCCCCTAGCTCTGAGGTCTTAAGCATGTTACTTACTCTTTCTGGGCTTCATTTCTCTCATCTGGAAAATGGGGCTAATAATATTTACTGGCAGGGCTGTTGTGGTGAGGATTAAATAATGGTTATATAACTAACATGATCATAAAATGATGGTACCTATGTCCCTGACAATAATAGACAGAGTGCATTTAGTTTCCAAGGCTCACAGTCCCCATGTCTACACTTTCTTTTGTGGTAACTGATTCAGATGCTAGAAATCTTATGAAATAGTCAGGACCAATGAAAGGTAATTTCTTGGCACAAGACTTCCCTTTTCAAAATCTCTCCTACATGTAAGTCGTTGTCATTCTAAGATGCTAAGACATTTTTCAAACTTACTTATAAATGGTAATTCTGGACCTAAGAGACATGTATCAGCAGTAATCACTAGAAGAGAGCAAATGATTCTGAAGTTGTTTTTCTCTAGAGCAACATGTGTACAGCAACCAGAACAATTAGATCCCAATTGCCAGGCCAAATTTCCATCAAGACACTGATGAGTTATAAAGCCCAGGAGCTTTGCTCAAGCAACTGATGGAAATAGCAGCAGCATCCAAGCCCTTTGATGGAATCACAGCCTTATAATTAGTATAAGTCCATTCATTACCATAGGCCTGGGCCTGTGCTTGTAAGAGAAAGAATGAAGGACAAGGAAACAAATTAAAAAGTGTAAACTGAGAAAGGAAGAAAGATTAAAACCATTTAAAACTCAGGAATATAATTACAGAATCTTCTTAATTACTGAGGTTTGGGAAACCCAAACTGATTGCAGGTAGGTTTAATGAATATAGGTATTGGCTGCAGGAGAACAGCGAAGAGCACCATGTCTGCCCAGTCTGCCCCTTTTCCATCTCTCTCTCTCTCTCTCTCTCTCTCTCTCTCTCTCTCTCTCTCTCTCTCTCTCCTCACTACCTGGGCACCTAAGAGTGAAGGAGGGGAGGGAAGGTAGAAAGAGCGGTGGT
This sequence comes from Furipterus horrens, assembly GCF_987537825.1. Classification (NCBI taxonomy): domain Eukaryota; kingdom Metazoa; phylum Chordata; class Mammalia; order Chiroptera; family Furipteridae; genus Furipterus; species Furipterus horrens. The sequence continues at coordinate 45,127,539 of NW_028327173.1, forward strand.
TGACTCATGCACTACCACTTCCAGTATGTGCCCAGCACTCTGCCAGCATTCGCATGCTGTCAAGAGCAAGTGCATTGGCAGCAGACAGCCTGGCCACTCTGGGCCCACCTGAACAAGTGGCCTCCATTTCTTTAAGTGTAAAATAACATTGAAGTGATTAGGATCATGAAAGAAAACAATGTATACGAAGCCCTAGGCATACAAATGAAATGATCAATAGTCTCTTAATATTATTTCCTTTTTTTTTTTTTTCATTACAGGGTGAGTGGGGCTCTATTCCCATCTCGTGGACGAAGACCCTGGTGGTCAGGGACTTTCAGTGGACAGTGAGCTCCACAGAGGTGAGGGCCATGTCTACCTCAGCCATGGCGATACCAGCACATATGTAGTTAGGCAGGTGAAAGCCTTCCCGAAAGATCTATGGTTGGGAGGAATTCAAGTTCAGCCTGTCTGATCCAGAGTCCTTTCCAGTGTTATGTTGCTGTCCCCAAACAATCCTTTGTATATGTGGACAGACGTAGAAGGCTAGTTAAAAGTACAGGCCAAGAAGCCAAACAGCCAGGGTTCAAGTCCCAAGGTTTGGAATTTTTTTCTGAGCCACATTCCATGTTTTCCCTATCTCAGGAGAATCACTTAATCTTTTTTGTTATCCCTGACATCTCAAAGGGAACCAAAGAAAAATAGTCATTTGGGGGCCAGAGCCTTAAAGAAGAGTCCAGTCTCTGGATGCCAGAATAGTGGTGACACAAAAGGAAAACCTCAGGGACAGAGTTAGGATGGTATGTCTGGGGTTTGTTTTATTAGGCGGGAACAAAAAGGAAAGAGATTTGGGGAGGAAGCTAATAATTATTTTGTAACTATTCAACACTCACTGTCCTTGGTGTTTTATATGAGTGTTTCATTTAATCCTCGTAAGTCTCTGGCAGGAAGATTCCCATTTTACAGATTAGGAAACCGAGGGTGAGAAAAGATAAGCACTTTGGCCAGCTTAACTCATCTTGTTAAATGACAAAACAAAGCTTGTTTCCAGGTTAGCTTGGCTCCAAAGCCTGTGCTCTTTCCACAAATACAGTCTGCCTCTCGTTATGATAAAAGAAAAGAAAAACTTATTTCTCAGGCTTTTAAGTTTACCAAAAAGTAAGCTCTACTGGGTGTTCAATGGGAAGTGATTTCTCTCTCTGTTTGGAAAGAACATTCATGTCCATGTTCTGCTCTCTCTGCACCTGCCCTCTTTTTTTTTTTAAATAGAATTTTTATTTTGTTTTTCAATTACAGTTGTCCCATTTTTTCCCCCATTGCTCCTCTCCCACCCATGCCCTCTTTTTAATACTGTATACCTACAATGTCACGTGGTGCCTGCAGGTCCCCACAGTTTTATTCTATGGTCAGTCCCAAATTTGAGACTACTTTTAAAAATAATGTTTTGTGCTCAACATGAGTTTTTGTAGAGGTAGATAAATAAGCATATTTTTATTATTTTAAAATACTGATTCTGTTTTTTACATCACAAGAGAGAAATAAGTAAGAAGTCAGAGTGCTGGCTTAAAGATTGAACCCTGTAAAGTTTACAGGCAATCTACAGTGAAGCTAAACCTAACAGCCATGAAACAAAAAATAGCACAATCACTTTACAGGGGTTTTCCAGGCAACTCCAGAATTCAAGTGCCCAAGTTCAGCTATGTAGTAAAACAGAGTTTACGATGGCTTTCCAATAGAGGTGGAAGATGGAGAAGAGAATGCTTTTATTAGTGAGCATCCTAAAACCAAAAGCCTCATGAAAAGAGTTTACTAGGTGTGAAAAGTTTGTTTTATAGAGAAAGGATACTAAACCATAAAGGAAACAAAATCCCCCATTAACCCAAGCAGCCCTAGAAACATTAGGCATTGATTCACTTATTCAACAGCCTTTATTGAGCACCTACTATAATGTAATGGCAAGCAAGTGCCCAGCACAGGAAATGCAAAGCTAACTAAGGCAGACTCCCTGCCCTCAAGAAAATCTTATCACCTAAGGGGTAAGACGTATATGTGAGCAGTGATTATCATACAAATGCTATTGAGATTTTTATAGGAGCAACAACAGCTAATGTTCATTGGGTACTTACATCATATCATACTTGGTTTTAAGCACTTTTTATGTTATTAGCTTATTTATTCCTCACAACAGCCCTATGAAGTAGACACTGTTATTAATGCCTTTTTAGAGATGGGGATAGACCAGGTGAGACCTCTAAAAGCATATTGGAGGGAGTTGCACATCCTGGATCTTAAGGAAGGACCAAGAGTTTTTCTGGATGGAGAAATGAAACAGGGAAGCATATTTTTTTTAATTATTTTATTTATTTTTAAAGATTTAAAAAAAAATTTATTTGCTTTTAGAGAGACGGGAAGAGAGGGAGAAAGAGAGGGAGAGAAACATCGATGTGTGAGAGATACATGAATTGGTTGCCTCTCACACACCCACAACTGGGGAACCCAGCCCATCATCCAGACATGTGCCCTTACTGGGAATCAAACCTTTTGGTTTGCAGGCCAGCACTCAGTCCACTGAGCCACACCAGTCAGGGCAGGAAGCACCTTCTTATCACAGAGAACAGTATAAGCCAAGGCAGAAAGGAGCTCATAAGCACAGTGTATCTAGGGAACTGAGAGCAATTCTGTGACTACAGTACAGAGGAGTCAGAGATGAGACAGATTGTGGAGGGCTTTATGAGTCATGATAAGGAGTTTGGCCAATAAGGAACCAAACGAGCATCTTAAGCAAAGGACTCAAGATAACTCTGCAATTAACTTTGGCAGAGTGTACTACAGGGAAGAAGATTTAAAATAGGGAAAGGAGTCAGGGGACTGAACTAGGTCAGTGATTGGGAGGCTGACAAGAAGGGAATTTGAAATGTTTATGAATATTTCATTTATATTTCTGCAGTTATATTTCTGTTTATGTCACTAGGTAGGGAGTATCAACATATCAATCCTTGTGTTGGTAGGCACTAAAAAATTTTTGTCAAATGAGTGCATCTGGACTTATTCATTCATTTTTACCTGTTCCAAACACTAGTACATATTTTTAAAGGGCTTTATATGGTACCTGGTACCTAGTAGATACTAAAAATTACACACATGTATACACACTGGCCTAATAATTTGGGGGCCACCCTGAACCTCAAAGCTAAAAACCATTTATTTAATTGAGCACAATTTTCACTAATTTTAAGGTAACACCTTAAATTAGTTGTAGAGTTAGTTGTGTTCAAATTTAAGGAAAATGAGAGACTTTCACTGGCATACACTACACCTCCGTCTCTTGTTGTGTTTAATAAATTATCTCTGCCATCCTCTTTTGGCAACAGAGTATCCAAGCTACCTGCCTAAAGCCACACAGCAAGATAGCATAAGAAAAGTTAAATATTTATATATTCATTGTATGTTTTCCTCAAATATAACTTCTCCTTCCACTTTAGGGAAAGTTAGAAAATTATGGAGAGGGAAAACAAATTCTGCATAAAAGAAAACATTAAAAAAATATATGTGGCCTAATTTAATTTTCAATACATGTCTCTACATTCGGCTTTGGGGGAAAAAAAAAAGGTTAAAATGCAATTCTCCAAAACGAAGTCATTCGATAGAGGAATATTAACCTCCTCGCCCCTTGTACTTTGACTCGTTTTATCTTCTTTTCATTTTTGTTTGTGGGTCTCTTCGTTTTGGTGAGCCCAGGCACGTTGCTAGGTAACGGGCCCATCGCTGGCCGGCGTGTTAGTTTGGCTGGCTGGCCCCGTGGCGGACCTCCCTAGCGCTAGCTGCCGGCAATGCAGTCTCTTACATAAAGCATTTATCACCGCGCCGGCACCGTAATGGCCACTCAGTGGAGGGGAAATTGAGCTGACCCAAAGGCCAAAGCTGTTAGGGAGACTGGTGGGAAGGGTAAGAGGGTCACAGCACCCTTTTCCCACCCACTTAGTGGGCAGTAAGCACTAGCACAGCCCAGCCACTGTTTTCGCTAACATATCCTGAGGCTTTGCACCTGAAATAAATGTTTGCTTGACATTAACGATAAAAAAAAAAAAAAATTGGTTTGCTCCAAGAACAATGGACTATGTTATTTAAAGTTAGCCAAAGTTCCCTCAAGGTTTGATTTTTGGTAGTTCCACTGAAGGGGAGACTTGCGGAGGAAGTGGGGTGGTTCTCAATAATTTGTGTATTCTTATTGTGGTCATACAAATCTTTATTTACCTAGGTCCTTGAATACGAAAGTAGAGAAATCTAAATATCTGTGCTTTAAATAATTAAATAAAATATCTGTGCTTTTTAAGGCTTTTTCCTCCTGTATAAATGGCACCAGCTTTACAAGTGTCAAAGATTGATCATCACCAAATTAATATTATTGTCAAATTTCTGTTTAATTACATAATGACCATCTTCGTCAACATTTATTTACAGTTAACATGAGTTGAAGCTTAAAATGCAAACCAGGAATTTTAAAAAATGCACTTAAATGTACTTTTGCACTGTTGAGTAGCAATACATGTTTGGATGTAATACTTCACTATATAGTGTTACAGATTTTTTCTGGAAACATTCAGGTTTCTTTGTCTTTTGTGTGAATAAATACAAAACAAAGAAAAATGGCATTACAAAAATAAAAAATGAAAAATAAAGACCTTTATAAACAGTGCAAAATTTATACACACTATATTTTATATTAGCAGTGTAGAAATCTTGGCAAGATTCAGTTGTGGAAAAAAACAGAAATTCCCTTCCCAGACCATTAGTTTTTCTTACTCAACTAGAGGCTGCATCATTTTTGTTAGAACTTAAAAATTTATGTAAAATTAGATAAGGAGTTTTAAATGTTCTTGCATGAAAAAGTAAGTTCTGAATATTATCTACAATTTCATTGGTTATTATCTTTAGTATTAAACAATATGTAATCTGGATGTTCTTTCCTTGGGTGCAAACTCCTCTCTCTTGTTTTCAAATGTGAAACATGTAACCACCTATCAGAAATCCTCTCTCCAAATTTCTGAACACTGTGATTTTGGCCCCATGCTTCCTTTCTGAGTCCTAGTTTTCCCATCAGAGAACAAGGGAAGTAATATCTGCTCCAAGTATCTCCCTGAGTAATCGAGAAGATCAGAGAAGATGTTAGCTGTAAAACACCATATGGCATAAGACAAAAAATTTATTACTATGAAAACTAAAAATGTTGGGAGAAACTGAAAAGATGAGAGGTAGGTTTTCTCGAGCACTCAATATTCCCTCATTTTGGATAGAATTAGGCTTCTTGCCCCTGGTGTGATGCTGGTTATAAGCCCATTACAGCCACTGTGTTCCTTTAAACCAATTAGCTTCATTTTATACATAGACAAGAGGAATTTCTCCAGCTTTCCTTCAGAAATGGAGCAGAATTAAGAACACAAGAAGGGCCCTTTTCTTCACTCTGGCTCCACTGCCTTCAAACAACAATATTTAACCAACAAAAGAAGAGACCAAGTCAATCTCAGTTTTAGTGATTCCCTTGGAAGTCATCAAATAAAAATGTGAACTTTAAAATTGATCAGGATTAATTTCACTGACACTGTATCATAACATATATCCCTTCAGAGACTCATTTGTTGGGCTGCAGATGCAAAGAAAGTAAGGAAAGAAATAAATCAGAATACAATAAGGCAATTAGACTTTTGCCATTGATAGAATACTAAAAATGTCTGATTTATCAAAGCATTAACAAACAGAAATAAACACAAGACTTATTATTTTCTTACAAAATACCTAGAGAGGAAGATTAAAATAATAACCATAACCATGTGTATCAATAAATTTAATTTATATATATCGTTCCTTTGCCAAAAGATGCTCTTTCATTTGCTAATTTGAAGAGTGCAACGGCAAGGGATGATTTATCCTTACAAGCACCACTCTGATGTGTAACTGCTATTCTCATCTGCGTGGACGATTTCCACCCAGAAGAGAGAGTTCTAGTGAATCTGAAGTATAGCTTAATAAGTAAAGTTATTTAATCTTTCCCTGCAGTCATTATCTTTGATCTAAAATTAAACAAATGTATTTATAATGTTTTTCTGCATAGTGACCTCAATCCCAGTATGGTGACAGTAAGAATAATAGTTACCTGTGCCAGGCATTGTCCTAAGTACTTACATACATTATCTCATTTAATCCTGACAACAGCCCTATGAAGTTGATAATATCATTATCCCCATTTACAGATGAGAAAAGTGAGTCGGATAGAGGGATGGAAACCTGCTTTCAGTAAATGTCCTAGTCAAGATTTGAAACCAAGCTGGTCCAACTCCAAAATATATGCTCATGATCATTATGAAATAATTACTTCAAAGCATGTACTTGAAAATCTTGGAAATCAAATTTCTTTCAAGACAAACTGTGAGGCTAATTGCAGATACTGTGGAATTTAGTACAGGCTGATGCATAAAAAGTTAAATTCTGATTGAAGGATTTTAGTGGTGAAAGACCCTCAGGAACCATTGAAATTAAACCTTCATTTCTCAGATGAAGAAGCAGGGGTGAGATGGTGCATAATTTACCTAGAAGCACATCTAAGGCTATTAAATGGGCCTATGATTGGGTGGTCAATCCACTAAGTCACTGCATATTTGCCTTAAATATCCAGCGTACTGAAAATATTGTTAATGCAAAACACTTCTACCCACCCAAAACATATCCCCTGCAAAATGAAGTAGAGCCCTATTAGAAGTCAGGGGCAATCAACCTATTTCATTCTACACCAGCTTCTCATGTGCCAGCCCCATGCCAGGCACTGGAACATAGAGATGAAGTGCCTTCAATCTAGGCTTTGCGCAGTAATAAAAATCGTACAAATTCTTATGAATTTTAAGTAATATACTCAGAATTTAATTTTGAAGACCTAGAGAAAGCCCAACGTTAATCTAAATAATTTATATGAAACTAAAATGGATGTTAATCCCTGAGAGTGACAAAGCTCGGCCTCGCTGGCAAAAGGTGACTGTGTCTGACTTTCTCTTGGAGGTGGTGATGGAAGCAAAACTTCTTAGACCAAAATGCCCCTTCCAGAAAAGTCTCCCCTAGGAAATGTGATCTGCTTTGTGATTCTGCCCCCAAATAGTCAATTAAGCGGGATTCCCTATAAAACTTTACTAATCAGACAAGGCAGGTGAAATCAACCATATTATTATATAAAAAGAGATTCAGAGAATAGAAGGTAAAATAATGCAACAAATCTAGAAACAATGAAAAGAGGACTTCTAATTCTATCAATAGCAATATGTATAAACTCAACCAGGTCAATCTTCTGGTGAGCAAATCTAGAGAGGTTCAGTGATTTGCTCAAGGTCACACAGCTTGATAGGGGTAGAACCAAGAGCAGAACCAAGATCTCTTGGCCCAGTTCTATTTTTGACACAACCTCAGAGGGCTGGAACAAATATCAATGCACAGAATACACATCAGGAAGATAGAAAAGGAGTAGGAAATTGACACACTCATTTGATTATTTATACACACCGAGATGGAATAAAATCCACAGTACAAGTTCAGACTGATTTTTTTATAATAAAGTTACAATTCCTAATTTCAAAGTTACTTAGAATGCGTCGACAAAAATTTTTTTATAATATCCACATAATGAGACATACTATCATAACAGCCATTGGCATGAACCTATCAGTATTAAAATGTAAGACATAAACTGTTCAGTGCACTGTCTTTGATATTTAACATTTTCCTCCACACAGTGTAGAATGCTCCGAATTTGTCATTAGCATGATAGGTTGCTTGTCGTAAATGCCCTCAAACTTCCAAATTACTCTGCCATACCTGACCTGTCATGGAAAGTCAAATGAAGAGAAAACAAGGATTGGAAATATTATGATATTTTGAAAGTGACAGTTTCTTTGCGGTTGACTTTCTGTATTATAAATTCCTCGGGATGGAGATTTTCTTCTTCATTTGGCACATCTATCAGCTGCGAACTATTACATGACTATGTAAAAATTAGCAATAAAAAAATCCCAAGCATATGGGATAGAAACTGACATGTAGTAAAAAGTTCAATAACACATTTGTTAAGTGAATGAACGAGTAATTCATATTTTCTTCAATAACTTTCCAAATGGTATCAGGCAAACCACATTTACAAAAAGGTACAGTATTGTTTTAAACACGTAAACTTTGAGTTTTCCTGAGGAAAATAAGCTCTCTCTAATTCATGCTTTATTAAGTCTACTTCAAAACATAATAACCCTACATTACAATTACGTAATTATATAATGGTGTTCTGTCTGTCCTACTTTTTTCTTTCAATAAAACACCATTTTCTTGATGCAACTTGACAGAAAATAGTTCCTTTAAAGGGACAAAAATTTCAATTTAAAACAATGCTAGAAATAGATCTGCATTTTAGAAGGTCTAATCTTCTCATATGAAGAGACAGAATTATCCTATGTTTTCTTAAAATATCAACTATTAGGACTCCAATTACCTCTAATATCTTCATGAAAGATGTGAAATGGAGATTTAAAGGAAGACAGTTGACCTTTGAGCAAGGCAGGCGTTGGGTGTGGGATTGGGGTTAACCACTGTGCAGATGAAAATCCACACGTAACCTTTGATTCTGAATTTTTATAATACAGGCAGGGAAACTGTCATCAAACCTCCAGGTCAACAGCTTATTCAACAAACATTTTTTAATGGAAAAAAGTATTTATTGACTGAATAACTCTATAATATAGCATCAAATTTATACATATTAGAGAAATATGGGGATACTTCTTGAAAGTGTTAAAAATATAAAATGATTATGGAACTAACAGTTCTTCCAGTTACCACAGGGCTCAGAAATATTTTCAATTTATCTGGCCAACAAACATTTCTTGAGTAACTACTATTTGCCATGGTAAATTTTAAAGTGAATAAAACATAGTAGCTGCCCTCAGAAACAAATTCTGTACTGTTCTAGTGAAAATAAAATGGAAATAACAAGTTATTTTATTAGAATGGGTAAGACATATTAACAAGGCTATACAACAGCTGGGGATGGACAGTGGGAATGTCTGCCTCAGGTGGGAACATTATCTGTAGAGAATTTTAAAGCCAGAGCACATCTTGGTAGACTTCTTCTTGTCACCATTCACCAGCAATTCTAAACAATGATACACTGGGTTGAATCGTATCCCACCCCCCACAACATTCATGTCTTTCCAAGAAACTCAGAATGTGACCCTCTTTGGAAATAGGACTGTAGCAGATGTGCTTAGTTAAGATGAGCTCATACTGGAGTAGGGTGGGTCCTTAATTCAATGACTGGTGTTTTTATTTTCTTAATGGTGTCTTATTTCTCTGAATGAGGAAGAGGGAAAGAGATACAGAAGCAGACGCAGACATGGAGACCGCACCACAGGACAACACGGAGTATGCTGTTGAGTGATACATCTACAAGCCAGAGATTGCCAGCAGCCACCTGCAGGGAGGAGAGAGATATGGAACAGATTCTTCCTCAGGGCCTCCAGAAGGAACCAACCTTGCCAACATCTTGATTTCGGGATTTCAGACTTCTAGCTTCCAGCACTGTGAGCCAATAAATTCCATTTGTTTAAGCTACCCAGTTGGTGGTACTTTGTATGGCAGCCCTGGGAAATGAATACAATAACCATTCTCAAACCCTGCCCTTTTAATACACCAGTGAGTAATGATAATATAATATGGTGAATATTAAAGTCTATCTTCTAGCTTATAGTTAGTAAGAAAATAGCCTGTAAGGAGAAAGAGACACGTGACTACTTATTTCAATAGTGTGGTGAGGGCTGGGGATCCAAGGAAAGCTTTCCAGACTAGTACAAAGGGTAAGTTCAAGAAAAAGCAGATGAATCCACTTTGCCTGGAACAGATCATTGTGTGAAGGAGAAGAAAAGAAAGGAAAGGAAGGTGAGGCTCTACCCATAGAATACCTTTAAAAATGAAGCTTTATACGGTGGTCTGTACTCTCACTAGTCAAAGCAGAACTGGCATTGCTGGAAGCTTGGTAGAAATGCAGAAATCACTCTGAGAAACACTACTTGAGGCCCTTCCTATGCAAAATCCGGTCCTGGGGCCAGAAGCATCAGCCTCACCTGCTGGCTTGTTAGAAACATGGACTCTCCAGCCCCACCCCAGACCTGCTGAAGCAGAATCCACATTCTAACAAGATGCCCCAAGGACTTGTTTGTACACTGAAGTTGAGAAGCATGGTTCCAGGGGCTATTGTGCCTCTGTTGAGTCATGAGGAGAGGAAGTAAATGGAGGAGCAGCTGGCTGAGCTGGGAGGCTCAGGAAGGTGGTGATGGGCCTTCAGAGGGAACAGCATGTACAAAGACAGTGAAGAATAACAGCGACAAAACAGCAGCTAAGGCTGAGCCAGGCACTGTGCTACACACTTTATGTGCACTTATCTTCTCATCTCCACAGCCACTCTGTGGTTTTATCACACTGCTTTTCAGACAACAGAAACAAGGGGTAGAAAGGTGGATAAACAGCCAATGTCACACAGCTAGTAAATGCCAGAGGGGGCTTTGAACCCACGATTCCTCAGCACTTGTTGAATATCCCATGCTTTTCTACCTTTGCATAGCAAATCCCTCTACCTGGAATATCCTTCCCCAGCCATATTTACACACTCTTTGGGTCTCCCTAACATCTCTTTTATACCACAGTAACAGAAATTGTGCTGTCATGGTCTGGCTTATTTGGTGCTTGTCTTTCCCCTTCTCACCCTCAAACAGAACGTGAGTTTTGGGGACTGGAGGCATGTCTCATTAATCTCAGTCTTCCCAGTGACTAGTTTGGTGCCTAAGAACTAGTAGACATGAAAACACATTTGTTATACGTATTCCCTCACTTATCGCGGGTATTAAGTTCTAGACGCCGCCACCATAGGTGAAAATCTGCAAAGTAGGAACCTTACATTTATTTTAGGTACTTATATATTTTTTAAGGCTTTATAAACCCTTCTCACACACTTATAAACCATTCCCAGTCCCTTACTAACCTTTCCCACTCCCTTATTAATATTTTCCACACTTTTATAAACACTACTTATGTTCTTAAACATATTCTACACTCTTAAACCTATGTAACTTTAAGAACATATGTATACAGTACCGCAAAATCCTGTGATATAGGGGAAAATCCATGATAAATAATTAAATATAATATTTTTAAAAATCCCGTGATACAGTGAGGCCATGATAAGTGAACCACGATATAGAGAGGGACCACTGTACATGGTCCTGGGGGTCAAGTCTGGCTATATCTTTGACTAACTATGTGAATTGAGGCAAATTCCTGGACCCCTCTGTCTTTGGTATTCTCATCTATGAAATGGCAATGATAAAATCTACTCATAAGGTTGCAGTGACAATGGAAAAAGATGAGATAGAATAAGCATATGATAAATAACTTTTAAAGGAATAACATAAATGAGTAAGGTGCCCTGGTGTAAAAGCAAACAGTAATGATCAAAGCTACCACTTATTAAGTAAGTGCCAGGTACTGTTCTAGGTAGAACATATACATTATCTCATCATTCTTCAAATACCACCCTGTTATTATTATCATCATCATTTTCTTTGAATAAGTAATTAAACTGAGGTCTACACAGTTCAGTAAGTTTACCTAAGGTCAACAGGAGAGGCCAAATTGGAACTCTGATCCAAATGAGTTAAAAACCTTAGCTTCCAGAAAAACAAAGAGCACAGCATTAAGTAGCCCCCTGGGGAAGCAGCTCATCCAAACATCTCACCGCTATGCTTTAATCTCCAGAGATAGTTAGTTTATTAACTTTGTACCAAAACCTCAAAAAATAGAAGCACTTTTTAAATTACACTCCTTAATACTAGGAAAATACAGCTGTCAGTGGTCACATGAGATTTGGCTGTTCTTCCTGAAATAGAAGCTGTGTTAACGGGAGGCATGTTAGCACTGTTTGTTGCTGTACAGCACTGTGGGTATAACTAAAACAGTCAGGAGCAAGCCTCCCACATTCAGTGAGATGTTTACAGACTGGCAAGTCAATAGCAATAAAAGCTGTACCCAAGGTATGAGTGATATTCTTTTGATGTCAGCTACATGGAGTTCTTCCTGTTACAGCAACTAGCTGGATCTTTTTATTTTTTAAAAGGCAATTGGATTATAAAATTGAAAAGTGCTTTCTTTACTGTATGCCCTTTCCAATTCTTTGTTATAAGGGAAGTGAATTTAGATGTTTAAAAATATCAAATTATTTATCTTGGTGTTCCCCAAAGTTTGCAAGCTGCTGAGCAATGTGATACCCTGCCCTGCATTCTCCTCACTGAGTCTATCTGGGTAAATTAATTATAAGACAATCCTTAGGAATTAAGTGTATTTTAAGTTCAGAGGCATCTGCTTAGTGACTTCTAATGCCGCTAAATAGTCCCTTTGGAAATGCACTCATTAGTATGAGTGGTATAATTTTCACTTCCGCTGGCACCATGGCATATGACTTCCTCAGTTTCAGCTACCCTCTGATTGACCTGTCAAGGGCATAAACCACTCTGAAGATGCTCCAGTGGCATTTGTGCTTCTCCAGTAAATATAAGGGACAGGGTTGATTTACTTCATGTAAAGAAGTAATTTAGAAGATGATTTTCTCTGGTTTTAATGTGACACATTCTCTATATAAACACAAACAGAGAATCTAAACTTAGAATACACTTACTGGGCAACAGAACAAAACAAATAAATATTTTCTTAGATAACAGATATTCCATATGTCCTGAGGACATGAATTAGAAAAAAAAAACTATGGTGTAATTAATCCATTATGTAAGCTGGAAATGCATTTTTAAGTTGAATGTCAATAAGATGTTAGCAGGGCATAGGCGAGAGAGGGCACTTAGAACACAAAAACTGAAAACCACAATTTGTTTTTTTTTTCTCTCCTCCAAAAATGAGAATGTGGTGAGTTCTATCTCACCTGATTTTTATGAAGCCGCTGTGTTACAGTTTGTCAGAATTCTGAATCCAGGTATTTTAAGAGTGCTGCTCTCTCCCAGGCTCAAAACAAAAAGTGAAGTATGGCCATCCAGTCATTGTTCATCAGTTACAAACAACATGACACTGAACAGCATCCTCCAGAAAGAGCAGAAGAGCCACTCCCCAGCCATCCCCCCCACCAACAAATCTAATTTGGAAAGGTCAGGTGTAGAGAAAAGAAAACATTAGTCTTTTGAATAAACAAAGGCAAAAATTTCCTTTAAATAATAGAATTTTCAAATGTATATAGAGCTGGCATTCAAGCTAACCCCAGACGCATAGTTGACCCTCAGTAGTACCACCAATCAATCGCTTCTGATGATGATAATCATAATAAAGGGACATTTAGTGCTTTATTAGTGTTTTAAAGCATGGTCAGAAGTTAGGTCATTTGGTCCTCACAACAATCCTTTGAAGGAGACTATACAAGGTCTGTGTGGAAAAAGTCCAGCCATTGATAATATAACAAGAATGGTTTGAGTGACATGGATGTAACCTGGCAGCCAAGGAGAGTGGACTGGAATGCACGTGTGTGAACAATGACAACTTCACTGTACTAGTCAGTGGGAGCGGTAGATGCCATTGAGTGAACATGTGTACTGTGTGGCCATTGCATTCAAAATGACTGAACTAGTAGAGCGACGAATCTGCATCAAATTTTGCATTAAGGTTGAATATTCTTCTACAGAAGCTATTCAGATGATTCAGAAGGTCACAGCTATGGGCAACTGGTAATTGGTAGCTTCATCATGACAATGCACCTGCTCATGCATTATGTCTCCTGCAGAGTTTTTTGGCAAAGCATCAAATCATCCAGGTGACTCAGCACCCCCTAGAATTCAGATTTGGTGCCCTGTGACTTCTGGCTTTTCCCAAAACTAAAATAACCTTTGAAAGGGAAGAGATTTGAGACCATCAATGAGATTCAGGAAAATATGACAGGGCAGCTGTATACTACTACATTTAGTAAAATCACAGGCTTTGGAGTCCAGCCAATTAGGTTAATATCCTGGTTCCTTAATATACTAGCGGGATCACCTTGGAAACTTAGCCTTCCTCTGAAATTGTAATAGGAGTAAAGGAGATAATATAGGAAAAGAATTTTCCCAGCACTTGCCTCCTGATATGTTCACAAAACTGTTACTAATAGTTGTTATTATTATTATTGAATGATTTCAATAACTTGCTTTTTTCCAATTCAGATATATATTTTGCAAAATGTGTCTTGAAAAATAGTTGCTAAACATTTTTAAGCAAATGTAAATACTTATTGAATAAAAAAATGGCAAGAACTTTAGCTCAGGGTCAATCAGAAAGAGGATAGTGCATTGAGAAGTATAATATTCATTCAGCAAACATTCATGTCTGAACTTTTATTATGAACCAAAAGCAATTCATAGGCCATGTCATTTAAATCTCATAGCAATCCTCTTTTACAGATTACAAAACTAATAGTCCAACAATTTACTTAACTTGCATACAGACACACAGCTACTAAGTGACAAAGCCTGGAGTTAAAACCGAGTCTTTGATTTTAGGTCTAATGCTTATTCTTAGCACCTTTGCTTCTTGATCCATTATGGGACAATTCAAGACAAACTACAGTATTGTCAGCAAATCCTGTCCATTTCCCATGAGCAGACCCCTCAGGGTAAGACACAGTTTCTTCCTAAATCTAATTTACTTGGCTCTTCTGCATGACTCTTAGATGCAGTCTGTAGTGTTATATCAAATGCCAAAATGTAAAAGTAAATGTTAATACAATTAATAAGCTTTTATCTACAGTATGGCCCAAGTCATGGCTTGTGATAGGAAAACACGCTGCTTGCTGATTTAGGGGGAAAGGAGAAAAGGAGGCTTGAAAGAAAAAAGGTTAGAAAAGGAAATACTTTGCATCCACTCAGAACTGAGAACATGTAATTAAAGTCTTCAAGAAAATAATAAAATCATTGTTCCTCAACTCTAGTTCTGAGTAACACCTCTGGGTGGGACACACTTTCCCATTGCCCATCTTATGGAAACTTCACATCATTATGGACAAAGTGGACTGCTGCACACCTAGGCAGAGCAAGTGACTGGGAGGCAATGCATAAAAGGTACGTTCTTTTAGTCCACCAATATATATTTATAGAGCATCTTTGACATGTCTGGCATATAGCAAATGCTAAAATATGTGTTTTCCTATTGCAGCGAACCAGATAAACCAATCTTTCTCCTCAAGGATCTTACAGTGTAGTTTGAAGAACAGATATTCAACTGATAGTTACACTAATGATTATTTATTTTCAACTGTAATAAATGCGGCAAAAAGAAAAAAGAAGTACAGAGTATTATGAGAGCAAATAACAAAGGATATTATCCTAGACTGGGGCATAAGGGAAGACTTCCATGAACAGGTGGCATTTAAGCTAAAGAGAGAGAGCCTGACTAAAGCAGAGAGTAAGAGCCAAGTCATGCAGACAGAAGTACAGCAAACTCTTTGCCACAGCCTAGGAGGCCTAACAGTCGGTCCCTCCTTCCTTCATGACCTCATCTCTTACTAGTCTCCCTTTGGTCACTCTTCACCAGCGCCTTGAGCTTTTCTCTTCTTGAAACTTATCGGATTTCTGTCTCACGAGGGTTTTGCATTTTTTTATCCTCTCTTCTTGGAATGCTCTTATCCCAACTCTTCACATAACTGGTACCAGTATCTGGATCCCAGTTCAAAGTTGCCTGTTCCAAGAAGCCTACACAAACCACCATGTGGGATGCATTCCCTGCCCAGCCAGTGATCATCTACCATAACACAATATACCAGTTCCTTCAGAGCAGTCATCAGTGCTTAATGGTTTGTTTACTTGTTTGTGTCTATTTCTTCCAACTAGAAAGTAATTCCATGAGAACCAGAATGTTGTGTGTCTGACACAAAGACATCACTTGATAAAAATTGAATAAGTGAATAGAAATTAGCATTAATGAAGGCATTATGGGGGGAAAGGATGTGGCATCTTCCAGGGACAGAAAGGCTGGTGTGGTTAGAACATAGTTCAATGGTTTACTTTATGTTCATTGTTTTTCAAATGTACAATATATATCTATATGTACAACACACACGGAGATAATGGCTTCTCAACCATATTTTAATCAGGTTGGCAGTAATTTTAAATGTCTTCTTAGAGTACACATGCCTTGCATATAGTAACCACTCAACAAACATTTGACTGATAGAAAAATAATTCTGGCTTATTAAGGTCCTGCTATTTTATCTTTGCACATCGAATTCTAGCTTCAAAAGTCACTCACAATCATTCTCACTGGATCACTTACTAATTTAGCTCTGCCAGTGAATAGATATTTGATCATATCAGCTCTGAAGGAATGCACTCATTCTTTTACAACTCGGTTCTGTGATTTGAACAAGGCAGGGGAAAATATCCCTTGATAAACCTAATATTATATAGTATGCACTAAAGACTCCTAATATGACTAAAATAAGCTCATTAGCAATATTTGTTTTGTTTGCCCTCTACATTCTTGGGTAGGAAGGCATTGTTTCCCAGCACTAACTGATAATCCTTTCCAGCCTTCCTGCTCCAGCTGTTCACCCCAGAAAGTGAGTGCTGTTGGGAAGAGACTGACAGTTTAATAATCAGGAGTAGCAAAGTGTGGAAGAGGTATTTCATCTGCATGCAGCCTTCCTCCAGAGCAATTCCAGAGCTCCCTAGCATTGGGTTTGAAGCCATTGAGGTTAGAAAACAGAGCCTCCTAGGGGAATTTTACTGTAAAACATGTCCCTGGGTCTCTATGCAGGCTGTTTCCTACTCAGCCCTTCAAAGCAAACCAAGGTAGTAAGGAACCATTACCAGGTGGTTCTTAGACTTGAACATTTCACACAGGCAAAAACACTTCATATCTCTAAGGTGGCTTCCCAGGATCAATTATTGGATTAATTTTGGGGGAAGAAACTGACAATCTACATAACTTCAGGCTCTAAAAGTTCAGGCCCAATAAAGCAGACTTTTTGTTTTTTCCTTATTTATGTAGAAAAACTATCTCATAGACCTAGACTACCATGACTAAGGTCAGAGAACATATCTCAGTTTTCTTTGCATTAATCCATTAGCACAGGTCCTGGAAAGTCATACTTGGATAAATATTAATGAAATGTCATCAAAAATCTATCCATCAATTTCTGGAAGATTATGGTTTAAAAACAATCCAATTGTACCAATTTAATGCCCTCCTAAACAGCTCTATTATATTGAGGAAAAAATTACAGCTGTAATAGATCTTGTCTTTATTAGGCTTTTGCAATTAGTGCCTTTTAACATTGTTGTCAAAAATTTAAAACTTGAATCATTGTATATATGTGTAAGTTGGGTTCTTTGGTTGCACGCAAAAGAAACTTACTCTGGTTAAATTAAACAGGAAAATAAAAACACATGGAAAAGATACAGCAGTCTAGGAACATGCTAGATACCTGAAGAAGCAGGTTGGGAAAGAAAGGGCAGAGCTCCAAGAGTCTCTGTAACAACCTGCAATTCAACTGAATACACATTAACCACGTTTTTCTGTTCTTTCCTCACTCTGCTCAAGATTCAGAGTCCCAGAAGAGCGACTGATTGCCCTAACCTGGGTCCTGGGCTCACCCCTTGGCTAGAAAAAAAGGGAGCCTTGATTTACATCCCCATCAACGCTGTACACAGTGGGGAAGAAGCAATGACCAAGATAGATACGGGGGTGACTTTGTCAAAAAAGGGAGTGCCCTGAGGCTGTAATGTCCATACAGAAAATGGAGAACGGGAGAAAGGAATGAACATTTCTCGAGCATCTGTACAAACTGAGTACATACTGTGTGGATTGCCTCACCCGTATGGTTCATTTCATCCTTCTCTGTTCTGAGAGGTAGGCATTTTATCTCTATTCTGCAGATGAGAAAATTGAGGCTCTGAGAGGACGAGTGTCTTGCCCAGCGCCACCCATCTGATAAGCATAGCAGTGAAGATTTGGCCTGAGGTTTAGCTGATATGTGCACTACACTGTCTGTCCAAAACTTAAATAACTATTATTCACAGGTTATTGTCAGCCTTGAGGGAATAATAATAAATGGTGTTCTAGAAAGACTGATCCTTATGGGAGAAATTTTAATGCTTTATTTACTGATCTGTTGGTGAAATAAAGTACATCAGCAAAGGTGTAGTTAGGGAAAGAGCACAGGACTGAGAATGGGAAGAATAGGTTTATGTCCTGGTTTGCCACTTTGTGGTTGTGTGACTCTGGGTAAGTATCTGAGATGTGAGCTCCTTCACTGAAAAAAGAGGATAATAATACCTAATAACTGCCTCACAGGAGACAGCAAAAAACACAGGCTTTCGCATTTCTACCAGGTCTCTTAATCTCATTAGGCTCCTTTTTTTTTTTTTTTTTCCATGCAAAATAAGGATAGTATTTACAATATAAAATTCTTATAAGAATTAAATGAGATAGTATAGATAAACTCTTGAGCACAGGGTAAATGCTAAATAAACATTGTTTCCTTTTTATTTCATATAATTCTCATAAGGATCAAGAAAGGTAAGATATGTGAAAATGCTTTAAAAATTGTGACGTGCTACCAAATGCTGCAAATGACATTCAGTTAGGTAGGAAAATTAAAAAACCAAATCATAATTTTTCAATGGCCTGAAAAATGATAGGATGGATATTCACTGATTAGATATTAATATTTGATAGAGGCAAATATTAATTTCTCTACAGGCAGAGTGGCTAGCTGTTCACTAAAGCATTTCCTGTGCCTCTTGAGTATATAGCTAAACAAAAAGTTCCAGCCTCCTGCAGAAAGGTGTGGCCGTGTGACTGAGTCCAGGTCAAATGACTATGGACATAGGCTTAGTTCATAAAAATCAACCAGGTGGAATCCTTTAAGCACTGTTCCCCAGCACACTTGGAAACTATCTGCTAATGATCGATGCAGAGCTACAGGTGGAAGCATCCTAGGTTTCTATCTAAATGTCTTCTTATACTTAAAAAATATATATGTATATTCTTCTTTGCAATAAATGCATGTAATGCTATATATTTCCCTCTAAAATAATAAATAAATAAATAAATAAATAAATAAATAAATAAATAAATAAATAAATCTCTTCTTAGAGGAAGCCTGACCACTGATCAGGGACATATGTGTTGACTTTCCATAAGCAAAAATTAAACGTCTGTGGTAAACTACTGAGTTTTACTTAGCCTTTATATATTTTAACAGCAGCATTACATTAACGCATGGATTCTCAACCTCAGAACTATTGAAATGTTGGACTGGATACTTCTCTGTTGAGCAGGGGGCTGGGTGGTGGCAGCTGTCCTGTGCATTGTAGGATATTAAGCAGAATCACTGGCCTCTACCCCTCAGATGCCTGTGGCATCCCCCCTGCCTCTTCACAATCAGAAAGTCACTAGACACTGCCAAATGTCCCCAAGAATGCAAAAGTCGCCTGGTTGTGAGGCATGGTCTTAATTATACTTGGGAATTAATTTACTTTAAAGAAGAAATTAATCTCTACAAGACTGAGGTAAAGGAATGACTTTCCTCAAAAGTTGTAAAATAGCTGAGGAGCCTTGGTCTAGCAGGCTACAGGTTAAAACTGTGTCCATGAACAAAGCTGTTTAATTGGATTCTGAGGATTACAATTCCTAAATTAAATGGATTTCCTTAACATAATACTCTCAAATCTACCCATGTTGCTGCAAATGGCAATATTTCATCATTTTTTAATGGCTGAGAAGTATTTAATTGTATGTATGCACTATATCTTTACCCAATCATCCAACAAAGGACACTTAGGTTGTTTCCACATCTAGGCTATTGTAAACAATGCTGCAATGAACATAGTAGTGCATGTATCTTTATAAATAAGTGTTTTCAAATTTTGGAGTAGATAGCTAGAAGGGGGATTCCTGGATCATGTGGTAACTCTATTCTTTTTTTTGAGAAAATTTTCTACTATTTTCCATAATGGATGTACTAATTTATATTCCTGCCAGCAGTGCATGAGGGTTCCCTTTTCTCCACATCCTCTCCAATGCTTGTTATTTGTTGTCCTTTTGATAATAGCCATTCTGAAGTGGTATCTCACTGAGGTTTTGATTTGCATTTCCCTTATAACTAGTGATGTTAAGAATCTTTTCATAGATCTGTTGTCCTTCTGGATATTGTCCTTGGATAAGTGTCTATTTAGTTCCTCTGCCCATTTTTTAATCATTTGCTTTTGTTGTTGAGTTGTGTGAGTTCTTTAACCCTGGCTGGTTTGGCTCAGTGGATTGAGCATCGGCCTGCGAGCTAAGTGTCGCTGGTTCGATCTTCCAGTCAGGGCACATCAGAGAAGGAAAACTCTGATTCCAAAAAACCTCCGCTGCCTTGCGGCATACCTCTTCAGGGGAAAGGCTAAGGGAGTAAACCCCGACAGAAAATCTGGAGCCAGAGTCCCTAAGGCGGTTCGACGTTGTAGTCAACACCGGCAACTCCTGCGGCGCACCTGAAGCCAAGCTGTATTGACTCCGTCTTTCCCTTGGATCCTTCAGCTCCGAAGAGAGGGGGGGTCTGCTGCATGGGCAACAGCAGACCCTCCATATCACCCTGCCCAGGCTCTGTAGCTTCAGCTTCACTGGAGAGGACACTCCAGCGTCATCGCAAGATGTCGATTCAACACGGGAGGAGACAGATACTGTGTCACTCCCGAGTCGGACTGCACAGCCATTCTCGGCGGTGCAGATAGACTCTTAAGAAGCTACACCATCGTCTCTCAAGACAGACGGCTGCCGACACTGTGTGAGTTCTTTATATGTATTGGATATTAGCCCCTTATCAAAGGTATTATTTATAAATACTTTCTCCCATTTGGTTGGTTGCCATTTTGTTTTGTTAATGGTTCCTTTTTGCTGTGCAGAAGCCTTTTTAGGTCAGACAGAAAAGAACAAGAACTGTATGATTTCAGTCATTTGTGGCATGTAAAACAAAAGGCAACAAACAAAACAAACAAATAAGCAAGCCCATAGATACAGACCATAGTACAGCAGTTACTAAAAAGGGAGGTAAGGGGGAGGATGAAGAGGGTAAAGGGGGTCAAATACAAAGTGACGAAAAGAGACTAGATTTTGCTGGTGAGCACACAATAGAGTATACAGATGTTGTATTCTAAAGTTGTACACCTGAAGTTTATATAATGTTATTAACCAATGTTACCACAATTAAATTAAAAAAAAAAAATAGACACAGAAGAAGCTCTGAAAACCAAATAGAAGTTACCCTTTTATAGAGAAATTTAATTTATAAGGGAAATCTCCCTTTTTAAGGGTGTCCCTCTCTATGTCCCAGCAAGAGGGGGATGACTATAACTCTAGAAACTCCTAATAACCGAGAAGGCCTGAATATAAGTCTGTATAACAACCTCACCCTTGTTTACTATGCTTTCCTAATAACCTCCTGTTACTGACCCCACCCCATCTTTTCTTTTGTCTTTAATTGGGGGTGGTAATTAAGGTGATGGCTTGGGCTCTTTGAGGGAGTTACTTGGTTTTCTTGGGTATCTCCCATGTCAACAGGAGGCATACAAATTATGAAACTTCAGTTTGTTTTTCTCCTGTTTAAAAAAATGACTTTCCAAACCTGCTGATACTCTACAACTGGATGAGAGGCACCACAATCAAAGACAACACCTGGCTATTCTGAGATCTTCAACTGGTGCAATACTATTTCTTGAGATGGTGTTATTCCTGTTCTTGGCAATGGCCCTGGAAGAGAAGTTTCTGGGTCTTTGATACAAGTTATATTCTCCTGCTCATCTTCAGTGTACACGAATAGAATGATCTAATAGTGTAGTTGGTTTGACATAAAAATCCCCTCAGCTCAGCTTTCAGAAATCATTTTAGTGGAGTAAAAGCCAAGTAGCAACATATAAGCAGTTTCTCTTAAACATTTTATTCATCACTCTAAGAAAGCTCACAATGCAAAATTCTTAAACTTATAAAATGTCCACCAAATAAAATTTTTTCATTTTTGTTCTTTTTTTCCCCCTCTTCAAAATGTTTCTTTTCTGTATCACCATGCTGAGAATGTATTAGAGAATTCATAAAGGTCTGCTGACCAGATTTAATTTTGGAATTATTCTATTACAAATCAGTGGTATGTGTTAATTTATTTGAGTAGGCATTTCCTTTACAGCTTTGATGAGTACAACACATTCACATGAAAAATACAAAAATATAAAATAAATGTTTAGAGGGAATATTGCTTTTCTTTTCCTTGATTTACACAGCAACATCTATCAAACTGAACCTGACAAAAATATATATATTTATATAAAACTCCAAGAGCAGGAAAAAAAGCACAATGAACAAAATAATGAATTTGATAAAAATTTGAAGTTGTCCATGAAGTTCAAATTTCCATATTTTCCTTCTAAAAGGTCCTCAAACTCATAAATGCTATCTTTTTTTATTATTTTATCATTTTTAAATGTATTTTCAAGTACCTTTTTTGAAAGTGTATCATAAATTCAGGACTTGGATAGGAGGCAGGTATGTGCAAAATTTTGGAGTTTATCTAGATAGGAATACCAGTACCTCAGCTTTTCTTTGAAAAAGGTACAACATATGACAATGAAAAATCAGAGCACCTCAAAACCAAGTATGTGTATATGTGTTATATCTCTGTAGTGCCAATAATTATTAATTTGCTTCTTAGAGTCATTGCTACCCTAAAAGCATTGTGGGTAGGAACTGATTTTGCTTAATTTCCACTTCAAAAAAGAGAACACACCAAAGCACTTGGTGTATTTGTGTTTTTGTCTAAAGAGAATTACCCAGTTAGCACTCCTGGGACATCGGAGCAGCATGACTGTGAGCAGAAACCCCTAGACTTCCCACACCACTATTGCCACCACTGTAAGCAACCTTGCAGTAGTTAAATGAAGCTGTTCCCAAGTTCCCTCAGTTGTGGTTACATTATATTAGGACTTCAGTTAGGTGATTCTGCACATACACTGAAAATATGTATGTACAGTAAATCTTTTTCTACAGTAGCATTAATGTTCAGCATGTATATGATAAGCTAAGAATAGCACAGCATCATTCAATTTAAAATCCATGTTCATTTTCATTATGAGTTTGCACCAAAACACAGGAAGCTCCTCCTTCAAGGAAAAGTTAGCAGAAGCTAAGTTTACTGTGTGAATGGGAGGAGGGAACATCTCTAAGAACTCAAATTACCTCTTTGTTGTGTTCATTGGAATCTGGAGGAAAATGTACTGCAACTTGCTAGGCTAATCATTTGCCCAGCTTGGCTGGGAGCAGCAAGTCCAGAGCCTGCTGCCCAGGAAAAGCTTTTCCAGCTGGAATTTGGGAATCGACTGAAAAAGTTCTTCCCCTGAAAGATGGATTAAATTGATCATTTTTTCCTAGACATAGTGCACTTCAGGCTCATTTTGCTTTGTAATTAAGAAGAAAGCCAGAAACATCATTTACACATTAAGAATTTAATAGATATATTTTTCTAGCTTTATGCATTAGCACAGGACAGCCCATTAATGAAATAAGTCTTCCTTCAGGGTCAATTTAGATGGCTGTAATCTTCTGCAAATATACTGCAAATGAGGATCATTTAATGATCTTAAAACTAACTGCCAGGAGAGGATTGTTATAACTCTCCAGACAACAAAAAGAGAGTTGGCTTGCTGTGCAGTATCTTTTCTTTAACTTAACAAGTGTTTGTTTAATTTCTGTCCACTACATTTTAAAAAATGTAATTATTACCTTCTGTGTAGGTTAGTCTCTGGCTTGCTGACCTGGGAAGTTGATTCTGATTATGGAAAGCTATGGTCTGCATTAAATGATGGTTAAAAAAATAACAGTGTTGCACTGATAAAATATATCCTTTAGATTGCTAATGTTACTGTGATGGTCAACATTGGCTGAGCTTCCCTGGGTCTGTTCCATTCATTATTCCTTTCTGTAGAACTTCATTGCCTGCCTCCACTAACTGCTTATAGTGTGTCCACTGTTATAACGATACTTAGCATACATGCAGCCTTCTAGTATTTAAGATATTATTTCACACGTGTGGTTTTATTTGCTCCTGAAAGCAATGTTAAATGACAGGTGTGAAGCATGTCATTTTTCCTTTCTAACAACTAAGAAATTTGAAGTCCCAAGGGAGAAAATGCTAAACTCAAGTTCCACATTCTGATTCTCTCCTCCCAGCCTCAGCTCAGAAGAGCCAAAATTCAGGTCTTCTGACATTTGGTCCAGTATGTGACCTCTCCCCTTTGGAAAAGCACTGGTCTAAAAGCTGTGGTGGCCTAAGGGGAAGATTAAGTACAAAATCTTCATGCTCTTATAGAACATGTCAGAAAAACAAAACATTTCCCCCTAAAAATATAGCAGGCAGTAAATGTATACGTGCTAATTATCAAAGGAACAGAATAAATAGTAAGTGTTGAGAAGTTCATGGAAGAGGGAAATATAGGATGTAGAAGTCAGAGAAGATGTCTTTTTAAGAGGTAGGCTTGAAAAAAACAGTAGTAATTATATGGGAGAATAGAAAGCTCTCAGGCAAAGGCTGCATATTCGAACATGGGACTTTGAGGACTGGCCTAGGCTCAAGTCATGGCTCTGCCATTTATTACTCGTAAGGCTCTTACCAATCTAATTTCTCTAAGGCTTACCTGTAAAATGGGAATAATTACTAGCACCTATCTCACAGAATTGTTGTTAATAATATATGAAATAATATATGCAAAGTGCTTAGTATAATGGCTAATTCGGAATCAGTATTCATTACTAGACCACCTTAAGCAAGGAATAGAGATGAGCTATACGAAGGATTGCCAAAATATAATGATTAAATTAGTCAAATGTGAGCAAAACTTTGTGAAAAAGAATGATGAGAAAAGACTTCAGGTCACAATGGTGACATATGTAAATGTGGTACTTGCATCTTCCCACAACTGCCTCAAAATTACAACTAAACTACAGAACACCCATCATTAAGAACTGCCTGAAATCTAGCTGAATGGAAATCCTACAGCCAGGGATTTAAAGAAGAAACCACATGAAGACTGGTAGAAGGGGTGGAGATACAGAACAGGCTGATTCCACACCCATGTGTAGCAGATAAAAATTGGGAGGGATATCTCAGCTGTGGAGATCCTCTCTGAGGATAGAGGGCTTCCCATCCCAGAGCTCCAGAGCCAGGGACAAGTCCCCATAATTTCTGGCTGTAAAAACCAACAGGGATTGTGGCTGAGTGAGATGGAGGGCTTCTGGAGCCCCAGGCAGTTCTTAAAAGGCCCATGATGGACTTACTGGGACTCACTCTGTCTGAGCTCCAGTGCTGGTGCAGAAGCCTGAAAGGAACCAGAAACTTATGGGATGGAGCTCAATTGCCTGGCATCAGGGCAAGAGCTGGGAGTAGGAGGCAGCTTTCTGTTAGACAAAAGTGCTGACAGAGGCCATTGATGCTTTTTTGAGACTCCTACTACTACAAAGCTGGCAGGCAGGTGCCATATCTGAGTCTCTATCAACCTGGCTCATACTGTTGGCCCTGCCTTAGTCATTCCCTGAAACCCTGCCCCATTCAACATGCAGGCCCACTCAAGCTGTTTCCAGTGGATTTTCCATACAAATAGCTTCTCTGTCTCATGCTCAGACTTTCTTAAAGTCTCTCAAACACACAGCATCTGGCCTCTGCATACGCCATACTACTTGCTAAGTTGCCTGGGCCTGGCACTAGGAACATCCAGCCTTGGTTCACAGTTTGGCATTTCCTGGGTGCCTCTGAGCCCAGCACAAGTAGCAGCCATCTATCTGCAGATCACTTCATAGCTTATGCCAGATGGCCCCAGGCAGGGTACAGGTAGTGGCTGACTTTGCACCTCCTGAGAGGATCCGGTACCAATGCACCCAGTGGACAGCTTCAGACCACACTGGATTACAACCCTACCATCTCCAGAGTGGCACACCCAAGGAAAAGACACCGTGAGCACCAAAGCCCTGCTGGAGAAGTCCTGCTCCCTAGGGTCAACCCCTGCACAGCAGCTCCTCCACCGTAGTAACAGTCAGTCCTCACAGCCAATCAGCCTGGTGAACCAGTTCTTCCCAGTGACACCAACAGCAATCAAGGCTCAACTATAACAGGACAGTAAAACAGCCTACACAGGGGCACACCTGGAGTACCCAGTTTGAGTGACTGGGGAGGCTGTGCCACTGGGCTGTACTGGACATTTATAACACAAGACCATGATACCAAGTCCTAGAGATATACTAGCTCTTCCTAATACATAGAAAAAAACATAAAAAAGGAGCCAAAATTCGGAGACAAAGAAAGAAGTCTCAACTTCTGGCCAATATGGAGGCCTAGACAGACACCCTGCATCTCCCTCCACAACTAAGAAGGACTACAACTACCTGAAAACTAGAGACAACCAGAAGTTCCAAAAAATTGAGCTGCATGGAAGTCCAACAAACAAAGATATAAAGAAGAAATACTCATCCAGACAGGTAGGAGGGGTGGAGCTGGATAGAGCGGACATGGTATGATGGCGACAGCAGTGGCAACAGCGGCAGGCCAATGGAAAGCACAGTTATATTTTTAAAAGTAGGGAGGGACAACTGGGGAGTGCTCCCAGCACCAGACAAGACCATGCAGCTCATGGTCCCAGCACCAGGGAAAACAAAACCTCATTGCTTTTGATTGTGCAAACCAGTGGGGTTGGGGAAAAGGAAGAAAGTGCAAGTCTCTCAAGAGTCCACTTGTTTAAAGGGCCCCCACGGTCCTAGAAGGTCCGCAGGTCCACCCACTCTGAGAACGACAGCCAGGGCAACAGCTAGAGAGGTGCCAGTTCCATACAAAAGTGGGAGAAGTGCCTGGAAAAATGGGCAAGTGCTGAGCAAGGCTCATTGTTCCCTCTCAGACTCCTCCCCCACATACAGTGCCACAACGTGGTGAAATGGGTCACCCTGTACTGATGAATACCTAAGCTCTGCCCCTTACAACATAACAGGAGCGACAGCTCTACCTAAGACACAGAGGCAAACAAACACAAGCCTTTCAAGATGAGGAGGCAGAGAAGTATGGCCCAAAAGGGGGAATGAATCAAGGTTCCAGTGGGAGAACTAAGCAACAAGGAGATAGCCAACCTAACAGATGCGGAGTTCAAAACACTGGTGATAAAGATGCTCACAGACTTGAAAGATATGCTTAAGTATGGCAAATGCATAATGGAAGAAGTGAAGGCTATGCTGAGTGAAATGAAGGAAAATCCACACAAAACCAATGGTGAAGGGAAGAAAAGCAGAGTTCAAATCAATGATTTGGAACATAAGGAAGAAAAAAACAGTCAAGCAGTACAGCATGAGGAAACAAGAATTGAAAAAAAAATGAAAAGAGGTTTAGGAATCTCTGGGACAACTTTAAATGTGCCAATATCCAAACCATAGGGGTGCCAGAAGGAGAAGAGGAAGAGCAAGAAATTGAAAGCCTATGTGAGAAAATAATGAAGGAAAGCTCCCCAAATTTGGTGAGGAAATAGACATACAAGTCCAGGAAGTACAGAGAGTCCCAAACAAGCTAGACCCAAAGAGGACCATACCAAAACACATCATAATTAAAATGCCAAAGGTGAAAGATAAAGAGAGAATCTTAAAAGCAGCAAGAGAAAAGCAGAGAGTTATATACAAAGGGGTGCCTATAAGACTATCAACTGATTTCTGAAAAGAAACTTTGCAGGCCAGAAGGGGCTGGCAAGAAGCATTCAAGGTAATGAAAAGCAAGGACTTACAACCAAGATTACTCTATCCAGCAGTTATCATTTGGAATGGAAGGGCAAATGAAGTGCTTCCCAAATAAGGTAAAGCTAAAAGAGTTCATCACCACCAAGCTATTATTATATCAAATGTCAAAGGGACTTAACTTAAGAAAAAGATCAAAACTATGAACATTAAAATGACAAAAACCTCACAACTACCAATGACTGAATCTAAAAAATAAAAACAAAATCCAACTAAGCAAACAAGAATAGGAACAGAATCACAGGTATGGGGATCATTTGGAGGCCAATCAGCTTGGGGTGGAGAGGGGGAGAAATGGGGAAATGGTGCAGGGACTAAGAAGCATAATCAGTTGGTACAGAACAGAGAGGGGGAAGTTAAGAATAATATAGAAAAGAGTGAAGCCAAAGAACTTATATGCACGACCCATGGGCATGAACTAAGGGAGGTGGGATTGCTGGAGGGAAGGAGGGTACTGGGCAGAGGGGAGCAAAGGAAAAAACATGGGACTACTGTAATAACATAATCAATAAAATATACTTAAAAGGAAAAGAAACAAGTCCCAAATGGAAGAACAGAAGAAATCTCCAGAAAAAGAACTAAATGAAATGGAGATAAGCAAAATACCAGATACAGAATTCTAAGCAATGGTTATTAGGATGCTTAAGGAACTTAGTGAGGACTTCAACAGTATGAAAAAGGACATAGAAACCATAAAAAAAAGAGCCAGTCGGGATTGAAGGCTACATTAACTGCAATGAAGAATAATAATTCACAAGGAATCAACAGTAGAGTAGATGAAGCCAAGAATGAAATCAGCAACTTGGAATATGAGGAAGCAAACAACAACAACAATCAGAACAGCAAGAAGAAAAAAGAATCCAAAAAATCAAAGATAGTCTAAGGAGCCTCTGGGACAACTTCTAGCATATCAATATATACATAGTGGGGTTGCCAGAAGAAGAAGAGAGAGAACAAGAAATTGAAAACCTATTTGAAAAAATAATAATGGAAAACTTCCCTAATCTGGTGAAGGAAATAGACATACAAGTCCAGGAAGCACAGGGAGTCCCAAACAAAATGAACAGAAAGAGGCCCACAATAAGACACATTATAATTAAAATGCAAAGGGTTAAAGACAAAGAGAGAATATTAAAAACAGCAAAAGAAAAGCAAATTAATTACTTACACAGGAGCTCCCATAAGACTGTCAGCTGATTTCTCAACTTTGCAGACCTAAAGGGAGTGGCAAGAAATATTGACAGTAATATAAAGCAAGGACCTACAAGCAAGATTACTCCATCCAGCAAAACTATCATTCAGAACCAAAGGACATAAAAAAAGCTTTCCAGACAAGAAAAAGCTAAAGGAGTTCATTACTACCAATCCAGTATTACCTAAAATGTTAAAGGTCTTCTTTAAGAAGAAGGGGAGGGGACTCCTACGGGCCCACGAGGGGGACTGGCAGTCCCCATTCCCTGTTCCCCATTCCTCTTGCTCCTACGGGCCCTTGAGTTGGTCCAGGAGCTGCCTCCCCACCCCCTTCTCCCTCCTTTCTTCCCCCCTCAATAAACCCATTAAAAAAAAGAAGAAGAAGAAGAAGGGGAAAAAAGATAAAAAGTAAAAACAATGAAATGGCAACAAGTACATATCTATCAACAATTGAATGTAAAAAAGAAAATAAACAAATGAGCAGAACAGAAAAAGATTCATAGATACAGAGAGCATTTTGACAGCTGTGAGATGGGAAGGGGCTGGGGGAAGAATGAAAAAGGTGAAGGGATTAAAAAGTATGAATTGCTTGTTACACAATAGTCATGGGAATGTAAAGTACAGCACATGGAATATATTCAATAATATTTTAATAACTATGTATGGTGCCAGATGAATATGAGATTTATCGGGATGATCACTTAGTAAGTTATATAATGTCTGATCAAGGGGGTGTGCACCTGAAAATAATATAATAGTGTATGTCAACTGTGATTGAAAAAATTAAAAAATGACTTAGAAAAGAATAATGAGAAAACACTGGGAAAAATCCAGACCAGATTGTGGGGGCCCCTGATTGCCAAAATAATTAAGTTTTTGGACTTCCAGCCAAGATGGAGGTGTAGACAGACACACTGCGTCTCCCTCCACAACTAAGAAGGAATACAACTACCTCAAAACTAGAAACAACCAGAAGTTCCAGAAAATCAAACTACATGGAAGTTCAGCAAAGAAAGATATAAAGAAAAAATACTCATCCTAACAGTAAATGGCACCAACATTTACCCAGACAAACAGACAGTAAACCTGTGACTACATCACTCCACTGCCTAAGACCATCACAGACTCCCCATTGCCTTTACAATAAAATTAAGTTCTGCACTGTGCTTAAAAAAATAATAATAATTAAGTTTTTTCTAATGGTTTTTATTTCTATTTACAACTCAAAATTTCTTCTTGAAACAAAATCTTACTTAGTCTCGAGCTTCTCTCTTGCATCTCAGCCACCAACATGCCATCCAGGTTTAGGAAAATCTGGAAACTTCGGGGCCAGATGAGCCACAAGCTGCATTGGCAGGCAAAGGAAGCAACCAAGAGGTTGAGGTACTGCTGCTGGCTTGCACCATCACAGAATCAACTTCAACAAATATCACCCAGGTTTCTTAGGGAAAGTTGGTATGAGGCATTACCCATTAAAGAGGAACTGGAGTTTCTGCCCACTCTCAACCTTGACAAACGGTGGACCCTGGTCAGTGAGCAGATGCGGGTATATGCTGCCAAAAGCAACTGGAGCCACCCTCATCACTGATGTGGTGCAATCGGGCTACTACAAAGTTCTGGGGGAGGGAAGGCTCCCAAAGCAGCCTGTCACTGAAAGGTCAAATTCTTTTTTTTTTTTTAAATAATTTACTTATTTGTTTATTTACTTATTTTTAGAGAGAGGGGAAAGGAGAAAGAGAGGGAGAGAAACATCACTGTGTGGTTGCCCCTCACTCGCACCCCCAACTGGGGATCTGACGTGCAACCTAGTTATGTGCCCTGACTGGGAATCGAACCAGCGACACTTGGTTCGCAGGCCAATGCTCAATCCACTGAGCCACAGCAGCCAGGACAAATTCTTTAGCAGAAGAGCTCAGGAGAAGTTTAAGAGTGTTGGTGGGGTCTGTGTGCTGGTAGCATGAAGCCACATGGAGGGGAGTTCATTAAATTCTCACAAGGGCTTTTGTCTTCTGGTCTGAGTGTACGCTCTTTGGCACCTCTACTTGTACATCAGGAACCTGCCTAACAGGTTCTAGGAGTTAAGGGTATTAGTACTGGGGCTCCTCTGCCAACTCCCCTGAGAAATAAAGTGTGCAAGAGATAGCACCAACACTTAGAAGTCTTGGTCTGTTACCTGACTTGAAATTTTTAATTATAAAGTGAAAAGAATAGCTAAAATAAATCTTACTTGGTCTCAATATATAAAAAAGATACAGGAGGAACTGCTCTGATTGGAGCAGATGTGGAGAATCCAGAGCCCCACCTGCTCGGCATACACACCATTCAACATCCCTTGGAAGGAAAACCATGTCTTTTGACAGCAGGAAGTATTAAGTCTTCTGTCAGGGAAGTGGTACAATAAACATTTACCTGGCAATAGCAGACAGAATGAAATGTAGGACAAAGACACAAATGACCACTTAGCCCCCTGTTGTAGTTGTCAGGTAATAAGGATTTGGAATGGAATAGAGCGGTGGTAATAAAAACAGAGAAGGACATGTGCCAAAGATATTACAAAGGACAACTTGACAAGTTTATGAGATGTCCAGGTGGAAAGGATCGAGATGATTCATAGGTTGTAGACCTGGGCAATCATTGGTGGAATCCTACTGTCACTCTTTAAAAATTTGCAAAGAAATCTTTCTAAATTCTGTTATACAGTAATAATGACTAAAGCCATTATTTATGATTTCACCAAGTTCTATATAGTTTAGAATAGCAATACCTAAATTTATATTGGGGGAGCAATAATAGAGGCTAATTAGTAGGGGGTAGAGTGGAGAGAAAGATTCTTAGTCAAGACATTTAGAACACCACGAGTAGAATAAAGTTAAACAGTCTTCCTTACCAAAATTTCTGATTCTTTATCATGATGCTGTGCATTTTGAACCCTTGAGTGACAGAATAAGCAGTTTTCCCCAAACTTATTTGACCAATATTTAAAAAAAATATTTTTATGGGAGTAATTATCTTGGAACACATTTTGGAACATGCTGCTCTGTGGAAGCCAACAAAAGAACCTTGAGGAAGTCCTTCCAGTCACCATTCACTCATTGGATATACTGTTCAATATGTGTCAGGCACAAGACCCTGCGAAGTCAAAGTCTAAAAGGGAGTCTGGCACATAACCCACATGATAAACTCACAATATCTACAAAATGCATGTTGGAAAGAACAAATGATTTATGTAGTTACACATAAGAATGCTAGTTTGGTGATTAGAATGGCAGTTAATAAGGCTAGAAAAACAGGCAATAGTCATCCTTATTATTGTCATTAGCTATCATCTGTTGAATGGATGCTATATGGTACGCATCAAGCTAAGTGTCTTACATGCATTACAGCAATACGTCTTCCCTATAAGCCCCAAAGGCAGGTACAGAATTGTTATTATCAGCTGTGAAAAGGGAGGCTTGGAGGGGTTATATAACTTACCCAAGGTCTCACTCACACTACCAAAATGACAAAGTCAAAACACAACCCTGTCCTATCAAATCCCAGGATCTGAGTTTAACCATTATCATACATGGGCTTCTTGGACCTTGTGAAATGTTTTAAGGAGTCTGGACTCCACTGTGGACACCTTGGAGAGCCAGGGAAGATTCTACATCTCTTTCTCTTTTTTGACAAATCTCTGAAAACTTTGAATCAGACCCAAAACAGAAGAAAATGACACTTGCTAAACTACCAAATCACATCTGCCTTGCAGGATACTAATGAGTCACAACCCCCAAACAGCCTGGGGATTTTCAAATGAAAGGCCCTATGTGTCTGCAAGTTACTATCCTGCTGGGTTATCTTCTTCAATAACTGGTTCTTGGCATTGCATTGCTGCACCATGAAAATCTTGTTTTATTGTACCTTCTTCAGAGAATCCACAGCTCTATATTCTTTCTGCCTGTCATGAGGGTTTACTGACAGCTAACTTTCAAAGTCATGCATTCTATGGTAAGTGTATTTTAAACCATGCAGCCTCGCATTAAAAAGAAATGGCAGTTATTCCACCCTGGAAACTGTTCCCTAGCATGACATTAAACTCACTGGCTCCTTGTAATCAAGATCTAATAAACAGCACCTTTAAATAAGTCCTACACACAGCCTGCATTGTTACAATCAATTGAACTACTTAAAAAGGAAAACCTCTGAGGCTATCTGGAGGCATTCTGTGCTTCCCTCTGTTTTATGGCACAACCTTAGACACAATGTGTAAAAAGGTCAAGACAGCATGTAGGCTTTTGCATTAAACAGCAGAACACTAATTAGTTTTAGTGACAATGGAGTTCTGTTAGTGTGTTCTAATATTTTGATGCTTAGTTTTGTTTGAAACCTCTAGCCATGATATACAAAAGCTCTTCTATCTTCCAGTTTTCCTCATGTCTTGATTTTTCTACCCTGTCATCTGTTTGAATGAAACATGCATATTTTCTATTACTATATTTTCATTAAAAGTCTGTTCTAAAGTGCAATTTCAAAATAGTTCATTTAAAAAAAGGTCTAAAGAAAATTTCATGTAGAACTCAGTATTTAATGTGGAACCTAATATTCCTCTATTAGTTTCAATTAGTTTTTCAAATCTCAAATGTAAACTGTGTTAAAACATTCTGGCAATGAGTTTTAATATTTATGCATATTAACTATCCAGAGCAAGTGTAGTATTATAAAATGTTAAACATTAACTGCCGAGTATTCAAAAAAATAATGGATTTCCACATACCTGAATTCTGTTTTAAAGCAATAGGGAAAATGTTAATAGTCCTTCAGAATCGGAGTTATTATTTTTTCATTACTAGGTTTGTACCTACATTTTTACCCTTTTTCTAGAATATAGGTAAATTCCTAAAACATTCTCCAGGATAAATAACTGCAACTGAAAAAAATAATATTTGTGACTACCAAATTGATATCGCTTCAAAATACCAATTACTATAAGTCATATTGTAGTATGACTTTCTGTAAGATAAATAACAAACTGAATGAATTTTCCTCAGCTAACTTAGGAATTGTTACAAGACAGATTTATGCCACTTTTTGGGATCATTTACTGTTTTTTAAAAATCACTTTGAGGTCATAAGCTTACATTGGTCACCATCTTTTTAAGAGGTTATTGGACAAATGCTTCAATAATACCTTCTGATGCTGTTCTCCTATGGGATTAAAAGCAATCAGATCTGTAGGTGAGGAAAAGATACCCACATTCTTCTTTGTTTCCCCTAGCCGACTTGGCTCTGGTCTACAGAAGCTGGACTTTCATTAAAAGAAAATAAAGTTTCTAGCCTTTCATCTTGTAAAGGTAGCGTCTTTATACTGTAAATCAATACACTGCTGTTTGGTTTGCTCTCCGGCTAGACAGACCAAAACAATATAGCATCAAGGGAAGTGGGAGCATCCCCTCCAAGCCATTTGTCTTAATGGAGTGGCCACTTCAAAACTGACTTTTTACTGCTTTCATGATGCCAATTTAATTGTTATCAAGCCAGACCCAAAGAAATAAATCCAATGATAAAGCAAGTTTTTTTATAACCAAAATGGGACATGTGGGTGAGCTATAGACTGCTTATCTTGTGCTAGGCACTGTACTAAACACTTAAATGCATTACTTTATTTCATTCTATGTGAGGTATTGTTTCTCATCTCCGTTTTGTGGAGGAGAAACTTGAGTCTCAGAGAGGTTAAGTAACTTCCTGAAGGTCACAGAGCTCATTAAGTGGAGCAGCTGGGGCTCTAAATCTGTCCAATCCCAGACTTTAGTTTCTTAACCACAATATTATGTTGTCTAGCAAAAGCAATAGCCTAATTCTGCTTTCATTTATATTCTGTACTATGTCTGAACATTTCCAAGAATTTGCCTCACAATGACTCTTACTGCAACCAAATAAAATGGTACTTCCTGGCCCATACATTTTCTGCAACCAATAGAGATGACATTTGACTCTTGAAGTATCTTTACCTCAAGGATAAGAAGATTGTGGCATCAAAGTAGATGGATAATTTGGGCAAATTATTTAACCTCTCTCAGCCTTACTTTCTCATATGGGAAATGGAGGTAATAACAGCTACCATCCAGGATTGTTGTTAGGATCAGAGCTAATAATTTATCAAACACTAGCTCCAGGCCAGGAACTGTGCAAGAAATTTACTTATATTGTCTCATTTTATCCTCATAATGATCCTCTGTGGATATACTTATCTTGACACATATTCATCCTTTCATTTAAAAAAAATTAGCATCTGCCTGGTGCTAAGAACACAACATTATTCATGAGAAGCATGTTCCCTGCCATCTTGAGTGGCAACCGTTGGTAATAATGACAACAGAACTTCGAGGCTTCTGTTGTTATTAGGTTTTTATAGGGCTTGGGAACTTCCATCTACAAACTTAACCTGGTAGACTTTAAATTTTGTAGTACAGAATACAGTTGTGTTGCGAAAGTGCTACATTTAAGTTAAGATCATTGCCTGAGGTCTTTTACTTTCAACGAGCTATACTTCCTGATAAAAGTCTTCTCTTTTAGCTAGAGTAGATTCTCTACTATCCTGCACACACATCCTCCCTCCTCAGAATGGACTTTTTCCAGACAGAGCTCATACTCCAGAATGCATCTTCCCTGAGCCCAGAAGTTCCTTCCCTTCTTTTGCCTCAATATTCCAGACCTACCCCTCGTTACTTAGTCATTCATTCAACAAATATTTATTGAGGGTCTGCTGTGTGCCAGGAGCTGTTCTGGGTGCTTATGATTCAGCACCAAAAAATCAGACCAAAAGAAAATATCCTAACCCCATGGAGTTTATATTTTAGTGTAATAACTAACCATTCATTAAACCTGTAGCAGAGAACGAGGCACTCTGTGTGTGGACTAAGGATGGGAAGAGTCAATGGCTACAAGGTTTCAAATTGAGAGCTAATAACAGTGAGGGTCCCATGTGAAACCTCATTTCTCTAGTGAGGCCAGAGTAGATTCCCCGTTTTGAATAATGATAACCTTGTGAAGTGGGTAAACAGAACTAAGTCACCTAACTTCTGGCTAAGTCAAGGATAGGGGGCAAATAGAACTAAAGATCCTTTCACATTTCTGCCTTTCCTGAAGCTATCATGGTCTTCCCAGCTTAATAATTTAACCTGTTTACATTTTGGCCTCATTTAATCATCACCTGCTGCTTAATGCCACATCTGTACTCCCTCCAACTGTAAAGGGGCTCAGGAAAGATGCACGCTGAAGTATAAGATCTGTCTGGAAGAAGTCTAGCCATTGTTAATATAACGAGAATGGTTTGTGCGACATTGATGTAACCTGGCAGCCAAGAAGAGTGGACTGGAATGTGCACACCTGAACAATGACGACTTCACTGTACTAGTCATTGGTGCCATTGAATATGCATGTGTACTGCATTCAAAATGACTGAGCAAGTAGAGCAACGAATCTGCATCAAATTTTGTGTTAAGCTTGAACATTCCTCCACAGAAACTATCTGGATCATTCAGAAGGCTGCAGCTATTGGCAGCAGGCAATTGGCAGCTTAATCATGACAACATACCCCCTCATGCATCATGTCTCATGTAGAGTTTTTTTGCAAAACATCAAATCACCCAGGTGACTCAGCCCCGCTACAGCTCAGATTTGGAACCGAGACTTCTGGCTTTTCCCAGAACTAGTCACCTTTGAAAGGGAAGAGATTTCAGACCATGGATGGGATTCAGGAAAATACGACAGGGCAGCTGATGGAGACTGGGAGAACTATGTGGGGTCCTAAGGTGCCTATTTTGACAGGGACTGAGTTGTCATTGTCCTATGTACAATGTTTCTTGTATCTTCTTCAATAAATATCTTTATTTTTCATAGCATATGGCTGGATAGTTTCTGGACAGACCTCTTTGTATACCTGGCTCTGAAAATATGGATTGGATTTTGGAAAAGTCCAGACTACCAACTTAAAAAAACAAAACAAAACTGTATTCTAATAGTGAGGCAGTAAATTATTTTTCAAGAATGTAGCTACTAAAGCATCACAATACCCAAAATGTCTGGTTCTTAACTCAATATTTTTAATTACTTGCCTTTATCGGTCAGACAAAATGTAGAGTCAAGTTTCAAGTAATACCTTTTATTGGACTAATGGTGGAATATTGACAGATAAGCTTTGGGAATATAGAAAACTCCCCTCTAGGTCAGTAAGGGATTGACTCTGAGGAAAGGATTTCTGTAGACAGAGAAGGCTTTTTGTCAATACTGTGCAGTTTGTCCAATAAAAGGGATTACTCAAAACATGCTGGGTGTTTTGCTTTACATTAAAAAAGAATTGAGTCTTGTGAGCTAAAGACATTATTATGTAGGATGAATCTTTTGTAACTCAGTCATTTGACCTTTCTAAGCCTCCATTTCCTTATCTAAGGAAAAAGAGAAAATCTATCCTGTTCGCTTCATGGAGTTATTACATATCATTAGCTAATGTTTGTGAAAACATTTTTATTATTAGAAAGTATGATAAAATATATGGTATTTTTATTGCTCATTGATATGCCTAAGCTATTAATGGCAATAAGCCTAAATTAATAGATATCAGAGGAATGCTAACACTTCAAATTACAATGGTGGGAGTCTTTTTGAATTCCTATTTTAACATTCATGATTTATAATGTTAATTCAGGTAAACAGAATACTTCTGAGTTCCTACTATTGGCCAGGCACTAGTTATATTGTTTCCCATCAGCATTTTCATTCAAAGGTAGAAAATGTTTATATACATATAAACAAATAAGATATCATTCATAGGGAAAGGCAGCACTTGTCCTATAGCACCCAAGTAAAATGGGTCATTGTAGCACCTTTGAGACTTTCTTACTGTATAGACCTTGCTTTTCCAGGTTGTCAGGATGAGCAATTCCATTAATGAATCCTTAGTAATCTGAAAAGGAGCAAACCTATGGTTTCTCAATGTCATTCAAAAAACCCCTACAAAACTTTGCATTCTGTCCAGAAACTGTTTTATTCCAAATAAATTCTTCTTCCATTTTAGAATATACAGGGTAACAATTCCCTTGACTTCCTTTGTGATCAAATCCAAAAAATAAACCAATACCTTCAATGAGCTGTAGAAGTCTAGACTTGTCTATGTAGACTGATATAAATACTTTATACTTGGAGGACCATCCTCAGTTACACAGAAGTTTAATGCTTTTAATAGAAGCTGTTTAGACCAGTTTAGTGTATTTTTCCAAATCTTAGTTTTCTCCAAAGTAATAAAGGGTTAGCTATCATTTTTGCTAAAATCTGCTATTTTAAAAATAGCTCATCAGAAAACTGCATTCATGACCAGGTAACTAGTTTTAGAGAGTGCTTTCTCCTATAAAGTAGCAAGAGTAATATTTCTAAGGAATCTCACAGCACAGAATGGACATTTTAGAGAGTTCAGTTTGAGATCTAGATCTATAGGAGAGCATTTGTACTAAATCAGCTGAAGCAATTCAATGAAAGTAGATCCCTTTTGCTAAAAGTTTCAATAGATTCATATATATTGGTGTCATAGAAAACTAACCCAAATTCAGCTAATTTAGCTCATTTCTTCCATAATTCATTCAACAGCCATTTGCTGAATACCTACTCTATGCTGGGCACTGTGTTAGATATCGGGGTGCATATAGTCTGTAAGAGAGGCAGGCATGGTAATACATGAAATATGATGGGAATGGAGATACACAGAGCTGTGAGAGGGGATCAAGAAAGCCTTGAAAGAAAAGATAAAGCTTGACAAGAGGTGTGAGAACCAGTAGGAGTCTGTCCTGAAATGTTGAAGCTTGTAGAGAGGAGAATCCAAAAGGAACAGCATATATGAAGGCCCAAGGACAAATATACAAGATCCCATAACGTTCTCTGCAAGCTTATTACAGAACTTCCCAGGCTGACTGGGCCTCCAAGTTCAGAGATCTCTGCACAGAGTCTTAAATAGAACTTCAGATGCTTTATGTGTATCAGCAAAGCCCACCCCTTGGTGGAGGAGGGAAGGTCCAGCCTCTTCCAACTTGAGGGAAGCAAAATCATTTTCTGAAAAGATTTGGCCTCTAGGAAATACACCCCTGGAAGGGCAGAAGTAATCATTTATAAAGTTGTAATAACATTCTTCAGGTTTATTGTCATCCTCGATATGAAATTTATCCTTACATGAGAAGTCATGTCCTTTCTCTTCACACAGAAAAGAACTTGGCTTTTGTCTTCATTCCTGATGTCACTTCAGGCTGTTGTACAAGGAATTCCCATTCCAAGGAATTCCCATTCCCAAACAGCAAATACATTCAAATGATGCAAAGGAAAAAATGGTAGGTAAAGGCACAACTGGGAGCAGACACTTGAATTTGGCTTTAACAGAGGGAAGAGTTTCCAAACTGAAGATATCTAGACACCAATAATCCTACACACAAAATTTAATAGCATACTTTTATATTTAGGCCATTCAATGCTCTGTAGCTAACGTTTCATTTAAGATACTTAAAAAAGGTGGCAACAACTGGAAGCAATTGTTTTCCTTTTCTATTCTCAGTTCAGCCAGTGGTTAGACTGAGGTTTGTTTGTGTCCACAGGCAAAGACTACATATGCCAAAAGGGATTTTTATTAAGGAGTTATACACCTCTAGAAATAGGATTTAATTATAAAAAATCCAAATGCAATTTTAACTTTAGACATAAACACAGTATTAAAGATATTATCATCTTTGGTCAACTAGATGAATTGTAACATGCAAACACTTTTTGTTCTCAGTATCAATTCAGATTACATAACTGGCAAGATTTAAATAAATCAATGTTAGTTTCATGAATATAAAAATATCACTATTTTCTAATAATATGGTAAATCAGTATTTTAAGATTGCTTTAGAGATGTATAATTTCATAAATGAGTACTTATTTTGTAAAAGTAGTAAGCTTACTAATTTGTTTTTTAAGTACTTCTGCTTTTTATAAGAAAACTTACAAGAACATGACCTATGAAAGTCACAGACCCTGAAGAATGATTTATTGACAATTAAAGAAAAAATAAAAGAAACAGTTCACTGCTGAATGTACTCTTTCTCCTTCATAAGAAATGTCACAGGGCTATTTTTTGTACTTGAGAGAATGGGGTTGTGATGACTTGTCCCTTCGCATAATCACATGCTCTGTTCTGTACTTGCACCCTGCATATGCACGCCCCCCCCAATCACACAAAACAAAACAAAGCTTCCTCAAGACCCATTTTTGAATCCTTTCTGGTTAGCTATCAAGAGAAACTTTCCATTCCTCTTGTCATCCATTTATTTATTCATTCCAAAAATACGTGCTGACCACCTGCTGTGTACCAGGCAATATGCTAGATTCTGGGGTCACTAAGGTGGAAACTATGGGCTGGCCCCTGCCCTGGCATATTTTATGGTCCAGTAGTTGGAGATTACACAAGGAAAAGGACAATTACAAAGACATCTAGGGATGTATTAGGACGTACTGAGATGCACTGGGTGCTCTAATCAGGGCCACCCAATTCAATCTGAAGAGTCAGGGAAGCTTTCCTGGAAATGGATTATTTTAGCAGAGCTCTGAGCCAAGGGAAAGAGTGGGATGATGAAAAAGACAACTAAAATAAAAATTTATGGCTAAGATGTGGGTGTAGATGGATTTTAACAGTGACCTAAAAGATAAATAAATAAGAAAAAAGATTGAAAATAATCGAGCAGATCTTTGAGGCTAAATATTTAAAACTAGTCTGAAAGAGCCTTTGTAGATATACATGGTATAAAACAGTAGGAAAAAATAAGCTTTGGAATCTGAAAACTTGGTTCAAGTTCAAGCTCTAATTCTTATAAGCTAGGTAACCCATGATAAATCCCTTAAACTCTCTGGAGTGTGGTTGTTTTTTGTTTGTTTTTTCAATCAACAACCAGAAGCAATTTATTCATTCAGTCCACAAATATATACTGAACACTTACAATGTTCCAGATATGATATGGACTGGGCACATAGTAGTGAAACACCTGATATGAATACTGATCTTACAGAGTTTATAATATAGTGAGAGTGACAGACTTTAAACACATTAATCATAATTATGAAAAATAGTACAGAATAAAAGTACATTGTGTTATGGTTATGATAGCATATAATGTCTGAAGTAATTTGGGGGTACAGCAAGTAATCTTCATAAGAGCTAAAAAGACTAAGAGGGGAAAAATTCTAGTATTGGATTAGTTTTAGTTTTTTTTTAAATATGCTTTATTGTTTATGCTATTACAGTTGTCCCAATTTCTTTTCCCTTTGTTCCTCTCCACCCAGTAACCCCCCTCCCTCCAGTTGTCCCCCCTCTTAGTCCATGTCCATTGGTTGTGCATATAGTTCTTCTCAACATCTTCCTGTCTATTCCACTCCCTCCTACTATGCTTCTTAATTCCCATACCATCTCCCTCCCTTTCCCCCCTTCCCCCTCCCCACTGACCTCCCCCCAAAATGTTCCCCATACCTATAATTCTTTTTCCACTCTCATTGCCTACTTAGTTTGCCTTTGTTTCAGCTCCCTAGCTTCTGTTGTTGGTTGTTGTAATACAGTTTTCTTTTTAATGTTCATAGTTTTGATCCTCCTCCTAAACAAGTCCCTTTAACATTTCATATAACAGTGGTTTGGATCTGATGAACTCCTTCAGTTTTACTTTGTCCTGGAAGCACTTTCTCTGCCCTTCTATGGGATAGAGTAATCATGGTTGTAGGTTTTTGATTTTCATTACTTTGAATATTTCTTGCCTGCAGAGTTTCTTTTGAGAAATCAGCTGACAGTCTTATTGAGACCTTCTGTATGTAATTCTCTTCTTCTCTCTTACTGCCTTTAAGATTCTTTTTTTATCCTTAATTTTTGACATTTTGTTTATAATGTGTCTTGGTGTGGTTCTTCCTGGGTCCAGTTTTTTTGGAACTCTCTGTGCTTCCTGGACCTGTAAGTCTATTTCCTTCCCCAAGTTAGGGAAGTTCTGCTTCATTATTTTTTCACATAATTTTTCAGTTTCTAGTTGTTCTTCTTCACCTTCTGGCAGCCCTATGATTCAGATGTTGGCCTGCTTATTTATAGCTGTCCCATAGGTTTCCGAGCCTCTCCTTATTTCCCTCACTTCTCGTTTCCTCCTTCTGCACTGGTTGACTGTTTGTTCCTTCCCTATCTTCCAATTTGTTGATTTGGCCCCTGGTTTTCTTGCCCTCACCACTAGTTTTGTATGTGTTTTTGTTCATTTCAGCAGGACTAGCCTTCATTCCTTCCCCGTCTGGTTTAAGATTTGCTGTTAGATCTGTAAGCATTTTTATAACCAAAGCTCTGAACTGAGCATCAGAAAAATTTCCTATCTGCTGCTTCATTAGATTAGATATTTGCTGTCTGGTCAGCTGCATCACTGGGATCTCTATCATGATCTGTGCCATCCTGACCATTTTGTGTTTACCTTTGCTTCCTGGGCAGGGCTGTCACACCTCCTACACTATAGGATGCGGAGCCCCATGCACTCATCACAACCGGGCAACCCTTCTCACCATGCTGTGGCGTTTTCTGTGGAGGTGAGAGTCCAAGGTGGATTCCTGCCATTCACTCTCTGCTGAGAGACCGGGAGCCTCCTCCTCTGTCCCCAACCCCTCCGGGCCTCAGGGAATAGAGGTCTGCCCTCCCTGGCTTTGAAATCGCAAGCTGATGGGCCTGGTCTACAGCTGGGGGTGCTCCCCAGGTACTTCTAACCTCCCCCTAAATACGGGTATCTGTGCTTACCGCTGTCCTGCCTTCATTGCTGCTGCTGCCGCGGACAGCACAGCTTGAACTCTCCTCCCCAGCTTCGTCCCTCCTACCCATCCACACGAGTACCACTTCTTTATAACTTCATACGCTGGACTTCCATTAATTTTCTAGAACTTTTGGCTATTTCTGGTTTTGCAGTAATTGTATTCCTTCTTAGTTGTGGAGGGAGACAGAGCGTGTCAGTCTAGGCCTCCATCTTGCCCAGAAGTCTCCTGTGTTTGTTTGCTTCTGGGTCCCAGGGAGAGCTGTCGCTCCTACTATGTTGTAAGGGGTGGAGCCTTAGATATTCGTCAGTAACAGCGACCCATTTCACCACGTTGTGGCACTGTATGAGGGGGAAGGGTCTGAGAAGGAACAGTGCCACTTGCCCAGCACTTGCCCCTTTTCCAGACACTTCTCCCACTTATGCACCAGACTAGCACCCCTCTAGCTGCTGCCCTGGGCATCGTTCCCAGAGTGGGTGGGTCTGCGGATGTTCTAGGTCCGTGGGGGCCCTTTAAAATAGCAGACTTTGCCAAGCGACCAGCAGTTTCTGCCTCTGTCCCAACCCCCACTGGTTTGCACCGTCAAAAGCAATGAGGCTTGATTTCCCCTGGTGCTGGGACAGTGAGCTGCTCTTTCTGGTGAGGAGCTGGGAATGCTCCCCAGGTGTCCCTCCTGACTTTTTAAAATGTGTGACTGCACTTTCTGCCAGCCTGCTGCTGTTGCCACTGCTGCCACCACCACACCGCATCTTCTCCACCCCTCCTACCTGTCTGGATGAGTATTTCTTCTTTATATCCTTGTTTGCTGAACTTCCATGACTTTGATTTTCTAGAACTTCTGGTTGTTTCTAGTTTTGAGGTAGTTGTATTCCTTCTTAGTTGTGGGGGGAGATGCAGCCTGTCTGTCTACGCCTCCATCTTGGCCGGAAGTTGAATTTTTTTTTTTCTCATCAGTAAAACTGAAATAATAATGCACCAGCTCTGCCACTTTCATAGCATCGTTAGGTTTAAATAAAATAGTGAATGTGAAAATACTTTCTAAACTGTAAAGTACTACACAAATGTTAGTTATTATTATTAAAACAAAAGTGGAAGTGAGCTAGTAGAATTAATAGGATTTAGATACAAGAAAAAACAGAGATTATGAATGTAAAGTGAAAGATAGTTCCCTTTCTTGCTAGGGTAATGGCCAAAATTAATTTCCCAGAGCCTGGGAGACTTGCCAGAAATATATGAAAGAGGTGCAAATTCTTATTTTTTAAAAAGGAAGAAATTTAATATGTGATAAAAAGCAGTGCTCAAAGGGAGGGAAGCTCTACTCCCTACTTAAGATGTCAGAGAGGGAAGCAACAAGGTAAAATATGCTATCAAGGAATTACCTAAAAGCTCTAATGACCATATAGGTATTCCCAGCAGCTAAGGTATTTAATTGAGTGCAGCGATTTAAGAAAAGAAAATGTAAGCCTACTGGAGTAAAAACAAGGGGGGAAATTCGAGCTGAGTTGAATGGTCTCTACAAAAACCAGATGATAGAAATATGTGCAGGTAGAACAGGGTGAAAGAAGAAGAAAAGCTTAGCAAGAACATAGGCACCCATTACAATCAACAAACAT
This sequence comes from Furipterus horrens, assembly GCF_987537825.1. Taxonomy (NCBI): domain Eukaryota; kingdom Metazoa; phylum Chordata; class Mammalia; order Chiroptera; family Furipteridae; genus Furipterus; species Furipterus horrens. The sequence goes on from NW_028327173.1 coordinate 45,172,016, forward strand.
ACTGGCATCTTCTCCCTTCTGGCCCTGTGCTTTGTGCTGCAGGTTAGGGCATGGTTCCTGTTCTCTAATGGGTTCACTGTGCACTTGCAGGCCTCTTAGAGCATTTTCTGAGTAAACAGAACAGAGTGGTAGAGGCCTTTAGGCCTAACAACAAATGGTTTAAGGTGGTGCTAAAAGAGAGATCAAAGATATTGGAGTTGGTTATCGAGCTGTTTGTCTCAAAAAAGAAAATATTCCCAGCTCACAGCATGACCTTGATGGTCACAAATGAAGAGGGGCCGTACTCTCCTGGGTCTGAGGACGGCACTGCTGAGCCTTCTCAGGCCCCAAGCAGTGCCTGCAGGAACTTCCTGTGCCGCTGTAACTGGAATAAGGGTGAAAAGAGTGAAGTGGAAAGGTGTTGATTAGGACATAAATCAAAGGATAAAGGTAGAGTATTAGAAGCTGTGGCTTCCCAACACCATTATCTTCATCATCACTACAAAAAATATTAATTTCAATGTATATGCCTGGCATTGTACTGGATGTTTTATGTACATTATACTGTTTACAAATGCTCTGTAAGATATACATTATTCAAGGTCACACAGCTTGTAAGTGCCAGTGTGATTCTAAAGATATGACTTTTTCATGGGGATGAGAAGCAGAGTGTGTGGACTCTGGTCAACTTTAGAGAAATCATCAAAAATAGTAGTAGAGAAAGGTGAGATGTATATTTCTCTGGATGAAACAAATGCTTTTAGTAAAATAAGTCATAAATTTTCTTAAGTAGTACACACAGACGTAATTTGCCAAAAAAGCTAATAAAAGATCTGTGGAGATACTATCTGTAGATGTTCAGGATTTCCATGTCCACATCAGAGGTCAGAGCAAACCAGGTGCTTGCACTGCCCACAGGTGAGAGGTGCCAAGGATGGGATAACTCAGGATTTGTCCAAGGCACCAGGGGCAGCAGAGCTGGTGGGAAAACATGATCCAAAGAGATCTGGGGACATAGACTGTGCTGGTCTTGAACCTAAAGGTGAAGGAAAGAATGATAACAGAATAGTGCTAATAATACTTATCATTTGTTGAGAGCCAGGGGCTAGGTTAAGTACTTCACATGGGATAAGGAGCTTATGTGAACATGTAGCTAAGAATTACATCTGTGAACGGGTGAGAGCACACTGAGTGCCCCTCTCACAACAGCCTTCATACATGAGTCACAGCTTTCAAGGTGAGGAGACATTGCCCATTGAGTGGAAAGACAGGGAAAAGATTACTATGCAAGAAAGTTGACCAGCTACCTTTATGGGAGTGGGTGCTTGGTCATCCCTATAATAATCATATTTATTCCTGAGTGAAATAAAAAAATTAAAAATGGATGGTGACATGAAAGCTACAAGTAGGCAACATCATTTCAGCAATAGTGTAAGAAGACATAAATAGTGAGGTCCTACTTATCTTTTGAAGCTCAGTTCAAGTGTCACATCCTCTCAGCCACCTGTTGGATTCCAAAGGACACAGGTTCTAATCTTGACTTTATCACTATACCATATAACCTTGGGCAAGTTACTTAAACAGTTCAGTTTCTTCCTTCCTTCATTCAACAAATATAGTCAATGTCTAAAATGTGCCCAGCGCTGTTCTAAGCATTGAGGGTAAATCGGTGGTGGGAAAAAAAGTAGACAAAGACCCTGTTCTCAAGAAGCTTATGTTCTAACAGCAAATAAGAGACAATAACACACATATAAGGTTAGTGGTGATAAGTGTTACCAAAAAAATAAAGCACGATAACAGGACAGAAAGTGATGAGGGGTGGTTTTTTAATTTTATTTTATTGATTTTTTGGGGGTGACATTGGTTAATAATATTATATGGGTTTCAAGTGTACAGTTGTATAATAAATCATCTGTTTATTGTATTGTGTGTTTATCACTCCCGGACAAGTCTCCTTCCATCACCATGTATCCCCTCTTTACCTTCATCTGCCTCCCCTCACCTCCTTTCCCTCTGGTAATCACCATACTGTTGTCTTTGTCTATGAGGTTTTTTTGTTTGTTTGGTGTTGGTTTTTGCTTAATCCTTTCACCTTTTCACCCAGCCTCCCAACCCCTCTCCCTCTGACAGCTCTCAGTCTGTTCTTTGTATCTATGAGTCTGTTTCTATTTTGTTTGTTAGTTAATTTTGTTCATTAGTTTCCACATATAAGTGAAATCATATGGTACTTGTCTTTCTCTGACTGGCTTATTTCACTTAGCATCATGCTCTCCAGGTCCATCCATGCTGTTGCAAAGATAAGATTCCCCCCCCCCCCCCTTTTTTAAAGAATATTTTATTGATTATATTGTTACAGTAGTTCAAATTTTTTTCCCCTTTGCTTCCCTCTTCTCAGTAGCCCCCTTCCCTCCAGCAATCCCACCCCCCTTAGTTCATGTCCATGGGTCATGCATATAAGTTCTTTGGCTTCATCCTTTCCTATGCTATTCTTAACTGTCCCCTGTCTATTTTGAACCAACCAATTATGCTTCTTAGTCCCTGCACCATATCCCCATTTCTCCCCTTGCACCCTCCCAGCTGATAACCCTCCAAGTGATCCCCATACCTGTGATTCTGTTCCTATTCTGCTTTGCTTAGTTGGATTTTGTTTTCATTTTTAAGATTCAGTTGTTGATAGTTGTGAGTTTGTTGTCATTTTAGTGTTCATAGTTTTGATCTTCTTTTTCTTAAGTCCCTTTGACATTCATATAATAATGGCTTGGTGATGATGAACTCCTTTAGCTTCACCTTGTCTGGGAAGCTCTTTATCTGCCCTTCCATTCCAAATTATAGCTTTGCTGGATAGAGTAATCCTGGTTACAGGTTACCTTTCATTACATTGAATACTGCTTGCCAGTCCCTTCCTGCCTGCAAAGTGTCCTCTGAGAAATCAGATGATAGTCCTATAGGCATCCACATACAGGCAACTCTCCACCTCTCTCTTGCTGCCCCCAGGACTCTCTCTTTACCTTTCACCTTTGGCATCTCAATCATGATGTGTCCTGGTGTGGTTCCCTCTGGGTCCAGCTTGCCCAGGACCCTCCTTGCTTCCAGGACCTGTATGTCCATCTCCTTCGCAAAAATTTGGGAAGTTTTTCTAATTTTTTTCAGTTCTTACTTCCTCATTCTGCATTGGTTGACTGTTTTTTTCTTCCTTATGTTCCAAATCATTGATTTGAACTCCACTTTCCTTCCCTTCACCATTGGTTTGGTGTGGATTTTTCTTCATTTCATTTAGCATAGCCTTCATTTCTTCTCTTATGCGTTTGCCATACTCAAGCATATCTGTCAAGCCTGTGAGCATCTTTATCACCAGTGTTTTGAATTCTGCATCTGTTAGGTTGTCTATCTCCTCATCTGTGAGGTTGGCTATCTCCCCGTCGCTTGTTCTCCCACTGGAACCTTGATCCATTTCCCCTTTTGAGCCATACTTCTCTGTCTCCTCATTCTGACAGGCTCCTGTTTTTATTTGCCTCCATGTCCCAAGTAGAGCTGTCACTTCTGTTAAGGGGCAGAGCCTTAGGGATTCGTCAGTACAGGGTGACCTGTTTTACCACGTTGTGGCACTGTATGTGGGGGTGGGGTCTAAGAGGGAACAATGCCACTTGCTCAGCACTTGCCCCTTTTCTAGGCACTTCTCCCATTTCTGTATGGAACTGGCCCCCCTCTAGCTGTTGTTCTGGCTATCGTTCCCAGAGAGGGTGGGTCCATGGATGTTCTAGGACCATGGGGGCCCTTTAAACAAGCGGAGTCTGCTGAGACTGGCAGTTTTTGCCTCCACCCCAACTCCCACTGGTCTGTACAGTCAGAAGCAATGAGACTTGGTTTTCCCCGGTGCTGGGACCATGAGCTGCGAGGTCTGGTGAGGAGCTAGAAATTCTCCCTAGTGTCCCTCCTGACTTTAAAACGTGTGACTGTGCTTTCTGCTAGCCTGCCACTGCTGCCACTGCTACACTGCGTCCTTCTGTCTCAGCTCTGCCCCTCCTACTTGTCTGGATGAGTATTTCTTCTTTATATCTTTGTTTGTTGGACTTCCATGTAGTTTGATTTTCTGGAACATCTGGTTGTTTCTAGTTTTGAGGTAGTTGTATTCCTTCTTAGTTGTGGAGGGAGATGCAGCATGTCTGTCTACGCCTCCATCTTGGCCAGAAGTCTCTCCTTTATTTTTTAAATGGCCAAGTAGTATTCCATTATATTACTATACCACAGCTTTTTTATCCATTTATCTACTGATGGGCACTTGGGCTTCTTCCAAATTTTGGCTATTGTAAATAATGCTACAATAAACATAGGAGTGCATATATTTTTTCTAATTAATTGTGATTATTAAGAAAGCTTTGACTGATGAGTTGAAGTTTAAGCAGAGATCTGATTAAATTGAGGGAGCAAATCATTCAGATATTTTTTAGAAGAACATTCCAGGAAGAGGTTTCAGAAAGTACAAAGTCTCTGAGGAGGAAGTATATATATTGTATGTGAGGAATAAATAGGTCAGCACTTTAAGAGGAAATGAGGGCAGAGGGGTAACTGGGGCCAAAAATATTTTGGACCTTCTTAGGCATGGCAAGCTTTTGACTAACTTATGGGTTTGTTGCAATGATTAATTGAAATACTGAAAGAAATGTGGCAGATACATAGTAGGTGCTCAATAAGTAGTAGCTATCGTTAGTCCTTTCCTGACCATTACAAGGATGAGATAAGAAAGGGCTTTAGTGTTTTCAAGTCTGTTTTAGAATTGATTCCCTAAGTGACAAATGGAATACAATCCTAGATCCAAATGATATTTCCTGGCCCATTTTCAACCTGCCAGTCACTCTGGGCACTCTTCCCAGTTAGGATAGTCCTTCCTGCGATGTGTCAGGATCGCCTGCTCTCACCCCAAGCATGAGAGACGTAAAGAAAGGCACACAGTACACCCTGGGACCCAAAATGGAAACACTGATGAGTTTCATTATAATTTATTTGGAATCCTTATAATTAGTTATTTAAGACTATAGTGGTACTTTTTGCTTTTCCTTCCATACATGGATGTGCCCTTTCATGAGCCCACTCTACTCTGAGAGGCTTGGGAACAGTGACTGTTTGAGAACTGAAAGTGATGAGGTAATTGCTAACTTTTCAGCTAATTCTTTTCATATGTTCATTATTCAAAAATAATAAATGAAACCCACAGAATATAGTGGGCAGACTTAGAAAAAGAATTTCTTATATCATTTCTAGAAGGTTAGCAATTGCACTTTGTGATGCAGAGCTTAGTAGGCACAGAATTTAGAATAACTCTGTTTATCTGTGCAAACTTTCCTTAGCCTGTTGCAACTCCCAAGTCCAACTCTTACACATGGGTGTTGGATAGAATATACTGAATAACAAGTGTACAAAGGCTTAATTTTTCTCCTGCCTACAAAGATCTCCAAATTTTTATTATTCTGAACAGCTGCCTAGAATAGACAACAGTAGAGCTGTTGTCCATGATGCAAACTGAGGAGGAGTGAAAATACCATTAACCCTTAAAAACAGAATTATCTTATTCTTTTGATTTTTGCTGCACACTATAATGTGTTTGTGGCCATATTTGGATCATATCCGGTTAGAACACAGGAATAATAGATATCATTCAGATAATAATTAGCCATGTACTTGCAATAGCGGGATGTGAAGTCAAAGGAAAACACTAAAAATGTTGTTTTTTTGGAACATGACAAAGAGCTTTTTAAATGAATTTGAGCATTTTTTGTGGCTGACTCATGTCTGGAGACCTCATTATGGTCACCAATGCTTCAACTTTTGTACTTTTCATTTCTATCTTTGACAGTTTAAAATGCTAAATAACACAGGGCTTTCTTATTGCCTCTAAGTACATATAGTTTCTCTTTGTTTCCTCTATTTTCTGTTTGTAAGCAAATGCTACAATTTTAGATCACATGTTTTAGCCATTGTTGCTGATTAAAGGATATTATAACATGTCTTAGGACAATGGACCTTACAGTTTTACTACTGATTTTTAAAATTTATAAAATCAATCCTATAAATTCTAGCCTACATTTTAATTATTTTTCCTTGACCTTAATTATGTATTATTTCATTAACACTTGATAAATTAAAGTTCCAATGACAGGAAAATGATTAAGTAAATTATGATAGCACATGATTATTTATTTACAGAAAAAAGACTGGAAGGAAATATACAACAATGTTATCATTGGTTACTTTGGGAAGGTAGAAGTATCAGGGATTAATTTGTCCTTGTGCTTTCATATACAGTTATTTTCCAAATTTTCTTCAATGGCCATATATTGCTTTTATAACCTTATAAAGTTCTTTTTAAATTTTAATTGTGAAAACAAAAACAAGTCCAAAACACTTAATATATAAATACATTAAAAATCACCTAAAATGTGCTTCTATAAAAATAGATCCTATCAAGGGAAAGTAATTAGTTTCAAAACCTTCTGTCCCCAAAGGAATGCTCCAACTTTGATTTTATAACACAACATAAAGTTCCATGAAAACAAATACTTCCTGGCAGGGATTTTATTTCATGTGTAGAGAAAAGAGAATCAGGAAATTCATATTTAGCTCTGGTATCCCCACCTTATTTAAGATGTCTTAAAATATCCACCCATTTTCCCCTGTTTATACACCATCTGAATGCTAAGTCAGAGAAGGGGGAAAAAAGGAACACTGGACCATGTTGTGGCAAAATCTATCTACATGATTGCTACTGCCTGCCCAGAATCAATCTGCTGGGCTACATTTTGCCATTTTAAGCATGGACCCTTTCCCTCCCCCATCTGACTCTTCAGAGATAAATATTTAGATCTAGAGATTTACTGATTTTTAAAAATTATTTTTGAGAAGGAACTACTCAAGCCTCTTCTCTCTCTAACTACTACTCCTTCTCCCCTCTTGGCAGCAATGCTACCTCTTGACTTTTTGAAAAAGCCAAGCGATGACTTACAGACACTCTTAAACAGCTGACCCTCTGGTATCTGGCAGTTCATATTCTGCTCTGTCCATCTCCCTGAAGTTCTCATCTGCAGGTCCAGCTTTTATTGAACTTCAAAGACAAATACTGGGCACAGAAATGACACAGGGAGGGCAGAGGGGCATGAGAATTGGGCCTTGAGCACCTAAGTGCTGACATGGATTTTCTTTGTTCTTAACTGGCCTAGCTAATTGTGGGTGCTTAGCAAATGTAAAATTGAAATGTTACCATTAACAACAAAATAGAATTTTAAGCAAAAAGATGTTTGGGAACCATTGTTCATAAAATGCTAATACATGGATTCTGGCATCCTTAAAAAATAATCTTTCCAATGTTCTAGCTTGGAGATATTTGTTCAAATGTGCCTCCCTTAGGAAGAAGGATGAACAGTAGGGGTGGAAGGGCTTAGTAGATCAAACAGGGGAACAGGTCCAATGACAGGTTCCCTAAAAAGCAAGCCATTTAACATTAGATAGGAATTTGACAAGTTAAACTTACAAGCCTAATTATTTTTCCCACTCCCAATACCTCTTCCCTCTGCCTCAGTTGACTTTGGAGGAGGAATGAATATTGGATATGGATTATTAATTGGTAGCAACATAAATATCTTTATCCTGGTACTTTGTTTAAAGCTGGAACTAAGATAGGGAGAATTCTTGAATTACCTTTAAAGTTCTCTTCTCACTTGAGAGCTAAAAGAAAACTGTCAAAAGCCAACAAGAACAGCCAAATCAAGGTCACTGTAAAACTGAATAATATGAGGTTCATTATGGTATTCTCTTTACTTTAGTGTGTGGTTAAAATTTTTCATAATAAAACATTTTTTAAAATTAATCTTTATTGTATTTTCTTCATTACCATTCAGTCCCCTTATACCCCCTCCCCCAGCAATCGCCACACTGTTGTTCATGTCTATGAGTCCTTTTTTCTTCTTGCTCAATCCCTTCACCCCCTAGCCTTCTCCCACAGCTCTCATCCTGCTCTAAATCTATGACTCTGTCCCCATTTTCCTCGTTAGCTCAGTTTGTTCATTAGGTTCCACATATGAGTGAAATCATATAGTATTTGTCTTTCTCTGACTGTCTTATTTCACTTAGCACAATGTTCTCCAGGTCCAGCCATACTGTCACAAAGGGTACAATTCTTTCTTTCTTTCTCTCTTTCTTTCTTTCTTTCTTTCTTTCTTTCTTTCTTTCTTTCTTTCTTTCTTTCTTTCTTTCTTTCTTTCTTTCTTTCTTTCTTTTTTTACGGCTGAGTAGTGTTCCATTGTGTAAATGTCCCATAGTTATTTTACCCACTCATCTGTTGATGGACACTTGGGCTACTTCCGTATCTTGGTGATTGTAAATAATGCTGCAATGAACATAGGGATGGTGAATGATAGTCATTTACATCCTCACCTGGCCTCAGAGTAGGTTGTGTGATATCTAGAAATCTGCATCCCTGCCTGTAATTTCCATAACCATACAGAGAAAATTTGGTTAGTCGGGGTAATCTACAAGGTGTTCCTTCCTGCTGTTGATTTCTAAGACATTCTCTTTCTTTAGTCACATTTTTCATAGTACCTACTAGATCTTATGACTTTCACACTCAGAGATCTAGGGGAGACCCAAGAAACTGGAGTCAGTAGGACCTGGGCTTAAATTCCCAATCTCAAGCATACACACCTGCTTTGGACAAGATACTTAAAAGTCCAAGGCTTAGATTTCTCTTGTGTAAAAGAGGAATAATCGTAGTACTTTCTTCATTGGTTATTGTAAATACAAGGTATGGAAAATGCTTAAACATAGAACCTGGTATCTTACATGCTCTCAATAAATGTAAGCTGTTGCTTGTTTTGTGATGGTGGTTATTTTATCGTGACCATTACCTTGCTTTCTGGAACATCTGCCCTTGATCTATCCTTTCTGTTAAAGGGGCAGGGAGAAAAAAACTCACACACACACAAGAAAAAGCAAAACATGATAGAGCAAAGCTAGGGTGAGTACAGGTGGCTGTATAGCTAATTTTTCTTGAAAGCATATATTTGCTTTGCATCAACTGTCAAAAAGTTAAAATAGGGCACTATCCCCATACACATATTTCAGATACTAGAGCTTAATGAGGTTTTCTTTTAAATTATTTATTTATTTATTTTTAGAAAGAGGGGAAGGGAGAGAGAAATAGAGGGAGAGGAACATGAATCTGTGGTTGCCTCCCGCACACCCCCAATGGGGAACCTGGCCCGCAAGCCAGGCATGTGCCCTGACTGGGAATCAAACTAGTGACACTTCGGTTCACAGGCCAGTACTCAATCCACTGAGCCACACCAGCCAGGGCAACAAGGTTTTCCTTTTCAAGTTGTGGAATTTTCTTCCTCTTCCAGGCATTTTTATTATGAGCATTATTTTATTAAAATGCTGTAAGCACAAATCTGAGATCGGCATTCCTGATTAAATTTGTGCTTTCTCTTTGGAGGTATGAGCAGTTGCTCCAGCCCTCCCAATTTCAAAGCCAGCAATCAACTAATATGTAGTCTAGACAAAAATGACTTTGGAAAAAATTTTAATTTTAACAATTCCTTTATAAAAGCAACAGAATTTCAATCAGGCAAAAAACCATGACTTGAACACCCACAATAAAAAGTTACACATAGTATCTCTATTTTTCAAAAAGCCCTAAGTGACAGGTATTATTATCCCCATTTTACAGATGAGAAAACAGAAACTTAGCAAGACTTAATAACTTGTCTAAGGCCTTAAAGCCAGTATGTGGAAGAATGTAAATTCTGGCTATAGAGCTCATACTTGGGAACATAATAAATTAACATCAACCTCCCAATAAATTTTTCTTTGGGAAGAAGGAAAACAACTCACAGAGATACTCTGTGATAGTCCGAGTTCTGTCCCAAAGCAGCATATGTTCATTATATTTCAGGTTAAGAATGCAAATAGAATACCCACAATCATTCTATTTTATGAATTTCACTTTGGTTTTTAAAAACCCACCCATTTTAGCTGGAATTTGTCAAATGATAACAGAGGCATAGTCCTAGTTGTTCACAAGTTAATGGAGGCATAGTCTTTAACATCAAGACTCTTCCAGTGGGGTTAAATTCCATCTGATTTATCTGGTAGTTTAAGATGAAGGTGGATGGAATGATAAGGCCAATGCAAGCTGGCTGACAATGTAGGAAGAACTACCATTCTTTGAGGCAGAGGGAAAGACACTGCATGATACAGGATTTTAACTTTTGTGTTTTGCTTTCTACATGATGACTTTAGCCTAGGGAGAGTGTATTAAAATTCTCATGCTAATGGCAGTGTAAATCTATACATTCATTTGGAAAACAGTTGTAGCAATAAGCAGCAAAAACCTGAAAAAGTGTTTTTGTCCTGAAACTAATTCTTCTTGAATCGTGATAGAAATTATCAGAAGTATGGAAGAACCTTATGTCCAAATATGTTTATCACAACAGTATTTATAATAGAGAAAAATCTAAAATAATCCAAATGCCTGATAAGCCAATAACTAAGTCAATTAAGGCACAACCACACAGTGAAATAGTATGTTACCATTAAAACATACATTTATAAAGCCATTACAAGTTATGTCAATATGAAAAATGCTTGTGCTATAGTGTTGAGTTAAAAACAAAGAAATCTTATAAATATAACATTTATGGTTACTTATATTAACTTCTCTGTGCCTCAGTTGCTTCATCTATAAAATGTGACTAATACTAATAATACCATCTTCATAGATTTGTTATAAAGATTAAGTGTTTACAAAAAAGTACCTAGAGTAAGTCGTCGTCGGCAGCCGTCCGTCTCGAGAGACGATGGTGTAGCTTCTTAAGAGTCTATCTCCACCATTGAGAATGGCTGTGCAGTCCGACTCGGGAGTGACATGGTATCTGTCTCCTCCCGTGTTGAATCGACATCTTGTGATGACGCTGAAGCTACAGAGCCTGGGCAGGGTAATATGGAGGGTCTGCTGTTGCCCATGCAGCAGACCCCCCCTCTCTTCGCAGCTGAAGGGTCCAAGGGAAAGACGGAGTCGATACAGCTTGGGTTCAGGTGCGCCGCAGGAGTTGCTGGTGTTGACTACAACGTCAAACCGCCTTAGGGACTCCGGCTCCGGATTTTCTGTCGGGGTTTACTCCCTTAGCCTTTCCCCTGAAGAGGTATGCCGCAAGGCAGCGGAGGTTTTTTGGAGTCAGAGTTTTCCTTCTCTGATGTACCCTGACTGGAAGATCGAACCAGCGACACTTAGCTCGCAGGCCGACGCTCAATCCACTGAGCTAAACCAGCCAGGGCAAACCTAGAGTAAGTAAGCACTAAGTATTAGCCACACAACTCAGGTATTATTATCCTCATTATATTGATGAGGCAGCTGAGGCACAGAGAAGGTAATACAAGGAGCCAGATGGCTGAGGAGCAACTAGCAGAGTGAATTTGAACATAGGTTTGTCTGACACAAAGTCCCATGCCTTTAACCACTAACGAATACCACTTAACAGTTAGGAAAGTTAGGAGAGTAAGTCAGATTAGAAAAGAAGTTATTGTAGTTTAACAAATATTGTTTGGGATGACAGGTTGTTCAAAAACTAAATCAAAGAGACTCTTATTTTGAATGTCATATTATTTTTGTATTTCTAGTTACTATTTTTTAAAGAAAGCAATGCTCAAAATAAGCATATTGCAACACTGTTCTCTAGAATTAAATGGCAACTAATGTCTTCCTGAGTGTAAGAAGGTCAAGGAATCCCAGGAGAGAAACTCAAAACATTTATGGAAAATAAAACTTAGATCTAGGGAAGAAGAATGAAACAGACAAGAGAAGATGGAAGCTGGAAAATTATTACCTAAAGAAAATAGGTGGAGAGGGTTGGTACAATCTTACTCCATAAATTCTTAAGGGAGCCTTACACACAAAGCATGGCATGTGGGAAGGAGGAGTGCTGTTAGCGTGGGAGTGAAAGGAAGACAAACACCCTCAGGACAGGAAGATATCAGCAAAATAACTGAATTAGTGCAATCTTCATGGTAATAGTTGAGGTTTCAAGGGTAACTGTGTCTTTGGAAAAAAATGAAACTGATCCATGAGAAATGGTCATTCATCTACGAGGCTTAAAGAAGGTATGCGACTCACATTCTCAGAACTGTCGCCAGTATATCTTTTAGATTTCATATGTATAAATACAAATATAAAATATATATGTATATATACACACATGGGAAATAGGCATAAAGTAAGTGGGCTAAGAAATCGTTCTTTGGAAAATTTAGTAAGGAGATAGATCACACTTCCCTTTATTATTTTTAAAATATTAATAGCTAACTAGTTATTCATTTTAAGGATGACACTTTATCTAATTTTGCATAATGTGCAATAGGTCATCCCAGGAACTCTAAAGATTCTGGAGGTCTTTCAGCAGAGTGGTTTAGAACGTATTTTCTGACCTGGGTTTGAGTCCAAACTCCAACACATACTAGCTATGGAATTTTGAGCCATTTAGTTCTTTAAGTTTCAATTTCCTCACCTGTAAAATAAAAATAAAATGATACCCCAAATACAATACTACACTTAAAATTTTATAAAATAAATGCATAATAAAGTGCTTAACACAGTGCCTGGCACAAAAAGAGCATCCAGTAAAGGTTAGCTGTTATCACATATAACAACTCATCAAAAAGGCTCTAAGCTCCTTGAAGGCAAGGACTGTGTCTTTTTTTAAGTATATTTTATTGATTATCCTGTTACCATTGTCCCAATTAGTCCCCCTTTGTCCCCCTCTGCCCAGTACCCTGCTTCCCTCCAGCAATATCCCCCTTAGTTCATGTCCATGGGTTGTGCATGTAAGTTCTTTAGCTTCTCCATTTCCTAAACTATTCTTACCATCCCCCTATCTATTTTCTTCCTACCAATTATGCTTCTTTACAATAAAAAAGATTTTATTTATTTATTTTTAGAGAGAGGGGAAGGAAGGGAGAAAGAGAGAGAAAGAAACATCAACGTGTGGTTGATGCCCTGAACCAGAGACCCAGCCCACAACCCAGGCATGTGTCCTGATTGGGAATCGAACCAGTGACCCTTTGGTTTGCAGCCAGTGCTCAATCCATTGAGCCACACCAGCCAGGGCCAATTACGCTTCTTAATCCCTGTACCTTTTACCCCATTCTCCTTCTTACCCCTCCCAGTTGATAACCCTCCAAATGATCCCCATACCTATGATTCTGTTCCTGTTCTGGCTGTTTGCTTAGTTTGTTTTTGTTTTTATTTTTTAGATTCAATTGTTGATAGTTGTAAGTTTGTTGTCATTTTAATGTTCATAATTTTGATCTTCTTTTTCTTAAATAAGTCCCTTTAACATTTCATATATTAAGGGCTTGGTGATGATGAACTCCTTTAGCTTTTCCTTGTCTGGAAAGCACTTTATCTGCTCTTCCATTGTAAATGATAGCTTTGCTGGATAGAGTAATCTTGGTGTAGGTCCTTGCTTTTTGTCACATTGAATATGTCTTGCCAGCCCCTTTTGGGCTGCAAAGTTTCTTTTTGGAAATCAGCTGATAGTCTTATGGGAATTCTTTTGTAACTCTGTTTTTTTCTTGCTGCTTTTAAGATTCTCTCTTTATCTTTAACCTTTGGCGTTTTAATTATGATGTGTCTTGGTGAGGTCCTCTTTGGGTCCAACTTGTTCAGGACTCTCTGTGCTTCCTGGACTTGTATGTCTATTTCTTTCATCAAATTATGGGAGTTTTCTTTCATTATTTTTTCAAATAAGTTTTGAATTCCTTGCTCTTCTGTTACTCCTTTTGGCACCCCTATGATTCGGATGTTGCCATGTTTAAAGTTGTCCCAGAGGTTCCTAAGCCTCTCCTCATTTTTTGCATTTTTGTTTCTTCTTTCTGTTCTGATTGAATGTTTATTTTCTTTTGTTTCAAATTGTTGATTTGAATCCCAGCTTCTTTCCCTTCACTGTTGTTTCACTATATATTTTTCTTTATTTCACTTTGTGTAACGTTTATTTCTTCCTTTATTTATTTATTTATTTTGCCATTCTCTGAGCATCCTGACCATCAGTGTTTTGAACTCTGGACCTGATAGTCTGGCTATCTCCATTTTGTTTAGTTCCTTTTCTGGGGTTTTGTTCTGTTCTTTCATTTTGGCCATATTTCTTTGCCTCCTCAATTTGGCAGCCTCCCTGTGTTTGTTCCTGTGTATTAGGTAGAGCTGCTTTTACTCCCTGTCTTAGTAGTGTGACCTTTTATAGAAAAGACACCTGTACATTGTGTGGGGCAGAGACTTAGGTAGTTGCCGGAGCTGGGAAACCCGCTTTACCAATCTGTGGCTCTGTGTGTGGTTGTGGGCTAGGAATGAGGACAATGCTGCTGCCCAGCTCCTGGCGGTGTGCCCCACAGTTGCCCCTTTACAATAATTTCACCCATTTTCTGTATAGGATTGGCACCCTTCCAGTTGCTGCCCTGGGGTTTACATACATTCTAAGACCGTGCAGTCCCTTTAAGTGGTGAAAATCAGAAAATCTCGCAGTTTCTTCTGCTGCTCAAACCCCGACTGGTTTTTGCAGGTAATGGGGGTTATATCCCTGGTCCTGGAACCCTAGGCTGTGCGATCTTGCCTAGGGTGGGGATCGCTCACTCCCAGTGTATTCTTCCTGATTTTTATCCACCGCTCATGAACATGGGACTGTCCATTCCATCGCTGCCACCACTGCTGTCACTTCTCCATGCCACACTGCCTTCCCCACCACCCCATCTCCATGATTCTGCCCCTCCTACCCATCAGGACAAATGTGGCTTTTTAAAATCTTGGCTAAAATGTGCTATAAGTATAAAATTAACACAAGATTTGGAATTTTATATTGATTACATATATATTTTTAATATGTTGGGTTAAATAGAATATAAGAATTAATTTTATGAGTTTACTTTTTATTCTTTAATATGGCTACTAGAAAGAAATTCAAATCACATATATTACATTTGCGGCTTACATTATATTTCTATTGGACAAAGAAGATGCTCCATACATTTTTGCTGGATAAATGAATGATCAAGAAGGGCTATAGGGTTTTAGGAAGACTAAAACCAGCCTTTCCTTTGTAGAATGATGCCTGACATCTTGATGACATACACAGTTCTCTTTACTAACTGAGAAGTCCAGAGGGTAATCTGAATATTATACCCTATGTTCCTTTGGAGCTAAACCACTAGTAATAGAGTTTGTAAGGCATAAGGGCTTGAAATACCCTATATTTTTTCCCTGTCAAAAAAAAAAAAAAGTGCCAGTCATGAGTGAAAAAGCAAAGATTACAATCTTATTACAAGATTAAAACTTCATAACAGAGTACATTCAAGCAGGCCAAACCAAAAAGGGTATGGAGAACATGCATTATGTTAAACCATGAGTTATTTTATGCAGGCCTGAAACTGTGGGAAGGAAATGAGAAGGAAAATTACAGAAGCAATAGAAGAAAACGGAATTTTATAGCATTTGGATATAATCTGTGAAGAAAAATGCTCAACGTAATGCTTTTGATGAAAAGAAAAATATGCCCAAGGAGCCAATAATTTCCTAAGTTATCCAAAATTACTCCCAAAATATATGAGAAGAAAAAAAATAAGGAAAGAAGGAGAATAGAAAGGAAAAAGAAAACACCCTGGAAACTCATATTCCAAAATGGTAACAGTGATGCTTTCCAAATGGTGGGATTATAAAGACATTTTAGTTTTTTGATGTGTTTTTGTATATTTTCCAAAATTTCTATAACAAAGTGTGACTTTGTAATTTGAAAAAAATGCAATAAACTGTTACTTAATTAAAAGGATAAAGAAAGGGGTGAGTGAAACTTAGTATAGTGATGGAATGACAAGCCAGAAAGAGAATGGGCAATCTGTGACAAGCTTGGAACCAAAACCCATCAGGTGGCTGGGCAGAGTCTGACACAGAAACCAAATAGATCAAATAGCCACAGGAATGATGGAGTGGGTACCAGCAGGGAGTGGGCCAATGAAAGAACACATGCAAGAAATTGGGACTCAACCTTCGAAACTTGAGGTGACAGAGCCAAGGGAACAAGACAAATGAACCAACTTTCAAAGCTAAAATGATGATGGATAGACCTGGGAGCAGCCTAAAAAGGGAAGAACGGACGTGGAAAATGTCCTGAACTTTATCAGATTCTTTTTCCTGCGGTTGAAAGAGAAGGTACAGAATGATCACTTAATTGTATAGTATTTGTTATTATGTAATTTAGTTAGGAATTCAGTTGGAAACTGTTAAGCAGTTCACACACTAAAACTTGCTAAATGCGAGAAGATACATTGAAACATTGGTCTCTTTCAGATAAGAGTGCCTGTACATTAACTTGGGGAATCATTTATTCTACACATCTTTTTAAAGAACTTATTCTTTTCTATGTAAAATAGCAACCCAAAAGTCCGGCAACAGCCTCTGGCTGCTCTGCTTTCCTGTCTCTATGAGCAAAAGAAAATAAAATATTACATTATCTGATAGGAACCAGATTCTCAAAACATAGTGTATTGCCTCGGTATGAATGTCTAAAGATGTTTTAAAATTCCCAGTGTCTAAAATATACTATTTAATGAAAGTTTGATCCAAAATAATTTGGGACCACTGAGGAAGCTATAAATAATGGTATGATCCCCATAGCATCTGCATTGTCATCTGATGCACTTTCTTTTCAATGGCAAAGAAGAAAAATCAGATTCAGAAGAACAGTGGAGTGCCCGGTTTTTGGCCCTGTCCATGTAAACTAAATTAGTCAGACAAAAGGTAAAAAGTACATCACAACAGGTAAACACACATCTAAAAATTGCCCACTTTCTAAATAGTACAGTCAAATTTAATCATGTACATTAAAGCATAGGTGCCTTTAATTCATAGTTATGTAATTTGGCTTTTTAATAAGTATCCTTCAAATACACGCTGAATCTTTTTCCTATAAACTGTTCATGTGATATTCTTGGCAAATCTTCATTTTGTTTACATGATAGAAACCAAATTAGAAGGAAGTTCAACAGGAATGTAGAGATCTCTATTTTACAATCGTCCACAGATTTAATAACAAAGCATCCTAAGGATGAAAAGTCAGGAAAATGTAGGGTACTTTGGGTGAGTACCTTTCAAGACAGAATGGGAATCCACTGCCAGGCAGCATGACTATCAAACCTTTTGGGAATGACCCCATGACATGCCTTTCAATTCCAGAATAGCCCACATTTCCCTCCTTTATTTTAATTTTCATTTTAATTTATTTTTGTCCATTAAGTGGTTAAAACTTAAGGTTATCCATCCAAGGAGTAGGAAATGAAGGTTCTCACTTTGATGGACAACAGCTCAGAGATCCCTGATGTCCCAAAATATTAGGTTTCTCTTCTAATAATGTTGGAAATATTGCCTACTGTCATGATTAATCTGAGCCACAGCACAAGCTGATTGCAGGTGACACAGTCACAGAGCAGCACCGGGGTTGGTTTCCACACACCGTCAAATCTGCTACAAGTGCAGGGGTGAATGGGAGAGAACTGTGATACCAGGTTTCCTAGTGGCTAATAGATTGTGACATGAAAGAAGGAAACCTTTATTTTAATTCAAAAAACAAAAGCCAAATAGCAAAACTTATGTACGTGCTGAACTTTTTTTTTCTTCCTCAAGTGGAAAACATTGACTTGCTAACAACTCTTGGCTGGCATCAAGGGAAAGTGGAGGTATTTGCAGATGTGGAGGAAGACATACAAAACATTTTTCAAATCAAAGGCTTGAATTATTGCACTGGGTTCATGAAGTTTCACAGGCATCTAGACACACCATTGTCTTCGCCCTGGAACAAGCTGCCCTTTCTATTCAGGAAAGAAAACAACCCAATGTTTCTTACAATCAGATCTGTATGTATCAAGGAGCTATCTATATTTTGAAATTCTTTGCATTGTCTGTGGAAGGGTGTGCTGTTTGGACCCAACAATGGCAACATTGATTTTAAGATTTTTGAATTTTGGTTGTACAGAGCAAACAGTGAAAGAAAACTGCCGGCTTTCAGAACTACAACAACAGTGCTCTTACACAAACTCACTTCTCCCCTGGCTGTTTTACATAGCCAACGATCAATACTGCTCATTCAGCCAATGTTATTAACCTCATTTATCAGCTTCTCTCTTACAGAAAAAAAAAAAATTGAAAAGATCTTGCCGACAAAGTTATGTCATCTTCCGCTGGTTCGATCGCAGAGTGGTAATTCACTTTGTTGTGCACCCCCAACAATTGAGCCTTGTTTATGAACTTACATTTATTAAGTGAAAGTATTTGGAAACTGATGGTACATTCAAGCTGGGTTGCCATGGGCAGTAATCCTGGCAGAAAGTCGTGACCTCCCTGTTATGCAGCGAGTAACTAATTGAAATGATACAAATTACTCTGATTCTCTGTCTGCCAATTTAGAGCCTGGTTCTGGTCAAGGGTCAAATGAGCTCCTATTCATGAAACTATGTTTGAAGTAGCTGCTGCCATAGAAAGGGGTTTGGTGGGGCATCGCTACCCCTTTGGACTTTACCACATACTGTGGAGAGACAGTAAAGCAGTGAGTTCCAAAGCCTATCTTAGCCGACACATCAAAAGTGTACCGTTGCCCTTCGGTTTGTGCTACTTGTCAACGGCACTGGACACGGTTTGCTAAACTTCACTGGCCAGAAATAAATGCTGTATTCAGAAGCCACTTAGGGAATCCGTCCTTTTTAGCCTGTGTGTATTTCATCGGCTCTCTGATAGGCCCGCGGCACAGGAAACCAAATGCCATAAACTCGATATTGAACAACTCTCAACTTCCCACTTCCCACCAAGTGTCATCCTTTTCAGCTTCTCTCGGCCCCGGCACATATACACTTAGCTGCCTCATAAATGAGATGAATTTAAAGCCTAAAAGGTATATAGTATGCAAGTTCTTTCTCCAAAGCATAATCAGGATGATTACCTCTCTTGAGAAATGACACTAAATGTTAATCTAATTGAATCTGGGAAATGTGGCAATAAAAAGTTAATAATTTACAGAGAAACTGTTCTTCAGAAAATTCTAAGTGAATGCCCAGTAAATGAATTTCAGGAATTGTGCTCAAAGGCATACAGGATATGCAACAGAGGCAACAGCTTATTTTGAATATGTTTTTTACACTACCCAAACTATTTGCTTTAAAGAACCATGCCGGAACATATATGTGCATGGAGGCACATACACCTGGTCTGCAAAAAGAAAAAAAGAAAAAAAATAGAAAAATATCTTTCAAGCCACCTGAAAATATGAAGAGGAAGCGACTTGAGTGTTTAAATTTTAGGCTAAAGGTTGACTTCAGGGGGTGTACCCAACACTGCTCCCGAAACCAGATTTACCTACAATTAATGCATAAATAAAAAGCCTCATAGATTCCCATTTACTTCTTTCTTTTTTTTAACAGCAGAGATTTTGCATAGAATTTTTAAGGTGATATAAAATTTACAAAGAAAGCAGATGCAAGATTAGGTTGGACATCCACTATAGCCAATTTATGCTAGCACCCCAGCAGATATTACCTAACTTAGAATATCTTCCATCTCAAATCTCAGAAATTTCAGAGAAAGCAAAGTCCTTGGTGAATCCATTTCACATGACATTAAAAGGTGCTCTCCAAGTTTGTACTAGAACAGCAAGCTAATAAAATTATAGTCCAAAGTAGCTACAATATTGAAGTTAGAATTTCCCCTTCAAATGTGCCCTAGAAAATTACAGCAGCTTTGGGTGAGTGGTCTGCCCTATTTTGCAAGCCACAGCCACTGTACCTCATGTGTCTGGCCAGCAGACACCATTTCTGGGCCAAAGGTGGGGACTGGGTGCTCAAATTTGCACTTTTGGTCAAATCAAGAGCATTACTCATCAGTCTCTCTGGAAATAAATGACTCAAGTTGAAGAACTCTGTTGAAGGAAGCAGAATGGAGTGGTTAAAAACACTAGTATTATACTCAGCCAGACCTGAGTTCAAATCCCAGCTCTGCCACTTACTATGAATCCTGGGCAAATGATTCAGTTTCTCTTGACATCAGCTTTCTCATTTTATACACACACACACACACACACACACACACACACATTTTAACATAACACCTGATATAGACTGAGTACCTTTGTCAGTGATAGCTCTTATTACAGAAAGAAAATACTTCTGCCAACAAAGGATAGTACTAAAATGTAATCCAGAACTTAAAAAAAAAAAAAGAAAAAACTTACAGTTAAACACTCTAGTCAATTACATAGTATACTATTATCATAGCAGCTGTAAAATTCACAAACACTATTTCATTGAGATAATTCTAAATCTCAGAAATAAAGTTCAGGACTTCCGGCCAAGATGGAGGCTTAGACGGACACGCTAGGTCTCCCTCTACAACTAGAGAGGAATACAACTACTTCAAAACAAAGGATAACTAGAAATTCCAGAAAATAAAACTACACGGAAGTCCAACATATGAAGTTATAAACCAGCGGTGCCATTTGGGCAGGTAAGAGTTAAAGAGGGCAGTGCTGTTTGCGGTCGCACCCGGAGCGGCGGGCGGCGAGGAATCCCGGCGAGGAATCCCGGCTGCGCAAGCCCCTGGCGGTGCGCGACTCCGGCGCTGGGGACAGCAGCCGCCGCATCGCCTTGAACAGTGAGGCCCAGGGGGACGGGAGGACGGATCCCGGTCTCCTAGCTGAATAACTGTGTGAATCCATCTTGGACCCCCGCCCCCACAGAAAGCACCACAGAGCTGCGAAATAGGTCGCGGACAGGTAGGCGCCGGCCGGTCGCTGATTTGTGACGCCAAACGGCGCCCGCCGGTCGCTGGGTCATTACGAGTACACAGGCACTGCCCCCTACAGCCGGCCCAAGAAAACAAAACGCATCTGTCAAAATGAGGCAGACAACTATAGAAATACCGGTGACACAACTCACCAGACAGCAGATAGAGAACCTGACAGATGAACAGATAAGAAACCTGTCAGAGGCTCAGTTCTGGGCCATTGTTATCAGGTGGCTTACAGAATTCACAAAAGAGCAGGAAAAAGATAAGAAAGAAGCGAAAAAATTTCATAACGAAAGGAACAAAACCGCATACGAGATAGAAGGTGAGAAAAAATCCAGAGTTCATTTCAACAAACTGGAATATGGAGAAGGAACAAGCAGTCAACCAATGCAGCGAGAGGAAATGGGAAGCAACAATGAGAGGATCAGAAACCTCTGGGACAGCTATAAAAGGCCCAACATAAGAATCATTGGTTTGCCAGAGAATAAGGAAGATGAACTAGAACTTGAAAAATTGAGTGAAAATATAATAAAGGAGAACTTCCCAGACTTGGGGAAGGGAATAGACTTGCAGGTCCAGGAAGCAAGAAGAGTTCCCAAGAGACTGGACCCAGGGAGAACCACTCCAAGACACATTATAATCAAAATGTCAAAAATTAAAGATAAAGAGAGAATCTTAAAAGCAGCAAGAGAGAAGAAAAGAATTATGTACAAAGGGGTCCCAATTAGACTATCAGCTGACTTCTCAAGGGAGACCCTACAGGCAAGAAGGGACTGGCAAGAAATATTCAAAGTAATGAAAATCCAAAACCTACAACCACGAATACTCTATCCAGCGAAATTGTCATTCAGAATAGAAGGACAGAGAAAGTGTTTCCAGGACAAAATAAAACTGAAAGAGTTCATTAGATCCAAACCACTGTTATATGAGATGTTAAAGGGACTGGTTTAAAAAAACAGAAGCTAGGGAGATGAAACAAAGGCAAACTAAATAGGCAACGAGAGTGGAAAAGGAACTGTGGGTACGGGAAGCATATTGGGGGGAGGTCAACAGGGAGGGGGAATGGGGAAAGGGAGGGAGATGATATAGGAATTGGGGATCAAGGTAGGAGGGAATGGAATAGACGGAGAGAGGTTGGGAGGAACTGTATGCACAACTAATGGACATAATCTAAAAGGGGGGGACAACTGGAGGGAGGGGGGCCACCGGGTGGAGGGGAGCAGAGGGAAGGGAAATTGGCACAAATGAAATATTTTAATCAATAAAACACATTAAATCTGAAAAAAAAAAAAAGAAATAAAGTTCATTTGTTAAATAAACAAACAGGCCCTGAAAATACAACTGTGAGCAAAACCAACATGTTTCCCACACTCCATCGTACAACCTAGCAAACCAAGTAAATCACAAGCATAACTGCTGAAATGGAGAGTTATAGGCTGTATGGAAGTTCAGAGCATGGCCCTATCTGTCTAATTATATCCTGATCAGCATCTTACCACCTACTGTGGCAAAGATGAGAAAGGATTTGTGTCATGGGTTTTCCTTCAAACACCCTTTTTCCATTCTAGAGCAATTCCCCCTGGTTACTAAGAGAGGCAGGTACATTGAAAGTTCTTACCAAATGCCCCACCTTCTCTCCAGTCTTGTTTCAAGTGAGGCTTCAGGCTATTCCCTGAGCCTTTTCACCTCTGTGCTTTAACTCATCCCATTCCCTCTTCCAACCTGTGGTGCCTTTCCCTACCCTTCCATCTTCCAGACTCATCTCCCATGTCACCTCCTCCATGAAGGTGTTATCTCCCAATTCCCCAAGAATGTTGTTATCTTCTTTTCTTCCACTGGGTTTCCCAGATTCATGAGTTGGGAGCAACTGCCTATATCACTTGCTCATTTGATCCTGAGTATGGTCTGTGAAAAATCTCCATGTTGTATAACTCCAAGTAGACCATAAGCTTCCGGAAGGCAGGAGTGAAGTCTCATGCTTAAACAGGTAACACAGTGCCTTGAATTTGGGGAGTTTAATAAATGTTCAATAGTGATGATGCTATTGTCTCTTGTTTCAAACTTAAAATTTTTTCAAATGCACAACCACAAGGAACTGGGTATTAAACCACCAGAGATAGTTATGAGTGAGTGATTTTCCTGATTATAAAAGAAATAAACAGACCATCAACATTTACAGAGCCACTCCACCCCTTCTAGTGCATCAGTAAAGTCAGTCAACAAATATTTAATGAGCATCTGTTATTTACCAGGAATTGTGGCAGAGCTTGGGGATGCAATAACACATGAAGTTTATATTTTTGTATGTAAGACAGACATTTAAAAAATGATTAAAACTATTGGAGCCCCAATTCTTGAATGGATAAAAGACTCAAACAGATATTTTACAAAAGAAAATATACAAATGGCCAATAAGCCCAACATCATGAGTCATTAGGAAAATGTAAATTAAAACCACAATGAGATACCACCACATACCTATTACAATAGCAAAAATTGAAGTAACTGACAATACTTAGTGTTGATGAGGATGTGGAAAACTGGAACTCTAATATACTGCTGGTAGGATGATAAGATGGGACAACCACTTTGGGAAAATTTGGCAGTTTCTTATAAAGTTAAACATACTTTATGACATAGCAATTCCACTTGTAGGTAATTTACTCTGAAGAACACATACATCTTCCAAAGGCTGTACTCGAATGTTTAAAGTAATTTTATTCATAATAGCTAAAAGCTGGAAACAATCCAAATTTCCACCAGCAGGTAAATGGATAAATAAATTGTGATATATCCATACAATGGAATACCACTTCACAATAAAATGGAAGGGACTACTAAAATGTGGGTAAATCTCAAAAACATTATGCTAAATTAAAAAAGCCAGGCACAAAGAATACATAAGGTATGATTCCATCTATATGGAATTCTAGTAAGCAAGAGTCACAAAAAACAGGCCTGTGTTGTCAGTGGCCAGGTAAAAAGGGTAGAATAACCTGCAAAGGGACATGAGGGAACTTTTGAAGATAATGGAAATGTTCTGTATCTTGATTGTTGTGGTGGTTTCACTGTGTATACAATTGTTAAAACTCACCAGATTGTATATTTTAAATGGGTGCAGTATGTTATATGTAAATTATATAATAAATTCTAAAAATGTCATGAGTATTGTCAAGAAGAAATACAGGCTACATTAATTGATAAACTAGATCTTAAGATGAGTAAAAATATTTGACTAACTGTATAATTAATTTAGTCTTAATCTGAATTCTTTTTTTTAAATAATCATTTCCAGTAGGTGCTCCTCCTGTACCAAATTATCACCTCTTTGGGGGCATAAAAGGAAAGGAAATTCATGTTAAAATTAAATAACTTGTATAAGCCTGGCATTGTGCTAAGAGATTTATGTAGGATATCTCACTTAATATTAACATTAATCCTGAAAGACAGGTATTATTATCATCACTTTATTATAGTCACCCAGTTTGCAAATGGTGGAGCTTGAGTTTGAACCCAAATCTGTCTTTCTTCCAAGCCTCGGCTCTTTGCTCTGATACTCCCTGAGTGATCGTGGTTGACCTTTATCTGTTAACTGTGTTTATATTAGGGTATCTCTCTTCCTCTGCTCTTCTGATTTTTTCTCCATTCTTCATGATCCAGCTTAGGACCCCCTTCCTGACATAGAGACCTTACCTTCTTCTGAAGTCCCAGACCAACAATTATCTGTATGACTCATTTTGGCGTTTAATTTTAAAATGGCTAATTCCAGCATCTAACTATTTTATTGTACAGGTCTTGTCTCCCCAACCAGCCTGCAATTTCCTTGCAGGCAGGGATATATTAGCTGTAGATACATAAAGACATCGAAGTGATAATGGTTTTAATTAATTTGTCACTTATGCAAAGTCCAACAAGTCATGGTGGAGAAGGGAGTTCCCTAAAACATTGGCTAACCATAGTTCTATAATTATAGTGCTCTTCATTGCATTGTGTACCAGCAATGGGCTAGATCCTTCACAGATATCAGCTCATATTTTCTTTTTAGATTATTTTAAACAGTTTTATTGAGGTATAATTTACATACTCCCCAAATTCACCCACTTTAAGTGTATAATTAAATGATTTAAGGGGCCCTGGCTGGGTAGGTCAACTGGTGAGAGCACTGTCCCTATATGTCAGGGTTGTGAATTTGATCCCTGGTGGGACACATATAAGAATCAACCAATAAATGCATAAATAAGTGGTACAACAAAAATCAGTCTATCTCAAATCAATTTTGAAAAACTTTAATGACTTTTTTTGTAAATGTATAGAGTTACAAAACCATCACCATGATTCTGTTTTAGAATATTTTCATTACCACAAAGAGATCCCTCATGTCTATTTGCATTCAATGTCTGCTCTCATCACAGCCTCAGGGAACCTCAAATCTACTCTCTGTCCATATATATTTTTCTTTTCTGGACATTTCACATAAGTGGGATGATACCACATATGGTCTTGTATGCCTAGCTCTTTCACTTAGCATAATGTTTTGAGGTTCATCCATGGTGTGATATCTATCAGTAGTCCATTCCTATTTATTGCTAAATAGTGTTCCATTGCATAGATATACCATAGTTTGTTTAGCCAATCACATGTGGATGGACATTGTATCCATCAAATTGAACTATTTCCAATTTTTAACTTCTGTAAATATTCTTAGCTTACAATATCTCTGTCAGATATATCCTTTGACATTTGTTTTACAAATGAGAAACATCAAGACTCAGAAAGTAATTACCTTGCTCAAGGTCAAATAGCTGGTGAGTCATAGATTTAATCTCTCTAACTGCAAAGCCCTGGCTCTAAAACAGTGGTTTTCAGACCTGGAGCTTTGCTAACACAAAATTTTAAAGAAAATAACACACACACAAGAAAAACACCATTTTTTTTAAAATGTGAGAATAAACCTTAGTTTGCCATCTTTTATATTCTATAGAGAGCATTTAAAAAAAATCAGCTACCATCTATGATTAGCACCATTTTATAAAAGAAAGGATATCTTTAACACCTAAAATAGAAGAATAAATTAGGCTTTATAGAAAAGCTTGCTACATTGTCCTCATTTTTCTCATTTTTGTGCAAAGAATTATTGAAGACAAGCTCTCATTTAAGAACCAGTGTTCCTAGCCACTAAGCTACCGAATTAGTAGGGCCACAAACTGGATGCACTGAATTAGATAAAATACTTAGCGCTTCTTTTTAAAATGATGTTGGATAAAAAGTCAAGGCCTTATTAACTTTATTTCAATTGTTTAAAACAGATTCCTCCCAAAGGGCTTATTCTTTTACAACAGTAAAGTGCAGTGAGGTGGTCTCTTTTCCAGGAATAGAAGTTTTTAATCCCGTACTACATCTACCAACAGTTCCAGTGCCCTGGGGCAAAGGACTGCATTCCAAACATCCAAAGACTAATCCTTCTGTAACCACACAGAAACCAGATTAGCTTATATTTTCTTTCCCCGAGAACTAAAACGTATATAAAAACCTTGGATGGTAATTCCATGGCAACAAATTTAAATCTCGAAGATTTCATTCAAACCCAGCCTTCATAGAGGCTGAAAGAAACATTGAGGTCTTGCTGACATTCATTTTGTGGTTTCTATCCAGGTCCCAGTGGAACAAATGCCATAATTAGCCCTCAGATGAGAGACCAGAGATTGACTACAAGGTCCCTCCAGTCATGCCTCCAGGCCTTGCTGGGCTGGGACGCTCACACTGTCGCTCTCTGCTTTGTAGCTGTTTGTGCAAGAACAAAAGGACTTCAGTCTCCGCTGCTATTAATCCAACTCCACAAGCATGAAATTTACAGACACACACAAGAATTCATCACTGAAACCTTTTCCCCTTGTCATGTTCAGCTGCTGAAAAGTGGGCACACTGTTGGATATGAATGTTAATAAAAAGAAAAGGGGAAAAAAAGAATGGACAAGCTTTCTGAATCAGTTACAGGCTCCCTCTACCTCTGCCCCAGTTACAGGTCGACATCTTGGGAGACTGATCTTTTGGGGGAGAATGTGAGTCTGTTCACAGCATCTAGTTTGGGAAGATTTTGTTAAACTTTATTATCACTCTGAAAGTCAACTACTTTCTCTTAGTAAATAAAATACACCTGTAATGTAAGACCAATAATTCAATCTGTAGAGTGCGTGAAAAAAATAGCACTAAAGAGTCATAAAGTGAGTACTATTTTATTAGAACCAAACCAGTGGTATCAACGGGCTTTGCTCATTTAACCTGTCTCCTCATCATCATATACCCATCATTTAGCTGCAGGGTGGATGTGTTCACACTGAACTATTAATCTGTTTCAAAATGCCATAACATTTCCATGAAGAACTTCCTAATTTTTTTTTCAGAAATTAAATGTCTGTTTAAAGTTCATTCTCTCCTGCTGTAACTAATTGAAATGAGATTTGGTTTATCTTTATGACATGGAAATGGGATAGAGTTTCATAATAATAACAATAAGGATAACTTGATAGATTTTAGGAGTAGTAGTTAATAATTACAGTAATATGAGGAAATTAGACTCATCTGTTGATGTCTAAACAGATCCCATTATTTGTAGAAAAGTGTGAAAGAATGTCATGTGACTTAGCTACCAGCTCCCGATTTTGTTATTTGCATGTATGGAATTTTAGAGTAGCCCCATAATGAGCTGGGGTTGCAAAAAATAATTGCCTCAACAACCAAAGAAAACATTAGTACAGTGGATGAAAAATATGATAAAGTGCATTGCAGTTGTGCTGGGAAGAACCTGGTCAGCGCAAAATCCAATGAGGACACTTTTTCTTAGGATATTTTCCCATCAATATACGCAAGGGTAAGTCAAATCGAACTGTAGCACTTTGGAAATTGCAGTAAAGTTTCCCAAATATTGTTCCATTTGATCCTCATATTATCCCTTTGAGAGTGAGTAGCATTATTTTCTCCATTTTACAGATAGGGTCTTTGAGATCCAGAGAGGTAAAAGATTTATTCAAGATCACAAAGCTAGTAAGCGGCAGACTTAACATTGAAAGCAAGATATATCTGTCTCCAATTTCAAATTCTTTTCCTTTAACACCCTACCAAGAAACTCAGGGATTGTGTATGGTGGGCTCAGATGTCAACAGAGAACTCAGCTTTCCCTGAAACACCAACCCAAGTCAGCCTTCCATTAACAACATGAGGCTGACCTTACCCAGAAGATACTCCAAGGGCATGACTTGCAGCTGGTTTAAGGTTACACACTGCTTATTGTCATCATTTGTATGGTTGGCTAACAGCCATATACATGGTGCTGTGTATCATTCTTCATCTTCATTTTACAAATAATTTATGAGACTACAGGCCCTGTATGATTTGAGCTCTACTTTCCTCTCCAGACAACTTCTATCTCATCTTTTTTACTCCAGCCATAGTGAACATCTCTGTTAAGTCAGCAAAGACCTGAGACCCTCATGCACACAGGCTGCTTCCTCTGCGTGGAGCACCCATTCCCATCCTAGCCCACCCCACTTTAACAGTTATTCTTCAGGCCTCAGTTTAAACAACATTCCTCAGACACCTTTCCTAACTCACACATGGAGTCAGACAGCCCTTAAGGATAGGCACTTATAGCACTCTAAGCTTCCCTGCCAGAGCATCCATTGTATTTTGTGTGAATCACTTGTTCAAAATCTGCCTTCCTGCTAGATTAGACACTCCACAAGAGTAGTAATTGTGTTAATTATTCATTGATATTTTCCAAAGTATAAATGAGAACACCACCATTAACACAACAAATATGTGTTGTTTGAATGAGTAAGTGAATGAATGGGAAAACTGAGATGCAGGGAGATTAAGGAATTTCAGTGTCTCAAGAGTAAGGATGTCTTCATTCAGTTGTAACTGGGTAGAGTTAAGAAAAAAAAAAGATCTTTTAGTAAGCAAACTATGATTACCCTATTTAAGATCACAAACCATGCCCTGCAGATCTCCCAACCCTTTTCACCCAGCTTTGTTTTTTAAAACCTATTACCTTCTCACATGTTATTAATTTTAATTACTACTTTTAACATACATATAACTTTATTTAGAATTTATTATAATTGTTGTTTATCGTTTCCCCACACTAAAATGTGAGCTTCATGAAGACAAAGACTATTGTTCTACAGATTTCTCACTGTGAAGAGTGCTTGCTATATAGTAGGTGTTTCATAAATACAGGGGTGAGCAAAAGTAGATTAAGAAGAATAATAAATAATATAATAATTAATAAATAACAATACAAGAATAAACTCTGTTTCATGTATTCACAACTGTAAACTTACTTTTGCCAACACCTGTATTTGTTGGAATTGAACTGAAGGGATTCTTAGGGTCTACATTTTTTAACACTCATTAAACAAAATATATTTGAGTACCTAAGTGAGAAGTTCATCAGTTACATGAGATGTGATGTGTGATCTCAGTTTCCCCTGGGGTTCCCTACTGACCCTCTCTTAGGACCTCATTGCACCCTTAACCTGGTTTTCCATTCTGTAACAGAAGGTTGTTGTCCTTATCCCTCTGTTGGCAGGAAGGAGTCAAGAATTTGTGCTAGTCCAAAAGGTGACAAACCCTTTGATAATTTTCTAGTGAGAAAAAGAAATAGAAGATGTGTATTCACCTCAAAAACTCTGAAAAAAGGCCTGGAAACCTGGGAATTCAACTAGCTCTATTTGCAAAAATGTGCAGAGGTGATATTTATTAAGTACTTGACACTCCAGAGAGAACACTGCTGTACAAATATGTCATGCTGCTTTGAACACAAGCAAAGGAGGAATCAGATTTTATCTCCTTGCTGTATCCCAAGCCAAGGTGACTGTCGTAGCTTCATCTCAATGTATTTATCTCATCACCAACACTCATCACCAAGGGAGCCAGTTCAGAGCTGAGCTGTAAAGATTGTGTGGAGAATAGTGCTCGGATGCACTGTACACTATGCCTTATGCCAATGAATTTCAACACTCATGCATTCCAGATGAGCATCAAACTCTGTGATGAATAGTAGAACAGGAATTCGGATTGCAATGGATGCAAAAATAAATAAGTAAAGCAATATTAAAATTATTGAATGAGACTTCAATGTGGGAAATGGTCCTCTCTTCTCCACCTCCCACGCGAAGGCTACAATTCATTCTTATCTCTTCCCTGAATTACTATGGCAACCTTCTCACTATTCTCTATACCTTCAATTTACTCTCTGTACTGCAGACATAAGAATCTTTCTAAAATGCCTATCTGAACTTGTGACACACTCGATGTCTTCCCAGCTCTCCCAGGAAAACTCTGTAGCATGACCCACAAGCCCCTCATGACCTAGCCCCCACCCATCTCTCCACACTCATCACCTCCAGCTGCTCTATATGCACTCTGTGCTCTCGCTACACCGAATAACCTATCGTTGCCACAAGTGCTTTTTGTATGTTCCTGTGCCTTTGTACATGTTGTTCCCTCTGCCTAAAATGCTTGTCCTATACTTTATTCAACTCATTCATCATTTGAAATATCTCATAAAATGCCATCCTAGCCTGAATTAAATTCATTAGACAGCTATTTCTTTAACTCAACAACTATTATTGCCTACTGGAGATATAATAATGTGGGAATTAAAAAAAGATAATGGATCCTGGAGGTCCCTGGTTAAGGTAGGCATTAGTTGTTTGGCTTTGGGATCATGTATGTATTTGTATGATCTTCAACCCAAAAGGAACAGAAGTCCTGGTATGCCATATCCCATGTCATTAGGTAATTTATTTCACCCTCTGCTCAACAAATATTCATTGAATGCGTGTTATGTTAAGCCATATGAGAGATGTGGAGTTCCTTGAGCACTATCCACTAATCTCCAAGGTTTTATCGTCCACTGAGATGCATACAGGAAGAGTACTAAGCTGCAGCAGTGCCAAGTTTTATGAGAATTGTTATATTTCCCTGTCTCACCTACTAGAGTGTGGCTACTAGAAAAGAGAGAGAAGACGAGATGATTGGGAAAGCTTCTGGAGGTGGCGGGAATGAAGCTGAATCTTAAGGAAGGATGTTTCCATAGGGGACCTTATTCATCTTTGATTGCCCCCTAGTGTCTCAAACAGGGAATGTAAATGTGCAGAATGTGTGCAGACCACCAGACCCAATAGCAGACAAGCTAAGTGATGATGGCTCTGTTCCCAGGCTCAGCCTGAGAATCCTTCTCAAGACATTTATTGCTAACTCTAAATGATCAGAGATGACATATGATATAAAACCTATAAGCCATCTCTGGTAGCTTAACATCCTGGACGTGGTAGGTGTTGGTATTAGATAATTAATCAATACCTCACATAGGGAGAAAGAGAAAACCATTTTTGGAAATAAAAATTACTCTAGCTACTCTAGTGAGAAATGAAAGGTTTGGAAAGGAAGTTTCTGTACTGTGTGAAAATTCAGGTTTACCCCTTTACCCATAAGCTTCTTTCATTCAAACAAGTTAATTCATCCCTCTGAATGTCAGCTTTCTCAACTATAAAATAGAAATAATAATGACTACAAATTTTAAAATAAAAAATGTATAAATCCTATTCCACAAATCCAGATGTGGCATATTAATTTATAAATTAAATCCACTGTGAAATGCCTAGCCCAACAGGCTGGAAAGAAATTCCATGTTTGTCATGAAGAAGACTCCACTTCATGCTCCCTTCTCTACAAGGTCACAGAAAGGCCCCTCCAGGACACCTGCACAATTTCAGTGATTTACCTTTCACAAGGTCAAGCAGAGGACATTTCTTCTGCTACATCTCAGCCTTATCACACACACTGAGGACAGGAAAATGCCCAACAGCTACCTGTGCACCAGGAAAAACACAATGAGAGCCAAACCAAACTAATATGTCAATTAATGATCTTGCTATATCTATAAAGTCTCTAACATACTCCCTGACACATGGTATATACCAATTATTTTTTCATTTGTTCAACAGATGCTTACAAGTACTTACTACTTTCCAGACACCATTTTTGAACTGAAGGTTTCTCAACATCAGCACTACTGACATTTTGAACTGCAATCTTTATTGGTGGGGGTAGGTGGCGGGGATTGATATCTTATGTTATTATAGGATGTTTATTAGCATCTTTGACTTCTATCCACTAGATGCCAGTGGTAGGCCCCACCCCAGTCATGACAGCCAAAAATGTCTACAGACATTACCAAATGTTCCCTGGAGACAAAAGTGCCCCTAGTTTAAAACCCTTAAACAAAATAAACAAGAGAAAATCACTACCCCCATGGTGTTTACATTTTAATGGGGAGTATAGACAATAAACAAACAAATATATTTGTAACCTCAGTTCAGGTATGGAGGGGTGGGGGACTGATAGTTCCTTTCCCCCTTCCTTCTCTGTATAAATAAGAGCCAAGAACCATTCTGAAGACAGTACCATAGGCATCAGACCCTAAGGAAAAGATATTTCATTGATAAGCAAAAGTTACATAAATGAAAATTGAATGATCTGGAATAACATCAGAAAGAAACAGGATTATAATTTAAATAACATATTAAAGGATCAGCATTCATCTCTTCTGGACATATTCCGTGCATGAAAAAATAACTTCATCAAGAGCAGCACAGAATATTCAGAGACTAAAATATATATATATCTCCTGCCATCTCTTCAGTTCTAGCATATTCTTTTGAATACTTTGGGAAAAATTTAGAGAGTGCCCTATTCAATAAAGCCTTGAATTATGAAATAAGGCAAGAGCATATAATCATAAAGAATTATTTGGAACATCACTGAAATCACTTTTATCACAATGCCACTTAAGTAAAGTAAAATGTGGTTTTCAACAACTAGATTTTAAAATCTCCTTATATATAATATAGATATAATATATATAATATATATATAGCTTTCGTACAATTTTTAAATCCAAAGCAAATTTATAACTAATATAAGTAAGATCACAAAACTAATGAAATTCAAGTTATATAGTGGCTATGGTTTTGCTAAAACCAGCTTGCCATTCTAAATATGCCCATGTTTTCTGGCATGCCATTACTCCTGTGTGCTGTGTGATTCAGTTCTCCCACCTCTATTCTCACTTAGAATTACTGTGAAACCTTTGTCCTTAGAGTGATCAGTAATATAATTTAACTTTCCTATGGTGTCAACGTGTCATTTCCCTATTAATTTGCTGCTTCTTTCCTCATTAGCCCACTAAAATTAACCAATATAAAAACATAAATGCAAGCTTAGAGAAAGTCACCACAGGGCAATACCAGGGTATAAGGTAGTCATTTGAGTGTCCAGAATACATTTATAATGCTTTTTCTCCCTTCTTTTCTAAGATCATCATAAAACTCTAAATTTAGAGGCTTTTGTAGAGAACTCTAGGACCCCTGATAATATATCCAGGGCACCCTAGACCCCAATTTGAGAGGCACTGGTGTAATAGCTAATAGCATCAGAATCAGAATGTCTAGGGTTCAAAATTCTGGCTCCGTCACTTACTAGGAATATTTTGCCCAGTGGCTATTAAAGGACCCTATGCCACCCAAGCCTGGGTGCCATAGACGTTTACATCTGAACAAAACAAGCCTGCGGCAAAACTGAAGTCATTCCTTTCTGCTTCTCTTCCCCTGTCCTTCCAATGCCTCTCTTCCCCTCTAGGCTCCTCAGCACTACCACTGCTTGAGACACCTGTTTAGCTCCTCATTAGCCATCAGTTCACCCACTTGTTTCTCTTTGCCCCACTCCTAAATTCCTCCAAAACACTAGTGTAGAACGGTTATTTGTGGGCTTCCAGAAATCATTTTTTGAGCAACTGCTATGTGCTAGACACTTTACTTAATTCTATTTAACTTTCTCAATAAGTCAGCAAACTAAGTGTTGCTAATCCCCAGATGCAAAACTATGCATCTCTAATGCCAGGTACTCTCTCTAGGAAACAGTAAAAACTCAAAAATGTTTATTGAATGAATGGATGTCACCTTGACTGAGGTTACAGAGCTAATAACTAGAAGAGATGCTGTTCAATCCCAAGTCTGACTCCATGGCTTTTAATGCTCTTTCCTATACACCAGGGATCAGCAACATTTTCTGTAAAGGGCTAAACAGTTGGGCTTTAAGGGCCATACAATCTCTGTCGCAACTGGTCAACTCAGCCATTGTAGCACAAAAGCAACCACAGAGGACACATAAACTCATGAGTATCACCGTGTTCCAAGAAAATTTTATGAATAGATACTGAAATTTGAATTTTATATAAAATTTCACATCATAAAATATTATTCTTTTTTTGATCCTTTTCCCAACCATTAAAAAAATGTAGAAGCCATTCTTACCTTATTGGCTATCCAAAAATGGACAGTAAACTGAATCTTGCTCATAGGCCATAGTGTACCCACCCCTGCTCTACATCAGCCTGCCTCCCAAGCTCCCACTCTTTTAAGCCCTCCCCCCAACTAAGTGGAATGAAGAGAATTCCAGATGGTATTTGGACCCTGACCAGTTAAATAGGATTGAATCTTTCAAATACCTCTGAAGTTATGCCTATTTCTCAAAAAGCATGTGCAAAGCCATGACTTCAGTGCCCAGGGTACATATCTTTCCTCTAGCTATAGCTCTGCAAACTGACTTGCACACTGACTTTCAAAAAGGTTCTAGTGTTATTTCAGGGTGAAGTTAGGTGCTAAATAATAAAGTTGGTCCATTCCAAGAGGGCAATTATCTGATATGTTAATGAAAGAGCAGTCACATATCATAGCAAAATCTCATCTGGTATATTCATTAGAGGCAAAATTAAGATAAGTGAAACTTGCTTTACCTCCTTATTAAGTCAGAAAAACGACTACATATATATTCCAGATAAGAGGCTGTTTAGAAGATGAACCTCTATATTTTATATATGTAGTTTTCCTTTTCTTCTTACCATGAAAATTCAGAATAACTTGAGTAACTGTAAATCACAGTAACTACTAGTTGTTTTTTTCTCTCTCCAAAGGAGACATTGCCTGACATCTAACATGTGGCAAGATCTGAAAAAAAGTTTCCACAAATTGGTAAAATTCTTTCTACATGAATATGTAATCTTCTTGTTAAACAAGAATAGATAATTTCTCCCAATGAATGTAATAAAGGGGCATAGAAAGAATAAATAATTCTAATACTGTTCTTTAATTCTGCTTGTAATTTTCCAGATTCCAGACTGATGGCAACATAGTGGGCCTATTCTACTACATACTATTTCAAAATGTTCATGCTCATTGGGGGAAAACACAGGGACAGTGGTTACTAAAAAGCCCCAAAATGTGGCAAGCTTGCATCATTTTATAGCAAAAGAAAACATCAGTATTTTTTTATATTTGCTTATAAAATTTATGCCTGCATTCAACAAACATTTATTGAGCACCGTCTATGGGCCAGGCACTGGGGATCCTATAAAAATAGAGTCTCTGCCCTCAATAAATTTATAGTTTAAATTATGAAGACGATGATGTCAACAATGTTATGTTAAGCACATAGTCACTGATTATGTATCTGGCACTGTGCTAGATGATCTACTTACATAATCTCATTTAGTGCACCCCCCCCAAAAAAAAACATTATGAGATAGGTGTTATTATTATTGCCACTTTACATATTAAAAAACTGAGGCTTAGCTAGGCTCACTACTATATAATCCCATGGTTATGTAGTCGGTAGATCTGAGATATAAGCCCAAGAAGACTGACTCTAGAGCCTACTAAAGGAGAAGTGGTATATAAGTACCAATAATAGTATATTGGGACTGGTACCTGCTCTAGGAGAGGGGCAGTTAAAATGCCACAAAAGTTAAAGAAGGGAGAGCTAACTTTTGACTAAGTCAATCAAAGGAGACTTCATGGAATTGGATTAGAGAAAAGTTTGAAATGGGAAGAAGAGAGGAAGGCAATTCTAGGCAGAGGAAGCAGCGTGAGCAATGGCACAAAGATGGGAAATGTAGGGCAATGTTTAAGGAAAAGCAGGTAGGTCCAGTTTGGTGGCAACTGTACATTTATGGGAGAAGCAGGAAACAAAGTAAAAGACAGGTGAGGTTCTACTCAGAGAAGGTCATTAAAAGTAGACATTTCTATGATGCTTTAGAGTGGACAAGGTCCCATGAGACAGCTATTACCTTCATGTTGCAAAGGAGAAAAGTGAGGTTCAGAGTTGCCAAAGCTACCAGCCCAGGGCCATGCAGCCAGCAAGTTTTAGATCTCATTAATTTATGCAAAAGCTATTCATTAGTGCAGGTCCTGTGCCAGGTACTAACAACAACCACAGACCACACAGATTCATGGCCTTCACAGCACCACCTGTCTAGGTAGGAAAGACAACAATGACTACCATCAATCGTGATATGTGTTTTAGTGGAAGAAGTGCAAGGTGCTCTGTGAGCCTAACAGCCCAGGGACCCACCTGGAGGCAGGGAAGGCCTCAAGAATGAAGTTCATTTAAGTCTAGATCTGAAGGATGAACAGAAGTTAGCTTGTTGCTGATGGTGGCATGGGGGAGGGCATATGATAGAGAGGAATATTCCAAGCAGAGCTTTCTAAATATGTGTGAAGGCCCAGAGAGGAGAGAAAATGTGGCATCTTCCAGACAGTGACGAGTTTAAAGAATAGAGACAAGAAAGCAAACACTAGAGAGATTAGTGGACACCAGAATTAGAGGACAAAGAGGCAGCCATTGAAAGTTTTTAAGTGAGGGAGAGATGACATGGTTAGATTCAGCTATCAAAGGAACAGTAAAGCTGTAGAGAGAGCTAGGATTAGACAGGAGGGGGTCAGGGCCAGTCTGAAGTGTGGAACTCAAACCCAAGACTATGGGATCCAAAGACTGTACTTTCATCACTTTCTAGCTATTCTTTCCTGGGAAGCTTTTAAAAAGGATGAGTGGATCAAAAAACTGTGGTACATTTACACAATGGAATATTATGCAGCAGAAAGAAAGAAGGAATTCCACCTGTTTCAACAGCATGGATGGAATTGGAAAGTATTATGCTAAGTGAAATAAGCCAGGCAGCGAAAAAGAAGGGGAACGGTCTAGTCAAGGAACTAGTATAAATGACCCATGGACATGGTCAACTAAATGGGGATTGACTGTGGGAGACGGGGGAGGTGGGTGGGGCAGGGGAGAGCAATGTTGGGGGAAAATGGGACAACTGTCATAGTACAACAATAATTAAAAACAAAAAAAGGTGAATGACATCAGCAGATCTATGTACTGAAAAGATTAGCTTGGAGCTGCATGGAGGATTAAATGATGATTCATTCTTTTCCTTTAAAAAAATTAATTCAATAAATATTTGTGGAGTGTTTATTATGTGTTAGGCACTATGTTGTAGTTTTAGGCCTAGAGACAGAAAGGATGGTGTGTCATTAGCAGAGCTGCAAAGACGTTTTTAAAGCCCCTTTTCTAATACTCCTTTAAGACCCAATTTAAAAGTCCTCATCCAAGAAATCTTCTTTCCCTGTCTCTGCCCTTCCACTGCTACTTAAGACTTTCCTTAGTATAGCCACTTAAATCTGTTCCATGAAATCACACAGCCCTGTGACTATTATTTCAGAATCAGCCCTGGCTGGTGTGGCTCAGTGGGGTGAGCACTGGCCTGTGAACCTAAAGTTTGCCAGTTCAATTCCCAGTCAGAGCACATGCCTGGGCTGTAGGCCAGGTCCCCAGTAACTGCTGCACAAGTATCTCAAGTGTTCATCAGGACTCTCACCTGCATTATTTTTAAGTTCTGGGGTGCCTAATGCAGTGCTGGGTATACAACAAATGTTTAGCTAAGAAAGCTGAGTGATTAAATGAATGAATGACTGAATGAATGGACAGGATTATATGAGAACAATCTTTAAAATGTTTGCTGCTATGTTACATTTTATCATGTTGGGTTCCATTCTCCACATCATTCCTTGAAGACGCTAGTTACATACTTTTAAACTTACAAGTTAAGAAAAAAATCAGTCCTATACATATCATATCACCTTCCAGTCATGACAAATTCTTGCTTCTTGTAAGGTGCATTAAAGGCCTCATTAAAATGATTATTAATACAAGTCTGAGATTCTTTAGCTCTTAACTCCATATTTCTATCCACTAATACAATTGTTTTGTAATAAAATTTTCATTAGAAATAAATAACTCATATAAATGAATAAATAACCAAAGCTTTCTTAGTTGTACAAAAGAGTTAATACCTGTAAAGCACTCCAAATAACATGACACATAGAATGTATTATACATAAATAAATAAAATTAACAGTGTTTTATAAATGAGCAGACTGTATTGTTGCTCTGTTTTGCAAATGAAGTAAAAAGAAGCTCAGTGAGGTTCGGTTCTCTCCCAGATAGTGAGAGGTCATGATTCAAACTCATATTGTCTGACTTCAAAGCTCATGTTCTTCCACTACACCAGGGTATCCTCAGAGAAATCTGGGAGGAAGCAGGCTGAAGGTCACCATGGCTCTGTTCACAATGACCCTGACCCTTGGTCAGGGTTTGTCCACCAGAAAAGGGAAGTTCACCAGGGAAGGTTCTGGAGCTAAGTCATAGGTCAGTTAGCATGAGATTGATTCGAAATTTGCTGAGATGTAAGATACAGAAAAGTCTGAGAGAAAAATACAAGCAAAATGAGGGGCTAGTAGAATAAAAAGGGGATTAGATGCAAAACAGAGAAACTGGGGAGGCACTGGTAGTTGCTGGGAAAGTGGGATTAGATGAGTATGGAAAATGAGGTGAGTGGCTGGGCAAGTGAGCGCTATAAGCCACCCAACAGCTGAAGCCTTAATGGGCCAGGTCTCCCTGAAGGACATAACTTGATAACTTCCAAAAGGCTGAATGAAGAGACACCCTGACCGTGTCTGAAGTACAGAAGAGGTGCTGTTCCTCACCAGCTCCACAGTACAGCACACAAAAATGGAAACAGGAGAGAAAGAAATCAGATAGAGTGTGTTTTAGAGAGAAATGCAAAAGCTAGGTCCCTGAAACATGTACCATCTAGGTGAAAGGTTACCAGTGTTTTATTGTTTATAAAGATGTGCTTTCTTCCACTTTTCTAAATTTTCCAAATTTCTGAGGCAAAACATACTCATTTTATAATAGAAAGAAAAACAACTAATAAAAGGCACTCTATTTTTTAAAAAAGGAACATTCTTTGTAGGTCACGCTCTGACAGGGACTCAGTGTATCAGCTGAGAACTAACAGAGGTCAAAGAAAGAGTGGGCAAAACATGTAGAAATATCCAGATAAATAATAATAGTAATAAAGAGTCCATGGCATTTTAGGAGGGTGACTATATCTGTTATGTTAAGAACTTTCATTAGGAAAAGAAGAATATTAAATGGAATGATGAAGGAGAGGAGCAGCTAAATGAGTACTCTGAATGAGTATTTATTGGAGAAGACAATGGGGAAATTCCTGTTCCAAGGACACATTTTATGGCAAAGAGGAGAACGGCCTTGACAGAGATTCTTCAGTCTCTGAGGAGAAAGGGATGGAGCAACTTGAGGGACTCTGAGCAATAAATCACCGGGACCAGATGGTATTCATCCATGGGTTCTGAAGGAGATAAAGTGGGAAATCATGTGTTCAGTGACAAGGATATATCATAGATACTTAAAAACAGCCAATATCCCTAAAGATTGTGAAGACATTAATATGGTGTCACATATGTATTGCTGGGGGGGGTGCATGCACACATGTGCAGGTATATATGCTCCTTGTATGTTCTGGGGCCTTTGGGAGGGATGGAGGGAGATTTTGTTTTTTTCAAGAATCAAGAAAGATTTGTTCATGAAACAAAAGACAGAGGATATTTAGGTAGGCAAAAAAGCATCAAAAGATATGAGACCAAATTTTAGAGATGTTTAATAATGTTTAAGCAGTTATTTTCCAGGTTCTCTGAGAGATACTAGGATGTGAAAATAAGTAGGCATGCCCTCTGGCTTATGGGAAGACTTACAGCCTGATGATTTCAGTTATTTTCATGGTCCTGCTATTGGCTTTGGATGACAATTGGCAATGTAGCATCTTCAAACACTACCAGAGGATACAAGAAACAATGGGCAATGTTTTCCACAAAATTATGAAGTTTCAGCCCTGGCTGGTGTGGCTTAGTGGATTAAGTACTGGTCTGTGAACCAAAGGGTCCCCAGTTCAATTCCCACTCAGGGCACATGC
Organism: Furipterus horrens; assembly: GCF_987537825.1. NCBI lineage: Eukaryota > Metazoa > Chordata > Mammalia > Chiroptera > Furipteridae > Furipterus > Furipterus horrens. The sequence continues at coordinate 45,212,080 of NW_028327173.1, forward strand.
CTGGGTTGCAGGCCTGGTTCCTGGTTGGGGGCATGTGAGAGGCAATTGGTTGATGTTTCTCTCACACATTGATGTTTCTCTCCCTCTCTTTCTCCCTCCCTTCCCATCTCTCTAAAAATAAATAAAATCTTTAAAAAAACAAACAAACAGAAAAGTATGAAGTCTCAGGTTGTTTGGCAAAAGGTAGGGGCCTGAAACACCAGGATAGAGCTCCCTTCCATCTCATAGGAGCTAATTTCTATATTCCAAAAGTTAGCTCATACTAATGATAACAAAGAAGCTAAAATTTGTCGAGTGCTTACTATGTGCCAAGATCTTGCTCATCTCATTTTATTCTCATAACAGTTAAGTGTTAGGCCTAGAATTTTAATTTTTGCAGTTCATTTCCAAAGCTCATGTTTTTACCATTACTCTATACTGGCTATGTATGTTTTATTTGTGAAAGAGAATAAAAAGTTTCACAAAACAACTCTTGTTCGTGTTACATGTGATTATCTTCTGTTTCATGAAAAAGAAAATTATGATACCAAATTCCCAAATTGATTTCATGGCCCCCCAGTGAGTCACAGCCTACAATTTCTCTAAGGAAATGAGTGAATAAGTAAAAAACCACATTCTCTTTGACTTTGAGGAATTTGAAAGCTCTGGTATAACAAGCTCAATACATTGACAAAGGTGAATCAGACCCCTTTTAAATTGTCTTGGATCATTTCAAGATGCTTTTTACACAGGGACAGGCATATTTCTTCCACTCACTCTCTCTAAGTACAGTGTTGAATCAAGTCCTCTGGCTGTTTTCATTGGGAAAGAGCCCTAAGAGTTAAAACGTTATTACTTACATTGATCTGCAATCTGACCACCTGAAACATCTACCTACTGAGTCTAGTGATACCCTCTGGGGACACAAAAAATGCAAGTAATTCTTCTACTCAACATCCTTCAAGTATTTGGAGTGCTGTCATGTTCTTCCTGGATGTTTTCCTCTTCTGAGTAAACATTTCTAGATCTTTCAACCATGTGTGAATAGAGAAAATGGGACCCAAAAGGGCCTAAGCAAAAAGCGGCTTTATCAGCTCATATAGTAGAAAAGGTGAAGAATTGTTCTAGCTTCTGGAACAGTTTGATATGGGGTCAAAGTAAAATCACCATAATAGACTTTCTAACTCTCTCAGCACTGCCTCTTCTATGTTGGTTTCCAGTCCTCCTTATAATATGACTTAGGAACCCCAGACCTTACATCTTCACATGAGTGAAGTACAGCAGGAAAAAATGAGTTTCTTTCCCAGAAGTTTCAGGAAAAATTATCTTCCATTTCATGGGCTCTGATTGGGCCACACGCTCAACCTTCTAGCTACTACTGTGGCCAATGACATTGATTCACCAAGCTGAAGCCCCATGCCTACCTCTGGAAATGTAAGGACTGAGAGAGTACAGAGGTGGCCTTCTACAGGGAGATGATTAAATACAGGCTGGGTAATAAAAAGTGTCTATTAGACACTGTTGTTCACATTCCATAGTTCCAAACCACTTCATCTAAGTGGCCTACCAAATACAAAAATAAAACATATCACTTATTCTTGGAACTTCTCATGTGTTGTGGGGAGAAAGATGGGGGCCAGATGCCTGTTATTTCTACCCATACCTCAAGGAGATGCCCCTGGGGAATAGTAACGCCTACTTATTCCTCAAGTGGCATCTCTTCTGTGTAGCTTTTCCTGTATCCTTCAGGCAGGATGAGTCACTCCCTTCAGAGCTCCTATTGGCACTTATCGTCGGCAGCCGTCCGTCTCGAGAGACGATGGTGTAGCTTCTTAAGAGTCTATCTGCACCGCCGAGAATGGTTGTGCAGTCCGACTCGGGAGTGACACGGTATCTGTCTCCTCCCGTGTTGAATCGACATCTTGCGATGACGCTGGAGTGTCCTCTCCAGTGAAGCTGAAGCTACAGAGCCTCGAGAGACGATGGTGTAGCTTCTTAAGAATCTATCTGCACCGCCGAGAATGGCTATGCAGTCCGACTTGGGAGTGACACAGTATCTGTCTCCTCCCATGTTGAATCGACATCTTGCGATGACGCTGGAGTGTCCTCTCCAGTGAAGCTGAAGCTACAGAGCCTGGGCAGGGTGATATGGAGGGTCTGCTGTTGCCCATGCAGCAGACCCCCCCCCCCTCTCTTCGCAGCTGAAGGATCCAAGGGAAAGACGGAGTCAATACAGCTTGGCTTCAGGTGCGCCGCAGGAGTTGCCGGTGTTGACTACAACGTCAAACCGCCTTAGGGACTCCGGCTCCGGATTTTCTGTCGGGGTTTACTCCCTTAGCCTTTCCCCTGAAGAGGTATGCCGCAAGGCAGCGGAGGTTTTTTGGAGTCAGAGTTTTCCTTCTCTGATGTGCCCTGACTGGAAGATCGAACCAGCGACACTTAGCTCGCAGGCCGACGCTCAATCCACTGAGCCAAACCAGCCAGGGTTTGGCACTTATACTATATTGCAATTACTCCTGACTGTGAGTTTTTTGAAGATAAAAATTTTTTAAATATACATTTCTGTACCCTTCGCAGCTAGACCAATGCCTGATAAAGGAGGTATACAATACCCACTATTTAAATGAATCATCCTGTGAGCACGAGATCAACATGCATCTTTCTCAGTCTGTGTGGGCTTCAGTATCCATGCCCATAAAATCACTGGGAAAAAAAAAGTTTCAGATTCTCTGACACACTGGGGCACAGGTGGTAATAATGCAAAGCTGAGCATTAGGCATAGGCAGTCCAGGAAGGCTGGGAATTATCAGACTAGAAATTGCAGGCAGTAGTTACAGATTTAGACAGCTAAATTAAAAAAAAAAAAAGTCACAAATGTTAGAGATGGCAGTCAATGAGAACTCAATCACTTACCAAATTAGTAGGTACTAAGCTAAGGACTAATTCTATTTACTCTGTTTCTTTTTCAACTGACAGTGGTGCCAAGAAAGGGAAGAAGGTAGGAATAAGTCTGCAGAAAACAGGCCATGACTATGGTCAATATGAGATCTGATTTCCTACCCTCAGTTGAGGCGGGAAGAAGAGACTCAACAACAGGTATTTACACCAAGCACCCTGTCCAGGTACTAGCGCTGCAATGATGAATGACACAATACAGTCCCCCACAGTTAGCCTCACGTGCTATTGGCCAGAGCTGCAAGAATTACTTTACCCTGTCTCTCATATCTAAGACGGAGGCAATACTTACAAAATGCCTTAACATTCTCAGATATACATTACATAAATGAAGATACACTTAATTGAGAAAATCGTTGTGTTTATTAAACTTTCAAAGCACCAATGTTATGGTAGCAGGATGCAGATGATATCAGTGTTATTCTTTTGCCTGAAATAGGAAGGAGCCAAGCCAGAGAAGCAAACATGAGATCAGAAGCTATTCTTGAACAAGACCCGTGCCCATGGCAATGTTACTATAGGCCCACCGTTCACCAGCCTGTAGGAATGCCTTTGGGACCATGCCCCTTGCCACACTTCCTGTGCCACCCAGCACAGGCAATGAGTGTTGTTGCAGGGATATGAGATAGCCAAGAGTGATGCTGATGTTTTTCCTTCTGCCTCTTGAAGACAATAATTATTCCTGGAATGACAATTTGTAAACTCAACCTAATTACGGCCAAATTGATTAAGAGATGCATAATCTAAGGATTAGCATTCAGGCAAATGCTGCTTAATTTAGCCACCAAGGACTCAGGAGGAAACAGCTGTGTGGTTCAGGAAGTTGTTTGGAATAAAAGAGCAATTTACCATTAAAATTCATCCTTAGTGAATGATTTAGCATCATCATTTTCTTATTTGAACTCCCAAGCTTGAAACTTTCTGAGATCAAGCAATCTAAAGACACAGTTCCTGCGTCAGTGAGAAAGGTGGCAGCATTGTAGACGGCAGAGCTGTCTTGGGCTCCACCCCCTCCTGACAACGAACTGCCTCAGATATCTTAGCCACAAAATAAGGATGATAAGCCATACTTTACAGGGTTGTGATGAGGAATAAATGAGCAACCACACATAAAGTTTCCAGCACAACCCTGAGGAACTAGGAGGTTTTAAAGCAATATGGGTTCCTTTCCCTCCTTCCCTTGTCTTCCAGAACTTTTTATAAATGTTTTAAAACTGTCTTTTTTTGAGCTACTAAACTGTTTAAGGTAAGTACACGAACAAAGTATTCATTTTAGAAAAGGAAATTTTTTCTTTCATTATGTTTCATAGCGTATACTACTACCAAAAAGCTTAAGAATAAAATTTTTTAAAAAGCTTAAGAATAATGGTGAGAAAAAAACAAAAGCAAGGTGAATATTTGTATGGGTTCTCTAAGTTAAAAAGTCATTCTCTTTTTAGTAAGTCAGTAAGGGAGCAAGGAGGAAGATGGGGCAGACAAAATTTTGGGGTATCTACTATATGATAGACACTTAGTTGGCATATGACATACATGACCTCTTTCAGCAGCATCTTGGTGTTTTATGACATCTCAGGTCTGCTCCTTAGTAGCTATGTGACCTTGGGCAAGTTATTTGATCTTTCTGTGCCTTAGCTTCACCATCTGTAAAATGAGGAAAGTAATAGCACCTACATCATAGGATTGTTAGAATTAGATGGGTTAATACATGTAAAACTCTTAGAAGAGTGCCTGGCACGTGGTGACTATTCAATAAATGTTAGTTGTTAATAATCATAATGTAGAGTATACATAATCAAGAATATCAATAATAATATTTAAAAGCCCTTAACATCAAGTGTGGCACACAGTAGTCAATAAATGCTGCCTATTACTACTTAGATAGTAAAAGTAAAATGTAATTTTAAAAGTATTCTCTTTCATCAAGTTAATTTCATATAGGAGCTGCCTTTATGTCAAGCAGAAATATATGAACATCTACTTTGATTTTATTTTTATAGATTATCAAATCAGAAGATAACAAATTTCTTGCCCCCTTTATACTAAATCACTTTTGGAGCCTATCAGGAGTTGGATAAATGCTCTGATATCAGGCCAATGGGCAGAATTTCCAAGGATAGCAATTTCTCATTTCCCTCTGTATTCTTATTTTCATTTACTGTCATAAAAGAAAACAAAAAACAAGTCAATAGTTAATGCCCCCAGGATGGGGTGGGGAGATGGAGTTGTCTTCTCTTTATTTCTCACATCTCCAATCCTCTCAGTCACCTGTCCTACCTTTCCAGTTCTTTACCTACCACTTCTTCCAGCGCACGCAAAGATTCAGCAAAGCAGACAACTTGTAAAGCTCTACCTTCACTGTGCCTCTGCTCACGTTCACTAACTGTTTGGCTTCTCTCTGTACCTGAACTGATCTATCTTAGTCAATAGGAGACATATAGTCATGTGCACTGATTGAAAGAAGGACTTTAATCTGCAAGACAATGTATGTACCAAGGAAACTGTATGCTATTCAGACTTAGACTCACTGCAAATATTTACTCTTTAATCATTTATGCTTGTAGCTTCAATTAGAAAAGAAGAATACATACCTCTTAAACAATTTTCAAAATGTGACAGCAGAAATAATTCAAGGTTACTATGTAAATAAACACAAAAGCAAATCTCATGGCATTGATAATGTAAAAGGAATAGAATTGTCTACATACTTAGAATAACATTGAACATGAAGGGTTGATTCAGAATGGACTTTTACATTACTGTAGTCCCTCTCTGTATCGTGGTTCACTTATTGTGGCCTCACTGTATTGTAGAATTTTTAAAAATATTATATTTAATTATTTATCGTGGATTTTTCACTATATCGCGGGATTTTGTGGTACTGTATATGTATGTTTTAAAAGTTATGTAGGTTTAAGAGTGTAGAATATGTTTAAGAACATAAGTAGTGTTTATAAAAGTGTGGAAAAGGTTAATAAGAGAGAGGGAAAGGTTAATAAGGGGCTGGGAATGGTTTATAAGTGTGTGGGAAGAGTTTATAAAGCCTTAAAATATATATATAAATACTAAAATAAGTATAAGTTCCTACTTCGTGGATTTTCACCTATAGCGGGGGGGTGGGGGGGTCTAGAACTTAATACCCACGAAAAGTGAGGGAGTACTGTATTCTATAAATAACTCATCCAACAATCAAGGTGCTTGCACTCTCAGGGGTTGTGAGGAATACAAAACATAAGTTACATCTATTCTTTGCTTCAAAGGGCTTATAATACAGTTGTAGAAGGAAAAGATACCTGAGAGGGTTCAGAATATTTCATTGCTAAAGCACCTCTGCACTTCTGAGAAATGAATGATTAGTCTGAGCTGGGTTTTAAAAGTACATAATAAAAAGTTGAAATTCTGAAAGTACAAAAATACTGTAAAATTCACTTTAACCAGGTTAATAACTTTTCCCCAAATTTATAACTTTATGCATATTTTATGCAGTCTGTAGAATAATTTAGCTTGCAATACTATATCCTATATTCTTATGAATACTATTAAAAAATACATATTCACATGAGCTACAAAGCTGTAACTCAACATTTCAACACCTATGGCTTTTTAAAAATTATAGAATTTTAGAGCAGATCCTAATAATTTCTGAACTCAAATAGAGCCAAACTCTTCTATTTCCTTTTCCAGAAACTTAAGAAACATCTAAAACATTAAAAATATGATTAATAATTTAGTTCATTAGATTATTCACCTCGTCTGAATTAGCCAGCTTTCTTTCTTTCTAATGGAGAGCTGTGTGACTTCTGATCTTTACATATAAAGCATTTAGAAGAGTTCTTGGCAGGTAGTAAGTGTTCAATAGCTGTCACTGCTATTGCTGCTGCTGTTATTACTGTTATTACTATTACTACTACTACTTTGGCTTCTGCCACTGCTATTACTGCTACTATTAGTACAGCTGAAATTTGCCTACTTTGTGAAACCTACCCATTCAAAACAAATTGTTTATTTCACTCTTTTACTAGCTATATGATCTTGGACAAGTTATTAAACTTTCTCAAACTCATTTCCTCACTTGTAAAATGAAAATAATGGAGTACATGTAGTACCAAAATTGGTTGTGAAGATTAAACATGATTATGCATATTAAATGCTTCATGTAATGTCTAGAGTAACAATTCCCAAAATTTTTGGTTTCATGACTCTTTTATTGTCTTAAAAATATCTTATAAGAACTTTTGTGTAATGGGTTGTATCTATAAATATTTGATATTCAAAAGTAAAACTGAGAATTTTGTTTATTAATTTGTTTAAAAATAATAATAAGCCTTGTTACATGTTATATGAATTATACGTTAACATAAATAATATATTTTATGGAAAAAAACCTATATTTCTCCCTTAAAGAAGTGAGAAGAGTGACATTATTTTCCATTTATACAAATCTCTTTAACACTTGGCTTTAATGGTTATTGCTGTATGTTGTTTCAATTTAAGTATACAAAGAAAATCTGGCCTCACACAGACATATAGTTGGAAAAAAGACAAGTTTTTTAATAGTTTTTTCAGATAACTGTGGATACTTCTCTCTGATATGCTACCAATCTGACAAGTAGCAGTTAGGTTAGTTGAGATGTGGAATCTGAAATGATGTCAATAAACTTTTTATACTCTGTTGCATTAAAATACAGTGGCCTATCTTATACTTTGAATGACTCTTCTATTCCCATAGGATTTTACACCATGCATTGGTCATTTGCAAAGCACTGGTTCACTGAGTTATGCAGAGCTCCATAACACTGACACATTTCATGACACAATATGAAAAAAATCACATTCATTAATAGCACCGCACTCTCACTGGGAAGTCTTCAGGTTTGGGGAAGCTGACAAGTTCACAGTGCCAGACACAGGTCTTCCAAAATCCTAATTTTCACATGAAAGTTCAAATTTCATCATTGGCAACAAATATAGTAAGCTGTTTTTCTTGAAGTGACAGTCTCACTTCATGCATTTTTGAGAAAATGTCTGCCAAATTATTTTTGAATAAATGTGGTTTCCCTGTCAGTTGTCCTTTCAAGTACAAATGGTGTTCCATGAAGAAAAGTGGCTAGTCACACAGGACGACCATCGTGCATGCTCTGGTGCTCATCAGAAGTGCTTTATATTTGTTTTCCATTTTGTCACATACAGCATTGAATCAACGTATACTCAAGGGTCTAGATTTAAGAAAATAATTTTTATTGCGTCACCAAGGAATTCTTAAGTGAAACTAACATTGTTTTCCTATGTCAATGATCAATACAATGATACATTAGTGGCAGATTATGGTGTGACTACTTTGATTCATGTTAAGGCACCAACAATTTTACCCAGTATTGCTTTTGCACCATTGGTGCAAATACTAACACAGTAAAACAAGCAAATATGTCTTAGTATTATTATGAATATTGTTTTGACCTTGTATACCTCCTGAAAAAGTCTCTGGGATCCCAGGGAACCATCAACCACACTGAGAACTGGTTATCAACAGCACAGTATATGCTTTATAAATGTTAACTACTGTTAGAATTAGCTATAGGGGATTTTTAAAAAGTATATTTTATTGATTATGTTGTTACAGTAGTCCCAATTTTTTCCCTTTGCTCCCCTCTGCCCAGTACCCCCATTCCCTCCAGCAGTCCTACCCTCCTTAATTCATGTCCATGGGTCATACATATAAGTTCTTTGGTTTCACCCTTTCCTATATTAGTCTTAACTTCCCCCTCTCTATTTTGTACCAACCAATTATGCTTCTTAGTCCCTGCACCATTTCCCCAATTTCTTCTCCTTCCCTCTCCCAGCTGATAACCCTTCAAATGATCCCCATACCTATGATTCTGTTCCTATTCTGGTTTGCTTAGTTGGATTTTGTTTTTATTTTTTTAGATTCTGTTGTTGATAGTTGTGACTTTGTTGTTATTTTAATGTTCATAATTTTGATCTTCTTTTTCTTAAGTAAGTCCCTTTGACATTTCATATAATAATGGCTTGGTGATGATGAGCTCCTTTAGCTTTACCTTGTCTGGGAAGCACTTTATCTGCCCTTCCATTCTATATGATAGCTTTGCTGGTAGAGCAATCTTGGTTGTAGGTCCTTGCTTTTCATCATCTCGAATACTTCTTGCCAGTCCCTTCTTGCCTGCAAAATCTCTTTTAAGAAATCAGCTGATAGTCTTATAGGCACCTCTTTGTAGGTAACTCTGCTTTTCTCTTGGTGCTTTTAAAATTCTCTCTTTGTCTTTAACCTTTGGCATTTTAATTATGATGTGTCTTGGTATGGTCCTCTTTGGGTCTAGTTTCTTTGGGACTCTCTGTGCTTCCTGGACTTGTATATCTATTTCTTTTGCCAAATTTGAGGAGTTTTCCTTCATTATTTTCTCACATAAAATTTCAACTTCTTGCTTTTTCTCTTCTCCTTCTGGCACCCCTGTGGTTTGGATGTTGGTATGTTTTAAGTTGTCACAGAAATTCCTAAGCCTCTCATCATTTTTTTTAAATTCTTGTTTCCTCATTCTGTACTGGTCGACTGTTTTTTCTTCCTTATGTTGCAAATCATTGATTTCAACTCCGCTTTTCTTCCCTTTACCATTGGTTTTGTGTGGATTTTCCTTCGTTTCACTTAGCATAGCATTCATTTCTTCTCTTATGTGTTTGCTGTACTTAAGCATATCTTTCAAGTCTGTGAGCATCTTTATCACCACTGTTTTGAACTCTGCATCTGTTAGGTTGGCTATCTCCTCATCACTTAGTTCTCCCACTGGAAGCTTGATCCGTTCCCTCTTTTGGGCCATACTTCTCTGTCTCCTCATCTTGAGAGTTTGTGTGTTTGTTTCCCTCTGTTTCTTAGGTAGAGCTATCACTTCTGTTACATTGTTAGGGACGGAGCCTTAGGTATTCATCAGTATAGGGCGACCTGTTTCACCACGTTGTGGCGCTGTGTGTTGGGGAGGGGTCTGAGAGGGAACAATGGCGCTTGCTCAGCACTTGTCCCTGTTCCAGGCACTTCTCCCTATTCACATGGGCCTGGCGCCTCTCTAGCTGATACCCTGGCCATGGTTCCCAGAGTGGGTGCTTCTACAGATATTCTAGGACCATCAGGGCCCTTTAAACAAGTGGACTCTGCTGAGAGACTGGCAATTTCTTCCTCCACTCCAACCCCCACTGGTTCGCACAGTCAAAAGCAATGAGGCTTGACTTTCCCTGGCGCTGGAATGGTGAGCTGTGCAGTCTGGTCTGGTGCTGGTGCTGGTGCTGGGAGTGCTCCCCAGTTGTCCCTCCCTACTTTTTAAAGCATGTGGCTGCACTTTCCGCTGGCCAACCACTGCTCCTGCTCCTGCCACCACCATACCATGTCTTCTCTGCCCCAGCTCCACCCCTCCTGCCTGTCTGGATGAGTATTTCTTCTTTATATCTTTATATGTTGGACTTCCATGCAGCTTAATTTTCTGGAACTTCTGGTTGTCTCTAGTTTCGAGGTAGTTGTATTCCTTCTTAGTTGTGGAGGGAGACTCAGCATGTCTGTCCAGGCCTCCATTTTGGCCGGAAGTCCGGGTAGAGATTGCTTTTTTTTTTTTTTAATTAAAACTCTTGATTACATGTCCTATGATATACACATGAATATATGCAGAAATGGAAACAGACACCTCCCCATACCATTTTTGTTCTTTTTTCATTTTGCTTTATAGTTAGATGTATACCCAACCACCAGACATTAAGACCCCAAGGACAATGTTAATACTTTATCTAAATACTTGTTAAACAAATGATAAATGAACAAATGAACAAACTCAAATAAGTCCATTCTAGCTTTTAAGCAACTCAGTGGAAGACAGAGATTGAAGTGGTAGATAGTTTATTTTTGTTTGTTTACTTTTAAGGTAGGCATCTCAACTATAGCACTCTTGTTTAGAAAATTAAATCTGTATGATAATCAGCCAAGGGTACCTTTTATGGGAAAAAACAGTGACGTTTTCCCTATTATATAGAGGAAACATGTTAATTATAGAAAATACTGTAGGAAGGAAGGAAGGAAGAAAAGAAGGAAAGGAGGGGGGCGGAGGGATAAACTACCATGAATTCCACCATCTAGAAATAACATTATGCAAATTTTGGTATCTTTTTTTCTATGCAGATTCATTACCTCCTGTTTTATTATCCTTTTTTCATCTAACATTGTATCATAAATGTCCTTCTATATCATTATACATCCTTCTTTAATGTAACTTTTAATATGTACATGTCATATATTATTTGGTTGTGCTTCAGAAATAATTGGTTACGTGGATTTTCTTTGGCTTTTACTTTTTTCTGTGCTACTCCTGTCCCATGTTATTGTCATCCAGAAAAACTATGAATCAGCAGTAGCACAGAATAAAACTAAGTAAACACAAAAGCTCTACTGAGCATTTTTACCTTTCTGTCATTCTCACAAGCACCATGGCAATGAATAATACACCCACAGCAGAAACAGTCTTGGAAACAAGAAAGAAATAAAAAATTAGAACACCCCCAAATAAGATATTTTAAGATGTATCTAGAGAGAAGTAAGCCTTGATCATGTAGCCAAGAAGAAGGGATTCCCCTCTTGGGAAGCTGAATATGGAAAGGGCTCAGTGATGAGATGTGTGGTAAACTGTTCAGCTGGTTCATTGAAAAGTGACCTCAGAAGCTGCAGGGAATGAAGGAGCAGAAACATAAAGACTACAATAAGTAGGAGTTGAAGTATAAAGAAGTCTGTTACTGCATTGCTGGGAGGGACATTTCGGTGGAGGTTAAGGGCACCCCATTCTAAATTCAGTTTCAGTTCTTTGAAAGATACATATCAATCTTGAACCTTCTCCTCAACTTAAAAGATAGTATGGTCAGCTATGCATAAAAGAAACATCAAACTAAGAACACTAAGAACATTACCAAAGAGAGAAAGTCAACAGGCAACAGAGTGAGATTGTAAAAAAGGAAGAGGAAGTGAAACTGGATGCCCCTAAAAAGAAACTGCATGCATTTCTTTCTCTCTTTCTCTCTCTCTCTCTCTCTCTCTCTCTCTCTCTCTCTCTCTCTCTCTCTCAAATATCCAGCCATGTACTATGAAAAATAGAGACATTTATTGAAGAATATACAAAAAGCATTGTACCTAGGACAATGACGCCTTCAAAGTAGGCACCTTGGGACCTCACACAATTCTCCCAGCATCTATTCCACTGTTCAAAACACACTGCAAAATCCTTTTTTGGGATCGCCATAAGCTGCTCTGTTGTATTTTCCTGAATCTCATTGATGGTCTGAAAGCTCTTTTTGGGAAAAGCCAGAAGTCACAGGGCACCAAATCTGGTTCATTGGAAGCGGTTAGCAACTGCAGCACGATGTTCCTTCTGCTTGGTAACAGAAACCGCAGAACAAATTTTGCCATGACACATTTCATGCCAAGATCCTGCGTCAAAATCTTGGACACAGATTTTGGAATCCCCAGATCAGCTTCTAGTTCTCACACTGTCACTCAACCTATCTTTGTTCATTGCAGCCCATACACATTCAACGTTCTCAAGTGTTCTGCTTGTTGCAGGCCTCCCAGAATGTAGATCACTTTCAACAGAATCTTGGTCATCTCAGAAGCATCTGTGCCACACTTTAATTTCTGCTGCACTCATTGCATCCTCTCCGATAGCCTTCTGAATCATCTGAATAGTTTCTGGCAGAGGAATGTTCAAGCTTAATACAAAATTTGATACAGATTCATTGCTCTACTCACTCAGTCATTTTTAATGTGACAGCCACACAGTACACATGCTCACTCAAAAGTGTCTACTGCTCCCACTGACTAGTACATGAAGTCATCATTGTTCATGCATGCACCTTCCAGTCCACTCTCCTTGGCTGCCAGGTTACACTGATGTTGTGCAAACTGTTCTTGTTATATTAATAATGGCTGGACTTTTTCCAGACAGGCCCTATATGTGTGTATGTGTGTGTATACACACACAGACACACACACACACATAATGCTTCACCAAAGTACCTAATATATATTTTCCTAAGTACATACTTTAAATATATACCATATAAAGTATATACTTTATACACTCTACATATATCCTATAAAATATACTATATATGTACTATATATACTTTACCTGTATTATATAAATACAATCACATGTATTTTAAATTTAAATTTATATACTATTCTATATTCTAATTTATACAATAAATCAGAAAGGTTGAGGAGATCATTTCTCTACCCAACATCGTTCAGTGGCTTAACTAAGATTCAGAGTTCCAAGGTCTATTTTCTCAGCTTTTTCAATAAAGTGTGTAAAAAATTCTAACTTTTCAGACCAGCATTCTACATCATTAATTTACACTCCCCCATTCCATTATTCCTTCAAGATCATTTACCCAACTAAATCTTTCCACTCCACCTAAGCCAATCTCTCTACAAATTTTTGAACACATCTTGCTAAGTTCTGCCTCCAAGTTAATTGCCCATAAAACTCCTCAAGATGTTTGCCCATCTTTCTACTATTAGTTCCTTCAACCTAGAATAAAATGAACTTGCCTCCTCCAAGTGTTACTTAAATAATTCCACTTGTTTTGATCATTCATATGAGTCATTTTAAAGAAAATAGTTTATTCTAATAATCATTGATGTATTGCTCTCAAGTTGTTTTTACTGAGGTCTTCTTTATTCCTTTCCTGAATTGTAAGTTTCTTGAGGGCAAACACAATGGCTCCTTTTTTTTTCCCCAAGAAAAGTGAAGATAGAAAAAGAGAGAACATGGAGAAGGGATGAGAAAAGAAGAGAAACAGAAACTAAATTTGTAAGATTCTAATATACATAATGAAAATAATGACATGAAGTTGCTTTGTGAAAGTCATATTGACATGATTAAGTCTAATCCTAATTAGCACTCGAGTTAAGATTGTGATCTAACCCTTTTCAATCCTGTTCAATGCTCTATTTTTTCTAATTCTACCTTTTCTAATTGCTATTTCTAATAAGTGATTTTAAATCTAATGACCACTCTGTTTACAATTGCAGCTCAGCCCATCTCCCTTACCTGCTTCACTTTTTCTTTTTTTTATACATTTATCACCTTTTAACACAATAAATCATTTAATTACTTATTGCATTTTTTTTTTTCATTATTGTCTCCCAACCCTATTCTAACTCCAAGGAAGCTGCATGATGGAAGGTATCTTCATCTGTTTTGTTCCCGGATGTAACTCCAGCCCCTGAAGCAGTATCTCACACAGAATAGGTGCTCAGCAAACTCACTGAATGATCAAAGCTCTCTGCAAGTGTCAAATATATAGACTGGAAATTTTCACAAATATAATAGTCACAGTGATGAATGGAAACATTGATCCCTAATTAATGCTGTATACCAGCATTATCAACCACCACAAAGGTGCCTGATTTAGACCCCAGCTAGATTAAAAACCATGATGAAACAATGCTAAAGAGAGTCAAGCAGAACTTTACACAGGATGTGGCAAGTGTGGACTTCACCACAGGTCCCCTGCAGGGTTAGGTGTTAACCAAATAAAATGGTGATAAGGGGTGACAGGTGGCCAATCTGGCTCAGAGACCTTAACTACTCCTGTTCCACCTCAGAGTGAAAGCCACAAAGTGCCCATAAAAGGGGACTTGCTGTCTCAGGAAAGCTCTTCAGGCAAGTCTCATGTTTCTTTTCCAGCTGGCTGACTTGGTGTAGGCTCTCTGCTTCCAACCCAGTTGTCATGCCATGTCCTGTCTCTTCTTTTTTTATTGTTGGTTATTACAGTTGTCCCAATTTTTCCCCATTGCTCTCCCCTGCCCTGCCTACCTCCCCCTCTCCCACAGTCAGTCCCCACCCTGCTGTCCATGTCCATGGGTCATTTATACTTGTTCCTAGACCAGACCCTTCCCCTTCTTCCCCCCTTCGCCCCCTCCCCTCTCCCCTCTGGTCACTGTCAGTCTGTTCCTTGTTTACATGCCTCTGTTTCTATTTTGCTCATTTATTTGTTTTGTTCATTAGGTTCCTGTATTAGGTGATATCATATGTTATTTTTCTTTCTTTGCCTGGCTTATTTCACTTAGCATAATACTCTCCAGTTCCATCCATGCTGTCACAAAAGGTAGGAGTTACTTCTTTCTTTCTGCTGCATAGTATTTCATTGTGTAAATGCACCACAGTTTTTTGATCCACTCATCTACAGATGGGCACTTAGGCTGTTTCCAGCACTTAGCTGTTGTAAATAGCACTGCTATGAACGCGGGGGTACACAGGTTCTTTTGAATTGGTGTTTCCGCCTCTTCTGATGAAGCATCTGATTCAGTAGGCCTCTTTGATTCACAAACTAATTATCTTTGGGACCCCTGTGGCTCTGCCACAGTCCCTTGCCAGTCTAGGAGAGAAGTTTGTATAGCTTTTAAAAGACATGAGTTGCAAGCCCTGGCCGGGCTGCTCAGTTAGTTAGTGTCGTCCCAATAAGCCAAGGTTGGGGCTTCACTCTCCAGTCAGGGCACACACAAGAAGCAACCAATAAATGTATCAATAATAAGTGGAACAACAAATTGATGTTTCTCTCTCTTTAAAATCAATAAATAAAAATGTTTAAAAGAATATATGACTTGCAGACAACCACCTTCAGAAAAATATCTGAAAAACAGTCTTGCCACAATCTCAGTAATTTCTCTCAGGGTATCCAGAGCAGTGGATTCAGCAAGTACAGATCCTGATAGTGGCTTTACACCTTCAATATGACTGACCTAAGAAAAACTTGATTCTCTGGACCTAAGTTTCCTGTTTTTCAAAATAGGCAAACCTTCTCTAGGTTGTGCACATAGGCTCCTTTTCTAATCTCTAGAGCTAGAAAAATTCAACTTGAGCTTTAAAATGTTGGCTGTGTCCAAAACACTAGCTCAGTCTCAAAAGCTAATAATATTCATGTAATGTATCGGCAAGTCCCAAAGAAAATATCTTCATTGCACCTGGAAAAAATGTGGGTTTTGGAGGCAGATAGACCTGAATTAGTTAGTATAGCCACTTTTCAAGCTTTTTCCATGACCTTGGTAAGTTACTTTTCCTCATCTATAAAACAAGTAATAAATATTCACAAACTTGTAGTAAGGATTAAAATCGATAGTGTATGTAAAGTGGTTGGTATAGCTTGGTATACTTTTGGTGCTTAAGGGCTAATATGTATATTATTAATATTTACACTAGACATGGTCTAATATATTCTCTCCTGAGACTAGCACTGGGGTCATAGAGAACTGGGCTACTTTCCTTGAAGTAGCCATGTTGTCACTTATTTTCCATCTCAGTAACTTGTGTAAATTGCAGAAGCCAAACTTTTTACACCTATAGATACTATAGATGATTAAGTACAACCAAGAGTTAAGGATAAAAGACATAACGAAAAGCATGCAAAAAATGGGAGAGCAAAGATGGATGAAAATAATTATTATATTACAGAAACTAGGAAGGAAACTAAAATGATTTGTTCTATAGACTTGCCCCTCTTGGCATAAAATTTGTATCTCACTTGAAGACCAGCTTGTTCAATGATAGCCCCTGACTGGACTGCAATGGCTGCCCTTCACAGTTCTTATGTCATGATTCATATGCTATTCCAGCTCTTTTTGACTGCCTGCCATTACTTGTGACAAATTATTGTTCAGTGTATTGTCTGAGTTACTTTTCCAAATGTTTCCATGGCTCATAGATAAATTATCTGATGTATACTATACTGTCTCTCCAACAGTAAATATAGACATTGAGCAGCTCCTCTACAAATTCTATTGTATCTCCAAGGTGGCAACCCAAAATAAGAACCCTCCTAGAACACACAAATAACTTTCACTTGAATACCACAATTAGCTTTGATAACAAGCAATCAAACAAACAACTAAGTAAAAACTGGAAGAAAATCAAAGTGAATAGTTATCTCAGATTGGGAAGGATTCCCCAAAGTAATGGAAGAAATTAAAGTAAAATTAAAAAACAGGTCAGATGATTTGGTGACAAATAAATTCAAATTTTTTAAATCTTAAATAATAACCTGGATAAAAATAAATCAGTAAGCAGAAAAAACTGTTAGAAATATAAGGAGGAACAGTTTTCTTTAGTATGTAATGAGCCTATAGATATTTTAAAAAAACACTAAAGATCTTAATTTAAAAAATGGATAAAGGAGATGAACAAGTCATAGAACTAAGGCTGAGAAATGACTAATAAAGTATTTTAATTTAAAACCTCACCAGTAACCCAATAATTTTGCAATAAAAGTAAGAAATTCTTTTCTGCCGCATCCATCAAATAAATAGAAATGTATTTCAATATTAATACTCATTTGGGGATAGGATGTGGTAAAATGAACAAACTGAGTGAACTCGTGCACTGCTACGTTAGTGCCTTTCTGGAAAGCAAAAGCCTTTGAGCTTTTCTGTAAGATTAAAATTTTTTAAAATAAAAAATTGAAAGATATAAAGAAACAATCCTAATTTTAAAAACCAATGCATATATTTTAATTGAAATATAATTGGCATAACCTTAATTAGTTTCAGGTGTACAACAGAATGATTCAATATTTGTGTATATTGCAAAATGATCACCATGATAAGTCTAGTTAACATTCATTACTCTGCATAGTTACAATTTTTTCTTGTGACAAAACTTTCAGCATCTATTCTCTTAGCAACTTTCAAATATACGATGCAATATTATTAACTAATCACCTTGCTGTACATTTCTGCATATATATTTTTAAAGTTGTAAATCTAACCATTCTTTTAAAAGGATCTAATTTTTCCTCTAAAGCAGCAATTCTCAAAGTGTGGTCTGTGGACCATCAGTATCATCTGGAAACATGTTAGAAATGCAAATTCTCGTGCTCACCCAGATTTACTGATCGTGAAACATGGGGGCGGTGTTTGTTTTAACAAGCCCTCCTGGTGGTGCTGATGCACACTAAAGTCTGAGAACCACTGCTCTAAAGTTACAGAAACTATCACGGGTAGAAGAATGTGTTAAATAACTCCAAAAGAATGCAATCAGATAAAACTAGAGCATGAAAATTCTAGGTGACCAATTCCTCATTTCTTCAAGGAATAACAGGAAGAAGAAAAAAAAAAAGAAAGGAAAAATATTAAAAGTTAAAAGAAACTTAAGAGACAACAACTGATCAAAGTGACCTTATCTGAACCTGTTTCAAACAAATCAACAGTAAAAAGATGTTTTGAGACAGTCAGGAAAAGTCAAACATGACATTAAGGAATTATTTGTTTTATTATACATGAACACTGTTATATGCTTATGATTTTTTCAACAGCCCTTAAAACGTTCTTGTTTGTTAGAGATTTTCTTAAACTCTTTTAAAAACAGATAAAGACAAATGGCAAAATGTTAGCTACTAAAAAGTCTAGATGATTAAAATGGAAGTTACACTATTCTTTCCACATCTCTGTTCATTTAAAATTTTTCATAGTAAAAAATAAAAACAAACAAAAACTTCAGACCTTTTAGCCAATAATTCCCATTTTAGAAACTTACCTTAGGGAAATATTCAGTCTCAGAAAAAATTTATTTCTAAAGATCTTCATTACAGCATTATTTATACTATAAAATGCTAGAAACAACCCAAACATCCAAACATAAGAAACATGTATAATAAATTA
Source organism: Furipterus horrens (assembly GCF_987537825.1). Classification (NCBI taxonomy): domain Eukaryota; kingdom Metazoa; phylum Chordata; class Mammalia; order Chiroptera; family Furipteridae; genus Furipterus; species Furipterus horrens. The sequence goes on from NW_028327173.1 coordinate 45,230,708, forward strand.
TGAGATTTTCATAGAATAGAATAGAATACAACTATTAGAAATGTTATATTTAAAAAAGCAAGTTACAAAGCACATATAATATAATTCCTTTTTGTAAAAATAAGTATATGCATAGAAAAAAGACTAGAAGGAACTATATCAAAATGTGAAGGGAGTTGTCTTTGAATATCGAAGTTATGAATCATATATACTTTCTTCTTTGTAACTTTCCAGGTTTTCCAAATTATCTATAACACATATGTACTCTTTTATAATATGAAGATAATTTTAATAAAAACGAAAGTATTTTGTCATAATAATTATGAAAATAAAGTACTATACAGTAAAGCTAAGACTTTCTCTCTTTTTATTTTTAAAGCCTAAGAATCATCTTGGGAATGAGGTATTATTTGAAGAGAGAGAGAGAAAGGGGAGTTACACCTACTGGGTGGAGCACACATTACTTGTACTATTCACTTGACGGTAATTACATATATATTTAGATCGTTATTTTTGTATGTGTATGTACATATTCATTCCACGATATTCAATAAATAATTATTGAGTGACTACTATTTTCCAAGAATTACCAAAATAGGCAAAAATTCCTGACTTCAGAAGCTTACATTCTAGTGGAGGGAAACAGATAAAAAAAATTTTTTTTAAATACTGATGGCATGTGAGATAATAAATGCTAAGGAGAAAAATAAGACAGAGAAGGGAAATAGGGAATGCTAGGTTGTTGGGGGCGGTTCAATTTTCAGTTGTGCAAAGTCCTAATTGAGAAGGTGACATTTAAGAAAGATCCAAAGAGATGAAGAAGTGAACCATGCTGTATCTGGGGCAAGAGGATTTCAGGCAAAGAAAACAGCAAGTATAAATCTCTTAAGGCAGAAGCATGCCTGAGGCATATATTTTGTCTCCCTAACTTGACTGCAATTTATCTGAAAGAATCACGGCATTCACTTGTTTTTTTGCCACAACGCTGATCACAATGCCTAGAGTAGTTCTCAGTAAACATTTATTGGTGATAATGATGCAAAGACTGAAAATGATTAGAATCTATGATATTTCCCTTAAAAATAATTTTTTATCATTTTGTCTCTCATTCTTTACAAAGAAAAACTTTTTAACATAAGATCTATTCAGAGTTTGTTATGTTTCAGGAGGTAAAAATGTTTTCTTCTCCAAAGATATTCAAACAGAACTGTCAGTGGGCAGGGATGTTCTAAAGGAGGTTCAAATATCAGATGGGCTACTGGACTTGATGACCTATTATACTCCCTTCCATTATTCAGTGTTCCACAAATATTATTGAGCAATGAACAAGACCAAAATTCTTACTTTTCTGAATTAAAAATCTTGCAACATCCTAATAGCTGCTATGAACCTAGTGGATTGACTAATAGTGCTGGTTAAAAAAATAAGAACCCCCCCTTGTTAAAAAGTGAACTATTTATAAAGTCATAATCATTATTTACCCATGTATGTGTTCCTTGACTTCTTAAGAGAATATCTTATTCATATTTGAATCTCTAGAACCTGGCATAGTGTTGACCTAAATATATAATCTTGAATAAACTCCAAATTCTTTAGTATTTCTTCAACTCCTTGCCTGACATTTGGTAGTTACTTAATTATTTTGTTGATAGAAAGGTAAGACCATCAAAAATGACAATCACAAATTGAAAATGTATTTACAATTGATTTGTTTTCTTTTTACATTAAACATCAGCCTGAGGCAATGGTATTGACCTCAAGTTGAATATTGCTTGTAGTGAAATTGCCAAAAGAAGGACCATTTCTTATTTGCTCATAAAAGTGCATTTATGTTTGTTCTTTCAAAACTATTTGTGCACAGTAAGAGTTGCCAATTGTTAAACCAGAGATTTTTAAGTAAGAGGGAAAATATCACAAGATTTTCATGAAAATAGTTTTTGTAAACAAAAGCATAGGGCTAACCAAAGATTAAAGATTAATGTTCACCACAAATGGATTTGTTAGATGAAACTATGTTGCACTAACAAATAGAGCCCCAAAGTTCAAGGAATTTTAAAAGAGAGTTTATCCGTTCTCACGTAACAGTCCAGGGAAAGAATTCAGATAAGAAGTGGCTTGGTTAACAGTCATTGAAGGATCCTGAATGGTAACAGTTCTCCCACCTTCAACACACAGCTTGAAGCAGCTAGAGGAGCTCAAGACCTTCGCCCATTGTCCTTTATAAGATTATAAAGGGTCTTAAGTCTGAGAGCGAGGGATTGTTATTTTTTATTGTTAAAATAATTAATTAATTAATTAACTAATTTTTAAGAAAAAGAAGAAGAATATATGAAAGGGTGAGGCAGGAGAGCTTGTATGTACGACCCATGGGCATGGACTTGGGGAAGGGGGATTGTTGGGGCAGGGCGGGTTCTGGGCGGAGGGGAGCAAAGGGGAAAAATTGGAACTATTGTAACAATATAATCAATAAAATATACTTAAAAAAAAAAAAAAAACACAGCTCCAAGGTTGTCCTGTGTGTTACTATGCATCAGACAGAAGGAGGAAAGGAAAAGAGGAACATGAGTGGAAGGTTTTATGGTCAGACTTGAAAGAGATACATATCACCTCCCCTCAAATTCCACATCACATAACCACACCTATCTATAAGAGGAACAAAAGCATAGTCAGGCTCTGGACCGAGGAAGAAGAGGAGAATGTCTTTTTAGTTCATGTTGGTGATCTCCGCAATTATGGTACTGTAAATGAAACTCTAACTCTCTAAATATTCATTCTCTCCCCCACCCTCAATATTTGCCAGTGTTTAGCCTCTAGTTAAATTTACAGACTGGGAAGAACTCTTTTAGGATGTGTCCCATCATAGTTCATAATTTATGAATAGATTATTTTCCGGAAGTTCACTTGAGAGTTTACTGGAACGTATTTTCTAATAGATTAATCCACAACTTATTATCCTATGTAGACAAACACTATAATACCCACTGAGTTTTGGACTCAGTGTAGAAAAATGAAGTTTCCTCCCTGACTCTTGGGGAAAAGAAACGGGTGACTGAAAAAGCAACTTTTTATCCAACTCCTACTCAACTTGTTACTCCCCTTCCTGTAGGCTCAACCTTCTGACTACGCCAAAACTCCTATTCAGAAATGCTTACCCTCGTGCCCCATCATTACAATCATCGCGGTTGCTGTTCTTTATCTGGATGTTAAAGCAGTAGATTTATATTTTAAACAGTATTTTCAGAGATACATTTGTAATAATAGTTAAGATTTCTTGAACATTTACCATATACCAGAACTACGTCCTTTGAAATCCATTTCACTCATTTATAAAAAGGAGATACTACGTATCTCATGAAGTTACTGTAAAGCTGAAATGAGACAATGCCTATAAATGAGGAAAAAGGACAGTACTTACCAGACATTATTAATTTAATCAATAAATATTCACTATTATGTTCCTAATTTGGTTTTTAATTACTCAGTGATAGGGTGAAAGTGTGAGAAGCTCTAGCTCAGTTCCTTTCTCCACCATCAAACTCCTACCTCTCCAACATACTAAGAAAACCACAAGCACGGTTTTTTGACTGTTGATGTTTATTTTCAATGCTAATGTGCCTGAAGTACTTGTTAAAAACGTACAAATCCCTTTCTGTCAGTCTGCAGTGAGCCCTCCTGCCACTCCAAACAACACCAGGGGCATCATTCACATTGTATTGCATATAAATGGTGCTTCCTGAAGTTTTGCAAATTTGTTGTTCTGAAGTTGAAGCCCAGGAAATTGTATTTTTAACAAATACCAAGGTGATGAATCTCAGAGTGTGCGGACCATTCTAACAGGCAGCCAGAACTGAGACGCACGGAACACACCCAGTGACAGAAACCCCCACTGGATTGCCTCCAACACTACACGCTCCAGCACCAGCCCACGGCCGCCATCACCCTTGCTCCCCACCAGTGGAATCTGCAGAGATGGGGGAAAGGGTTTTCTGGGAAAGAGCAGTTCATCCCTTCCCAGGATCTTGCTCCAAAGTGGAGTACTGAACATATTCCTCACGTAGCCCCAAGTCAGAAAAATCAGAGCAGAATCCACCCTCTTCCTAAAGCCTCCAAAGAAAGCGGCCCAGCTGGACCCGCCACCAGCCATGCAAAGCAATGGCAGTCCTGCTGGGCCACCAAGGGGCCGAGGCAGGAAGGCCACCTCTCCCTTCCCCCTGTGGACCCCAAGAAGAAAGATTCATTTGATGTAAACTGTGAACCCCTAGAAGGAATTTATCTGCTGAGATGGTCTCCCCATGGTCAACCAAAGGCCAAAATTTCAAATTTGAATAAATAGTCCGTCCCGTGCTACAGGAAGAACCTCAGGCTGAACTCTGGGCCCTGCTTGTTTATGCCTCTGAGTCACCACTGCAGGGAAACCCTGGTCTCCTCTTTCTTTTAAAGATTTTACTTATTTATTTTTAGAGAGAAGGGAAGGGAGGGAAAAAGATGGAGAGAAACATCAATGTGTGGTGCCTCTTGCACCTCCCCCTCCCCCCAGGGCCTGGCCCGCAACCCAGACATCTGTCCTGACTGGGAATTGAACCAGCGACCCTTTGGTTTACAGGCTGGCACTCAGTCCATTGAGCCACAGGAACCAGGACTGGTTTCCTCTTTTTACTGGTGAGACTGACACCTGTCCCATCCAATCATAACTGTACAAATAAATTATACCTCGTTTACATAAAATGGACCTAACTGAGAACCTGGGCAAGAACTTCCACTATAAATGGTGGCCTCCCCTTTGTTTCAGTGGAACACAACTTAGGTTGCTACGTGAGCCTGTCCGTCAGGCTGCAGCTCCTTTTTCTCAAATAAATGCCTTTTATTCTTTATTACAGTCTAAAAGGAAAGCAGCAAAGGGTTTGCCGAGCCTGCTGTGGTGAGGCCTATTTCTTTCTGAGCAGTGTCTACACTACTTAGTCATCTCCTTGGCTTGCCCTGCTCTCTTGGTGATGCCCAGACTCCACGTACCTGCACTGGGTCTCCTTCCCTGCCACAAGCTGCTCGTTCATTAAGGCTACTGGCTCCTCCCTACCATTTCTCTAATGATGCACAGCAATTATAATAAAGAAGCTTTCTTCCTTTAAAAAAAAAAGTGTGAGGACCTGAGAAAGAACTTATCTCACAGCTTAGTTCAGTGTCTAAATTGGCTGTAGTCCAATATCAAAAAAATAATATTTTTAAAAGCCATCTAATACAAGCTGACCACAGCTTTGTTATTTAGAACTCTTTTCAGAAGCTGAATTCAGTGGAATAAGACTTTTTACCTATAATTTCCTTCCAAAGGCTTCACAAGTCTCTTCAGACATTATCTCATTAATCCTCAGGACAGATCTGTGAAACAGGTGGCAGACAACGGGCTTTTCATTATAGGTAGCTTGAGGCATGAGAAGGCTTCCTTGTCCCAGGAGACCAGCATCAGTACCTGGATGGGTCTTCTGCAATCTCCCCAGTCTTCATCTATAAGACACTGAGCATCCACTTTCTGGTGCAGGAAATCTTCACCAGTTCTCATATGAGAAAGATTGATCGACAAGTTGTATTCTTTGTCCATTTCATTCATTCACAAATATTTATGAGCTACTACTTAATAGGAAGTAGATAGGTGCTGAATTATAAATGCACAAGTTAGCAACTATGTTCCAAATAAATGACTGTGGGGTCATAAAGAGGAAAGAAAACACATATTAATTAAGCATTAATTATGAAATGCAAAGTATTGTGCTGGTGTCTTTACTTAGATTATCTCTTTTATTCCTTACAGTAACTTAGAGTGATAATGACAGATATCATCATTTAGACCATTTTTTAAATTTTACATTTTTATAATAATTGGGTCACATATCTATAGTTAGTACATACAGCCAGACTTTGAACTGAGATTTATGTGATTCCAAAATTCATGCTTTTTCCACAGTCTTTACCCTTGAGGAGTATACAACCCAATAATAAAGATAAGTACACAAATGACTTTAATATAATAATAATGATAACAGTTAACATTTGTTGAGCACTTGGCTAACTTATTATGTTCCAGGCATCGAACCAAGCACTTTATATAGATTTTTTCAAGTAATCTTCACATCAACTCTTATCGACTTCTTTTAAAATTTTATTCTCTCTCAAGTATTAATTATCCCCAAGTATAGATGAAGAGAATTCTGAGACTTAGAGAGGTCAAATAACTTACCTGAGGGACAAGAGGGAGTTGGCTTGTTATACAGGGTCCCAAGAAGTAAATATAAGACCAAAGGTCACAAGCTTCAGAGAGATAACTTTTGCTTAAAAAATGAAGAAGGTAACTACTGACAGAGAGATCCAAGTGTTGCCTCTGGAGGGAGCGAAGTCCCCTTCAAGAGAGTTTAAACAGCAAATTGCCACTTCAAAGGCACATTATAAAATGGATATTATGTCAAGAATGTTCTCTGTCCCACCACACCCTACTCCCACTTCAACTTCGGCACATTCTTCAGATTTCAACCTAAATATCACTTCCTCAGAACCATCTTTCCAGATCTTCCACACTAAGAGCCTCCATTATACATCAATTTAGCTCCCTGTCCTTCTCCTTCATAACACTTTTAACTGCAGTAAAATAACTAATTATGGAACTAATTATGGAATGTAAGTTCTTATAGGGCAAAGACTATGTGAGTCTTGTTCCTGGATATTTACCCACCTGGCCTCTACCAGCACCTGGCACATGCCAGATGCTCAATAAATATTTGTTCACTGAATGAATAAATAATTCTTGAAAAGTGATAGGACCTGATGTGGATTCTCAGAACTGACCCAACTGAAGATGACATTAACATTTAAGAGCCCCTCATGTCCGTGGAGCTTTTCATACACCCGTTAAAGCATCCACCTCATTGCACCCATTCACACTGTCCCTTTGTTTGCGTGCATCTCAGTGTCAAACCTCATCCACACGGGTCCATCCTTATGTTGGACACTGTGTGGCAACAAATAGCATTCATTTTCAATACCCTTGGCTCCTCTGCACCAGTTCATTTCATGTTCATCCATGGGCTTTGGCCTGCCTATCTCCCTTGTCCATCTGTTTGGACAGCAAAGTGCCTGCCTGTGGGTGGTTAGACTCTTGGCATGGGATAGAGTCTCCAAACAATGTAAGAGGTTTACATGGGCAAATGCACTGCATAATCAGAGATATCTGTCTTGTGGGGAGGGTCTTCATATGCCCCCTTTACACTTGATTATACCTGGAGAAATGTGGATGCCCAAACCAAAACAAGATCAAAATCTCAAAAGGAAAATAAAAAATAGTTACAAAGCATTTGTTTGACAAACCTAACTGACAGTGCATTCTGCACTGGGCAACGGTGGGTAAGTGCTAATAATACACGAATTGCAAAACCAAGGAAGAGCACTGTGTTGACTGTGGCATATATAGGAAGTTATAGGAGCACAGTGAAGGGATGAGAATGCTTACCAGATCTGGAGTCAATATATACACCCAGAAAACAGTGCTAGGAGTTTTCTGCACTCTGTGTTATATCAGGAAACAGAGGAGAAAAATGAACTGCAACAGAGAGAGAACAGCTAAACCCAGAATACAAGATGTGGCCATGCCAATCAGTGGCAAGCAGGCAAATGAGCAGGCTCAGCAAGGGCTATGCCAAGGAGAAGCAGTCTCTTTCGTTTAAGATAAAAATAAACATTTTCATTCCAGTTCTTTAGGATAAAAGAAACAGGGTAATGTACATTATGAGAAAAGGTGAAGTGTGTTCTATGGAGTTATGCCTCCTTCCAAGAATAGTGTCAATACTTACATATATGTCCAGATAAGGGTACACACACACACATACACACTCACCACATGGCAAAACTACATTGTCTGCTATGCGGCAACATTTCATAGAATTCTAAGATGTGAATGAGCCAATTACTATGCCATGTATAGTTCTGGCAAAAAATATCTGTTATTTCAATGGTGTTGAAGGAGATAGGGAACTTTGGATGTGAATCCTCTGCATGAAAACACAGTTCCTAAATGGGAGAGGTGGGTATAAAAAGGAGGGAAATAAAAATGGGAATGAAGCAAGTGATAAGCAAAAATCATAAAGGAGAGGAAAAAAAATAATCTTATAACAAAGACTAGAAAAACAAAAGCTGGAATAAGGAGAAAATAAAGCCTTCACCTTCCTGATGCTTTTGTTTTTCAAAGGGAAACATGCAACACTTATAATAAACAAGTAAATTAGTAAATGAATTCTATAATGTTCAAACAGTGATAAAAAAAAAGGGGGGGGGGGTCTTGGGATGGCAGCTCCAGCAAATGGTGAGGGAATCCCTATCTGTAGAGGTGACGTTTGAGCTGAGACCTGAATGGTGAGGCATGAGCCGTGTAAATATCTAGGGAAAGGGCAGAACAGGCAGGAAGAAGAGAAAGTGTAAAGGCCCTGAGGCAGGAAAATCTTTCCTCTGTGCAGAGACCAGTAAGGCCAATGCGTCTGGAACACAGTGAACAAGGGGAATGTGGTAAAAGACAAGGTTGGAGAGAGTTAGGCAGAAGGCCGTAGGGAAAAGCCTTGGGTTTTATGACAAGTAAAATGGGAAGCCATCGGAGGACTGAAAATAAGAAAGTAACGAGATATGATATTCATTTTTGAAAGATCATGCTGTCCGTTGTGAGAAAAATAAAGTGGGTACAGGGGGCAAGAGTAGAAACAAAGAGATCTGTTCTAAATGTAATGCAATAGTACATACAGGTAAGGAAAGGTGAGGGAAGGTGGTGAGAAATGGTCAGATTTAGAGTACATCTCAAATATACTTTGTGTTCTTAACCACCACGCCAAATTTTCCATTCATTACACATTATTTTATACTCTTTATTAGGCTCTTATTTTTGTCTTATTCCCTGAGATTGTAGTAACTGTAATTTATTTATAGAATTCCATATAGAATTATTAATTCACTTAGTAAATATTTATGGGCACCTATTATATCCCAGGTGCTACAGTACTCCTTTTTTAAAAATACTTGTTTTATTTTATAGTTGTGTCTCTTCTTGCTGCATATGTGTTATTTATACACATGATTTCTTTTGCTTATTTTCTATACCTAAAATTTTTATTTTGAACAAATAGCTTTCTCTCTCTCTCTCTCTCTCTCTCTCTCTCTCTCTCTCTCTCTCTCTCATTTTGTATATGTTCTCTTGGCTTTTTTATTTCTTTTTCAAATGTTCTTTATTTTACACAGTAGTTCTGAGGTAGATGAGAATTACAAAGTACTTTTTTTCCACAAAATACATATTAATATAACAATCTTTTATGGTGATGCATGCAGGTATTATTAATGCCATTTCACAGATGAGCAAAGTGAGGCTTAGGAGGTTAAATGACTTGCCCACAGTCACAGAGCCAGGCAGAGGATACACTGAGGAGAGTAGCAGGCTCGAGGTTCCCTGACTCCTAAATCAATGCTGTTCTACAGCACTGCCGTGTATCCTCTATCGTCCCTGTGTGAGTCCATAGGCATTGCACCCTGGATTGCGGGTGCTTATGCAGAGGTGATGGATACCCCTGTGAAGGTGAGGACTGCAAGGCTCTCTCTAACTATTATTAATGCTTTGATTCTTCTGCTTGTGTAGTCTGTGTAGTTCCCACTATGCCATAGGGTACCTTAGACCTATCCTATGTAGATTTTATCAAAACAAAAGTTAGAAAAGACTAGGCCTCTCTCTCTCTCCCTCTCTATCTTTATCTCCCTGTCTCTCTTTTTGCATTTAGACAGGCTAGTTGTGATTCAATTCAAGAAATTGTTATCAGGTGCCTACCATGTGCCATATGTATTGAAAAAAAAATCCTACATAATATTATATAAATGGAAGCTGTTATTATCACTATCTAGTTGGAGAGACAAAATATAAAAGATAAAAGTGTAAGATCATAAAAGAATATATAATAAGTGAACTAATCTAGCAGAGTGATTAATAATACAATATTCATTGACCTTTTTAAGGGTCGGGGGATAGAGAGGTGAACAAGACAAAACGGTTCCTGCTCTCATGAAGTTTCTACTCTAGCCTACTGTCATAACTGCTATTCTCGCCTCAATAGCCTTGGAGATGTCATAAGGTTCTGCATAACTAATAATAGTTGCTAACACTTACCAGATGCTTACTAAAATTAGCTTATTGATCCTCACAACAATGGTCTAAAATAGGTAGCATTATTATTAACTACAAAGTTTATATGATTCTAGAGACCGTTGGAAAAAGAGAGACTGCAACACTACAAATACAGAATTAGGCACAGGGCCTCGGAAGGGGCCCATTCAAGACTTGCACTTTAACAGCTTCACGGTAAATCTGCCTTTAGTTTCAAGGTAAGCACATCTCATCCACTATGCAATAGCTTAAGCATGGAGTCTGTAATTTAAAACAATGAATGTCCCAATCAAAATACCTCAAAGGTGGTTAAGTGAAGGGAGCAAGAAAATAAGCATTACCGTTTTCAGCTGTGAAACCCTAGATTAGGTTTTTGGTGCTCCATTTCAGGTCAGTGAGCCATCATAAAGCAGCTATGTGCTCAGCATTGTGTTACCCCGCAGGGGGTATAAAAATGGGTTTAAAATCATAGATAGGTGATAGATAGATGATGGATAGATAGATCTGCTTTCAAGGACTGTTTGTGTATCCAGCACTGTGTAAATGCAAAAGGAGATCAATATGACAGCAGTACTCACCCATGAAGAATTTAAAAGATTAAAAATACTTAATAAACACTTCCTGTCTACTATGTAACTGGCATTGCTGTAAGTGGATTACAACTGATGGGGTAGCTACTAATATTTCCATCATCCCTATTTTACAGATGGAGAAACTGACCAGAGAGTAGGAAAGCTTAGTTCTACAATCATCTCTAATTTACAGATGAAGAAACTGACCAGCGAGTAGAATATGCTAATTCTTGAGCCATATTCTTAACCACTCTACTGTTCTTCTTCTCCAATCTTCTTAGAAGTGCTAAGACTGAAAACAAACCACTTAAGATCTAAAGCTTCTAGACTCCCCTCAGTTGCCATCTTTGCCCTAAGGCTTTCCCTGCCCAACCCAGATGGGCCCCTCCACATTTGTAGCCTTTCGTATTCTGCTTGCTCACAGACAGATTAATGAGTCACTGGTTGCCTCTCTTCTCAGACCATGAGCTTCTCTAAGGCATGTGTCTCCAGCACCAAGTAGGTATAGGATAAATTCTTGAGGAATCAATAATAAATGAGCCATGTGTATCAGAATATGGTCAAGTGGTCTGTTGATTCTGTGGAAAACGACTTACCCACCATAGGTTTTAGATGGGACTTGAGCATGAAAGTAAGATTTAGAAAAGTGCAGAGAGAAAGAAATGGACATTTCAGGTGAGGGCAACAGCCTGGGCAAAAGAGGAGCAGTGGGAACGATCGTGGCATGAAAAGTGAGTTAGTTTCCTATTGCTTCTGTAATGAATCACCACAAACTTAATGGTTTAAAACAATACAAATTTTTTGTCTCCTACTTCTGAAGGTCAGAAGTTCATAAAATGGAGGTGCCAGCAGAGCCATGTGCCTTCTGCAGGCTTCAGAGAAGAATCTGTTTTCTTACCTTTTCAGCTTCTGAATGCCTGGGCTCCTGGCCCTTTCCTCACATCACTCCACCTTCCTGCTTTCACTGTCACATCTCCTGCTGCTGACTCTGATGCTCCTGCCTCCCTCTAATAAGGACCCTTGTGATTATATTGCTGGGCCCACAGGGATAATCCAGCATCATCTCCTTAACATAATCATATCTGCAAAGGCCCTTTTTAAGCTAACATAGTTACAGGTTTCCCAGGTGCTGGGGACTAGGACATAGACGTCTTTGGAAGGCTATTATCCAGCCTATCACAAGGTAACAGTGAAGAAGAGAGTCCAGACTGAAGGTCTATTCCCTATAACATCATAGGCTGAATGGATAAAGAGTGGCCAGGCTTCTTTCTAGACTCAGGGATCTGGACTTGTTCTACTAGGAATAGAGAGTTATTATAGAGTGTTAAAAGCATCAAGTCATTAAGAATATGATATTTTTATAAGATTTATTTGGCCACTGTGTTACTTGCTTCAGCTGAAGCCATCTTTTTTTTTTTTTAACATAATAACTAGTTGTGAGTAGGATTTTATTGTCATATACACTTTTACATATAAGCCTATTTGGTAGGTACGCTTATCTCCATTTTAAGGATGAGGAAACTGTGTTTAGGTAGTTTCAATTATTTTTTTCAAGGAATATATATATATTTAAACACATGGCCAAACCAAGCCACATAATTTCAGGAGGCATCTAGTGCAGTGGTTGAAGTATAAATGGCTTTGGAAGCTGAATTGAGTTCAAATATTAACTCTTCCCTTTACTAGCTAAGTGACTTTGACCAAGTTAACACACTTTCCTAAACTTCATTTCCTTTTTCTCTAAAATGAGGCTAATAATAGTTCCTACTTCACAGGTTTTGTGAGGATTAAGATGATGCTAATAAGTCAGTAAACAGTAGTTATTATTTTATAAATCCCATCCCCTTTCCGTAACATCAAACTCAGATGAGACCTTCTGAGATCATATTTTTAAGTCCGTTTACCTTTCAACATGGGAAGATCCAAAATCTGAATATAAAAGAAGCTATTAAGAGAAGTTTCACAATATCTTCTAGTACATAAGCATTCCAGTTCTTCCCAATTAAAAAAAAATTAACTGTCTTCATAATGTGTATTAGTGCCCTAAAAGCATGTTAATAATTTTAATTCCACCTCTCAATTGTTTTCAGTGTAATTTCCCATACACCCTAATTTCTTCTGCAAAGGTATGATTTTGTTCAACTGAGTTATTTGTGAAAGACCAAGTAAAATCGATGTAGTTTTGCAGTCCATCAACATAGACTGATTTGTTGAACTTCAGTGGACAAGTAAGCATTTGCCAAGTGGTCTGAATTAACCTTTACTTTGTGCGCATTTCTAAGAGGAATGAATGAACCCAGTGGCCTGCTGGCCTGAGAGCCTCTACCTGGTGTCTAGCACCCAGAGATGTTTCCTGGCTGACCTTCTGGAGAACGTCCAACCCTGAGAAAAATGGAATCCAAAAGGAAACACAGAATGAGGCTCCATGTTCCCAGAGATTATACCACATTGGTCATTGGAATTAAATATATTCATACCCATCAGCTCCATGCTCTGTCACACAAAATATTAAAGTGAAATTCAGGGAGATCAGTTTGAAGCAATCCTTCCTCTTCTTGAAAATCACATTTAGCTACTGGGAATGCTGATACTCCCTTTGTAGCTTACTCGGGGAGCGTTGATCAGTGAGGCAGCTAAGCCAACCATGGCTGCATTCACAGGTGACCGTTCTGTCTGCCTGCCTTCCCAGAGACACAAGAGACAAAACCAAACTGATAGAGAGGAGCTGGCATTGCCAAGTCACACAAGAGAGTGGCCCAGGCCAGGCTTCTGTTTTTATGGCCAGGAACATTCGGCCTTCAGCAGCCCAGCCTCTGAATTCACAAGCTTCTCTTACATTGCAAACCACAATTCTGAAAAAATAAAAGGGGATTTCAAGCAGAAAAAGAGACTACAAATAAGGATCATGCAACAACAATCACCAAAAAATAAACCCTGGCAGCCACCACGGCAAGCAGGCCTGGTGAATGCCAGTCTTGCCTTCTCAATTCCTGCTCCAATCAGTAGCACAACAAATTATCTAGTTTCCAAAATCCAGTGGGCTCTGACCACAGACACTGGAGAGCAAGCTGCATTTAAATTTGAAAAGCTGTTACTCATAGAACCCTGCTGGCAGGCACAAAAAAAGTACTTTTTACATATAAAAAGCATTTTGGCAAATTTGGCTGTTTTGTACTGCTAAGTTACACAATGTTGTTTACAAACAACAACAAAAACAAATTAACACCCACCTCCCCATTTAAAAAATGCACCTGCTGGTCCCTTCATAATTTTTAGATTCTCTACAGAAATCAGGGAATTGAAGAAAGAAAAATAATCTCATTCTGATACTCTTAAAAGCACCTTCTTTTAAAGCAATACATGAAAGTATTTTTTTTGAGTCAAAATCAAAATAAACTGTTAGGCTCATAGCATATGTATAGTAATGTGAGTTATTTCTCACTTCTTTAGATGTATACTTTTTTCCCCCCATTTAGCCTGTTTTTTACAGTTCAATAAATATTTTTCCAAGCTCCACTTGCCAAACAAAAGAGTTTAGCCTCAGTGTTACTCCTCTGACAAATATCCTTATGGTCTTGCACATGTGAGAGCCATTGATAAACAAATTAAAATTCTGTCCCAGCTCAGAGCTCAGCTGGCCCATTTTATCTTGCAGTATGGGTTTGTAAAGGTCTGGATGTCTGTCATCCTCCCCTAACCTTGTCTTTGTCAAAGGGATACAAAAGCCTGCCCGCTCGGGGCCCTTACGATACTGATTAGTGTGAGTGACAAAGTGGTGCTGCAAGTCCACTCAGCCTTTCATAATAAATCTATCAAAGAGTAATAGAATTCCATCAATCCTGCATCATCCCTGAGGGTCGCTGGGCTGGGATGGAAAGTGTGTTCCGTTGGGATTGTACAACTGTTATTATTCAATTACACTCTTTTCTTCCTAGTTAAAGACCATGATATCATTATCACTTAATGAATACATATAATTGGATCTGGACTCTATGTTTGGCTGATGAATACCACTCACTATTCATTCAGTCTCAGCTCATCTTCTGACCATTTATTATAGACTTTTGGCTGAAAACCATGATGACAAAGGGAATTTGAAATTAGCTGTGATTTTATTCAATGCTCAGTTAGACACAAAGACAAAATAAAATTTTGATGCCTAAATGAGTTGAGAATGGATTAAGAAGTTTTGCCTAACTCAGCAGTCTCTGATTTACCCACACTGAATACACACACAATATCCACAGACCACAATCTCACACACACACACACACACAGTTAGCAACAAAACTGTTCTAATAGTTTAATAACTTCTAAAAGTAGAGTGCTATTTTAAACCCTGAATTTTTTTTAATGTAATGAGAGACAATTTTGTATTTTAGTCTCATTTAAAAAAGTAAAACATGGATTAGCTGTAAAAGTGTCATCATACACACACTTCCACTCACACACATACATTAAAATGGAGTCAGTTCTACCCACCAAACACAATTTTATGATTAAATAACATTTAAATTTGACAAAGCAAAAGTGCTTCCAATACAGTATATTTATTACAGCTAATATCAAGTCCATCATTAAGTTTCATCATACAATGTGCCCCCAAAGGAAACTAGCCCTCCTATTCATATTGTTGGGAGTAAATGTAGCATACCTCCTTTGGATCACTGGTGAACAGGCTACCTCATTAATCCTAGTTAGTAGATGCTGCCGGGCATGTGGAGCCGCCAAATCCAGATGCTACCCACAGAGACTCTCCAGGCAGTTAGGGAATCACGGAGTACCACCTCAAGCCTTCCATACATCACATCAAATTAAATTTACATTAAGTGCTACTCCATCAGAGCTGAGAGAAGCTGACATCTTTGGAAAATGCAGATGATAATCCATTAAATCCTATTATATACATGTCTTCTAATTTTACTTAAGCCCATGCATACCAAAGTATGAGTTTGTGTTAAAAATTAAAGACCCTTTTACTAGAACAAAAGACTTTATGAACTGTTGACTTTGGGAGGTTTTATTACAGGGGCAGGCTAGTCTATCAAGACAAGTAGACTTTTTCTGTACAAATTCTAGTTAAGTATTTCTTCTGGGAATGTGTTTTCGGTTTTGTTTTAAAACACGCCCTCTCCCTCCTTTCCTACCATCCCCTAGGCTTTCCAAATAATGTGGTCCTTTTCAACCTCCATGCAGTATCCTAATAATGTATGCATTAAATGTTATGAATGAGACAGTAGCACACATTTTGTCTCCTTTTGCAATTAAGGAAATATTTTCTGGCAGCTTCCAAACTGGCAAGAAGAAGATGCTATAAAATCATCACAGTGAAAAGCTAAGGTTTAATTAGCCTATTATCACATATGTTAATCCCTTTATATTTTCATAGCCCTCAGTCACAGCTACTTTTACTTTGATGAGTCTCTTCTAATTTCATAGCAGTGATCTTATTATTTTTGATCCTGAGCACTTAAATTTTTATATTTATCTGCCATCTTTTATGTTGACATATCTATGTAATTTGTTTTTATACAGTTTCAACCTGAAATAATTTGAAATTGATAAATATTCAGAAGATGATAAAAATCGATGACTGTTTGGACAAAAGATTCTACCATAAGCCAGAAAAATTTTATCCAGAAATCACATACACACACACAATTAATTTAAAAGCTATTTATCAAATCTTTTAAATTTTAATCACAGTTTGGTTTCCCTACACTGGATTTTTACACATTAAAGCCATTTATTTAAGAATGTGCCACTGCATATGTCTGTATTTCAATAAAAGTGCTCTTGCTACATAAGAATTAGAGCCCTTCACTCAAGCCTAAATTTTTTAAATATCTATCACTTTTTTTCAGACAATGTACAATTCATTTCTTTGTTAGCTTATATTTATGGTATTAAAATATTCTACAGGTACTGACTTGATGAAAATGTACTTATAAAAAAAATCTTTGACATATATGCTTTCATAATCCTTGCTTTTTAAATAAGAAAACTAAGTCCCCCAAATATTAAATAACATAAAATAAAAGCTTTACAAGGATTAATATTAGTTAATGTACATAAATTGTCTGGCACATACTAGGCTTTCAGTAAATGGTTACCTTTCTTTTTAGATATTGCAAAAGAGTTGGGATTAATTTAGTGAAATTTTTACTTTAACATTTTTGGATATTTATACACGATTTTGACAATATTTATTAAATATTAGACTGTTCGCCCCCTTGAATTTAGGAATGATACCAGCTAAGCACAATGTTAGGCACAGCAGAAGGAATATTAGGCTGATATCCCCTCTTTATGCTTCCAAGGTTAAAACTCTAGCTCCCTGTCTAAATGAAAAAAGAAATGCAGTGAAATTTGTATTAGTTATCACTGATTATTAAACTCTACATTACTGTCTTGTACTCAGTTCTAAGGAACCACTTGAAAAAGGGTAAAGCAGGCCTTACAGAGAATTACCCCAACTCTGTCACACTGACTCTGCCCTATCAGAAGCATGTCTTCTTGCAAGTTCAAATCCCTGTTGGGGCGGGGGGGCAGGGGGGGGATAATAAACAAGACTCCACCTGGATGCACCAATAAAGCCAATCTAATTCCATTTTCTGGAATTAAGTCCTTAAACAAGCGATAGATCCAGAGTCTCCTATATCAGCTTACCTTCCTGACATTTCCTCTTAGGCGTCTCAACTGTCGCAAATCAAAAACTTCATTGTCACCCTTCCTAAATCTGCTTCTCCTCCAGTGACTCTCATGTCACTAAGTGGCACCACCATTTGCCCAGCTGCTCAAACCAAGAACACTGAAGTCATCCTTGATATTCCTCTTTCTCTCACAAGTCCCATCCAATTCTATGTGAAATGCAGTAGGCTCTACCCCCAACTATATTCCAAATATATTCTCTCTAATCTAATCCAAGCCACCATCATCTCTCACCTGTATTGACAAAAGAACCTCTAATATCTGTGTTTCCACTGTTTCTCCACAGGGCTTTTATGTTTAATGAAATAACTCACATATAAAAAAGCAAGCAGTAACAAATACCCATGTATCTACCACTCAGTTTTTTAAATATTAATATTTTGTCATATTTGCTTTAAATCTTTTTCTTTAAGAAATAAAATATAATTGAAGAACCTATATATTCATCCCCTGTTTCATGCTCATTACTCCCACTTCAAAGATAATAACTGTCCTGAATTTAGTGATTTTCATTTCCATGGATGAAATTTTTTTAATTAAATGTTTAGATTCATGCATATCAGTTAGGGTCGAGGTCAGCTATGTGTAATAGAAAATCCAAATAACACTGGTTTAAAGAGAAATTAAAGTTTTTTTTTTCTTATATAACTGAGAGAACAGGATTAGGCAGTTGAGACAGTGA
Source organism: Furipterus horrens (assembly GCF_987537825.1). Classification (NCBI taxonomy): domain Eukaryota; kingdom Metazoa; phylum Chordata; class Mammalia; order Chiroptera; family Furipteridae; genus Furipterus; species Furipterus horrens. The sequence goes on from NW_028327173.1 coordinate 45,248,823, forward strand.
AGTTGGTCTGGTGTCACAGAGTTAAATTCTTTGTGATTTCCTTGATTTTCCCCTACTGGCTGCAATATGGTGCTCCAGCTTCAATTGCTGCAACCCATTTCCAGGCAAGAGCAAAAGGAAATAGCCAAGGACAAAAGAATATATGTCAGCTGAATCATCCTCCACTTCCGTTAAATTATATTTTATTGATTATGCTATTACAATTGTCCTGATTTTTCCCCCTTTGCCCCCCCTCCATCCAGGACCCCCCACTCCCTCAGGCCATCCCCACACCATTGTTCATGCCCATGGGTCATGAGTATAAGTTCTTTGGCTGCTGCATTTCCTATACTGAACTTTACATCTCCATGGCTGTTCTGTGACTACCAATTTGTCCTTTTTAATCCCCTAACTCCCTCACCCATACTCCACAGACTCCTCCAATATGGCAACCACCAAAACAATCTCTGTATCCATGATTCTGCCTCTGTTCTTGTTTGTTTACTTTGTTTTTTAGATTCAATTGTTGACAGATATGTATTTTTTTGTCATTTTATTGTTCATAGTTTTGATCTTATTCTTTTTCTTAAATAAGTCCCTTTAACATTTCATATAATCTTAATTTGGTGATGATGAACTCCTTTAATATTTTCTTGTCTGGGAAGCTCTTCATCTTCCCTTCAATTCGAAATGATAGCTTTGTTGGATAGAGCAATTTTGGCCTAGGTCCCTGCTTTTCATGACTGAATATTACTTGCCAATCCCTTCTAGCCTGCAAAGTTTCTTTGAAGAAACCAGCTAGAAGTCTTATGGAAACTCCCATGTAGATAACCAACTGCTTTTCTCTTGCTGCTTTTAAGATTATCTCTTTATCTTTAATCTTTGGCATCTTAATTATGATGTGTCTTGGAGTGGGCCTCTTTGAATCCATCTTGTTTGAGACTCTCTGTGCTACCTGGACTTGCATGTCTATTTCCTTCACCAAATAGGGAAGTTTTCTTTCATTATTTTTTCAAATAGCTTTCCAATTTCTTGCTCTTTCTCTTCTCCTTCTGGCACCCCTATAATGCAAATGTTGAACCTCTTGAAGTTGTCCCAAAGACTGCTTACACTATCCTAATTTTTTAAAATTCTTTTTTCTTCTTGTTTTTCTGATTGTTTATTTTTTGCTTCCTTATGTTCCAAATCATTGATTTGATTCTTGGCTTCATCACTCTACTGTTGTTTCCCTGTAAATTGTTCTTTATTTCAATTACTGTATCCTTCACTTCTGATTGGATCTTTTTTATGCTGCTGAGGTCCTCATTAAGTTTCTTGAGCATCCTTATAAACAGTGTTTCAAACTCTGCATTTGATAGATTGCTTATCACCATTTCATTTAGCTCTTTTTCTGGAGTTTTGATTTGTTCTTTCATTTGGGCCATGTTTCCTTGTCTCTTCATTTTTCAGCCTCCCTGTCTTTGTTTCTATGTATTAGGTAGAGTTGCTTTGACTCCCTGTCTTGGTAGTGCGACCTAATGTAGTAGGTGTCCTCTAGGGTCCAGTGGCACAGCCTCCCCTATCACCCAAGCTAAGTACTTGAGGTGCGCCCTTCATGTGGGCTGAATACATCTACCTCTTGCAGTTGAGCCTTGGTTGCTGTTAGCAGGTCAATGGAAGGGATTTACCCAGGCTAGTCAGCTGCAAGGATTGGCTGTGACCACTTACCTCTAACCTCTGCCTTCCATGGAGGATCAGCTGTGCAGGGGCAGGATGACGGTGCTCCAATGTGGTCTGTAGATGTCCACTGGGAGTGCTGGCCCTGGGGTTTCCGAGGTGGTGCAGGCCAAGGTCAAGCCCCCACGTCCCTATCAGAGTGTGTTTTACCCAGGTCCACCCTGCCTGAGGTATAAAGCAATTTGAGATGGCTGCTACTTGCGCTGGTCTTGGAGATTCCCAGGCAGAGCCAATCTGCTGCTAGTGCCAGGCCTGGGGCTCACTGAAGCCAGCTGTTCCTTGTTTGATAGGATTTAGGAGGTTGTGAAGCATGAGCCAAGACCAGCCATTCATATGGAAAAGCAGCCTGGATGGGCTTGTAAGTTGGATAGGGCAGAGTCTATGGATATCTCCAAGGTGGGTCAAACAGTATTAGCCAGGTTGGTGGAGTTTCAGATACGGCACTAGCTTGCTGGCTCTGTGGAGGGAGGGTTTAGGAAAGGAAAATGACCTCTGCTCACCTTGATGCTGGACAATTCAGTTTCTCCCTGTATACCATTGGTGGCTTTCAAGCTGCTACCCTGGTGCTGGAGCTCAGAGGGAGTGAGTCTGAGTAGGTGAGCCTGTGTATGGGTTCTTTAAAAGTAATTTTGTGGGGTTCCAGCAGTTTCTTCCACCAACTCAATCCCCACTGGTTTTGGCAGCCAGAAGTTGTGAGGACTTATCTTCCTGGCCTGGTGTGAGGCTGAGACTCCTCGCTCCCAAGATATCCCACACAAATGTTTATCCACCACACATGGGTGAGGGATCAGCCCGTTCCATGTCTCTGCCCCTCCTACCAGTCTGGATGGATGTGGTTTCTTTAATTTTGTAGTTGTCAGACTTCCATTCCACTCGATTTCTGATGGTTCTGAGTGATGGTTGTTCTATATTTTAGTTGTAATTTTGATGTGGTTGTACAAAGAGGTGAGCCATGTCTGCCTATGCTGCCATCTTGTCCTGAAATCCTGAATCATTTCACATTTTTAGGACTTTTTTCAAGAGCCCTACCCAACAACTTTCCCTTACATTCTTTTTTTCAGAGCCATGTTGCTATCTATATAGCTACAAGAGAAGCTCAAAAACATAGTTTTTCACTTGGATACATTCTCACCATAATAAAAGTAGGGTTCTGCTATTATGGAAGAGGGGAGACTAATATTAGGTAAGTAAGTAGCCATCTTTTATACAATATGTAACATTAGTAATATATTGATTTGAATGCTTTTAAATTTTATATAAATAAAATCATACATAACAAAAATTACACTGTTACCTTCTACAATTTGCTTTTTTTGCTCAACATCATATAGTTGAGATTCATCTACACTGATATAATAACTAATTCATTAATTTTCATTACTTTAAAATATTTCCCTTATGAACATACCATAAGTTATTAATCCATTCTCTGTTGATGCACATTATATTGTTTTAAATTTTTCAGTGAACATTCTCCTATGAGTCTCCTTTAGGGAAAACATAAATCAAATTTCATTTCTTCCTTCTTAAAATTCTCCATTGGTTTCCTGTTACATTAAAACAAAATCTAATCTTCTTTCCATATAACATCCTATAGGAGTTAGTCCCCACTTCCCTCCCAACATCATCTAGCTGTGTTCTCTCTCTTTCTCTGCTCCACACATACTGGCCTCTTTTCAATTCCTAATATGCCAACCATTTTCCTCCCTCAGAGCCAAGAGCTGATCGAGGTTTCCCAGAGCCTGAAGCTTTTTAAATTTAGGTACAGTTATACAAAATTAAGTGCAGGACATTGGAAGTGACCAAGGCAAATAAGATACCCTGATCCTTGAATGTCATTTATCTTCATGGAAAACCCACCCTGGCTTAGGTTCTTTGAAATTCTATTCTTTCTGCTCAGAATGTTACTGCCCAAGATGTTCTACTGCAGGCTCCATTTAACTATTCAGGTCTCTACCAGGGTCTGCTAGTCCTCCAATATTCACTTTCCTCTTCTGCCACATAATAGATATAGCTGAGCTTTGCTATCAATTTGCTACATTTTAGTAGACAACTAGTTGTGGCTCTATGAGAAAAAGATGTGTTCAATTTTCAGGTGATTTCCTTAAAGGGGATACATTTTTATAAAGAGATGGCTTCCTTCCTCCCCTTTGCCCCTTCCTATGGGCTAGAGTGTAGACCCAGCAGCTAGTCATCTTGAACCATGTAGATGACACTCAAGGGATGGTAGAGAAATAGCATAGAAGGAATATAGCCCCCAGACAACTTGGAGAAGCAGACCTACCAAAAGGCTTCATCAGAAAAAATTAACTATCATGTTTGAAGCATCTGTTACTTTTTGTCTCTGTCATATTCAATTAAATCCATACCCAAGACATAGTCTTAATTCAAACATCAAGTCCTCACCAAGCCTACTCTAACTAACCCATTCTACCAAGTCACTCTTTGGCACATCAGCCTATCTTATTTCCTTCAGTGAATTTATCATCACCTGTACATATTAATTTATTTACAATAATCTATCACTCCCCACTAAAAAATAAATGTTATGGAGGCAGGGACCTCGTCTTGGTTACTGTTGTATGCCCTGTGCCTAGGACAGACAGTACCTGATAAATAAATACTCAATAATTATTTGTTGAATAGACAAAAGAAAAAAAGAATCAACAAAAATAACACTGGTTTGTTTCTGCTAGACTGTAAGCTGAATGAAGGCAGGAACAATGTCTGTTTATTTATTGTCACATCACCAGGAACAAACAAATTTCCCCATACACTTTTGTATAATGAATAAGTCCACTGATGAATGAATAAGAATAAATACATTCCCAAGACTCAATAAGGAGTCAATAATAAAAATTCCATCATGAATATAATTTCATTTTTTAAAAGACATTTCAAAGTCAAGCTTCCTGGGGATTAAAGGCTTATTGTATGCCAGGCACTGTGATAAATGGTTCTCATCTATTATCTCATTTAATCTTTGTAATAATCCCATAAGTAGGTAACAGAGGTCTCTGATTCTTAAATGAACCTTTTGGAAGCCAAATATGTTTTGGCATTCAGGATTTTTCAGAAAATGAATAGAGCACATAGATACATGTACCATTCCTAGCAGGATCAGGAGTAGCGCCTCACAGCCAAATACACTAATATTTCTGCAGAGGAACATATGAATATTCACCAGTGAGTGGATACATAAAGACTATAAGTAACCTCATATGCATTTAACTTAGATTCGTCTTGAGTTCAGGTCACGTCAGGTTTTTTTGGCAAATGAATTACCTGGCTTTCAGAAATTTTGTATTTTAGAATTACAAATTAAAAATTGTGAGTTTGTATAATCATTTCAGTTTTATAGGTAAAGAAAGTAAAACTAAAGAACTTGTCCAAGACCACAGTGATCATAAGGACCAGTAGACTTGAACCTAAACAATGTGGTAAGAAATCTGCCATGCTTAACCATTTCACCATAGTACATGAAAATCCCTACTTAAGGCATCCATTCTGAATCATGGGGCATGTTCTATTGAGGTGGGCAACCCTACCCTGCAGAAGAGATCTGCACATCAGGGTGCCAGATAAACTAGCTGAAGTGTCTTTTCATCCTGAGAGTTCATAATCCTCTGAAAACACATATCTTATGCTAATCCTAACTCATAGACCACATTTGTACATGGTGGTGCATGAAGCTAACATTTGCCTCATTCATTCACTTAAATATGGCTTGAGCATTCACCATGTGCTAAGCAGTGTAAGAAGACATGAAGACTTAATGTATATGATCTGTGAGATGAAAAGTCTGTAATCCAGTTGAAGAGACATGACATGAAAACCCAACAACTTAAATAGCCGTAGAAATAGGACTGGTTACAAAGTCTAAATAAGAAAAACAAAAGGGGTGAGGCAGATAGTAAATGCTTCCGGAGCTCGGAGAAAGAGAAATCACTGCAGGCTAATGGAATCAGGGAAGGCTCCATGGAGAAGACAAAGCTGGGCCTCAAGGGATGGGAAGGATTTATGGATACAGAAAAGAGGGGTGGTATTCAGGTATAGGCTGTGACCCACAACCTATCATTTAGTAAAAGGCTATATTTATAGTCAGCATATGCAAATTGTTTCTGGAGACATTCGTCTTAAGTGGATTCATGTATAAGAACGAATAGTAGACGCTCTCAAATCTGTCTTTTGTTATACATATATTAAAAAGGACCCTCATATAAGCAGTTTTACACTCCCTGTGAAAAGTTGCTTTGACCATTTCAACCAGGTAGTATTCCAAGCACTTCTGCAGTAAAAAGATCAACCCTAAAAATCAATCAGGTACCTAAGAAACAAAAGCTGCCTCCAGGATAGAATATTCAAGCGAACTCTTTAGGAGAAACTACTTGCTCCACTATTCAGCAACATATCTTCAAGCACTGGATTGATTTATGCTTCCAGTGTCCTCCAAGTTTCCATAACTTTAGGGCATCTACAGAAATATGTCTTATGACAAATACATACCACTGCATAAGTATAATATGACCAGTAACATCGTATGCATGTGTAAATATCCTGAAAGCGCTAATATTTATGTATGAAGAGAGGTGTACCAAAATTTCACCCTTAATTTAAAAGTTAATTCTCACTTTTCAGTACAGTCTCTAAAACAAGCTCCCAGATCCCTGACATCATTCCTTTTTAATATTAATAAAATACAGCTAAAGTGACTGCAACCCCAGAGTTGTTTCTTCTTGCCTGCAAAATTATGTGTAAATAGAATGGGACATATTTTGAAATTAATATGATGTTGAGTCACACCACTTGGGTAGTTATTAAAAGGATCAGCAGGAGCAAATGGAAATGCTGGTAGTTTCCCTCGGAATATTAGAAGGGTGATGTAACCCTGCTTTCTCCGCTTTAGAAGGACCAAAATAAAATGTGGTTCCAAAGGAACCCAGTCCATTTCTTGATGAGTTCATGACATTTCCAATCATACCCTTTAGGTTTGCCGCTCCACAGACCAATCGTGATTGAATATCAGTAACATGCATGAAGACAGAACATCACTTCTACCTTAAATCTCAATCCGCATTCTTTTTGGAGCCTATCTTTTCCTGTTCTGTCACTCATTCCCTAAGACATTCTAAAATGCTTCTTCTGGTCTTTTAAAAGTAGATGCTCAATATTCTGATTAATACACCAACAGCAGGGATAATTTGGGGGAAATACGTGTCTTAATATATGTGTAGAATAACATTTTAAATATCACTCAACACATTTTTGTTCTCTGGAATTCCTTTATTCTTCTACCATTAAACTGAAACCTTGATGTTTGGGGGAGAACAAGCTCTTAAACCCCTAAAATAATAATTTGAAAGTCTACAATTATTTTGTTTTGTTGGTATGGTTTGCTTTTTGAAAGAGAGAAAAGATTTTCTTTTTAAAAGTAGGAGCATAAAGTTCTAAGATCATGAAGTACATATCGAAACAACAGAATTGGTAAGAGGCACAATTATAGAAGATGCATGTTTGAAAGTTAGTTTGAAGAAAGATTTGAGGATGGAAAGGAGAGCAATGAAGTTAGCCACCGATGTGAGTCTCTGAGAAGGGAGTCTGCACTCTGGTTCCCCAGGTTCAGCCCTGCATGGAGTGACAATATAAACCTCAGCTAGGTTTGGGAGATTCTAAGAACAGACAGCTGGACTTTGCATCCTGGTTAAAACCTGGAGAGATAGAAAGTTTCATAAAGAAAACCCCTGTACCATAAATATGTAGCCACAATTCAACAGAAACTGAACTAGGTGTGGGAAGAAAGAACCTGTGACGGTTCTCCAAGTATTCCTTGACCCCAGAAGTTGCTGCAAGAAGGCCAGTTGGCTTGAAGGACAAGGAGGTACCATGCACAAGGTCTGTACAAGCTGAAAGTCATGGTAGGACCACAGATATTGAAACAGATGCACAAGTGACTAATGTCTACTAGAGACAAAAGATTATCATAGACCAGATTCTTCCTTCTCCCTTTCAGGGCACATTTAAACCCTTGGACATCATCGCAGGGAGAATAGGGAAGGCTGGAAACATAAATTTAACTGAGTTTACATTAGAAACAATCACTATATAATTAGCAATTAGAAGTACTTAAGAAAGAACTTCCAAAAGCTCCCTCCATCTTATACACCGTCCTACCTACATCTGTACTCATATAATTCATTTCCCTCCAATTACCATGGGGAATGTTTATACTTCTTTCTAAAGTCTAGTTCTCTGGCTGTGCACTGGATCCTATCCTCTCTCATCTATTCAGGAACAATGCTCCAGCAATCATCTTTCTCCTGTATCGTCAATTTTTTGTTCTTTTCTAGGTCATTTCCATAAATAAATAGACTTGCTATACTTATTTTTATTTTTTTAAAAAGCCCTCCCTTGATGAATGAGATATTTGCATAACACTAGACTCTTACCCCACACATTTTTTTTTACAAATTACAGAACAGAGAAGGTAGTTTACAATGGAAAAATCTGGCAGTCACCATTTGAACCAAGAGATCAAATTTAGCATCACTGTTGTGGACAAACTAACATCCTGTGCCTCCTGGTGGGATATAATATGAAGTACACAATATAACTTACAATGTTCTTGCAAAAAAAACTGTTTAAACTGAATTTAATTAAACTTCTATACTTAGTTTCCAGGTAATAGGATATATATAGGTGAAACAGAAACAAGCTAAACTCTACCATAAACCATTAGAAAAATCAAGAATATGGGATATTCCATAGGACAACAGGCCTGGGCTTTTGAAAAATAAAAATCACATTGAAAATAAAAGGCAGGAGGAGATTAACAATCAAAGAAGACAGACAACAGCAGTAGATCCCTGGAAGTCTCCAACAGGCTGCCTAGGGCCAGACTGGTACATGATCTGACGCCACCAGAGGCAGATCCAGGAAGTGCAGATCATTCTAGGAAGCACCAACAAACAATAGGAGTCAAAAAAATGGGGAGACAGAGAAACAACCTCCCATCAAAAGGAAAGGTAGAATCCCCAGAAAGAGTGCTAAATGAAATAGAGGGGAGCGAACTATCAGATATGGAATTCAAAACATGGATTATGGAGAAGCTGAATGAGCTCAGCGGAAACTTCAAAGAACTCCAGAAAAACTACAAGGAACTAACAGAAAATTACGTGAGCATGAAAAAGGACATAGAAGCTATCAATAAGAGCCAGGAGGAAATGAAGAATACGATCTCTGAATTGAAGAACACAGTAGAAGGAATTAAAAGCAGGCTAGAGGAAGCAGAAGATCGGATCAGCGAGCTGGAGGACAACCTACACAAAAACTCCCAGACAATGCAACAAAATGAAAAAAGACTGAACAAGACTGAAGAGGTTCTAAGACAGCTGCAGGACAACATGAAACGTAATAATATCCGTATCATAGGAATTCCAGAAGGAGAAGAAGAAGAGCAAGGGATAGAAAACCTCTTTGAAAAACTAATGACAGAAAACTTCCCTAACATGACGAGAGAAAGAGTCACGCAAGTCCAGGAAGCACAGAGGGTCCCAATGAAGATGAACCCCAACAGGCCCACCTCAAGACACATCATAATTAAAATGGCAACATTCAAAGACAAAGAGAGGATCCTAAAAGCAGCAAGAGAAAAACAACTAAAAACATACAAGGGTACTCCAATAAGGCTATCATCAGATTTCTCAGCAGAAACACTACAAGCCAGAAGGGAATGGCAAAAAATATTCCAAGCAATGAAAAACAAAGGTCTACAACCTAGAATACTATACCCAGCAAAACTCTCATTCAAAATGGAGGGTGAAATAAGGAGCTTCCAAGACAAAAGAAGGCTAAAAGAATACATCTCCACCAAACCAGCAATGCAAGAGATGCTAAAGGGTCTGCTCTAAGAAGATAAAGAAACAGAGAGAGACAGAGAAGAACACAAGTACAAAGGGGAAAAATGACAGTGAATAAGTACTTATCGGTAATAACCTTAAATGTAAATGCATTAAATGCTCCAATTAAAAGACATAGGGTAGCTGAATGGATTAGAAAGAATGACCCACATATATGCTGTCTACAAGAGACCCACCTTAGAACAAAAGATCTACACAGACTGAAAGTAAAGGGATGGAAAAAAGTATTTCAAGCAAATGGGCATGGGAATGACTGGGAATGACTTTCAAAGGTAATAAAAGCCCGCGAAATAAAAGGCCTGCTGCCATGGTTGGTTGTGCGGTCCACAGCAATCTCTCCAGGGAAAGAATGAAGGTTGTTTTCCTGAAAGATGGCTAGAAGGGACCTTAAGGCACAATGGAAAACCAGAAAGACTTGGAAAGGACAGGTGTGTACAGGCAAGGATGAATGCCAGGTATGTGGCCCAGCTTCTGTGCCCTGAAGAGCAGACTGAGGGCCACCCTAAATGTTCCTTGGGTAAGTTCCAGCAAAACAGAACTAAAGATCATAAGTGATCATTTGCTGCTCTGGTTATGTTTACGCAAACGAACAGGATAAATTAAAAATGGACTTAATGTAGCCCCTTTAAAGACAAGGAGAGTAATCTTAGGGAGAAAAATCATTATTCAAGGAAAATCACAATGATCAGTGGCAGACTGTAAAGTAGGGCAGCTAACCGTCTTAAAAGTTTCTTCTCACTTAAAAAATGGTTTCACTTGAAAATTAAACCATATCTGTGATATCACCAAAGAGATTCAAGTTGCAGGCAAGTAGAATGTCAAGTGCCTTGCAACTGGATGTCTTCCCAATAAGACAGTCTTACAGATTTAGAGACTTGTTTGTTGGTTATGTTACATAAATTAACATGTGTTTTCTGTTTTCAAAGGGCATAAGCCTATGACCGCATTACCTCAGTGATTGTCTGTACGCAAAAGGCTCACTTAATCCTCTCTGCAGCGCTGCCTCCTGAGACTCAACGGTTTGGCTGAACTAAATGGCTGGGTTGATGAAGAATAGGGTGGTCTGTGGGCTTCACTTTAAAACTGAATTCTCTTTTCTATCCTAATGGCTTGGACAGAAAGGGCCCAGAGGTCTGAGAAGGGGGAAACATAAACTATTTCCCTCAGCCCAAACTAAATATAATGGGCAAAAGGGTTTTGGACAGGCGAGATGTGCCTAGCACACCTTCCTCCAAAGAAGCCCCCCCCCCTTTTTTTTTTCTCCTAATGTGGAACATTGAAAAATTAATCCCTGCCTTTTGTCACCTAGTAGTTATGGATTGAATGATGCTTTTTAACCCTTTTTGCCAAATCTGTTCCCCCCAGAACACAACAAGGATGCCAACCTGCTAAACCAAGCACGCCGTTGTCCGGAGACAGCCAACTGACCTGGAGTCTGCACAATCCTTCCCCATGTGGGAAGGCCACCCTCCCCTCCACACCCCCACTATTATTAGGGATTTCTGGACCCAAGGGTAGGTAGGACGACGACCATGTCCAGCTTGAAGCAGCTAGAGGAGCTTGAGACCTTCGCCCATTGTCCTTTACAAGATTACAAAGGGTCTTAATATCTGAGAGGGAGGGATAGTTATTTTTTACGAACCATGGGTACGGACTTGGGGGAGGATGCTGGGGGAGGGAGATACTGGGTGGAGGGGAGTAAAGGGGAAAAAATTGGAACTACTGTAACAACATAATCAATAAAATATACTTTAAAAAAAAAAACAAAAAACTATGAACATTAAAATGACAACAAAAAAAAAAAAAAAAAGAAAATAAAAGGCAGGAGGATTTTCTATTAATAAATACTAAAGAGACATAACAATAGCAATATATATATATATATATATTTTTTTTAATCCTTACCCAAGGACTTTTTTTTTTTTTTCATTGCTTTTAGGGAAAGAGGAAGAGAGAGAGGAAGAGGGAAAGGAAGGGAAAGAGAAAAACATCAATGTGAAAGAGAAGCATCGATTGGCTGCCCCCACAAAGAATGGACCCACAACCAAGCTATGTGCCCTGGCTGGTGACCAAACCTGCAACTTTTGGCTACCGGACAATGTTCCAACCAACTGAGCCACATAGGCCAGGGCACTATGTGAACGTTGATTGGCTTCTGGATTTTAAAAATATATAAAAGATTTTTTGAGACAATTGGGAGAATGTGAATATAACTGGATATTAGATGATGTAAAATTATTATTAATTTTCTTGGGATATGCAATTAAAATGTCAATGGTTAAAGTGTCATGGTGTCTGCAACTCACTTTCAAATGGTTTAGCATACCACTTAGAGGGAGAGAAAAAATGGAGAAAGATATTAACAACCGGTGAATCTAGGTGAAGGATATATGGTTATTCATTGTATGGATTCTTTCAAATTTTCTGTAGGTTTGAAATTTTCTAAAGTAAAAAGTTGTTTTTCTTGAAAGATTGTTGACACTATATTCCTTTCAAGATAACTAATGCACCATTTCTCTGCTCTTCTTTGAAATTTCCTTGGAAAGAGTTATCTATACTCAGTTTCCATTCCCCCTTTTTCTATTCTTTCTTGAGTTTACTTCTGATAGGCTAACTCTTCACCAAAATGGATCTTGGCAAGGTCACCAATGACCTTCACACAGGCAAATTCAATGATCAATTCTTAGTTCTCATCTTATTCAACCTATCAGTGGTGTTCGACACACTTGATCAGTCTCTCCCCTTGAAACACTTTTTTTACTTGGCTAGGACATCATTCTCTCTTGATTTTCCTCCTACTGCAGTGACTGCTCCTTCTAGTCTTCTTTGGTGGAATCAGACAATCTCCCCAATCTCTAAAACTAGAACCTCTCAAGGTTCAGAGATGAATCGTCCTTTCTATCTAGACTCTTTCTCTTGATGATATTATAGAGTCTCCAGTCTTTAAATACCATCTATATACACTATGTGGACTTCTATTCTGAATTCCTATGCTCTTACTCCAAATACCTCTTTGACATCTCAGCTTGAATGCCAAGTAGGTATTTCATACTTAACACTTAACATTCATACTTGATTGAACTCCTCATAGATCCCTGCCCCTGTCACCATGAATATGCTCCTCTCACAGTCTTCCATTTCTCAGTAAGTGGCAAGTCCACTCTTCCAGTTGTTCAAGTCAAAGCCTTCAAGTTACCTTTTGACTACTCTCTTTTTCTCCCATTTCCAATTCTTCAACATATCTTGTTGGCTTTATGCTCAAAGTAGACACTGGATCTTACACTTCTCACTATCTCTACTACCACCACTGTAGTCCAAGCCACTGCTTCTCTTATCTGGCCTATAGCAGTAACCTTCTAAACAGTTTCTCTCCTTTACTTTTGCCTCCTTTATTTTATCCTACAAAAAAGCAGCCAAAGTCAATCTTTTAAAACATGTCAGATCATATCATTTCTGTCTCAAACCCCTCCAATGTCTTATTTCATTTAGGGGAAAAAAAAAAGCATAGTTCTTGCTGAAAGAAATTAAAGACCTAAATAAATGGAAAGACAAATGGTTAAATAACTTTATATTGTTAAGATGTCAATACTCCCCAAAATGATCTATAGATCTGACTCAATCACTATCAAAATTCCAGTTGGGCTTTTTATAAATATTGACAAGCTAGTCATAAAATTCATAAGGAAATGAAGTTTCAAGGAACTCAAAATAGTCAAAACAATCTTGAAGAAAAAAGAACAAAGCTGAAGGAATCACCTTTCCTGATTTCAAAACTTACTATAAAGCTAGAGTGAATTGTTACTGTGGTACTGACATAATGATAAACAATGAAATAGAATTGAGAGTCCAGAAATAAATCAATGGTCAACTGATGTTTTGCAAGGATGATAAAATAATTCAAAAGAGAAGCAAGAGTCTTTTCAACAAATGGTGCTAGGTCAACAGAATATCCACATGTGCAAAAATGAAATTGGACCCTCAACTCATATCATACAAGAAAATGAATTCAAAATAGATCATAGATCTAATTGTAAGAACTAAAACTACCTTAAATATATAAGCATGAATTTTCATGACCATGGATTAGGAACTAGTTTCTTAGATCTAATGCCAAAAGTGGCAAGTGACCACCCAAAAAATAGATATTTTTGGACTACATCAAAATTAAGAACATTTGCTCTTCAAAGGATATGATCAAGAAAGTGAAAAGACAACCCAAAGAATGGGAAAAATATTTGCAAATCACATGTCTAATAAAAGATTTATCAAAAATATGTAAAAGGCACTTATGATTTAACCATTTACAATCAATTTAAAAATGGGTAAAGGATTTGAGTAAACATTTCTCCAAAGACAAACAAATGACCGATACATGCATGAAAAGGTGCCCCAAATCATTAGTCATTAGGAAAATGTAAATCAAAACCACCATGAGATTCACAACTACTAGAAGCTCTGTAATTAAAAAGATAGATAACAAGTATTGGCAAAGAATGGAGAGACAGGAACCCTCATACAGTGTTGGTGGGAACCTGAAATGATGCAGCCTCTTTGGAAAGTAGGCTGACAGTTCTTCAAAGGTTAAACATAGAGTTACCATCTAACCCAGAAATTCCAATCCTAGATATATATCCAAGAGAAATGAAAATATATATACACACAAAACCTTGTACATGAATATTTGTAGCAGCATTATTCATAATAGCCAAAAATAGAAACAACCTAAATGTTCATCAACTAATAAATAAATATACAAATGTGGCATATATCTATATAATGGAATGTTATTTGGGCATAAAAAGGAAATAAGTACTGACACATGCTAAAACATAGATGAACCTTAAAAGCATTATCCTAAGTAAAGAAGGCAGACACAAAAGACCACACGTAGTATTATTTCATTTATATGAAATGTTCAGAATAGGCAAATCTATAGAACAGAAAGTAGACGAGTGGTTGCTGGAAGCTGGGGGGTGGGAGGCAGGAATGGGGAGTGACTGTTAATAGGTATGGGGTTTCTTTATGAGGTGATGAAAATATCCTGGAATTAGACAGTGAAGTCATACAACACTTAATATTCTAAAAACCACTGAATCACACACTTTAAAAGGGTGAATCTTATAATATGCAATTATATCTCAACATAGTTGTATTGAAAAATGCAAAATTCTTACCATGGTCTAAAAGATTTTTTATAATCTGGCTTCATCTCCTATCACTTTCACCACCTCCACTTTGCTCCTTCCTTCTTGCCATTTCTCAAACTCTCAAGCACGCTACTGCCACAGGGCTTTTCAAACTGCTACTTCCTATGCCTGGAACATTTTTCCTCCTCTAGACCTCTCTTCTCTTTAGACTTCTTCTCAAATATTACCTTTTAGAATCCATGTTATGTGAGTTCTCAACCACCCCCAATTTCAGCATTCTCTGCTTCTCTATTTCCATTTTCTGAACACTTTTCACCACCTGACTTATTCTATACTTTCTTTTTTATTATCTGTCTGCCTATTTCAGTATAAGCTCCATGAAGATAGAAATTTTGTCTAATTAATTCACTGCTACTACTGTACTTCTAGAGTTCATAACCGTGCCAGGCATGTAGCACATGCTCAAGGTTATTACACGAACAGCAAGTGTGTAGCAGTGGGCTTCCATTGGTAGATGCCCACTTTTAAGGTCGAAAGTCCCTCCTCCTAAGAAAAGACTGTTAGTAGCTCCATTGGCACTGAGCTCCATAGAAGAAAGGCAAAATTCTAGTACAAGTAGGAGGAGTAATCCAAAATATTGGGGTTAGATGTGATAACAACCCTAATAGTATCTATATTACAAAGAGAAATATTCCAAATGTTGGGATTAGAGACAAGAGTGTTTGACTTGAGGGGAATGAGATAAGAGATTATAAAACACACATCTACCACTTTACAAAATCCTCAGAGCATTTCCTGATGGTCCTTTCATCTTTCTGATGGTTTTCTCTGCTACGTTGGTAAGGAAAAGTGAGGAGACATTGGTAGAGGATCATTGCACAAAGGGCAGATACATAATTACACTGCGAGAAAGATGTAAAAAGAACCTCTTAGCCTCAAATATCCCAAGTCTTTTTCCTCTTCAAACCCTGGAAATGGTGGTATACATTTTATGTTCATTTGCTCCACAGAGACCATACTACTCATCCACAGAGCACACTCCAAACCCTAAGCTGCTGTCTTATCAGTTCCAACCTGTTGTTTACAGAAGGGGGGCAAGAAAAGGTATGGGTGTGCAGAGCTACCCCTATGCAAATATGATGCAAAGACCTCTCCACAATGGTCCTGGAATATTTGTGCACCCACACATACACACACAAAAAATATGATCCATACCTCATGCCATATGCAAAAATTAGCTTAAAATCATCATATAACAAAATGTTGAAGCCTGAACAATAACATTTCTAGAAGAAAACAAATGAGAAAATATTGTTTATCTTGCATTAGCTAAGTATTTCTTAGATATGACACCAAAAATGCAACCCATGAAAGAAAAAAAAAATGGGTAAATTTGACTTCATCAAAAATGTTCTTTGAGAGATACTGTAAAGGCAATGAAGGATACACACAAGCCACAGACTGGGGGAACATATCTGCAAATCATATATCTGATAAAAAGCATGTATTCAGAACATATAAAGAACCCTCAAAAATACACTTACTGTACTATCCCATACAATAAAATGGCAAAAGAGTTGAATAGATGTCTCACCAAAGAAGATATACAGATGGCAAATAAGCATATTGTATTAGTTTTATAGAGCTGCCAAAGCAAAGTACCACAGACTGGGTGGCATAAACAACAGAAATTTATTTCTCACAGTTCTGGAAGCAGAAAGTCCAAGATTAACAATCCTGTCGCCATGTTTGGTTTCCTCTGAGGCCTCTCTTCTTCCCTTGCTGATGGCCACCCACTCGCTGCCTCCTTACATGGCCACCCCTCTGTGCATGCACACCTCTGGTGTCCTCCCCTTCTTATAAGGACACCAGTCATGTTGGATTAAGTACACACCCTAATGGCCTCATTTTAACTTAGTTGCCACTTTAAAGATATTCTCTCCAAAAATGGTCACATTCGGAGGTATTTGGGGGTTGGGGTTTCACCATACAAATCTGGGTGGTGGGACACAGTAAGATACCACTAAATACCTATTAGAATTCTCAGACACTGCTGGTGCAAATGTAAAATTGCTGTACTGTTTTCTAAAAAGTTAAAAACACCCCTACCATATGACCCAGGTTTTGTACTTCTGAGAATTCACCCAAGAGAAATTACAGCATGTGCCCACACAAAGACTGTATGCTAAGGTCCATGACAGCTTTATTGGCAATATCCAAAAACTGGAAACAGCGAAAATGCTCACCAGCAGGTGAATAGATAAACAAATTGTGGTCTATCTATACAATGAAATATTACTCAGCAATAAAAAGGAACAAACTATTGACACACACAACAAAATAGTTTAATCTCAAAATAATTATGCTAAGGGAAAGAAAAAAGCCAGACACTCCCTACCAAAAAAATATATACTATATGATTTCATTTACATAAAATTCTAGAAAATGCTCACTAATCTATAGTGACAGAAGGCACATGGGTGGTTGCCTGGGGACAGAGGTAGAGGGCAATGAAGGGGAAAGAAGGAATGAATTACAAAAAAGCATAAGGAAACTGTTGGGGGTGACAAATATATTCATAATATTGATTATAGTGATGGTTACACAGGTGTATACATATGTCAAAATTTATCTAATTGTACACCTTAAATAATATGCAGCTTATTTTATATCAGTTTTACCTTAAGAAGATATATATATATATATATATGTGTGTGTGTGTGTGTGTGTGTGTGTGTGTGTACACACACACACACACACATAGCCCAAAGAACAAATCATTCTGATATTGAACTAATGGTCTCCCAATTACTTCATCTAAATCACCTCTTCCCATGCCAGTCCATTCTTTGCTCTGCCTCCCAGAATAAACTTTTAAAGACATATAATATTCCCATAACTGTTCTTAAAAACTTCTATTGTTCCCCACTGAATATAGTTCTTAGGACATTTTTCTTACTCTAATCTCAATTTGCTCTCTAGGCTCATCTTTTTCTGATCTCCTTCAGACTTTTCTATACCTGTTACAATACATTTCTCATTTAGCCTTTGAACATTCAGTTTCTTTTGCTTAGAATGTCCTTACCCTTCTATGACCTGTTCCAACTTCTCAGCCTATTTAACCTTCAGGACCCAGTTCAAGTGGTACATCCCATGTGAAGCCTTTCCCCTTTCCTCCAGACATGTTATCTCTCCTCATTGTTCTCGGAACTCTATACTCACTCTCATTAATAGCTTTTGAATTATATAGCTTATTGTTTGTTTTTAATTGAGACATAACTGACATACAACATTATGTTAGTTTCAGGTGTACAACATAGTGATTCAATATTAGTATATATTGTGAAATGATCATCACAATAAGTTTAGTTAACATCTATCACCATACACAGTTACAAAGTTACATAGTTTTCTTGTGATGATGAATTCTGGTAAAGGGCAAAAGATTTATACCCTTTCAAGAGAAAGCAGAGTATTGTGATAACTTTTAAGATCTGCTCTCTTAGCAGCTTTCAAATATACAATACAGTATTATTAACTACAGTCACTGGTGTTTGTTTTTATATCTGTCTTTCCCATTAAAGAAGACATTGTGTCTCTTAGTTTTCCAAGAACTTAGCAAAGTATCTGATACATAGTAGCAATTCAGTAAATGTTAGTTAAATGGATGAAAACACAGTGGTACTTTGCATACTTTATAATGTTTTAACTGTTTTAATAATAAAACAATTAGCTATAATAAAGCATTTGGAGAATCTCCAAAATAAGCACATAAATATTCTATGCATATATTGAAAATCATTTTTATAAAACAAATAAAGTGATTTTGTACTATACCTAGGATTTACCACACAAACCAACTATCAGATAGCCAAAAATTTACCAAGTAAGTCTGAAGATAATCTAGTAGGAAGACCTGGAAACAGAGATGTGGTTAATTCATCCCTGAGACTAAAGGGTATATTCTCATTTTGACGTTCTGCGATTTATATACGCAACTCCCATTAATGCTAATGGGAATTGTGCACATAAATTCTCACAAACTGAGATGAGAACACATCCCTAAATGTGCAAAGCAGGGATACACGCAGATACTCTAATTCCAAAGCTTAGCAAAATAAGCCCATAATTAAAACGTGTGGATCTCTTGGTGGCAGCGGATTGAGTTGCTAGCACACTTACAGGCCCAATTCATCACAATATATCTACCACCTTCCAACCTCTCCCAGTCCTGGAAGGCAACAGATGCTGGTGAATGGCAGGCAGCCTTGTCCAGGGGAAAGGTCAGTCTGTCGTAGAAATCTCACAGGGGCAAAAGGGAAAGGCAATGACAGGTAGAGCACTGTCTGGGGAAGTTGAAAACTTGCCAAAGACGCTTTTGTTTCTGGCTCCTACAGGTTTGGTCCTTTCACTTGACAGTAATATCTGCTTAGAAGAGAATTTCTGAATTAAAAACCTTTGAATGAAAGCCAAGTAATCTGCTCTGCAAGAGGCTATTTATAAATCTGGTCTACTCACAACATACCATACAAATGCTCTGCTTGGGAGGATCAACCAGTCGGTATTTCTGAAAAATCCACATCAACTCCAAGGGGAATACAAATACATGATTTCACATAATATGTGATCATAATCACTAGGTCTTTACAGGCTCATCAAAATTTCAGTAAGAATCTATACTGATTGTAGCTTGTGAAAAGCATGCTGAACTTGGAACTCAAAGATTTGAATTCAAGTTCCACCTACTGGTGCTGAATAAAAAGTCCCTCTGAGCCACGATTTCTTCTATTGGAAAATGAGAGGCAATAATCCTTGCCATATCTGTCTTTTTGGGTAATTCTGTAGCTCACATCACATTCTTTCAGCTTCTTTGTAAGCATCACGGTCCTTCTCCAATTACCAGCATTTTAACATGCTGTTCCCTCTGCCTTTGCATCTATTTGACTCCTACTCATCTTAGCTCAATCAGTACTTCCTAAGGGAAGTCTTCCCTGTCCTCCTTTGGTCAAATCTCCCTGCCCACCCCCCGCCCCTTTATGTTCTCATAGTGTATGATCATCTCCTGTGTCTTGGCACTTCTTATTTGAATATTGGTTGTCTCCTCCAAAAACCATAAGCTCCATAAGAGCAAGGTTTGTGCCTGTTTTTGCTTGCCACTTTTTTCTCAGCACCTATCATGGTGCTTGGCACATAGTAACTGCTCAATTAATATTTATTGACTAAATCAGTGCATCAATCAACTTATTCTAGTAATGAATAAAGCAAGTTAGCAGGCATTTATAGCTTAGTAAACAGCAGTGTAAACTATGAGAAGGAAAGGATTTTTGTCTCTTTTATTCACTGATGTGTTCTTAGTGCTCAGAATAGTGCTTCACAAATAATAGTCACTCCATTAATATTTCTTTAACAAATGAATAAAGAGATAACATATTTATAAGCTCAAGAAATGATGATAACATATAGCAAGGCTTGCTGGCTTACTTCATATTCTTTAATTTATCTAATTTATTTGATATCTACTTTATTAGGCAAAATCATAGAAGTCATAAACGCAACCATTACTTCCTTATAGGATGATCTTCAGAAGTTACATAGTCTCCTTCAGATTTGTTTGCTCATCCCCAAAATGAAAATAATACTACCTGTACTGACTTACATGGTTAGTGTAAGATTCTAAGGAAATCATGAAAACTGTAAAGGACCAAACAGAGGAATAGAAATAAACTAGCATTTTCGAGGACCTACTATATGATAAGCACTAGACTAGGCATTGTGCTTAAGAAATGATAGAATAGCAAGTCCTATTGTGCTGGTTTCCACATAAAACCCCCTAAAAGTTTATGCCTTTCCTTCTTCATTCTTTTCCCACTTTTCTACTTATGATCATAAATTAAGACCAGTCACGTGCTCTCTTGCATTTTGAAATATAAGGATTCTGAGAACTACAAAGCACAGCAAGAAGTGGCCAAGACTGGATAAAGTAGAACTTAGAACTTCAACAAGAGATTCAGCAAAAGGTCTAAATGTAGAGAAGGGACATGCAATGTGGCCTCTGAGATTATCCTCAGGTTAAAGGACTGAGGGCAAAACTCTGGGTGGTGCCATTGGATGTTTGGGGTCAAAAACAAGTATTGCAAGTTTGATGAACATCCTTCCCTGAACCTGGGAGACATTAATTGTTTGGGAGAAAAGAGCATGAGGAAGGGTGGGGGACAGTGGCACTATCGCTGCCTTTTCTTTATTTTACAAAATACTTGTAGATAGTCTTGTGATAGTGGTGTGCCAGCATGTGGAGAGCAATCATAGGTTTGCCTGCCCTAGAAAAAGAGAAGTCTCTGTTCTCACCCTCCCCATCACAATCCACAGGCAGTTATCCACCATCCCTTCTCCATCTCTATTCATTATTACACTACTCATTGAGGCCAAAGCAAAGTCCTCCAGACAGGCTGTGGACACAAGGCACTGTGTTCAATGTTTTCCATGCAGAGGTAGGACTTTTTGCTGGGATGCACTTACATGATGTAATAAGACAAACCAAAGAAACTAGGCATAATTAAGGATGCTCTTATTTCCATAACTCTGGCTTTCAGAATTTTATTCACTACTTGAAGAGAAGTACACACATTTAATTACACACTCATTGAGAGATGCTCATTCACCTAGATTTGTTGATTTATCTCTTAAAGGAAAACTATGAACATTTCTCCCTTTTAAAAAATGTTTTAGTTGGTGTGTTCCCTTGATCCTGATCAGAAGAGCTCAAGTCAGCACTTTTAGAAAGCCTCCAAAATCACAGCAAATTTATTTTCCAAAAAAGAGTAGGTATAGAAAAAGACTTTCACCAGCTCTCTGAATATAGGAACTTTCAAAAATATTTCTGAAAAAAATGATACATGGTTTTCACAAGACAAGCGGTCTTTCTTCTCCTGTATTTGATGTGTATCTTCCCTGAAATACAGCTTCTCTTCTGTAAGTATGCAATATTTGCATTCCTGTGAAGCTTGTGTTAGTTAAATGAAAATTATATTAGTTGATCAACTCATCATCAAGCAAATTCTAAACAGCATGTAAAACTAGAGCTTAAAAAATGAGATTTTAAATTTGTTATTAACAAATGAGAAATAAGGCATAAATTTTTAACAAGTTATCATTTTTTAAAGCACAGAATCAAAATAAACAGTAGCACAGTTCATAGCTGCCAAAAAGAACCACAATAATAAGCTGCTGCTCTGGGTGGTGTGGCTCAGTGGACTGAGTGCCAGCCTGTGAAACGAACAGTTATTGGTTCAATTCCTGGTAAAGGCATATGCCTGGGTTGTGGGCAGGGCCAGTTGGAGGTGTGTGAGAGGTAACCGATTGATGTATCTCTCACATATTGAAATTTCTCTCCCTCTATTTCTCCCTCCCTTCCATTTCTCTAAAATAAATAAATAAAATCTTAAAACACACACACACACAAAAGAATAAGTTGTCAAATGAACAGCCAGCCACTCAAAACAAACATGCATGTGTTCCCAATGCTGCATGAATAACAACCTTTCTCCTGCAACTGATGTATAGCCAACAGCTGCATGTAATACAAATCATGTTCTCTAATTACTCTATCACCATATATCCTACATGTACTATGAAAACTCTCACTGTAAGAGAAATGCTAATTCATTATACCTGCCAGTCGCTACACGAAATTTAATCACAAAGCTCTATCACCGCAAACCTAAAATATCTCTTTGCCATTCAAGAAACCTTAAATATAAGGCACAGGTGTAGTGGTATGTTAGAATTCTGGCTGTCACTTACTAGCTACGTGATCTTAAGAAATGTACTGGGTCTCCCTGAGCCTTGGTTTTCTCACCTATTCAGTGGGGATAATGATACCTCTTTAGGGGGCAGACCACTCTCCTTGCTCTCAGGTTACTGCGATGTCACGCAAACTGTTCTTGTTATATGAACAATGGTTGGACTTCTTCAGGACAGACTTTGTATATATACAAAGAATATTGTTCAGCTTTAAAAAAGAAGGGAATCTAACATTTGTGACAACATGGATGAACCTAGAGGGTATTATACTAAGTCAAATAAGCCAAACAGAAAGATAAAGGCTGCAAGGTATTACTTATATGTGGATTTTTTTAAAAAGTTGAACTCATAGAAACCGAGAGTAGAATGCTGATTGCTATAATAGAAATTGATTTTCTAAGTCAAAATTAGCAATCTTTTCAGTCCCCAAAGATGAAGTTAGACAGGAATGTCACCCAAACGTTAAGTATTTATTATCATTTAATAATAAAAAAATTATTTATTTCGGGTAGGCTTGGCATTGTTTTGGTCAGCACCAACTTTGTGATTTATGATTTGGGTTTATAATGTAAGTAGCATATTAATTATCTATTGTGTCAAAAAAACATTACCTCAAAACCAGGTGACTTAATACAACAATAATCATATACCATCTCTTGCAGTTTCTACAGGTCAGGGCACAGCGGGGGCAGCATCAGCTCCATGATTTCTGTGGCTTCAACTAGGACACTTAAAATTTGGAATCATCTGAAGGCTCATTTACTCTCAGTGATGCTGGGTGTTGGCTGGGGGTCCAGCTGAGACTGTCAGCCACAACACTCAGATATGGTGTCACCTTGTGTCCTGGGCTTCCTCACAACATGATGGCTGGGCTCCGAGGGCAAGTGGCCTGAGAAAGAGACAGTGGAAACTGTCTTTTGTGACCAGTCTCAGAAGTAATGCAACATTACTTGTGCTGTATTTTCTTGGTCAAGGCAGTTACAAATTTCTGTGCAGGTTCAATGCACAAATCCCACCTCTCAGTAAAAAAATGGCATCATTACATGGCAAGAACACATGGGATGGGGTGTGTATTGCTGCGACTATCTTTGGAAAATATAACATGCCACAAGCAAGAAAATAGATAGGGAGGGCTTCCTGCTGCCCAAAGATTTAGCTTCCTCTATCTCCCTGTTAATCAAGGCTGCCATTTATTTGTGGTCTTGGGTAAAGCACGTTCTTCAAGGAATTTTATCCAATTACTTTTCAATAAAAGGGAAAGGCTGATTTGGTAAGAAGGCAGATAAACATGGCAAGATTTAGTTAGAACCATCATGGCGAAAATTGTAAATGAGATGGATTGATAGTAAGGTAGATTGGTTCGTTGGTTGGCTGATTCATACCCCATGTTCCTTCTACCATGGACTTGAGGTGGCTTAGTCCTATAATTTTAACTTTCATCGCCATTAGATATCACTCTTATTAAGGGTTCTCCTTGGTTAAAATGGATTTTAATTCCCACCTTTCTAGTTTTATTATGCTATTCTTATCACCTAAGATAATACAACCATATTTGTCAAGTTCTTTCATTTCAAGGAATAGGTACTTACTAAATTGAGTTCACGGAATGAATGCTTTCTTGTAAAGGTTGAAAAGGGCAATTTTTCTGACCCAGATATTGATAAAGCCACACTTGATATAAACAAGAGCTAGAAAAAAAACTCTAAAAAATATCAAATTTTCGGTCATGATGAGAAAAAAAAAATCAAATTTTCTTCTCTCTCTTAGAGCTTGTAGGGTCTTTCTCACTTCCATTTCCTTCTGTGTTCCCCTATCTTTTCCTTTGCCTTCTCTTCTCCTTTCCTTTCTTCTCCTCTTCCCTCCCATCCACCCCCAACCACATCTTCTCTCAACCACCTTCCTCAAGGTGCTCAACACCCTGCATGGCTGTCAGCTCAGGTCCATGTCAGAAAGGTCTACCACCTACCAACAGTACGATCTCTGTGTCCTAGGACAAACTGTTGTGAGAGAAGATCTAAATGACCACCCACCTCCACTAATCATCTGTGGCCAGAAAAGACGGGGTCACATGATAAAAATATCATGCTGCCAAATCTTGCACATCAGCAGGGACTATGAGCAGGGCAGGCACTCTCAAACATTATTCTACACCAATTTCTTTCTTTCTTTCTTCCCCTCTTCCTCCCTTCCTCCCTCCCTTCCTCCCTTCTTTCCTTCCTTCCTTCCTTCTGTCCTTCCTTCCTTCCTTCTGTCCTTCCTTCCTCCCTCCCTCCCTCCCTTCCTCCCTTCTTTTCTTCCTTCCTTCCTTCCTTCCTTCTTTCCTCTTCCTTCCTTCCTTCCTTCCTTCCTTCCTTCCTTCCTTCCTTCTTTCCTTCCTTCTGTCCTTCCTTCCTTTCTTCCTTCCATCCATCCTTTCACAGTGCTTTTATTTCCCCTTCAGGTGGTACTCTTTCTCTCTTTCTCTCTTGTTCTCTTACTCTCTCACAGTCAAGTTTCACGAAGGAATTATCTATGCTCAATGTTCCTAATTCTTCCTGACTTATTCATTTAAAAAACAAGTGCGTGAAGCCTCTGACCTTACCATTTTGCTGAGACTGCCCTTGCCATTCCATACTTCTTGTTTATTCAAAAGGATACCTAACAGTCCTTATCTACAAGACATCTCTAGAATGATTGACTCAATAGGCCATTTCATCTTCATCATTCTTGTTCTCTTTTTTCCCTTAATGAGCCTCTTATTGTTCCTTTCGAAGGACTATCTTTTACTTTGTGGATTCTCTATTTTTATTATTTAATTAAGATAGTTTTTATCATCATTTTTCCTTCTTTTGGGGGTCTTTATTCTTTCTTGAACTAAACCTTCTTCATATTTTTTAGAAAGCATTTTATTGTGGTAAAATGTATGTATATAGCACAAGATTGATCATTTTAACTACTTTCAAGTGTACAGTTCAGTGGCACTAGGTACATTCACATTGTTCTGTAACCATCATCACCATCCATCTCCAGAACTATTGCATCTTTCCAAACTAAAATTCCGTACCCATTGGACACTAACTTTATTCTCTCCTGCCCCTGGTCCCTGACAACCACTATCCTACTGTCTCTAATTTATTAATTTTTAATATTTCTTATTTGCTCATATATTTAAGATATAAATTTTCCTCTAAGTATGTTTGTACTGCTGTATGTTTTGATATGTAGTGCTCTCACTGTTACTTAAATATTCTGTAGTTTCTATCACAATTTCTTCTTAGATCAATGAACAGGATGGGGCAAAAGTAGGTTTACAGTTGTTTACACATAAAATAATAATTAATACATAATAATACAAGAATAAACTCTATTTTGTGTACTCACAAGTGTAAACCTACTTTTGCCCCACCCTGAATTTAGACGTATGTTTTTTAGTTTCCAGAGTGTAAGAATTTTTACATTATCTTATATTCATTTTATAATATTTATTATATTACATTGTATTGCATTGTATTATATTATGTCATTGGAGAATATGGTTTTGGTTCTTTAGAATGTGTTAAACTTCCTTTTGGCCCAGTATGGATCAATTTTTTAAAATAATAGATGTGTGCTTTAAAACCATGTGAAATGTTTCAGAATACCCCAT
Organism: Furipterus horrens; assembly: GCF_987537825.1. Lineage (NCBI taxonomy): Eukaryota > Metazoa > Chordata > Mammalia > Chiroptera > Furipteridae > Furipterus > Furipterus horrens. The sequence continues at coordinate 45,275,006 of NW_028327173.1, forward strand.
TATTAGTGACTTAAGCAATAAAGACCTTTAATAGTCTTATAACATTAGAACTCTGAAAGTTAGGTGCTCCTAACTGCTACAGCTCAGAGCAGTAGCTGGATGATGTCACCTGAGACACAAGCTTCACTTTTCTGTACCTCACTCTCATTGATCCTCATGTTTGGTCCACAGCATGATAGTTCCAAACATGACACCCTCAGATCATTGTAACAAGCACAAAAGAGGAAGATAAAAGGCCTTCTCCTCGTCAAGCTCTTATGTTATCTAAGAATTTTCCCAATAGCTCTCCATCAGGCATCGCCTTACATCTCATTGGTCAGAACAAGTCTCATGGCCATCACGAGCTGCAAGGTCCCTGGAAAATAAGAACATGGAAAGGGGAAACAAGAAAGGCATGATGCATCCCCTGATCTGACAGAAGCTTCACTACCTCAGATAACTGGCTTCCTTGGTCAACAGGAAACAAGCATTGGCATTCCTTAGAGATGCAAGTAAAGACTTTGAGCCTAAACATGACTTCATCTCTGAGTCAATTGGCCAAAACTAAGTACATGGTGCTGCCCAGTTACAAGGGGGTTGTGAAGTATGCTTTTCCCTGTGCCCAGAAAACAATATTGGTGAATACGGTAATGGCAACCACACTATCCATGAAGCTTTTCATTTCTATAAGTTCTATAATATTCTTTTCTGAAAGACCTGTTTTTTAAAAAATAGACTATTTTTAGAGCACTTTTAGGTTCACAGCAAAATTGACAGGAAAGTAGGGTTCCCATATACTCCCTGTCCTTCCACATTCACAGCCTCTCCCACTATCAACATCCCAGCACCAGGGTGATACATTTGTTACAATCAATGAACCTACATTGACTTGCCATTATCACTCAGCATCCATAGTTTACATTAGGGTTCCCTCTTGCTGCTGTATATGTTGTGTTTAGACAAATGTATAATGACATATATTCAGCATTATAGTATAGTGCACAATAGTTTCATGGCCCTAAAAATCCTCCTTGCTCTGACTATTCATCCCTCTCAACCTCCGTACCTTTGTCAACCTCTGATTCTTTTACTGCTTCCATAGCTGTTTTTATCAGGATGTCATATAGTTAGAATCATATAACTATGATTTTTCATATTGGTTTATTTCACTTAACAATATACATTTACTATTCCTTGGTACCCTGCTGAAGATCATTTGACCATATTCCTGATGGTTTATTTCTGAGCTTTCTATTCTGTTCCAGTGGTCTATTTGTCAGTCTTTATGCTGATACTGCACTGTTTTGATTACTGTGGCTTTATAATATGTTTTGAAATCAGGAAATGTGAATCTTCCAAATTTGTTCTTCTTTTTCAAAATTGTTTTGGCTCCTCAGGGTACTTTGAGATTCCATATGAGCTTTAGGATGAGTCTTTCTATGTCAGCAAAAAAAAATTACCATTGGGATTTTAATATGGATCACATTGAATCTGTAGATTGCTTTGCCTAGTATGAACAGCTTAACAATATTGTCTCCCAAACCATAAACACAGGATGGTTTTTTTTCCCCCATTTTTGTCTTTAATTTTTTTAACAGCAACATTTTGTAGTTTTCAGTGTACAATTTTTTCAACTCCTTGGTTAAGTTTATTCCTAAGTATTTTATTCTTTTTGATGCTAACATAAATATAATTGTTTTCTTAATTTCCTTTTCAATTGTTCATTGTTACTGTATAGAAATGTAACTGACTTTTGTGTTCTGATTTTGTATCCTACAACATTGCTGAATTCATTTATTAATTCTACTGTCATCAGAGTTTTTGTAGTTTTCCTCACATAGATCTTGTACATATTTTGTTAGCTGTTCATTTTCTATACAATGCTCTTACTGCCATATGGCTTCTGTTCTTCCTGTTATTTTTTAAATCATTAGAAAATAATTATTTTACATCATTTTTCAAATTATTGGTTTTTTTTCTTTTGGTTCTTTTTTTAAATTTAATTTTATTGTTTCGTTTTGGTTCTTAGTATGATTGCAACTTAGCATGTCAGTTGCAACTGCTGTTTCACACACATAGAGGCTTTTTCCTTTATATGTTTGTAACTTTTTTCTATTATATTTTCAAAGAGCTTTATTCATTCTGGGTTGTGAAAGTATAGAAGATACACAGTATTTTCAGGATCATTCCCTGGTATCAGTAGTTCATAGTTTATGACTACTATATCACACAAGTTGAATACATCTGGGCATCACACATACATATAGCACAGGCTTGGGATTTTAATTTCCTGGACAGATAGCAAGCTTCTTTACCACATATCTGAGCCAGAGAGAAGCTTTTGTAATCTGTGAATATGAGAACTTCTAAGTTCTAGTCTCTATCCAAGGGCATCAATTCCAGCTTCCCTACCTGGTATAGGCTTATTAGCCAAATCTCTTATCTCTGTGTGGGAATTACAAACCCAATTCTTTTCTCATAGCTCTGTCAGCCTCCCCAAGTCAACTTTGCCCATATACGCAATGGGGTCCCACAGTGCAGCGGGTGCCCAGGTACTGAAACCTCACTCACTGCCCTTTTATCTAAATGGAGTCACCTGTGCGGTCTGTTTGAAGGTTTCAAAGCAGCAACTCAGCCTAAAGCATCTTCCCCAATTGGGGGCCTAAATTTTCCTTGGGATTAATTCCTATGGGATTAGCTTTGCTCTTGTCTCCTTATATTGGCAGTATCCTAAACAGGCTTCTCTTGGCAACAATACCTCGGGGAACATTTTTAATAATAACATTGACACACATCTACTCAAATATATTGTCCCCTTCTGTACTCATTTGTTTGGCAAAAATCAATCCATTCACATATCAGTGTAAATGACAAGAGAGGAAATCAGCATTAAGAAAAGAGGCATTTAGCCCTGGCTGCTATGGCTCAGTGGATTGAGCATTGGCCTGTGAGCCAAGTGTCGCTGGTTTGATTCCCAGTCAGAGCACATGACTAGGTTGCACATCAGGTCCCCGGTTGGGGGCGCAAGTGAGAGGCAACCACACAGTGATGTTTCTCTCCCTCTCTTTCTCCTTTCCCCTCTCTCTAAAAATAAATAAGTAAACAACAACAACAACAAAAAAAGAGGTATTTTACAGATAATTAAGGCATGAGTACTGAAAAAATATTTTAAACAAAATTAAAGTAAGCATTGTTTCTAAGAGAGAGCTAGTTACATCTCTGGGTTTTGTCTATGCAGCAACCTTATATTTTTTAGTCACAGAACCCTTCTTTGCTGGGGTAACCCACTCATGTAGTTTGGGTAGGGATGGTGCTGAAGGGGCAAATGACCGAGGCCTTACTAACTAATGTGACCCATTCCACTAGCCTCAGCTGGCCACTGATAAGGCTTTTCTTCTGGAGCTAAAGGAAGATGGTCTTCTCCACTGAGGTTAAGTCAGGAGGTTTGAATCTGTGGTTGCCTGTAGCCATTTTTGCTCCCACATGGAGAGAACTTGGTGAAGAATGACACAGGAGAGACAACAGAGCCAACAGATACACAGGGAGTGCAGTAGAGACTGCCATGTGCTTGCTAAAACCTATTCTTCCCTCTGGCAACAGTGAGACTGTATTACTGTTTTCCTTGCAGATAACTGTAGCTGAACTTTGGCCAGTGGCAGTGATCTTCCAGGCTCTCCCCAACCTCACTCCCACCCCCACCCCTACTGTTGGCTAGAGGTAGAGTCCAGCAGAAGAGTCTGAGGCCCTTGGAGTAGCAAGCTAGATGTGAAAGGGCCTTGAAGCCCTACATCACCACATGAAAGGCCACCCACTGAAAATTCTCATTAAACTATTATAGGTACAGAAATAAACTTCTGTTGTGTTGAGCTACTGAGATTTAAGATTTGGGGTTTATAAAAGCATTCACCTACTCTGATTAATAGAGAAATACGGAGCCCTAATGACCTCGTTTGAGTCCAAGAGCCGTTTCAGCTTGAAACTAGCTACTCCCTAGAAAATCCTTTTCTTTAAGTTGGTTTGAATTGGGTTTCAATTTCTTGCAATATTTCTTACAATGAGAAGAGGTCTAACACAAGAGAAAATATGTAAAATTTTTACAAATCAATAATACCTTAAAGTGAGTTACAAAATCAACTTGCTTTCTAAAAAGAACTAGAACAATATTAAAATATGAAGCACCTGATAGGTGTTGGCAATTCAAATATATCTTGCATTCTATAGGCCAGAAAATTTTTCCTCCAACTCATATAATGAATTTAAGTAATAATAGTTACATTGTTAATTATTGAAATAATAGTCAATATTCTTTTCGCATCTTCATCATTAATATATAATATTCCAATAAAAATTTATCACTAAGACAGGTAGCTCAATATGTGAGAATACAAAGATGCTCGTAAACCCCAGCCTATGAGTTAGAGATTAAAAGGAGTTTAGGGATAATCTAGTCCAACTCTTTCATTCTACAGATGAGAAAATGATGGCTCAGAGAGATGAAAGTATTTGCCCAAGTTCACACACTGAACAGGTGGCAAAAACCAAAGTTAGAACTCAAATTTTTAAGAGAGGAAAAGGATGAAAGTACAGGAGAGAGAGGGCATGGATGATAAAGCAAGACACCTAAGAAAGGAGGAGGAAGTGAGATCCAGAGCACAAATAGAGGAATTAACCTTAGGTTGAAGGATACATATATATCCCCTACATTTAAACTGGAAGAAAAGGGTGGACATGAATACAGATTAGCTTTTAGGGATGTGAGGAACTTACATTTACTATAAATACTGTAATTTATTGATTTATCACACTATCTCCCTGACATCCATTATAACAGAGACTGTATAAATATGGTATTTGGTCTCTTGAAAGGGGGAGAGCATCAGGGAACCAGGGAGAAAGGGCCACAGAAGCAGTTCCATAGCTGTGGACAATGAACTTCGCCACAGCTTGGCAGAGGCCCATTCCCGATAACACAAAGTCCAAGAATTAAAATTAAGCCAAGAAGACTTCAGAACTATTCAAGTAAACAGACTGACCCAGTACATGAGGATGGGGTTTGTGGAGCAAATGTGTCCCCTGGGGTGAAATGGGAAAGGTACTATAAAGAGAGATGAGTCCTACCAACAGCCAAACAGCTGGTAACAAAGGCCAGGCTGCACAAAAGGGCTTTCTGGCTGCCCTTTTACCCAGGAGTAAGAAAACCATGCATCTCTGTTGGATGTGAGAGTGATGTGACTGCAACATCTGTTACACCACGAATGGCCAGGCTGGCTTCATTAGTTCTGGGTGGCTAGGCTAGGGTCTGCTTTCTCCCTTACCTTTCCACACTCATCTCTTCTCAAGCTGCGTGGTCCGTCAAGAGGGCAGCTCCTCTAAAGGGAGGATCATTCTTCAGAAGAGAGTATACTTACTATCAGGGAAGAATCCAACTTGATTCAAGAGCCCTTAAATAATCTCTTAGTTCTGACATAATTTTTCTCCTTAAAGGATTATCTTCAGTGCCAACGGCACCCAGAGTGGCTAAGCCCTCTCAGAAAAAGAGGTTCTGGTTCTGCAATTAAAACTTTAACAAGAAGAGTCCAAAGACTTTCACATTTTCATCTAGGATAGAAAGCCCCCCAAATTCAGAGGAACATAGTAGAAACAACTACTATGAAGGTGAAGTAAAACGTCCTGAACTTTGTGCTTCCTGTGCATATTTGTTGGGAAGGCAATATGGCTTTGTGAGCTTTAAAGTCATGCTGTATGTTCCAGATCCTTCTGTCTTCACACTTCCCTGATGTCAGGTATATCTCTGCACTAATGGTTTCCTGGCTATAGCTAATTCTGTAACTCCTGACCCTCATACTCATCTGCCTACAGTACTCTTCCACATTAGTGTCCCACAAATTCAAAAAGTGTTTACTTGGCATCTACTATGTGCCAAGTAATGTCCAAATCTGCACTTATTATTTTCACTCTCTTCAAAGGAAAACTGATGGAATCTGGGGGCCTACAGCAGAGTTTCAGATCGGACCAAAGTTGGAGGCATCCACAGGGTCAGGAGATATCCCAAGTATTTACACCTCTGTATCTCATTTAATCTTGACACTACTCCAATGAAATAAGAATCATTACTTCCATTTAACAGGTGAGAAAATAGGTACATAAAATTGGTGTTTTTAAGATTTTAAAGATATTTCAAAAATATTTCAGGTAGTGACATTGAATTGTTATTTTGACAAATAGGAACAATGAAAAAAATCATTGACTATAATTTTATAAAAGATAGGCTATGTTCCATGAAGAAAACTTAAATGCATATTATTAAGTAAAGGAAGCCAATCTGAAAAGGCTACATATTACAAGACTCCAACTATATGACACTCTGGGAAATACAAAACTCTGACAGTTAAAAGATAAATGGTTGCCAGGGAGGGGCGGAAAGGAGGCACACAGAGGATTTTTAGAGCAGTGAAACTACTCTGTAAGATACTATATTGGAAGATACAAGTCATTATACATTTGTAAAAACCCACAGAATATACAAGAGCAAGAGTGAACCCTAATATAAACCATGGACTTTGGGTGATAATGGTGTGTTAATGTAGGTTCATCAGTTGTAGTAAGTGTTTCACTCTGGTGGAGGATGTTGATAATGAGGGAAGCTTATACATGTTGGGGAAATCTGTACTTTCCTCTTATATTTCCTGTGAACCTGAAACTGCTTTAAAAAATTTTCCTTTATGAACATAAACGGTTCTTTCATTTCAATAAATTTAGCTTTATGGAAAATATATATTGTCCTTATTTTTCTCATTTTGCTGCCAATCAGTGAAAGCCTTTTCACAGGCCCCAAATTTGGGAGCCATTCATTTGAGTTACTTGCTCAGGGCCCCTGGATTAACTGAAAGAGCTTCATGGTATTTGCATGAAGAGCCAGTTTACATCCCTGTTCTCCAGCCATTTTTCCAGATGCCCTAGGTTAGGCAAATTAAATTATGTCGTCTTTCCTTAGAAGATGTGAAACAGAGCATCTTGGACTTTACCTTGGGGGAGCTTTCGGTACTCATTCGGTGGGTTGCTTTATATTTAAAAATGAAAAGGATGATCATCTGTGGCCTTTTCAGAAAACATTAACTTTGGGGATATCCAGTTTCTTCAGAAGTAAACTTTAATTTCTGGAGAAAAAAACTATTTTTTCATAACTATATTTTGTAAAGATTTTAAGTCAATTCACAGTATCATCTGAATAAATCAAAAATCAGTGGAGCAGAACTTAAAATTTTAGTTTTCAGAGTAAGCACAAAAATAATTTTTAAAGTACAGACTAATGAAACCTAATTTGTCAGAAACAAAAGTTTTTATATTTGAAAAAAACTAATATTTTTTTAAGACTGTAACTAAATTTGGAAATTAAATACTACCCACAATCTCCTGATACCTAAATTTCGCTAAAGAAGGCAAATAATACTGCTTGCTAGACCTAGCCTCACGGACTTGATGCTCATTAACATTAAAAAATATATAATTTAGTATTTGGAGTGACAGGTATATTATGCAATTAATGTTTTGTAATAAAATATCACTCAGTGAAGAAAGCAAGGCCAAAATCAGCAATGAAGGTGAAAAAGGCAGAAAGAAAACTATAAATAGTGAGGAAATTAACATATTTGGAGTTGTGATTATATTGATAATTACATTACATTTTTGGTCAAGTTAAAAGCAGCTTAGGAAAAATATTAGGTTGAATCAGTTACAATTTTTATTTTTGTAAGTCAAAAAATGATTAAATATCACAATTCCATATAATTTAAACTAATATCTCACAATCCTCAGTATATTTTAATCAGGTTTTTGGAAAATACAGTGTTTATTTTATATATAGGAAAATTAAGGGGTCCTGTGACTTGCCTTTATGCCCAATAATCACAGGGGAATCAGCAACACAACTAGGACTATAACCTAATATAATAATAATTTATTAATTATAGTAATTCAATGGCACTCACTGAGCACCTACCACATATTAATTAACACATGCTAGGCAAAGTTGAGGAAGTGTGTGTATTGGGATGGTGTGGGGATGGGAGTGGTGGGAGGAGCAATGTCACATGCGTCACACAAATTTAGATATTTGAAGTTTGACAAGCAGAGAGTTTAACCATGCAAAAGCAATGGAAAGATGTTAAGACTACCTCTTTTTTGGTTTTACTTCTGTTTTCAAGGTCAAGTGTTTGTTTTTGTTATCAACAGAAACTTCAATGAAGATGTGCTAACTTAATCAAGTTCCATGGCATCCAAAGACCCAGCAAAGCCAGGCTTGGCAGTAGTTTCATATGCTAATATCAGCACCCAAAGCACTTTCTGCCAGGAACTTTTCAGCTTAGTGAACAGTTTCATGAACTGACATTGTGGCAAAATATTAGCTTTAATAATGAATCTGCTAATTCTTCTTCCCTGCCTGTCTTGTTCAACATTACATTCCCATTCCAGCAAATATGGCCTCAAATAAATATTTGTTGAATGAACAAATTAACTGGTGTTTGCTCCTTGATTATAGCATAATAATTCCTGCCAGATAAAATATGTTCACCATGCTTATTATACATAAACTTTTAAACAAATAGCATATCATCATAAATTCATCTTTTCTAATATATTTCCCTACCAAATACCATCATTATCTTTCAGACTTTTTCAAAATATCAAATCTATAGCCAATTATTTTAAATACAGTTTGAGGCAAAAGTAGGTTTATAGTTGTTCATATGGAAAATAATACAATAGTGAATAAATAATAATACGAGAATAAACTTTGTGTACTCACAACTGCAAATCTACTGTTGCCGAACCCTGTATTTAAATATTCTTCTATTGAAACATCCTAATTTGTATGTTAACTTATGTATATCTTTTATACTAGAAATGTAATCAGAGCTATGTATATACAAAAATTCTGTTTCTTTTTATTGCCTACAATGCAGTATTATACAGCTACTTCATAAAATTGCTATAAGGATTAATAGGTTATACAAGAAAGGATTTTAAGTATTACAAATCCTATTCTGAACGAAAACATGATTATAATAATTCTGTATCTTTGTCCAGTTATAATACAAAAAGATCATTTTATAAGGCTGCTTATATATCAACTTCCAAATAGTCTAATTAAAAAACGTTTTAACCTATATTTTAGGTAAAAAAGAAAGTCTAATTGTAACATGTCATCCAATAACTGAAAATAAAAGCACTGTCGATTTAAGTATTTCAACTGCCAGAGTTCTATAGGCCAGATAATAATTTTAATAATAGTTACATTGTTAATTGTTGAAATAATATATAATAGTCTTTTTTCTCCTCAATCATTAAAATCTTATATAATATTCCAATAATAATTTATCACTAAGACAGGTATTTTTCTAAGTAATGTATCACCAAACCACATTTTGTTTCTGGTGTCATCTGCTGAAATCAATCCACGTTATAAAATGACACATTGACTAAAAACTTGACAAACTTTGGAATGAAGTTCACTGACATGCTACTAAAAATAGATCCTTTTAAATTTTTTCAACAAATTTAATAGGAACATGGTGATAGAAATACTTTAATAGAAATTCACCCTACATTAGTTTTTAATGAATCTTAGATATCACAATTCTTCCGTATTCCAAATTTTAATTAGTCTTCAAAAATAATAACTACCACCTCTTGAGCAGTCACAACATAGCTGGTACTGTACCAAGTACTTTACATGCTTTACTTCACAAAATCCTCACAGCAACTTCATGCTGTACTGTACATATTAATTAGTATCCCTGTTGGATAGCAATGGAAACTGAGACCCAGGAGAAAAGAAATTTGTTGTAAATAGAAAACAATAGGATTTAAATACTTCAGGTTATTATCTGAGTCCTAAGGCCAAAATTATAGCTAACCATTCAATTTTAAGGAAACCAGGTCGTAAATATGGAGAAGTAGAAAGTCAATAGTTAAAATACAAAGAAAGGCTGGCTATTAAAAAAAAGATATTGCTAATTGTTAAAGACAGAAGGAAATGTAAACTACACTAAGAGTCCTTAAGATATATTTACAAAAGGAGTGAGACAAATGAATTTTCATTTTTAAGAAATCAATTTATTCTGAAGATACTTTATAGATGATTTCAGAGAATAATTTTTTTTCAGAGTTTCTTGCAGAACATGTTTCAGTCTAGACTAAAATTCAAGGTCTTTTAATCATCAGGTTTTTCACACCTGTAGAGTGGTTTCACAAAACAATGTACATACTTTTTAAAAACATTTGATAACAGGTTATCAAATATTTGTGAGGAAATTATTTCTCCTCGATGGGAAATTAAGTTATTTTCAAATGATAAAAAAATTCATGACACAGTTGAAAAACAACAAACAAGAGACACATTATATAAGGCAGCAATTATGTTTATGTGGTACCAGTATAATTGAAAGACAGAAGACCTTTCATTCGTTAATAACACAGAATTTCTTCTAGTGGGTTTCCTAGAGCTCATTAGATATTCCCTGGCTGATTCTCCTAAGTAATTAGATTTTAACAGGATTTTCAACAGATCAGAACAATCTCTGTGGGTGCCAATAGAAGAGTCCCCCTCTGGCCTTACCAGCAGGGCAGAGCAGATAACATCCAGACTGGGAGTTAATAGGACAATTACTGGCCTCTTTTAAATGAGTTACATTAATGCACTTAAGCTAAATGGCTCTGCATATGATTAAATATTAACATCTGCAAAATATGAAATGATATGCAATCAAGTTTTGTTGTTTTAATTTCCCCAAAGAAAGATTCTATTCTTCATATAAATGCCTTTAAATACTGTGTATTAAACATTTTTAGGGTATCCTAGTAAAAAGTTGGAAATCATTCTTCTAACTTAAGAGTCCTAAAATATCCTAACTTCTACGGTGCCACTTCCAGCTATGATAGAGTAACTAAAAAAAACAAACAAATATATAAAATAATAGTTTTCAGACACTGGACAACAGGGTAAAAGACAATGATCCCCGAGAGAAGGGCAAATAAATAAGATGAGTTGAGAGACAAAGTTGAGAATTTGGGGCAGCCAAGGTGGCGAGAATTCACAGGACAGAATCCCAGAGTACCAAAGAAGAGCGCTCTGAAGATCTGCAAAGGGTACCTTCGGGTCTTATCCTGAGTGTCAATCAGCACATGCATATGAGAAAACTACCCATAGGTTAGAAAAAGAACCACTGGAAAAAAGCAGGTGGAACAATTTTCAGAGCTCACACAGGGCTGGGAATGGTTCACACTCCCAACAGCCAACAAAAACAAACAAACACACGCCCCCTACCCCAAACACCTCATAATATATAAGGCAACAGGTAGTGAACTCAGGATATTGTCTCAGTAATAGGGACAAATTAGCCCTAGACTAAAAGTTGCTCTAGTCCTACCTAAAAAAACCTAAAGTCAAATCAGAAAAGAATCAATCTATTTCCAATTTATTTGAATGTTGCAGAACAAAGCTGGGAAGTCGTCGTCGTCGTCGGCAGCCGTCCGTCTCGAGAGACGATGGTGTAGCTTCTTAAGAGTCTATCTGCACCGCCGAGAATGGCTGTGTAGTCCGACTCGGGAGTGACATGGTAGTATCTGTCTCCTCCCGTGTTGAATCGACATCTTGCGATGACGCTGAAGCTACAGAGCCTGGGCAGGGTAATATGGAGGGTCTGCTGTTGCCCATGCAGCAGACCCCCCCTCTCTTCGCAGCTGAAGGGTCCAAGGGAAAGACGGAGTCGATACAGCTTGGCTTCAGGTGCGCCGCAGGAGTTGCCGGTGTTGACTACAACGTCAAACCACCTTAGGGACTCCGGCTCCGGATTTTCTGTCGGGGTTTACTCCCTTAGCCTTTCCCCTGAAGAGGTATGCCGCAAGGCAGCGGAGGTTTTTTGGAGTCAGAGTTTTCCTTCTCTGATGTGCCCTGACTGGAAGATCGAACCAGCGACACTTAGCTCGCAGGCCGACGCTCAATCCACTGAGCTAAACCAGCCAGGGCTTAAAGCAAGTAGAAAGCTGGTAAGTATTTATAAGAATACAGAAGAGTCCAGCACTAAGCAACATAAAATTTACAATGTCAAGCACCCAAATTCACTAAGTCATGAAAGAAGGAGGAAAATATGACCCATAATGAGGAGAAAAAAAATCAATCAATAGCAATAGACCCCCAAATTAAACATCAGTCATTAAGAGAAAAGAACAGTAAAATAGCTGTTGTAAGTATACCCCACATGACAGAGGAAAGCAGGAGCACGGTTAGGAGAGACATAGAAGCCACAAAAATGACCTAAATCAAACTCCTAAAGATGAAAAATACAATGTTTCAGATAAAAAAATACACTGGATAGAATTAACAGTAGTTTGACTCAGCAGACTGGAAAAAAAATGAACAGAGCATCAGTGAGCTGTGGCCCAACTTCAAGCAGCTTAATATATGAGTAATTGAAGTCCCAGAAAGAAAAGAGAGAGAAAAAAAAAATATTTGAAGATATAATGGCTGATATTTTTCCAATTTTGATGAAAATTATACACCCAAGAAACATGAAGCTACACCAAGGCGCATCATAAATCAAATATCCTAAAATATGATCATTTTTAAGTGCACTTTAGATACACTTTAAGTGCTTCTAGCAAAACCCAGTGTATATTGGTCCAGACCTGATCCAAAGTCAGCTTTGTACTTGATTCCTATTCTATTGGCCCATAACATTTTCTAAGAATGATTTTCAACCTAATGCAAAGTCAATTTTGCCATTAAGTATGTGAGGTATTTCAAAAGTTTTATCATGAATTCCATTCTTTACTTATTGATTTTATAAAGAGTTGTTTCCTATTCTTATTGTCATTATAAAGTTACTAGTCTTATACTCCAAAACATTACTATAAAATATCAAATTAGGACCCAACAAGTGCAGAGGCAGAGCCCAAACCAGGCAAATACGTGCTGACAAGCACTACTTCTATTTCTTAATTGGCTTTTATTCACTGGGGTAAAATAGGGCATAAGATCAGTAAGAAAATCTTCCCACCTACAGGGACCTCACAAAATCACTAGTTACTTAGTGGCAAGTTCACTTCTTCACACAGCAGAGGGAAATGGATCCTGTGTGCTTACAAAGAGCTGCGGACCAGTCGTAACTATTTTTTCTATGAGAAACAAGCTAAATGTTTAGGGTTTTATCATAAAGAAAAACTTCCTGATATTGGAATAAATTTGAAAGAAAAATAGAAATTTCTTAAAGTCTTAAACTCAGGGTCTGTTATGACAAGATGGTGTGGATAATCCTAGTAAAATCTGCTATACACCTGACCTGTCTTTTCTACAACCCTGTGAACACCTGACTGTTTGAAATGGTACTTTTTAGCTGAGCCATAAGTTCCACCAGCTTTCAAACAGCAATGGAGTATGTCTTTAGCCCACCAAAATGTGGTCATATTCAGAGAGCCTTTTTCGATTGAATTTCACCTCCTTATTTCTATTTGTTCATCTACAAGCTTAGTTCTAGAATTCTATTCTCCCTCATGGAATTTTTCAAATGTCTGCATCTTGCTTCATGTACTTTAATTATTACAGAGTTCTTAGGTCAAAAAAGAACTTTTTCTAATCTAATTACACTTTATGGGTAATTGGGGAACTAGTTATTTTAAAGAATTCTTTGAATCATTTTCTGAAATTTTGGTCTAAGTCTGATTTTTATGTATCAAATTTGTGTTAAATAAAGTACACAAACTAAATTGTTAATAAAGTATATTTGTAAACCTGGGTGGAAAGGAATATCTTGCATAATTTACTGAGTACTGTCCATGGACACTGGAAAATTTTAGTATCATAAAAATACATACAGATAACAAATCAGACAATGAGCTTGAGAAAATGGATTGAATCAACTTGGCCAAATAAATTATATTGGTTATACTGAAATCCACATAAAACCAGCATTTGCAAAGACCTCAAGGAAATCAAATTGGCCTAAATGAATTATAATAGACTCTCATTTCCCTTTCCTTACCTCTTTTTAAGATTTTTCAGGGCTGTTTTACACAATGAACTTGAACTACTTTGCAGTATGCATATTAATGGATTAGATCGGTGCAGTGGACGTATACGCATGCCCTATTAAAACACAGAGTGTTGAATCTAAGGAAAGACAAGAGCAGTATACATGAAAGAGGGTAAAGGATAAAACTCCCAAGGTCAACTGTGTGGTTTTTGAATCACCAGAAAGCAGAACTGAAACCTATGAGCTGCAATTACAGGAAGACAAATTAGGCCCAATATAAAAGACTAAACTTTCTAAGAATCTGAGCTAAACAAAGATCAAAGATTTAGCGACCCATCGCTCTCAGTGTGCAAACATCAACTGACCATTTGGCAGGGATTGTGTAGATTGGATTCAAGTGCTGTACTGGCAAGTGGATTAGACAGCATTTAAAGAGCTAATCCTTAAGGCTTTCCCAACATTCACAAGCTCTGATTCTAAGATCCTAAGTGCTTTGGTGGTTCTCCCAGGAACTTCCTTTGCCTTAATTTCTTGATGGGATGACTGTAATACCTGTCCCTTTGCCTTAATTTCTTGATGGGATGACTGTAATACCTGTCCCTTTGTTGTATGTACGAAATATTAAACTGAAAGAAGACCTAGATTAGTTCCGGTTCTATCACTAAATTGCTGGGCAACTGAACCAATCATTTAACATTTCTTTGTTTTGGTTTTTCATCTGCAAACATGACCTTGTCTCAAGAGTTCATTCCACTTTATAGACTTTGATTCTCCAAGTCTCTGACTCTTACCTATATGTCAGCCAAGCACTTTGCTAGAATAACCAAAACTTGATGTTTCTGGCATTCTGAAAAATGTAAAGTCTCTGACATTATAATTCCATGTTCCTGATGTGGGAAATCTTAACAGTCATAACTAACTTCTACCTGCTTGCCCCACCAATACCCTTTATAGTGGCCAATCACAAAGAAGAGTCCTGGAAGCTTCTCTAGGTATCAATTGTCTTCACACACCAGCTCAAATGTTCAACTTGCAGATTGTATTACTATTACCGAACAGTGTTACATTCCTGGTGAGAATCATATTGCCCCTGTTCCCAAAGCAACTCTTCGCATGATAATCCTAAGAAAAAGCAAATAGATGAACTCCAGGTTCAATTTTTTAAAAATTGCCATTACAATATTTTAAAATATTAGTTGTATCATTCCTGTTGCTTCTAAAATAATAGAGAGAGAATATAACCAAGAGATACATTAAATGAATCACTCTGTGAAAAATGGCAAATACAACACAGAAAAATAAATGAAACTACTTCTTACAGCAATGTATCACAACTGACTGTCCAGTCATTTGCCTACACGTAACTCTAAGTTGCTAAATTCAGAAGCAATATCTTTAAAATGAGAAAACTGCTTAATGTTCTCTGTCCAGTGTCTACATTATAATATTCTTCAGTACTCCAATTAGAGATGGGCCTTTATAGATTTCTTTCTTCTATTAACCTTTCATGCATTTGATCCATAAACTCCAGTTCAAAAACAGAATAAAACTGAACTCTTTATTTCTTGCTAGAGGATTGGGTGGTTGTAAAATCTAGTTTCTGAATATTTGAAATCATTGTGGAAAAAAAATTTCTTATTGTGAAATGCCTACTTCATGCTATTTTCTACCTCCAAAGGATGTTTTCTTAAGGGGATGAGACCACAATCATTACCCAGCTTTCCTATCTGTCATCCAGAAACACTCAGGTAAGGAGAAAAAATCTAAATAACAAGAAAAGCCTGCCTTCAGTAACTATTAGATTCAGAAATGAATAAAAATACTGCCATATGCCTGGCACTACAAACATTTCAAAGTATAAGTGTCCATGATTTCACTTGATGTACTGGGAACCTTATGAGGTAACGTAAGGCATGAACTTCCCCATTCACAGAAAGGAAAAATCAGATGTGGATTACTTGCCTGGTCATGCAATAAGCTTGCTATAACTGAACTGTGCCTCCCTCCCCCTCCACAATTCCTATGTTGAAGCCCTGACCTGAAATGTGACTGTTTAAAGAAAGGGCCTATTAGGAGGTGATTAAAGGTAATTAAAGTCATAAGGGTGGGGCCCAGATATGATAGGATTTGTGCTCTTTTGAGTAGAATGTTCACTCAATCTCTCTGAGTGCATGCAAAGAAGAGGTCATGCGGGCACAGAGCAAGTGGTGGCTGCCTGCCAACCATGCTGGCACTCTAATGTCCAACTCATAGCACCCACAACTGTGAGAAAATAGGTGTCTGTTGTTTAAGCCATCCAATCTATAGTTGGTTTTGTTGGCTTTGTGTGTGTGTTTGTGTGTGTGTGTGTGTGTGTGTTTATGGCAGCCCAAGTTGACTACGACAGAACTAATGATCGTGAAACTTCTAGAATCAAAGTCTCTTAACTCTTAGTCTTCTGCTATGTCAGTATAGTACATTCACTGGCACTGAAGTACCGAGAATCATCACATGAATTTCAAGCAATTTTTCCTGAACTTATCATGTGGTTGCCCTAAAGTTGCTGTTTCTTCATTTCCTATCAAATAACAGCAATACTGTTACCTCAAAGGGGAAAATGGGATGTTCATCATCATAAATGTGTAACAAAGCCTGTAAATTTCTCCCTAGCTATAAAATTTTGAACTGATTCCTCTGTTCAAAAATTCCACCTGTTATTGGGGAATGATTTTTTTTTCTTATGTTTAATATTTCTTTCTATGAAGAGAGCTAGAGCTAAGGCCTTTCTCTTTCCTCTTTACTTATTAGACTCTAACTGGTGCAATAAAATTTGTAAAGATTAGCTAGGCATGCTACAACTGGCTCAACTCTTGATGAGCCTGTCCACAGAAAGCACAAATTCTTTTGTTCCTCCATGTTAAAAATCTTACCTAAGCAATCCTTCTATAAAAGGAAACCCAAGATCTAGTGAATAAGTGTACCTAATGTCAATCTTTGTTAGAAAGTCCATTCTGTTCCCACACTAAGGCAACTAAGCCTATATCAGTAATAAAGGTGGTATCTAGCTGCAGTATGAACTCCTTTCTTTTTTAACTTCTCAGATTTAATTTCACAAAGAGGAAAAGCAGGGTGTTATTTAATGCAAGTCCTTTCAGAGACCACCAGCTTAACCACAGGACAAGCCTTTGTATCCTACTATCACTACTATTTGAGAGGCCAGGAGAAAAGATGAACCTTAATGGAGGTAGAATTATCCTTGCCAAGACTGCAGTAAATGTTTGTTGAAGGAGAAAAAAAATGGAAAGAGAAGATATACCATATATACCCAGTGTTAATGGAAAGCCTATTTCTGCCATCTACATTAGAGAAATTGTTCAAGAACAGTTCATCCATGTGAAAATATTAGCACTGTAATTCTGCCAAGGTCAGTAAGACCTAGTGATTTGCTGAGATATCACCTTCATTTCACCAAGGTAAATAAAGGCTCCTTTTTCAGTGTGTCCTATCCAAGAAGGCACTCCACAGCAACAGTTAAATTATGAATACAGCACATATGTTCCATACCATATCATTTACAGCACAATTTAGCATAGGCATAATGCTTTGTAACAAACTACAATATCATTCACAAAATGCATTTAAATAGCATAATTTAGTTCATTAAATTCAGTCATTTACAGTAAATCAAAATCATCATAGGAATTGAAGAGAGTACACAGTTGTTTGTTTGAATAGTTAAGCTAGGTAAGTCAATTTCTTTTTGAAGGTCAAGGACAGAGTTCTTTCCATTTTCTGTTATAAAAAAGATACCGCTGGTGTCAAAAGATAATTTAATGTCACCTCAAAATGATCCACCCCCTATTTTATTCCTTCCCCCTCTCCTAGCTGCATAGCATATCACTGCCACTCATGAAATAGAGCAAACTCCCTGAAAACATTTTACACACTGGTTAAGTAGAATGTATCTGCAAATTTTACAAAATCTCAAATATACAATTTCTTCAAAGTCTTTACGAAAATGTGTACATTTGGCCCTGAGAAAGGTTCAAGCACTAGATCACAGTACATGTAATCATTGGTTTGTCTGTCTGTTGTTCATATCCTACTATAAGCGTTTCATGGGTAGGAGCCTAGTCAACCATATTTGAATTCCTACAACCTAACTAACACCCTGTTTGTTGATTGTAAATTCCTCGAAAGCAAGGACTGGTTCTTTTATTTATTTTTATTTCTCGTGACTTCTACCATAATGTTTCACACAGAGTAAGTATTTGTTGATTTCAAAATCTTGTCAGAGGAGCTTACCTCAGTATATACTTTATAAACAGATAAATTCGCTGTATTTTTTGTTGTCTTAAGAAACCAGTGCCTAGAATAACAAAGACCAAGTAAGAAAAGAGAGGACAGACTTCAGGATTTAACACGAATTATTTGACCTGATCCCACTGTTCCCCTGTCCAGTGTACTCTGAGAAGAATGGCACTGCAGGTGGACACAGCTATGCCTTCACTTCACACAGGTCTCTTAACCTTTGCCTGAAACGCTTTCACCACAAACTCAGCAGTAATCAACAGCAGGAGGACTTCAGCTCTAGGACAGCTGCTTGAAAGCCACCACAATCTAGGCAGCATTCATATGCTCAGCACTTAGCCATAAAATTGATAACTTTATGTACACCTTGCACTAGGCACTGTGTTAACCGCTGAGGATATAAACGCATGTAAGGCCTGAACTCTGTCCTTAAGCTGCTTAGAATCTACTGAGGCACACCAACAAGAGTGCAGGGTCTGAAGTAAGCATGAAGTACCCAGAGCAAGCACACTACCTTGATAGAAAGATGTCCCTCGACTTGGCGCTACCCTCCCCACAGGAAGAACTGACTCCATTCTCAGCACATAGGAGAAGACCAATGACACACTGGAGGGAGTGCAAAGAAGAGCTGCCGGGGGAAGGGTTGCCTTCTCACATCCCCTCCCCTCAGGTTACCTTTCCCTTCCTCAAAGAGGAAAGAGAGTGGGAAAGAATGTTGGAAGATTAAGGGAAAAAAATAGTTTTAATGGAAAGTAACCATTCTTGACAGTATCTGAGTATTGCTGGGGTGAATATTGCTGGTTTGCAGAACCATGTCTGAGTCTGTGACCATGAACAGTCTAACTATATTAACTCCCTGCACTGAAAGTATCAAGAGTTCCACAAAGCCCAAGCTATGAAGTGCACACTCAGACTGCATTCAAGACCTCTGTAACCTGGCTTCAGTCATGTTTCTCTTTGTAACAGAGACTGCTAGTTTCCTCCACTCTCGACATCCCCAGTTTCCTCTGTAGCTAGATGTGGCCATGTAACTAAGTTCAATGGGATGCAAGTGGAAATGTCAGGTGACAACTTCTGGGAGCCTTAAGAGACAAAGGATGCATACCTGACCCTGCTGACTGGAACATGAACGTCACAACTAAAGGGCCATCATGAACTGTGATGACAAGGGCCACATTCCAGGGATGGTGAAGCAGAAAGCCAAAGGAACTGGGTCCCTGAGGACTTTGTGGAACAGAGCCACCCTACCAGTCCTGGATTGTCTCCCTCCAGATGCTCAACTGAAAGAGAAATTTGTTTCTGTCTTATTTCAGCCACTAAATGCAGCCACTATTTGGAGGCCCTGTTCTTTGCAACCTCTTTTTCTCCCAGGTCCTCTCCTAGCAAGCCTGCCATGAGCCAGGCACTGAGCCAAGTCTCAAAATACATCTCATTTAGCCCTCATAGATACCCTGTTAGGTGGGTACTATTATGTGCTCTATTTTACAGATGAAGAAACGCAGACTTAGAGAGATGAATTTACTTGCTAACAGGGGGCAAAGCTGAATTTTGGAGCTCAGCAGTTTGTCCCTGAAGTCTATGCTCTTTATCTCTATGCTTTGTTTACCTACTTCAGACTGAGCTCCTTTGCCTATTCATTGTCTTTACTCATGATATACCTTTGGCACCTAAAATGACTCTCTGTCTTCCTGCTGTCCTCTCCTTTCCAGATGCCACTTGCCAAATGAGGGCCCTTACGCAGAGCAAATAAATCGCTCCCTGAATTAGTACATTGCACCTTGACGATGACTCTGTTACATCACTTTGCATATCCTGCCTTGCAATCCCATTAGTGGTGTTAAGAGCCAGTTTTCCTCAATATATTTAAGTTCCTGAGGACAAAGGACAAGAAACATATTTTATTTGTCCTTGTATTTCCTATAGTACCTGACAGAAAAATTCAATAAATGTTATTTGAATTACTAAAAAAAAAAAAAGTTCTCATTGAAAGACATGAGTTTTTGACTATTTTATAAATGCAAGACAAGTGGAGAGTTATGGTTCTAAATAATTGAAGCTCTATAACTTAACTGCACTGTCCAATAGAACTCTCCACAGTGATGGAAATGTTCTATATCTGCTAATACAGTAGTCACTAGCCACATGTGCCAATGGAGCACTTGAAATACGGCTAGTACAATTGAGGAAATGAAATTTTTATTTCACCTCATTTGAATTAATTTAAATTTAAACAGCCACATGCAGATAATGGCTACCATATTGGATGTTGCTGCTCTAAAGACTCTATGTAGAGCCTCAGAAAATAGCTCCTTCATGCTTTGTATAGAATTGATGCTCAGTAAATGTTTGCTATAGCAATTTGAATTGGACTAAAGTGAATATCAACCTCAGTGGACATAATCTATGAAGATTTAAAAAAAACAGACTGAGAAAGGGAGAAACTTCAAGAAATTCAGGGACAGCATGGAAAAAGATGAAGTTGAAACAATAAAAAATAAAAATCACCAAAGATCAGCATTTGCAGCAGAAGAGAACCCTCAACTCATTTCTTCCTTGAACAAGCAGAGTCTGGAAGAGGTATGTCAAAATGGGCAATCATATGACATAAAAATCCAGGTTTTAAAAGGCTGGGCTAACATTCATTTTGCAACATTCTCCAGAAGACACTGAGGTTTCTCATGCCGTCTTTAAAAAATATATATATCTGTAAAAGGTTGGTACAGGTCTCAGTAGGCTGGGAAGAATGAGTCCAGATCCATTTATTTAACAATCTCTTATCACATATTACATATTTTATTTGGTGGGGCAAGTGACAGAAACTCACTCACTAGTGGTTATAGCAAATCAGAGCAAAAAGAAACCCTAATTTATATTATTAGGCCAAAATCTAAATTTTAGGCCCCTTTGGAATTTTTTGCTCTTGCTTTTACCCCAGAGAGATGGAGCACTAAAAAATACAGTTAGGGATACATACTGCTAAGTGAGCTCCTCCTACTTTGGCCATTCTGGGTGTGACCTTTCACCAGGCCCCAGGCATAAGGCCGAGTGCCGATTGCCATCTCCTGAAGCAGAGCCAGAATGTAAGATGAAAGGCCACAGACGGAGGATGACGCAAGGGAAACAATCGTGACTCTAACATTGAGAGCCAGAAAGAAATCTGAGGTCTTATGCACACTAGTTCCTAAGCCTGGGTGTTTTATTCAGCATAATACCTCCCTTAACATTTTATTTTTCAGGATTTCCAGCCACAGAAGAGGAAGCATACTAGCAAACTTTGGGGATATCACACCACACTGCCCAGAGAGGGGTCCAGATGGCATTGTCCTGGGTGCCCACAATAACTTAAAGGAAACTTTAAATGAAGGAGGAGAATGTCCTCAAATTCCTTGCGGCCAGAACCCACCTAGGTGGCAGCAGCCTTGACTTCCACATGCAACGGCACACCCACAGCAGGAAAAGTGATAGCACCTACAGCAGAAATCTGAAGGGGACCTGGGAGAAGCTCCGGCTGGTGGCTTGTGCCATTGTTACCATTGCAGACCCAGCCGCTGTCAGTGTCATATCGCCCAGGAACCCGGGCCAGCGAACTGTGCTGAAGTTTGCTGCTGCCCCTGCAGCCGCTCGCATTGCTGACGCTTCCCCTCCAGAACCTGCACTGACCAGATCCAGGCAGCCTCCCGGGAGTCACGGCTTCTGACGGTTACTGATCTCAGGGCTGAGCGCCAGCCTCTCACAGACGCGTGTGATGTTAACCTGCTTACACGCTCCGTGTATCACAGACTCCTCTGCGCTGTGTGGCATTGCCGTCCCTGCAGCAACAGGGGGCTCACTCAGCGGGTCTGATGCGGTGGGTGCTGCATCGGGAAGTTCTGCACATGCGTGGTACCATCTCCCGTGAACACCCATGGGCGGTCATGCCCGATCTCTACTTCTACAGAGATCCCGAAGAGGTTGAAGGGAAGGGTAGGCCCCTGCAAAGGCTGTGAACAAGCAGTCATTCCAGGATGGACTGACTGCTCCAGCTCCCGAGCTCACTGCTGCTCAGCCTGAGGTCGCAGACGGCTCTGAAGGCGCAGGTGCCCTCTGTGCCTGCCCAGCAGTTCCCTACGGAAGTCTGGAGCGCTCGGCTGCCGCCGAAGACTGGTCTGCAGCCCCCACTGCTCAGGCCCCTGCGTGGGAAGGAACAGTGAGAAAGCGGTCCTAAGCTGTTCTTCCATAGGCTCTTCAACGAAAAATGAAAACAGAGTGAATGGAAAATAATTATCAGTCTCTTTCTTTAAAAAAATTTTTGTTGTTATTGGTCAAGTGTTTCCACTGCTCAACTGAAGAGCCCATGCTAGTCCAACAACATTTTTTTAGTTCCCACTAGGTGGTGGCAGCACTAAGTGCTGAGAGCACAAAGAGGGACACCTTGACACACATACAAATATTGGGATGTTCTGAACAATGTCTGATGGGGAACAGATTTTTTAACTCACTGCCATGCTTTACATATGCTATTGCAGGTAAGCCTCCAGAGCCTCTATAATACTGGTATTATATTTTCTGTTTTTCAAATGAAGAGGTTAAAGCTCAAAGTGATTCAACAACCCTTCCTGTTTGCACAATTGGAATTGCCACAGCTCAACAAATCAAAACCTACCTAAGTCCAAAATGAGTGCCTTCTCAGGAGGCTACTCTCTTTTCCCCTACTTCCCAAACACAACTAACAAACAGTGTACTCAAAGATTAGCCCCCAACGTCTATAGACAGTAACCTCATAGGGTGATCTGATCATAAATTCCTAAGTGGGAAAGTCATGGTGGGTAGTCATGGCCCAGGCATATAACTTCTTCTTTTTTTTTTTATGTATATTTTATTGATTATGTTGTTACAATAGTTCCAATTGGCATATAACTTCTTTAGTGAAAGGTTTATCTTTGTCTGAAGCAACCCCTGTCCACTGTTTCTATGTATCTAGGTTAACACACCTTTTAAAATATATATATAAAGTTTTATTTATTTACTTTGAAAGGGAGAGGGAGGGAGGGAGGGAGAGAGAGAAAGCAACATTGATGGGAATGAACCCTCAACCCAGGCATTTGCACTGACTGTAAATCGAACAGGTGATATTTTGCTTAATGGTAATACCCCCGACCAACTGAGCCACACCAGTAAGGGCTAAGTTAACACACCTTTGAAATACATTGTAAACACAATCAGGAGAGCATATAATCTTAACTATCTGGTAAAGCAATCCCTGCCTTACTTTCTCCCATCCTCGTGTAATCTTCCTTATGCTCCTGCCTTAATTTCAAATGCATAAATGAAGCTGCAAAATTGTTATTCACCAGAGAATCTGAGATCTTACTCCTTGGTATACATTCTCAGTTTGGCTAAAATAAACTCTTACAAAAATTCAAAAAAAAAATTAACACGTAAAATAATATCAAGTTTCTTTAGAACCTGTAACAGCTTGGTCTCTCACAAGTTAAAGTGACCACTACTGATAATAACAACGACTTATTAAATGTTTATGATATCTAAGCACTTATTATATTTTATCTCTAGTGTCACAGTTAATCCTGTAAGGCAAATATTTGAGTTGGCCAAGGTCCTACAACTACTAAAGGAAAGAAACGACATTCAAAACTATATCCATTTAGCTCCAAAGTCAATACTCTTTCCACTAACCATTCTGCCTTGACACACAAAGAATCTGAAGTTAGTGTAAACTCTAGATTTCATACTAGGCCTCATTCTGCCTGTGGGAGTAGGGGACCTTCTTCCTTGATTACTTAGCAGAAGCAGTTGGGTTTAAAAGAGGAAAATTATTAAGATGCCAGAAAGAATGAACCAGATTTCAAGTTAGAAGATAGAAGACTCCATAAGCATTAGATTGGCAAAATTCCCAATAAATAAGGCACAGGTTAACACTGCTGAGAGTAGTGGGAAGCACAGATTTGGAGTCAAAAAATCTGATTTTGAATCCTGGCTCTGTCCTTACTATCTCTATGATTCAGCCTCTTTGGACCTCATTGTTGCTTTTGTATCTGCCAGTATGAATTATTCAGTTTGCTAGTGTTAAATGCTTTGCAAAAAGAATTGACAGTCTTAAAAACCCACAATGTACCAAAAACTGAACTAAAATTGGACATTGTGATGAGACTGAGAAAGTATTACAGGTAAAAACACCCTTAACACTATCAGGAACCGTGAGATCATTTTTAATAGTATCCGCTTTTTACAGAGGAGTAAATTGAAGTATGGAGAAATGAAGGACTTTATCCAGGGTCACACGACCAATAAGTGGTGGATCTGTGACTTGAATCCAGGAGCCTGACTCTAGAGACAACACTTTCACACCCTGTCCTGGGTTACTCTGGAAAGCCAGGGAACAGCAGCAGGAGCAGGGCTGGAACAGGTAACTTTTGGAAGATGGCACTCAAGTTAAAGCTAAGGAGCCTGGAGAAAAATGACCACCCTAGAGTAACGAAGGTCAAATAAAGCACTGGGCTAAAACTCAGTAAGAAGGCAGCAACTTGGAGGTTACAGATACCACTGGGTAAGGCAAAATGGTAGGTCAACAGACTGAGCCAATAAGAAATAAAAGAACCCAAAGGAAAAACCCAAAAAGAAAATACAGAAGGAGAAAAATATTAATAGACAATAAATATATGGAGATCTATATAGCAAGTCGTTAAAAGGGAGCTGTGACTAGGGATAGGGAGTGTGCTAACTGAAAGAAAATTGCTTTTATTATGTTTCAGTATTGCCTTTCTTCTTAATCCTCACCCGAGGATATGTTTATTGATTTGAGAGAGAGAGAGAAAGAGATAGAGAGAAAAACATCAACGTGAGAGAGAAGCATTGATCAGTTGCCTCCTTTACACAACCCAACCAGGGATTGAACCAACAACACACAGGTATGTGTGCTGACTGGGAATCAAACCCGCAGCTTTGTGGTATACGAAACGATGCTCCAACCAACTGAGCCACCCAGCTAGAGCTCTTTCAGTATTGCTTAACTTTGAACAAAGAATCCTGCTGCTTTTGCAATTTGAAAATTAATAAAAATATATCACAGAACAAACAAAAACATTCAATTTATCTAGATGGAGTGGCAAAGTAAAGAAGATCAAAACCCAAATACATAGGCTTGGCACACCAGGGTATCGAAACCCAGGCCTCAGTCTATGGGATCGGAATCCAGGAGGTACTGTTAGACCAGAATGGCAGAGCTGGAAGGGACCTTAGGCAACATCTAGCCTCCACCTCTGCTTTAACTTTTTAATAAGGTAAACTGAGGCCCAGAGAAAGAAAGGTGATGAGTTCGACGTCACAGCATTCACTTCAGGCACAACATAGACACAAACTTGGCTCTGAGGTATTAGGCCATTCACTTTTTACAGATTAAAATAAGAAACAGGCTGGAATGCAGGAATAGGGGTGAAAGAGAACCTATTTCCTAACAATAGTCGTTTTTTAAAAATCCAGATTTAGGGCAAACATTCCCATGCACTGGTGAATGTGCAGAATCCCTGCAGTCTTCTCAGACATTTTTATTTTGTAAAACAAGGTAGGTCTGTGGGGAAACAGCAGAAAGATGCCTGAGTAGAAAAACCAATGTTTTGTGGATAGGCAACCAGAGCCACAGTACAAAGTGATTGCCTTTTGTTTACTGAAATAAACATCCATGAGACCTCGGGTGAGTCATTGAATCTCTCTGAGCCCGTTCCTCCGTGATTTGAAGTATCTCTCCAAATAAGGCAATTATTGTAAAACTAGGATTCCCCAAATTGTATTTTGCAAAATTCTTGGGGGTAAGGATAGGGAATTCCATTGGTACCTGTGTTTGAAAATCCTTGCATTATTTTATCCACCATCCTGGAGAGGCAAGGTACACATGAAATGGGCAATTGTACTTTTTGAACATCTATTCATCTTATTTCCAGCAACCTTCTCTGGTATCTTTTGCAGAATCCACCCTTCTATCTCAGTCAATGTAGATCCTTTGGGCTTGACTCCCACCCCCTGGCACTAAGCATGACATGTGACCCAGGTGAGGCCAAAGTATGGTATCCACTTCCTCCATCCATGATAGTAATTGGCTGGAGGGGGAGGGAGCATAAGACCTAAAAAAGTGAAGCCAGAGTGACGCTCCACACTTTTGCTAAGAATGCTGGGATAAAGCCGCTCATTCTTTTCCACTGCATTCATACTTGGGAAGAATGTAGCCCTGCAAGTAGGCAGCTATTTTTGTCCAAAAGGAGAGCTTGTCCAAGAATAAAACCACACAATGAAAGGCAGAGTCAAAGAACAAAGCTATGACCCATTCTAATGATAAAATCTTAGGCTTTGAAATTTTTTAAAAAAATTAAATCCTGTTATAATAGAAAACAATTTGGGAAACACGAACCCAAACTGGCATTCCCAAATGACTGGCATTCCTTCCTGATCTGGAGTTCCATGACTCTCAGACAGAAGGATCTTCAACATCAACTGACACCCTGAAAGATGAAACACATGTCATGTTGAATGAATGAATAAATAAATAAATGAAAACTTTTTTTTTTTAATGTGAAACATGGATGATTAATTTGGGCAGCTTTGAAAGCACATTAGGAAGTTGTATAGATCAAAACAGTGTCCTATACACTTCTCACCAAAGGAGAGAATTCAGAGCAAACTTAAGATATTTACTACCACCCAGATTTTTTAAATGGTAGCTAAATAGGGGTTATTTAGGGACAAAAGTTGAAATAAAAAAGCCCATGTACCCTCTTTCGAATATTTCTTGACTTCTGTCTTTTTTAAAAAATAATTCTTCAAATAATATTTTTGCTAAATTATATCAAATGTAAGCAGTATCCAATACAGTTATACTCCTATCCTACTAAGCAAAATTTTTCCTCAGAAAAATTGTTGTTGGCCAGAACACATGAATTACTTTCTTCATATTAACTTAGTCTGGAAACAGTGTGATATTTAGTCGTATCAGACCTAACCAATTTTATGATTCACTAGATGGCTACTAAATTTCAAGGATAGCAGCACAGTGCTTGGAGAAAATAAACAGATCTTAGGGATCTGGAGATCTTGAAATGAATAAAAATTTAGAAATATATAAAGCATCACATTTCATAAAACTTTGAAATAATAATTCATAGCACTGATGCTGCATGTCTTCAAGCTTCTGGTCTCTAATACTTGGTAAAACAGTAGCAGAGAGGATAAAAGGTGGGTTTTGGGATCACGAAGCTCTAAATAGGAATCTTTACTACCTACAGCTGTATGGACTTGACAACCAACTTCTCTG
The DNA here is from genome assembly GCF_987537825.1 of Furipterus horrens. Classification (NCBI taxonomy): domain Eukaryota; kingdom Metazoa; phylum Chordata; class Mammalia; order Chiroptera; family Furipteridae; genus Furipterus; species Furipterus horrens. The sequence continues at coordinate 45,302,603 of NW_028327173.1, forward strand.
GAATTCTTTTATGTCCTCTGTAAAATAAAATGATAATAATGGCTTTTGAAAATAATCGTGGGGCTTGAGATCAGGTATGCATCTGGTTCAGTACCTGGTACATAAAAGATGCTCAATAAAAGGGAATTACGGGAGACTTTTGGCCAAGATGGAGGCGTAGACAGACACGCTCTGTCTTCCTCCACAACTAAGAAGGAATACACCTACGCAAAACTAGAAACAACCAGAAGTTCCAGAAAATCAAACTGCATGAAAGCCCAACAAACAAAGATATAAAGAAGAAATACTCATCCAGACAGGTAGGAGGGGCGGAGAGGACGTGTTGTGGTGTTGTCAGCAGTGACAGTGATGGCAGGCCAGCAGAAAGCGCAGTCAAATGTTTTAAAAAGTCAGGAGGGACACCTGGGGAGCGTTCCCAGCTCCTCACCGGACCTTGCAGCCCATGGTCACAGCACCAGGGAAAATCAAACCTCATTGCCTCTGACTGTGCAGACCAATGGGGGTTGGGGAGGAGGCAGAAACTGCCAGACTGAGCAGAGTCTGCTTGTTTAAAGGGCCCCCATGGTCCTAGAACATCCGCAGACCCACCTACTCTGGGAACAAAGGCCAAAGCAGCAACTAGAGAGGTGCCAGTCCAGTGAGGAAGTGAAAGAGGTGCCTGGAAAGGGGGCGAGTGCTGGGCAGGCAGCACTGTTCCCTCTTGAACCCCTCCTCCACATACAGCACCACAACGTGGTGAAACAGGTCACCCTGTATTGACGAATGCCTAAGGCTCTGCCCCTTACAACATGACAGGAGTGACAGCTCTACCTGGAACACAGAGGCAAACAAACAAAAAAGCCTGTCAGAATGAGGAGACAGAGAAGTATGGCCCAGAAGAGGAAACGGATCAAGTTTCCAGCGGGAGAACTAAGCGACGAGGAGATAGCCAACCTCACAGATGAGGAGATAGACAACCTAACAGATGCAGAATTCAAAACACTGGTGATAAAGATGCTCACAGGCTTGACAGATATGCTTGAGTATGGCAAATGCATAAGAGAAGAAGTGAAGGCTATGCTAAGTGAAATGAAGGAAAATCCACACAAAGCCAATGGTGAAGGGAAGGAAACTGGGGTTCAAATCAATGATTTGGAACATAAGGAAGAAAAAAACAGTCAACCAGTGCAGAATGAGGAAGCAAAAATTGAAAAAAATGAGGAAAACTTCCCAAATTTTCCGAAGGAGATAGACATACAGCTCTGGGAAGCATGGAGGGCCCCGGGCAAGCTGGACCCAGAGGGGACCACACCAGGACGAATCATGATTGAGATGCCAAAGGTGAAAGGTAAAGACAGAATCCTGGGGGCAGCAAGAGAGAGCAGAAAGTTGCCTACAGGGGAGTGCCTATAGGACTATCAGCTGATTTCTCAGAGGACACTTCGCAGGCAGGAAGGGACTGGCAAGCAGTATTCAATGTGATGAAAGACAACCTGCAACCAGGATTACTCTATCCAGCAAGGCTATCATGTGGAATGGAAGGGCAGATGAAGTGCTTTCCAGACAAGGTAAAGGTAAAGGAGTTCATCATCACCAAGCCATTATATGAAATGTCAAAGGGACTTACTTAAGAAAAAGAAGATCAAAACTATGAACACTAAAATGACAACAAACTCACAACTATCAACAACTGAATCTAAAAAATAAAAACAAAATTCAACTAAGCAAACCAGAATAGGAACAGAATCATAGGTATGGGGATCTATTGGAGGGTTATCGGCTGGGAGGAGGGAGGGGAAGAAATGGGGAAATGGTTCAGGGTCTAAGAAGCATAATCAATTGGTACAAAATAGACAGGGGGAAGTTAAGAATAGTATAGGAAAAAATGAAGCCAAAGAACTTATATGCAGGACCCATGGACATGAACTAAGAGGGGTGGGATTGCTAAAGTGAAGGAGGGTACTGGGCAGAGGGGAGCAAAAGGGAAAAAAATTTGAACTACTCTAACAACATAATCAATAAAATATACTTTAAAAAAAGGGAATTCATCGGCCTGTGAACCAAGTGTCGCTGGTTTGATTCCCAGTCAGGGCACATGACTAGGTGGCATGTAGGTCCCCAGTTGGGGGCGCAAGTGAGAGGCAATCACACAGTGATGTTTCTCTCCCTCTCTTTCTCCTTTCCCCCCTCTCTAAAAATAAATAAATAAACAAATAATTTAATTAATAAATAAGGGAATTATGAATATTACTTAAAATTTCTAGTGTAATAGAGCTAGAAGAAACAAATATATATCCAATAAGACTCTTAAAGTTGTAAGTGATGAAAAACACACTCAAACCATACTGAGCAAAAAAGTAAAATATATTAGCTCATGCAACTGAAAAATTCAGAGGTAGCTTTTTCTCACTTTGAACTGAATTTGATCTAGAGTCTCCATCTTCCTCTATCCGCAGCCTTATTCTCTTCCGTACTGTTATGCCACAAAGAGACATGTGCCATTCAGTAATGCCATGTCTACATCCTCCCAGGTTTCTGTCCAGTAAAAACGGGAGTGGCTCTTCCTGGTGGCTCCCAAATGAACTTTGGTCATTAAAGCAGCCTAAATCATAGGTTCATCCTTGAGTCAAGTGTTACTAGGATTGCTAACTGTGTGAGGTGATAGATGTGTTGTATTTATTAACTTGACTGTGGCAATCATTTCACAATGTATATGCATATCGTATCATGCAGTACACTTTAAATATATACAATTTTATTTGTCAATTATACCTCAATAAAAATAACAAATGAAAATATTTTTTAAGTTATAAGAGAATTTGACACTCCAATTGGCCAAGACTGGTCTATTTCTGGTGGAGCCCCACCAATTATATGGGAAAGAGATGGCTCTGCAAAAGACATGGGGGTAGCTTCTAGAAATAATGAGGAGCAGAAAAAAATAAATATCTATTAAGAGATAAAATTTAAAATTTTCCAATAGCAAAATACCAAATAAGAAAACAGACATTATCATACATTGTTTTGAGTGGGCAGTTTGGCAATATCTACCTAAAATTCAAATGTACATTTTTTAAAGATTTTATTTACTTTTAGAGTGAGGGGAAGGGAGGGAGAAAGAGATTGAGAGAAACATCAATGTGTGGTTGCCTCTCAAGGGATCTGAGACCCACAACCCAGGCATGTGCCCTGACTGGGAATCAAACAGGCAACACCTTGGTTCACAGGCTGGTGCTCAATCCACTGAGCCACACCAGCCAGGGCCAAATTCTACTTCATGAAATTTATCCTACAGATAAGTCACACCAGTGTGTAAAGATGATATTTAAAAGATGATAATTGCAACATTGATTATAAGAGCAAACATTGACCATTAATATGAAAGTTGTTAACTTATGATATGAATAGAGAAGAATATTGCACAATTATTTTTAATGAGGTAGATCTATATATTCTCATATGGAAAGAAGTCTATGATATGTTGTAAAGAGAATGAAGCAAATTGCAAGAAAATAAGTAAATATGGTCCTACTTGAGTAATATATAAGTATTGGAAGAATATCTAAAAAGTATGTAACACTGTTTATTGTTGGGGAAGAAGTATTAGGAAGTTAGGAGTGGCAAAAAAGAAATTTAATTTTCACTTTATATCCTGTGGGGTTTTTGTTTAGCTAAGTACACGTGATTTTTATTACTTTAAAAAGTTAGTCTAAAAACACCTGTCATTTAACTGTATCGTGACTCACAATTAGCACTGTTGGCTCTAAAGGAATAAAAATACTTTGTTTATTTGTGCTAAAGAAATGTAGTAAATTACCAAAAACACATGTAAATGAGATTTTACCATAAAACTTACAAAAAGTATGCAAATCTTCTTGTTAAGAAGCAATATATTTCAGTGTTAATCTAACAAATTATCTGAGCTACTGAATCAATGTGGTTCATTTATTTACTTCGTTTATCAGGCAGACCAGCCCACCACAAGATTTTGCTACTATAAATTGGCCCCTGGACTGACTCATTCAGGCAGACAGCAACTCCATCAAACCCAATAATTAATCAGGCTGTCCTCCTCCATATGTCATGATGACTACTCATTAAAGCAATGCATATGGCTCTTACCTACATGTGCTAGCTTTTTGCTCTTATTCATGGTTCAACAAATTTATAAACCTACATCCAGTGGAACAAAGAAAAAATTAGTATAGAAAATATTATAATTAGGCTGACAGTTTAAAATTAGAAAAGAAAAATTGAGAAATGTTGCCGTTAACAATAGGATTTATGACGTAGCAAACATCTGTTGACTGCCTTCTAGGTGCAAGGCACAAAGCCACACTCAAGAGACATGAAAAGACATATATGACATTGTTCATGTCCATAGTCTTACTTTTTGTTTGAGGAGATAGTATATCTATTAAAAGGAATAAGTGATGGCATAAGGTTATCACTGCTGAGTGCCACATATTTCTAATTATCAAAATTCCCATTTGAGATGTACAAAGCATCTTAGGAGTCATGAGTAAGTGGGGTATATCATTACTGTTACATATATTATAAGAACTATCATTAAACTTAGAGTATTGTTATGAACTAAATGTGTTCCCTCAAAATTCATATGTTGAAATCCTAACCCCCAGAATGATAGAATTAGAAGGTGAGGCCTTTAAGAAGTCATTAGGTCTTGACGGTGGAACCCTCATGAACAGAATTAGTGCCGTTATAAGAAGACCAAAGAACTGTTCCAGCTCTCTCCTCCGTGTGAGGAACAAGTATTTGTGACTGTATTCCCCACTTGTCTTAGCAACCCTGACCACATTGCTTTTCCCTAGTATTCTGAGAGAGAGGGTGGCTCTCTTTCCAGAGTTCCAAGTAAGAAAAAGAAAGAGTGTATGAATTAGTAAGTATAAAATAGAGCAGAGTACTGGTCTGGGATTTAGCCCAAACACTGTTTAGTTATACAACCTAGTACAAGTTGGTTCACTCCTCTTAGAAATTAATATTCATATACATCAAAGGAAAACGTTGGATTAGATGAGGGGTTTTCAAACTGCTTAGAAGGAAGGGAGAAGGGGAAGCATATGAACAGGTGTGACCACTTTGACTTCACAGAGAACAGCTCCCCTTAAACATGCTTTACATATTAAGTATAATAGATTCTGTTTGAATAAAGGAACTTGAGGCTTTACAAAGTTTGAAGATTACAGGATTTGATCAAATTTTTAAGTACTGTCTCATTTCGAATATTCTATTGCTCATAACTGCACAGGCAAACTCCAATACATCAGACTATTTGTTCCGACCTGTTCAACAGACATTTTAACTGAACCTTGGAATTCTTTCCATCACTACAATTCTGGATCTATCCTTTCAAAAAAAGAAATTGATTTTTTCCCCTCCACTCATATTTATCAGCCCATTGTTTGGAAGCTCTTCTCGCCACATCCTTAAGTAAGTAAATAGGATAACTGTGGTAATTGCACGGCCTGCAAAGTGTATAGAACTTCAAGGTTAATGCTCTCGGCACAAGATTTTTGCTATAAACAGCAGAATTCCTCTAACCCTTTGCTGAGGCATCAGTTCAATAATAAGAAAAAATCATGCTGTTTATTGAATTACTCAAAAGAGAATTATCAGAGAATCCCCTGATAGTCTAACTATGGCTAAACTGCATTCCAAAAAGAACTGGACTAAAAAAAAAAAAAGTTCAGGAAAGGCCCTCACCAGAGCAATAGTAGAAGAATCTAAATATTTATCAACAACATAACAATCGATACATTCAAGAATTGGTACAATCCTACCCCAAATGTTGTGCTAATTCCTATGTTTCATTTTATAATTCTGAACTTCCTTTACATGAATGAAAAGAATTGTTACTATTAAGCCTATCCATTCCCTGAAATTCCTTTAGTCAGTTTTCATTAAGAACTGTCAAATACATACATCATTTAGGGACTTTTAAATTTTATTGAAGATGTATTACATATGGTTTAATATTTCAGTTCAACAATGGCCATCAGCAATAAGCATTACATCAAGAGTGGGATTAATTAAATATTCTAGCAAACACAGCAATCCAAATAGCAAAGAAAAGTCCTGGGCACTGAGCCCAGATTCCCCACCCTCTCTTATGGTGTAGCTCATCTCTCTCTCAAATAAACTAGGCAACCAGCAAATCTTTCATCATTATTAGTGAATGAGTGGATGTGTAATAAATGACCAAATTCTTCCACCAGGTATTCTATTAAACTTTTAAATAAAAACAAAAACTGCACAAAATCAAATAGCCCCATAAAATGGTAGTTTTAAAACAAAGGAGGAATATAGTGGTCAGAAATAAAAGATAATTTTTCATAGTAATCACAGGTTTTCCTCTAACTTAACTGTACCATTCTTCCTGTGAAAAACTGGGAGATGGTGCTATTGTGTACTTACACGTCTGTCTTTGTTATGTTACAAAGGTGTAAAGTATTTTAACTTTGTGTATTATACTGACTATGACTCTCAGCTCCACAGAAGTCAAGAGATCCAGAGCAAACTCATGGTCTTGGTTCCAAAAAGATTACTGATAATACTCCAACCTTGAAACTTAGCCTTAGAGCTGAACGTCTTGGTTTTTGTAATCTTAATCTATTTTAATGGTAAAGTGGTGGGAGGTGCACCAGGGAAAATATTTATAAAGTGCCTTATTCATCAAACATTCATGGTTATTCTTCTTCATTCTCTCAGCTCCCAGCAGCAGCAGCTACTTGGTGACACAATAGCTATATCTAGCCCAATCAAAAATGACCTAGTGACAACCATTTCCTATCACCACCAAATCTGCATTTCTGAAACACAATGCACCTTAAGACTTCTACCAAAGCACCCTCTTGGAAAAGAGATCAGATTTGTGGTCGGGAGAAAGGTATTGATCCAATTGTAAGATAAATAGGTACAAGGGACATAATATACAATATGTTGATATAGTAATACTATCGTAGGGCACACATGAAAGTTGTTAAGACAGTAAATCCTAAGAGTTCTCATCACAAGGAAATTTTTTTCCTTTTTCTTTTTCTTCTTTGAATCTATAGGTAATGATGAACACCAAATGCAAAGATAACAAAAGCAAAAATAAACAACTGGGACCACATCAAACTAAAAAGCTTCTACACAGCAAAGGAAACATCAACAAAATGAGAAGGCAACCTACTGAATGGAAGAAAATATTTGCAAATTATATATCTGATAAGGGGTTAATATATGAGACATTGGATGTTAACTAAAATTCCAGTGGTAATTGTTTCATGATGTATAAATATAAGTCAAATCATTATGCTGTACACCTTGAAGTTATACAATACTGTATGTCAATTATATCTGACTAGCTGGGGGGAAAGCACCCTCTTGGTTCACTGGGGTGGCTATTAATAAAGTAAAATCTTTGAAGCTAGAGCAGCTGACAAAAGAAACAAAAAGCAAAAAAGCAGCAGCAACATGACATCGATGCAGCCTTAACAGTTGTCAAAGGATAATCAGGTATATCACATAATTTTATTTTCCCAGTAAATTTCTAAGGTGGTTATGATCTTAAGTCACTTAACTTCTGTGAACTTTAGAATCTTAAACTTTAAAATGGGGATAGTCTTTTATAGGGTTGTTGTGAGGCTAGAACAAATAACAAATGTAAAGTACTTGGTTCAGGATACTCACCCAATAAATGGTAGCCAATTTTTAAACTATTATTATCCCCACAAATAAAGGATGTATCACTTAGAGAAAGGAAGCAGCCTAAGGGCATTAATGAATAGACTTTATTGAGTACCTGCACAGGGCAGTGAATATAAAAATGTGGAAGATACCATCTCTGCCTTCTATCTAGAAATCAAACTCACCCTCAGCAGGAATAACAAATTCTAGAACCAAGTACTCTTTTTACTCTATTCTGAACCAAATCCAGAAGGGAAGAGGTAAACTGAGACCCGTGTCAATAATTTCTTAAATGAAAAGCTTTCTTACTATACAGTAGATTTTTTTTCACTGGTAGTTAAGGGAACTCAAATTCAATATGCCCACCTCAACCTGGTTCCCCTCAGAGTTAGGAAATCCTTAATAGTAAGATTTCCTCCTTTGAATGGAGAATTCCTCACTTTCCGTAATGCAGTACAGGTGACTAAACCCACCCTAATCTAATATAACAAACTAATTTAATCTTCCCCAAAGCCTGTGAAGTATGAATTACTAAAATTATTTTACAGAGAAGGATATTGAGACACAGCTGTGTCATAATCCCATCTAGAACTAGATCGATCGCTTCATACCAGCTCAATTACTCATTTAAAGCTTCCCATCAAACAACAATGATCTATACTAAAATATTTTGTACTCTTACCTAGATGTCCTTCTATTTTTTCTGAGTCCCTGTGATGTACTCTCATTCTCCTAGGGGTCTAATACTGTACCTTGTATTTGAGAGATTCCCTCAGGTAATATATTTATTCAATAAGCCATGCAACATAATATAATATCACCTTTTCAAATATAGCTATGACTTTTACATAGACTAGATCCATAAAGAGTGATGGAGAATGATACTTTGCATTTGTTTAGCAGTTTTTCAAAGTGCTTTCCTATATATTATTCAGAGAGGGAGAATGGAATTTAAATTTAAGAATAAAAAGGATGTTAGAAATTCTCAAATCCAGTGTTTCTTACCCTTCTTTGGGTCACTTGTCCATTTGAGAATCTGACAAAAAATACAGACCTCATACTCAGAAAAATGTACATATAAACATATAAACAAAATTTTGCATAGTTTTAAGGGGTTTCTGGGATCACGCACAGAATAAGAACTGTTCTAATTTGCAACCACCATTTTACAAATGAGGACACTACTATTTATCATGACAGCATCCCTATGAGGAGGCAGAATAAAGATTATTATCCACATTTTCCAGATCTGGAAGCTAAGATCCAGAAAGATTGCAAGACTTGCCCCAAGTCTTATAGCCAGTTACAGCAGTAGTAGAAACTCCGCACAGTCTGGTTCTTATTCTCCTAGGCCATATCACCCTCCCACTGCACTCTGCTGGAATTCCTCCTTCTATAGCCAACAATTAATTTACCCTCCATAACACACATGATTCTTGACCTCCAGGGAAAAAGCTCCAAATATAAATATTGTCTTATTAGCAATAGTAACTTATTTCTTAGAGATTTTAAAAAGGTTGTGCTCATTGCTAACACATTAAATGTTGAAATCTAGAATTAAATTGTAAACAACTCTGAAAGTTCTACATTGGTGTTAAAGACCAATCTGGTCAAATTCTTTTAATAGCAGATGATCATACGTAAATCTAAGCAAAGAAGGCAAAAATGTTAGCACTTCTCTTGGAAGGGTATGAGAAAGTAGTATTAGCACATTTAGAATTATTAATAAATTATTAAATATTAATAAATATGTGATAAATGAGTAGATGAATTTATTACTACATATCATTGAGTTTCTCAAGTATTTTGTTTTCATTATCAGAAATTAAATTTAAACTAAGAATATACTCAAATACAGTACTTTTTCACTTAAGGCCTAAGTTAAACCAATAACACCATATTCAATACAAAACTATACATAGTGCCAATATGCTTTAAATGTTTAGTCAAATTATATAAAAACAATCTATGTTGTTAAAATAATGGTTCTGATGGGTTTTATTATAGTTAATACATTTTCACATAGCAATAAATATAAGTAAAATGTTTATTAGGAGGAAAATATTTTATATGTGTATAAAATATTTAGATATTCCAAGTATATTATAACATTTATAACAGATGTTAAATTTTTGCAAGAAAATGACTATTTTTAACATTTAATTTTACTTCACTTAATAGCAGGCTAACTTGCTACACTCAAGATTCCCATTCCTGAAGAGCAGTCTTTATTTGTAAGCCCAAAGCTTCCAGAATATATGCTAGAGTCCAGAACATTTTGTTATTTAGGGAAAAAAATTAAAGATGCTACATTTTAGGTTTGTTTATTTATGCTGGCTTTAGTGGACTTCAAGTCTGCATTTTACTGTTTCATTATCATAGTTTTTCTGTGATAGCTGGATAGATTAAAGAGTTTTCTACAAAACAAATGCTTAATAAGACCATAAACCTGTTGATGGAATAAATTAGCAGGCAGGTTATGCTTTTAGGATATCTACACTACAGAAAAGGTATTGTACTTACTCTACCTAGTGATTAGGTTTATATTGCACTATGACTCATAGGACTCACTGTACTGAATAAAAATTTAGGCAATTAGTGATCTTATTTCTTAGGAAGAACTGCTTGCTATCGAATAGTAACTCAGATCTCACTCAATTAAAATTGCTCACAGTCAGCAAAAATAATTTCTGCACTGTAATGAAATAATGAAATAATTATATGCAAGGGAGGACTTGTGATCTTTTTAATTATTCTATTCTTCATTTTTAAAAGGGCTATTTGAAAATGTACTCTTATAATTGATTGCTATAAATCAGTCATACACATTCTAAGGATCATAAATATTCTAACTTTTAAAAGACAAAGAAATGCTAAATATTCAATGGAATACTTCAATATTCAGAAATTTTAATCTGGGGGTAAAGGAGAGACTGCTCTTTGGAAAATAAAAAAGTAAATTTGTTGTCCCGTGAAAAATGAAATATCTTGAATGTCAGTAACAGAAATGGAATTAACGAGAGATCTTTTTATTGTTTTTTAAGGTCATTAGGCTGTGAATTCTATAATTATGGAAATTGTCAGTCCAGTTCTGTAAGAATGTTTGCTCCCATCCATAAGGTAGTGGAATGTTCAATCAGTCTCTCTCATGGGAAAGTTAGGTCATAACTGTAAGTGTACCAGCAAAATTGAATTAAGCAAAGAGATTTCATTAGTATTTATAGCCAGAAGGCATCTGTAAAAGTACAGGGCAAAGAAGTTATGCGGAAGTCAAAGGAGAAAAAAAAATGGGTGCCTAGTGACAAAGGCGAATCTGAAAGAGATATAAGTGTATAATGAATAAGAGCTATTGAACGCTACTGCAAAGAGGGAGTTGCAAAATGTCAAATATTGATTTTCTTGTGTATGCCTTTGGACTACATATGTAATTGTTTGGATTTGCTGTCTTCATGGTACAACAATGTTTGTAGTCGAAGGTTAAAAGCCTGATGTGAAATAAACTAAAAACTGAGAAACATGTAGGAGAATTATAATAATTCTTCACTTAGTGTCTCATTAAGAGGTTTCTATATTTGCTTGCAAAAGAATATTTTTAATGAAGAAAAATGTTATATATATTTCAGACAATATAAGATTAGTATTATTGTGTTATTGAAAATTATCTGATTGACTTCAGTATCAATTAATTTAAAATAAACTAGGTTTTCTACTTCCTTATTTTGTTGACTGGATATTATTAAACCATATACTAATTTTGAAAGTACAGTTAAACCATACTTTATTTTTTCAGTGTTATTATAATGAATCCAATTAAAGCTGTTGATAATTAAAATCCGATGTTACCCCTTTAAAAGAAATAGGTTCTATAATATTTTCTTTTTCACTACTAAAACTCCAGAAAGATAACTTCTGTATTTTAAAGTCTATATAAGCATATATACTTAATAACAAATAGCAAACTCAAGTAATCAAATAAATAATCAAGTTAATATGGTCACTAGATAAAATACTTTTAAAAATGTTTTCAGAGATTATTTTCCCTTTGAGTATTAAAATCTTAAAAAAGCATTTAACTATCAAATGTTCTTTTTGAATAACAGACTCACTTATTTATGTTATATAATTTTATTATTTGCTAGCACCTTCAGTCATATTTATTAGTATTACTTCATTTTCATTCCTACCTTAGGAAGTTTTAAAACAACAGCAAAGCTCTCCAGGTGAATTTTATTGGACTTAATACCACAGTGATCACAAACTGAATAAGAAAAAAAGAAAAAAACTGAGATGTGTTAAGCATTAGAGGTAGACAGCGATACAAATAAAAGAAACAGTATAACATATGGCAGAAGCCTATCATTTTACCGGTGCAGAAAATACTAGACAGGAAAACTGCAGAGAAGACTATTTCTGCAGCACAAACAAGTCTCAGTGTTTATTTTCAATGTCTCATTTTTAATATTACTAAATACTTAATAACAAAATAAAAGAGAGTGACACTGTTGAGTCTATATGGAATCCAAAAAAAAAATTTTTTTTTTTTTGCCATGTTTTTGAAGCATGCAGGACGCAAAGAAGATAATCCGAGTAACGGCAGCTCCTCTCCGGGGTAAATACTTGTCAGGAGCAAAACATAATTCAATTGCACTCTTCTTTTCTGAAAAGGTTGCTTGTGGAATATCCATCATAAAGTCATTTCTATTTCTTAAGAGCTATTAGTGCCTGGCTCCTTGGCTTCATTAAGACACTCTTTTTCAATATATTCTTTTATTTTAGACTTCATCCCACTTCTCAGTCACGCGGTGCACATTGAGATTTCTCGGCTCCTAAGGGGGAAGTCAGCCCCGCCCCGCAATGACTGGCATGCGAGGACAAGACAGCGGTGCGGGGGAAGGCGGGCGGATTTGTTGGCACTAAGGCGGAAGCATTTCTTAAACCCTAGAGGTTAGAAGGGGTTTGGCCAAGCCTCCCAGGCAGAGTGCTACACCATTTAGCTGACACTAACATTACCAGGCTCCCCATTAAGAGGGCATTGGTCTCCCGGCCCGTTAATCTCACCCAATGTTCTGGTGGAAATAAAGAAGCTACAAGTTTTGAGAATCCCTGCCGCCAGATCTCAATGTTGCCTAAGCAAGCATTAAGAGATTATGGTAATAATAGGTGCACTTACACCAAATAAAAGGTTTCATTAATCAAGCCATATTGAGATAACCCTGTCACTGGACAGAGGAGACCAGAAATCAAATGCTGTGAAAGTTCTGACAGGTTGTTAAATAGAAACCCTTTAAAACAGAATTTAATTTACTGTGATATTATAGATATTTATGCATCAATAGGAAAGTGCAGATTGAGTTCAGAGGTTGGCTCTGGTATTTGAAAAATAAAAGCACAGGATAAAACAAAAGGTGACAGTTACCTTTGTTTGAAATTAGGGTTCGTTCATTAGACTAAATGGGAGGCTTCTAACTGGATTCCTGTAGGGAGCTGAAGCAGACAGGCCATGTGGTGAGCAGTATCAGATAGCAGGCAAATCCAATTAAGGACCTTCATTCTGCGAAAGACAAACTTAAAGAAAGAAAAATCCAGGGACCAGTGGTTGTCCGTGGTGGTCCTATCTCACACCACAGTAGGTGAACATATTCCCTTTGTGGCATTATGGTTAGGAGCGCTGGATGTGGGAGTCAGAGAGAACTGAGTTCAAATCTCAACTGTGCTACTTACTAGCTGTATGACTGGTATTCTAATCAGTACAGCAGGGGTGATCCTAGGACTACCACATAGGGCTATTGAGGATTGAGATCAAGTTTGCCAAGGTCGAACAGTGGTTAGCAGTGCTCAAGAAACCGTAACTATTGATTCTTCTTTCTCCTTTCTTTCTCTCCCTCTTTGCTTCTTTCAGTCCCTTTCTTCTTGTCTTTTGCCCCCTCCTCCTTAAATTTTCTTTTCCCCCTGCTTATCTCACAGCACCAACCACCAAAACCGGCAGCACCTCCGGGCAGCATGTAGCCTCTGAATTGAAGGGCCCGTTGACCTCTGGTTTGTGGGTAGAGTTCAAAAAGAAGTTATGAAAGGCCCGTTCATTCAAACTGACTCATTCATGAAAGACTGTTGGAAGTTCCCCTGGCTCTATAATGTCTGCAACTTGCTTGTTCAAACTGATAGAATTAAGTTCCAGAGTCTCTACCAAATTGATCCACAGGTGCAATCTTTCCTTTAAAATCAGCACTTGGCCACAAATTTTGTATCTACTAGTACCTAGAAATATGTGGCAAATTATTAAGAAGATTTGTTTAATAGTTTTTGTGTTTTTTTTTTAAGAATCCCACACCCCAAATGTTTTCTTACATTTTGACATTATGTATATTTCGGTCTCCTAATTCATGTTTCCAATACTTCCTGGGTTTTGTTTTGTATTTTAATTTTCTTTCTTTCTAGTATCTCTGTCCCATTCCATTTACTTTGGTTGAAAGAAAAAAACAAGTCATTAAAATTTTTAAAAATAATTCTTAGTAAATAATGGTCATAGAAGGAGTCTCTTTAGAAAAACAGAAAGTAGTCACCAATACAGTATTCCCTCACTTATTGTGGGTATTACATTCTAGACACCCCTGCGGTAGGTGAAAATCCGTGAAGTAGGAACCTTACATTTATTTTAGTATTTATATATATTTTAAGGCTTTATAAACCCTTCCCACACACTTATAAACCATTCCCAGTCCCTTATTAACCTTTCTCACTCCCTTATTGACCTTTTCCACACTTCTATAAACACTACTTATGTTCTTAAACATATTCTACACTAGTAAACCTACATAACTTTAACAACATGCATATACAGTATCACAAAATCCCGCAATATAGTGAAAAATCCACAATAAATAATTAAATATAATATTTTTTAAAATCCCTCAATACATTGAGGCCGCAATAAGTGAACCGTGATATAGAGATGGACTACTGTATATGAAAGATTGGCCTGGCTGGTGTGGCTCAGTTGGTTGAAGTGTCATCCTATGAACCAAAGGACACATGCCTGGGTTGCAGTTCGGTCCCCAATCGGGGTGCATGGGAGAGACAACCAATCCATGTTTCTCTCTCACATTGATGTTTTCCTCCCTCCCTTCCCTTCTTTCTAAAATCAATAAGCATGACCTCAGGTGGGGATAAGAAAGGTAATAGGCAGGCAGCATACAATCGTTTTTCTACCACTCCCCTGGGTCTGGAAAACAGCCAAGACAAATTCAAACTGCTACAAAGCAGCTGTATGTCTTTGAGAAAGTCATTTCTTTTCCCTGAGCTAGGTGCACCTCTTCTGTAGTCTATCTATATTTCCTGTGAATACCTGTATCAAAACTCTTCCCAATTATTGAAATTATCTGCCCCACTGCTAACCTATTTATCTTGTATCCTCTGGCCAGCTGTGGTGTTCTTGACAAATGTTTGCAGAATTGATCAAAAGTATTCATATCTAGGCCTGAGTTAAATGACCCATTGAAATCCCCTTCACGTTTATTAATTGAAAGTGGCATAATTGACCTGTGTTTAATGATGAAATGACTCAGACCACTTGAAATGATTTAATACCAAACAACTCTCAGAAAACTTCTCTTTAAATGAAAGTTTATTCAAACTATAATTCTCTCTTTTGAATTTGTTGTTGTCATTTTCAACTTAGTCTCTACTTGTATTTTAATAGAGGCATATTTCAAATAAAAATGGAGAATGAAAAGAAATATGCTTTCATTTTAGCTACCACCACTCCTCCCAATAAATAAATCATTTAACTCTTTTGTTTTCAGTTTCCTGTTTAATAACATGAAAATACTGAATACAGACCAAATATAGATACAATGTCTGTTTCCAAGGACCAAATCTCTTAATAAAAACATCTACATTTATTATTATAATTGCTTTTAAATTGAGAATACTCAACTTTTATCTTGTCAGCTTGTATTAGTTATCTATGGCTGCATAACAAATCACACACACACACACACCCCCAACTTAGCAGCTAAAAACAGAAAGCATTATCTCACACAGTTTCTGGGGTTAGGAATCTGAATGTGGCTAAGCTGGGTGGATCAGGCTCAGGATTTCTCGTGAGGTTGCAGTCAGGCAATCAGTTAGTGCCGCAGTCATCTTAGGGTTTGACCAGCGCTGGAGAATTCACTTCCAAGATGGCTCACTCACATGGTGATTGGCAAAAGGCCACAGTCCCTCACTGGTTGTTGGCAGACAGCTCCAGTTCTTTGCCATGTGGACCTCTCATAGAGCTTTCTGAGTGTCCTCATGACCTGGCAGCTGGCTTTCCCAGAGTGAGAGATGCAAGGAAGTGCAAAGCAGAAGCCACAATGTCTTCTGGGAAGAAGCCTCAGAAGCAGCATACCCTTATTTCTGTAACATTCTGTTGTTCACACAGACCAACTCTGATACAATGTGGGAGGGGCTATACAAGGCCAAAATTACCATGAGACGATGGAATTATTAGGGACCATCGTGGAAGCCTGACTACCATCCAGTAAAAATTAATATCCACACCAACAGAGCAGAGAACAAGTGATGCTCAGTTTTTCAGGGGTTGGAAAGCCTCAGTCCAAATGACTTCCTCAGAACTGAGATCAAACTCTGTGCTAAGCCACTTCAAAACATAATTAATAAAGTAGTTAATTGGATGAACTTGGGATTCTGACTCCCTTTCAGACTCCTTGGTCCTGTGATTTTTTACATATATTTTATTGATTACACTATTATAGTTGTCCCTATATATCCCACCTTTCCCCCCTTGGCCCAGTACCCCCATTCCTTCAAACAGCCCCCTTCCTTTAGTTCATGTCTATGGGTCATGCATGTAAGTTCTTTGGCTTCTCCATTTCCTATGCTATTCTTAACTTTCCCCTGTCTATTTTGTTCCTACCAATTGTGACTCAATTCCTGCACCATTTCCCCATTCACCCACTTCCCCCTCCCAGCTGATAACCCTCTATGTGATCCCCATATCTATGATTCTGTTCCTATTCTAGTTGTTTCTTACCTTTGGTTTGATTTGTTTTTAGATCCACTCAATAGTTGTGGATTTGTTACCTTTTTAATGTTCATAGTTTTGATCTTCCTTTTCTTAAATAAATCCCTTTAACACTTCCTATAATAATTTCTTGGTGGTGATGAACTCCTTTAGCTTTACCTTGTCTGGGAAGCACTTTATCTTCCCTTCCATTCTAAATGATAGCTTTGCTTCTTGCTAGTCCTTTCTTGCCTACAAAGTTTCTTTGGAAAAATCAGTTAATAGTCTTATGGGAATTTCTTTGGAGGTAATTCTCTGCTTTTCCCTTGCTGCTTTTAAGATTCTCTCTTTATATTTAACCTTTGGCATTTTAATTATGATGTGTCTTGGTGTGGTCCTCTTTGGGTACACTTTGTTTGGGACTCTGTGCTTCCTAGACTTGTATGTCTATTTCCTTCACCAAATTAGGAAAGGATTTTTTTCATTATTTTTTCAAATAAGTTATCATCTTCTTGTCTTTCCTCTTCTCCTTCTGGCATACCCTATAATTTGGATGTTGACATGTTGGAGATGTCCCAGAGGTTCCCAGTCCTCTCCTCATTTTTTTTTTTTAAGATTTTACTTAATTTTTAGAGAGAAGGGAACAAAGGGAAAAAGAGAGGAAGGGAAACAACGATGTGTGAGAGATACAACAATCAGTTACCTCTCACACACACCCAACTGGGAACCTGGCCTGCAACCCAGGCATGTGCCACAATTGGGTATCAAACTGGTGACCTTTGGGTTTACAGGCCAGCACTCAGTCCACTGAGCCACACCAGCCAGGGTTTTTTTTTTTTTTTCTTTCCATTGTTGTTTCTTCTTTTTTGTTCAGGTTGAATGTTTATCTCTTCCTATGTTTCAAATCATTGGTTTGAATCTTGGCTTCCTTCCCTTCTCTGTTGGTTTCCTGTGGATTATTATTTATATCATTTAGTGTAACCTCCATTTCTTCCTTTATATTTTTGCTGTGCTCAAGTGGTTCTCTGAGCATCCTGATAACCAGTGTTTTGAACTCAACTTCTCATAGGTTGGCTATCTTCATTTTGCTTAGTTCTTTTACTTGGGTTTTGTTCTCTTCTTTCATTTGGGTCATATTTCTTTGTCTCCTCATTTTGGCAGCCTCCCTGTGTTTGTTTCTGTATATTAGGTAAAGCTACTTTTACACCCTGTCTTAGTTGCCTGACCTGTGTAGAAAGGCTCCTGTAAATTGTGTGAGGCAGAGCCTTAGGTAGTTTCCAGGGTGGGGCAACCCAATTCACTGCTTTGTGGCTGTGTGGGGAGGGCTCTGAGAGTGGGCAATGCTGCCCTCTGGCTTATGGCAGTTCACCCAGTGCTAGCCCCCTTTCCAGTACTTCACCCCCTTCCCACGTGCAACGGGCTGTCTTCCAGCTGGTGCTCTCGTGGTGAACCCCATAGTGAGTGGGTTGCATACATTCTGAGATTGTGCTGGCCCTTTAAGTGGTGAAAATCTGGCCGTTTCTTCCACCAACCCAACTCCCACTGGTTTTTACATCCAGAGGTAATGGGGATCTACCTTCCTGATCTGGAACCCTGGGCTGTGCGGTCTGCCCTGGGGCTGGGATCACTCGCTCCCAAGGTATCTCTCATGCCCATTCTGCCACCGATGCTGCCACCGTGTCTTTCCATGCCACTCCACCTCTCCACCCATCTCCGTGACTCTGCCCCTCCTACCCATCTTGATGAATGTATCTTTAAATCCTTGGTTGTCAGACTTCCATACAGCTCAGCTTTCTGACAGTTCTGAGTGTTATTTGTTTTGAGATCTGGTTGCAATTCTTGCTATGGCTGCATGAGGAGGCGAAGCATGTCTACCTACACCTTCATCTTGATGGGAAGTGTCCTGTGGTTTTATATCCAGAACTCCACATTGTATCACTTTTCCCTGAACTCACACACGCCAAAAAAATTTCACCTTCCCCAACTTTACCTATAACTGCAGTACTTGGGGATAGGGGAAAATCATATTTCTACTAAGCAAAAAACATCAATATCCAAGGTATAAAATAAACCCATATCTGTAGATGTAGAAGCTAGCAGACACAGATTGGATATTCAGTAGGCAGCACTTAATTTTATTACTGTATATCAATTCTTTTTAACGCCTTAGTTGGTTACACAAGAATCATATGAAACTAGATTCTTTGATGCTCAGCTGAAAAGTTTTAAAGCTTGAATCCCTGTGGCTCTGATAAATCCTTCTCCACCAAATGATCACTTCTTCCCTCCCACCAAAAAAATAATTTTCCCTATACCCTGCCTGCTGAAAAAGGAAACTGGGAGTTGAGAAGTGAGTTCTAGCCCCAGCTCTGTCATTAACCTGCTGTGTGATCTTTAGCAAGTAACTTGACATCTCTAGTCTTGAACTATAAAAAGCCAGGATTCAATCAAAAGAACTCTTCCAGAGCTAAAACAAATCCTATAAGTCTGATTCTTCTGTGCTTGCAGATGAAGCCAGCTTGCTTATCCTGACCTACTGTTACTTATGACTCTAATTGTTTTGATTTCTTACTACATTGTGTCAGAAAGCAATAAGACAATGGACATACCTGAACTGATATTAGGCCTTTATCCACTCCACCCCTTCACAAAAATACTGCTGGACAATACTCTGTAATAGTCACTGTGGGAGCTCAGCAAAAGTGAAAATAATCAGAAAGGTAAAACTATTCTGTGACAGATGAAACCAAACTGGAAATAAATTTAGGTACATAAATATAAAAAACAATTTAAAAAATAGTTTTTAACAAAAAAATTATTGCTTATAGACTGAGACGGGAAGGTGTCCTTCCTCAAAGGATTCCCTCTTCACAGTTTGGCAGCAGAATGAAAGGCAGAGGACTGAGATTCCACGGCAATAGAGGAAATGATGCTCTCATCAGTTGGCAACCAGTTTCCCTTCGAGGAGGTACAGATATAGCCAAGTCAAGCCAGAAGTTATGAACATCCCTGAATTCCCATGAGAAAGAGTATAGTGCAAAGAAAGGGGTCTCATCTGCTAAGCTTGAAAAAGAAAGGGGAGCCCTTTAGCAAGAAAATAAAGGAAGGGAAGAAAGATATGAGGGAGAGAAATGAAGGTAAGAAAGAAAAGGGTAGAGAAAAAAAGTGACAGGAAAATACAAGAATGAAAGAGAGGAGAGGAAAAAGTGGTGTGTGTGGTGGGAGGGGATTGTCTGGGACTAGAAACTCATCAAAGGAAGCCCTGATTGTCTTGTTCAATCCGGTACCACTGCCCCCTGCCACAGTGCCTGGTGTAGAACAGGTGCTCAGTATATGTTGAATCGATGAAAGAATAAGAATAAAGAAACAAACAAAAAAACAATTTTAAAAAAGGCAGTGTATTTATTTGCTTCCATCTGTGTCCCAACTCTAGCCAAGAGTCTCACAACTGAAAAACAGATGTGAGCAAGGTAAGAACAGGTAAATGGATCAGTATGAATGTATCAGCTTTCTGGAAAAAAAGAATGAAAATAAATGTCCTACCACTACATACATTGCCACTTTTTCAAATTTTCTTTTGTATTTTAATAACCTGTATCAGTTAAGCATCTCATAAATATCTTAGGATCTCATGTAAAAAAAAAGATAATAAAATTTTTATTTATAAACCAGTTCAAAAAATATAATGGTTCTATTTTAAAAAGCACTTTATTTTGGACATAGAATAGTCATCTATGTTATTTCTTAGAGCTCTACCAATATTTCAGTATTAAAATAAAATTGTCAAGAAAAGTCAACTGAGTAAAAAAACAGCCTTTAAATGTTTCTAGGACTTTTTATCCTTCTGTAAAATAAGTTACTAGTTTACCAATTTGGTTCTTTTTGGTTCTAGTTGGTTAAATACTGCCACAAGATCAAATTGCACTGCAGTTAGAAACCTCAGTTCATTCCCCTTCTGCAGATTATTTTAGATCCTGGTCTAACACAACTATCCCTTTAGGACCAGTTGGATTGCCAAAGTAATTGCTCAGTGACCACAGTTATTGCAACTTTGACACAGGAATGACCACGGTTCTAGGTCAGCTTTCATTTCACTGAGAAATGAAGACATATTAACGAAAGTGGGACTACATACACACAGACTGAATCACAAATACAATATCTGTTATAGAGAAGAAATAGAAGGAATAACACCCATTTCAATATCACACAAAGACTCAGACTAAAAATATTTTTGTCCTTCCATCATTCCTCTCTTTTAAGAACATGAAAAAAACCACTTCCATACAGCATCTTAATCAGATATGTCTTTGTTTAAATGAAGTATATTCCTAAGTGAAAATAACCAAACCACATAGCCTGTAAATAATCCATGCAATGTTTTATAAAGTGAATTTCAAATTATCTCATTTAATTTCAGCTTCAAATGTGATTATTTTAAATAAACTGTAAGCATGTAATAAAATAAACTAGATCATGAGAAATTGAATTGAAATTTATCTGTAAAATGAAAAAAATACATTTTTAATTGAATCAGGCATCAAATATCTATAAATACTGTTCCATGCCTACCCACATGCTGAGTAGAATAAAGATGAGATGAGACACTCAAGGATATAAAATACAAGATAGTATTCAAACAATAAGTTTATGTGTTCATATTTTATTAAAAGGGAAATTTTTAAATAAGCCAATATTACATTCTAAGAGAGAACCAAAATATCAAGTTTTAAATAATTTTAGTAAATTTCCTTATGCATATTTGTGTTCTTATCTGAAGCTTCTCAACCTGTATTAATAAATATATTATAACTATGTATGGTGACAGATGTTAACTAGACTTATTGTGGTGATTATTTAGCAATATATACAAATATCAAATCATTTTGCAGTACACCTAAAACTAATATAATGTTATATGTCAATTATATCTCATTAAAGTAAATAAATAAAACAACAACAAATTTTTAAAAATAATTATAACTAACATTTATTGACTACTTATACATTGGGCCCTAAGCAGAGCACTTTATTTACATGATCTCATTTAATCCTAAAAACTCTATGAGGTAAATAATTTTCCGCACATTACTGGTGAGGAAATTGACTATACAATGATCTAAGATAACAAAAACTAATTGTCCACTACAAAAACCTAGAAATGATGAGAGAAGTAAAATAAACATTATTTTTGAAGTATAGGTGAGAAGGAAGGAAGGAAGGAAGGAAGGAAGAGCAGGGAGGGAAGGAAGGAAAGGAGGGGAGAGAGCAGGGAGGGAGGGCTAGGGAGGGAAGGAAAGAAAGAAGGAAAGGAAGGAGCGGAGAAATGAATGAAGGAAGGAATCTGTAAATCAATCCTAGGTGCCCAAAATAATGAGGTTGCTGACCCATAATTATGAGTGGAGTTTCAACAGCCTTGGGAGAGAATTGTCCCAGCAACCTAAAGACCTTGGTTTTAATATTCCTGTAGAGAAAAAAGAAGATAAGACTTTGCATATACATGAGGAACTGAGAATCCTTGTATAAAGCCAACACCCTCAAATAACTGCTACTGTATTTCTGAAAAGGGATGAACTAGAAAAGAAATATATTTGCCAGGACAAAATGACAAAGAAACTTGTCTGTTTCTTTCGGGCTCCAAATTGGAGGGGAAAGAAACCTTCCTCCAAAATTAAAAATCTCAGGCCTGTGTCTTCTATAAATTTGAATCTAAAATGAACAAAGTACTATGCATGGTTTAAAAGGCCTCAAAGTGACAAGTTAACACAATGATTGATCTATGGTTGGTCATTTCCCAAAGAAGTAAAAGCAAAAAGCCTCAAAAAATATAATCTCATAATAAAACATGTGAGGAAACAACCCACAATGAGCAAGAATCCATATCCAAGACCTGAAATCACACAACAGCCTGGAAAAGAATATTGAGAATTTTGGCTGGTGTGGCTCAGTTGGTAGAAGCATCAACCAAAAGATTGTAGGCTCAATCCCCAATCAGGGCTCATGAACCTATAAAGGTTCAATCCCTTTGGTTGGAGTGTATATGGGAGGTAACATATCGATGTTTCTCTCTTGCATTGATTTTTATCTCTTTTTCTCCCCCTTCCTTTCTCTCTCTAAAAAACAATGAAAAAATATCATCAGATGAGAACTGAAAAATAAAATACTGATAAAGGGAAAAGGCCATTAAAAAAAGGATGTAATATAAAGAGAATAAGTTGATTACAGAGAAAAAATAATAAAACTTTAAAACAACCTTTAGCACTTCTAAAATAAAAGGTTAAACTCTTAAAAATAAAACCCAGAGAATATTTAAAATAGAAGATTAAATCCAGCAGAAAAAAAGAATTAATGAACTGGAAGATAGATCTGAGGAATGAAGCACAAAGAGCTAATAAATAAATAAATAAATAAATAAGAAAGTGCAAAGAAAGGTAAAGAAACATAGAGAATAGAATCAAAAACTCTAATACATCTCTGATAGGAGTTCCATAAGAAAGGAATGCATAGAATAAGGGAAAGGCAATATTGAAACTAATGGCTGCAAAAATGGTGCAGCCATTTCAGAAAAACAGTTTGACACTTCTTCAAGAAGTTAAACATAATTAGGTGCACATATATATGAATTAAAATATTATGTTCACACAAAAAGTTGTATATGAATATTAATAGCGGCATTATTAATTATAGCCAAAAAGTGAAAATGACCCAAATGTCCATCAACTGATGATGAATGAATGAAATGAGGTATAGTCATACAGAGAATATTATTCGTCCACAAAAAGGAGTGAAGTTTTGCCCTGGCTGGTGTGGCTCAGTGGATTGAGTGCTGGCCTGTGAAGACAAAGGCTGCTGGTTCAATTACCAGTCAGGGCAAATGCCTGGGTTCTGGGCCAGGTTTCCAGTTGGGGCATGCGAGAGGCAATTGTTGAATGTATCCCTCGAACATCAATGTGTCTTTCCCTCTTAAAAAATAAAAGAGGAATGAAGTTTTGATACATGTTACAACATAGATGAATCTTGAAGCCAGATACCAGATGCCACATGTTGTATGATTCCATGTATATGAATGTCCAGAATAGGTAAATAGGCAAATCCACAGAGACCAAAAGTAAATTAGTTGCCAGGGGATAGAGAGAAAAAGGAATGGAGAGTGATTGCTAAAAGATATGGGGCTTCATTACCAGGTGATTAAAAACTTCTGGAATTTACTATGGTGATAATGGTACAGCTCTATGGACAAACTAAAAACCACTGAATTGTATATATAGTTTTAAAGGGTGATTTTATGGTATGTGAATTATACCTCAATTTGAACTTCAAAAAATACAGACTTGATTAATTAAAGATATAGGTCTCCAGTAGGATAAATAAAATTAAACATAATCAGCACAGTGTAAGAAACCACAGAACACCAAATAACAAATATCCTCAGAATACCCAGAAGGATTATTCACAGAGGAACAATAATTAAGCTTAAAACAGAATTCTCAACAGCATAAATAGAGGACAGGAGAAATTAAATATCTTTAAAAGATCAAGAAAAAATATCTATGAACATGGAATTCTACAGTCAGCTGAATTATGATTTTAAAATAAGAACACAGTAAAGACATTATCATTAGACAAAAACTAAGACAATATGTTCTAAATGAATTATGTTTAAAAAATTATTTAAGGCCCGGGCTGGTGTGGTTCACTGGGTTTAACACTGGCCTTCAAACTGAAAGGTCATCTGTTCAATTTCCAGTCATAGCACATGCCTGAGCTATGGGCCAGGTCCCGAGTTGGGAGCGTGTGAGAGGCAACCCATTGATGTTTCTCTCACACATCAGTGAAATAAAATTTTTTTTTAATCCTTTAATATATATTATAGAAAGAAGAAAATCAAATCAAAACTTTAAGTGAAATCCAAAGAAACAGTGATAAAGAAAGAAATTGGGCCCCAGCAGGTGTTGTTCAGTGGATTGAGTGCCAGCCTGCGAACCAAGGGTTTGCTGGTTCAGTTCCCAGTCAGGGCATGTGCCTGGGTTGTGGGCCAGGTCCCCAGTTGAGGGTACATGAAAGGCAACCACACATTGATGTCTCTCTCTCTCTCTCTTTCTCTCTCCCTTCTTCTCTCTCTAAAAATAAATAAAATCTTTAAAAAAAAGAAATTGGTAAATATGTGTGTAATAGTAAACAGGAATTGACTACAGAAAACAGAAATAATGGTAACTTACAATCAAAGTGGAACAAAAATTAATGACAATAACATATATAATGGAAGGGAATGATTGAAATTAAAGTGTTCTATGATCCTTTTATTATTTGAAAGAAAATTTGAGATATTAATTAATATTGACATTAGTAAGCCAAATATGCATGTCTAACTTTCAAGGGTATATCAGAATGGGGAAAAAAATCAACCAACTGAAACAGACCCAGAAGTAACATAGATGTTACCATAATTAGATAAGAGCATTTAAAGAATTATAATAACTGAATTTCATATTCAAAATGTTGGAGGAAATATTAAACATGATAGTAGAGACATTAAAAGAAATTTAAAGGCAAATCAAGCTTTAGGTATTAAAAAATGCCATATCTGAAATGAAAAATGTAATGGATGAAATTAAAATTGGCTTAGGTATTGTTAAAGAAAATACCAGTAAACTTGAAGACATAGCAATAGAAGTTATCCAAAAATAAACACAGAAAAATACTAGAGAAAAAAAAGAAGTGAAATAATAAGAAGTGAAAAAAATAATAAGCTATGTAACAACTTCAAGTGACCTAGTATATCTGTAACTGAATTCATCCTTCCCGTCAAAAGGGAGATATAGAAAATATATTGGCTAAATTTTTTAAAAATTTGATGAAAACTCTAAACCCACAGATCCAAGAATTTCAGCAAACCCCAAGTACATAAAAACAGACTATGCTAAGGCACATTGTAATAAATTACTCAATATCAGTGGTAAAGAGAAAATTTTAAGTGTAAATAGACAAAAAAAAAACTCATTTCTTACAGAGGATTAAGATAAAATAATCACAAATGTCTTATCAGGACAAATGCAAGAAAGAAGCCAACAGAACAGCATCTATAAAGTTCTGAAAGAAAAGAACTGTCAAACTATAATTCTATATCTATGGAAATTATCTTTCAGAAATGAAGATGAATATTCATAATAGCCAGACGATGGAAAGAACCCAAATTTGTACCAATGGATGAATGTACAAATTAAATGTATTGGGTTGGCCAAAAAGGTTGTTTGTTTTTTTCCCGTTAAGGTGGCTCTAGTATCACTTAGTGGTCTTTAACTTCATTTGAAACAATTTCTTTAGATTGTATGACAACTGTTCTATCAGTGTGTATTTTTAAAAAATGTATCAAATTGGTGAATTTTTGTGTAGCCATTTTAATATTGAAGATAGAAGAAAATATGCAACATTTTTGGTATATTATGTTTTATTATTTTAAGAATGGTAAAAATACAACTGAAACGCAAAAAAAAGTTGCGTAATGTATGGAGAAGGTACTGTGACTGATCAAATGTGTCAAATCTGGTTTGCAAAAACAGCAGATTTAAACCTAATCATTATCAATAATCACATTCCATGTAAAGGGTGTAAAAACAAATTAAAAGGCGGAGACTATCTAATTGGTATAAGAAGCACACTTTGAAGATACAGATAGATTGAAAGTAAAATGATGGAAAAGTGTTCAGCACAAAGACTATTGCTAGGGATAAAGATGGTCATTTAATAAAGATAAAGGGGTCAATTCATTAAGAGGGCATGACAATTCTAAGTATCTGTAAACCTAATACTTAAGCTTCAAAATACATAAAGAAAAACCTGATTGAACTGCAAGGAGTAAATAAATCCTCAATTATAGTCAGAGATTTCAATATTCCTCTATCAAAATTAATAGAAAAATGATAAAAAATCAGCAAATATACAGAAGACTTGAAAAATATTATTAACTAATCTGACCTAATTAACATTATAGAACATTCCACCTTACAACAGCAGAATACACACTGTTTCCAAGTATACATAGAACATGTATTATGATAGGCCATATTCTGAGCAATAAAATAAGTTTCAATATATTTAAAAGTATTCAAGTCACTTAAAGTCACCACAGTGAAATTAAATTAGAAATCAGTAAAAAAAGAATATGTAGAAAATCTCCAAGCATTTGCAAACTAAACTTCTAAATAATCGATGAGCCAAAAAAGACATTCAAAAAAATTAGAAAGTATTCTGAATTATATAATATTGAAAGTATAACACAACAAAGAAAAAAGGAAAGATTTAAAACCAATTACTTTAGCTGTCAATATGAAGCTAGAAAAAGAAGAGCAAAGTAAACCTGAAATAAGCAAAAAGAAACTAATAAAAATATGAGCAAAAAATAAATAGAAAACCATAGAGAAAAAATCTAGGAAAACTAAAGAAGGTCCTTTAAAAATATCAGTAAAATTGATAAACCTCTAACCAGATTGATCAGAAAAATGCAAAAGTAGAAAATAAATTAGAGGGGAAACACATCAACCCAGATAAATGTCACAAATATAATGCATGATATAGAAGGGGAAAAAGCAAGTTATGAAAGAATACATACAATATGATTCTGCTTAAGTTAAAAAACATGTAAAACTTGTGTGTGAGTGTAATGTACATAATAAAAGTATAAAAAAGAGGAAGGAAAATATGATTTTAGAAACAGAATTGTAATGATCTCTGGCAAGGATGGTAAGAAATGATTCATTGCAAAAAACAAAAACAAAAAAGTTACCTGCAGACTTCAATCATGTTGACATTCTTCCTTTTAATCTGTGTGTTGGTTATACAGGTGTTCATGTCATTATTCTTTATAATTTATATGTGAATTACACATATTATTTTATATATGTAAAATACATATTTTATAATAAAATTTTCAATTAAATGTATAGGTCACTACTGAAAGGATAGAATCAAATGTATGACTTCCAAAGCAATAACAAGAGAAATAAAAAGAATACAGAAAACTTAAACAATATAATAGAATTCAGGAAAATAACAAGGCAAGGAGAAGGAACAAAAAAAAGCTTAGGTAACCAAAAAGCATAAAATTAGATGATGACAATAAATATCAACAACTGAAATTAATATAAATCAATTAAATTTGTTAGTAAAAAAGGTATTCATATTGAATTAATAAGACAAAGCTTTGCATACACTATATTTATAATCAAAACACCTAAAACATAAGAATATATGCTAGAAAAACTGAAAGTAAAGGAACAGAAAACTTATTCTATTCAAATTGTTACCAAAGGAACACTGATGTAGACTAATAATATCAATGAAGGTAGACTTTAAGGTAAATATGCATAGCCCTAAAAGAATCACCACATGAGAACAAAAAGAAAAATTCACCAGAAAGCTCTAACAATTCTGAATTTCTATGCACCTAAAAACATGGCCTTAAAATAGAGAAAGCAAAAATGCACAGAATAAGTAACTATCAACCCTACCATTATAACGTGAGATTGTAACTCACCTCTCCAGCAATGATAGAACAGTATGAGGACACAGATGTGTATAGATACAGATGTTTTGAACAAAATAATTAAAATGCTTAAGCTAATAACAGAACTCTGAATTCAATTGTTAGAGAACACTCTTTCATTTCAAGAACACATGCAACATTCAACCAAAAAACAAACGAAAAACACCACGTACTAGATTACAAAAAAAAATGTTACTAAAAACCCAAGAACCTGATGCTATTCAGATGAGGAAACAATTTTCAGATAATTTAAGTAATTGTTCCCAGAACATATAATTAGTATGAGGTATATGATTAATTCCATTGTCTCTAATACTAACCACGACATTATACCACCTCTATTAAAAATTTAATTAAAAATTAAATGTTCTCATGTATAATAGAGTGAAGTTATTCTTTCTATATTATCTCTGATATCAATGTCTGTGTGTATAGATATTCCTAGTAATAGAAGCATTCTACTTTACTAGGAAACTGTAATTTGAAATATGAATAATTTTAATGGGCTGTGTAAGCATGTTAGACACATTAACAAAAAAGCAGAGCAGGATTATGGGAAGGTAGGTGGTGCCACATCGATTACAATTCATTCATTAGACAGAAGTAGAGTCTGGAAGATTATTAGGGAAGTGACATGTTTTAAAAAGAATAATGATTGATATAAGAAATATGGAGCCTTTCAAACTACTGCTCATGAACTACATCATTGTTTCTAAATCGTCTTGTATTTCTCTTTGAAATGTTCATCTCAAGAATTAGCATGGCAGTTGTCGTATCTGCAAGGCAGTCTCTTTTTGTCTGGCAATTGGAAGAATAGGCGAGACAAGGTTGGGGTCTCTGACAGTTCCTTTATTGAAGACATTACAACATTCACACTTGCCCTTCGCCCTTGGGCTTGTGTTGAACCACCAGCCAGCCACCAGCCATGCTCCTGTGATTTGGTACACAGCTCTTGCTCTTCGCTGCACCAACATGAACATTCCCATGAGGGTTCCTGCCCCTTTAATATTATGTATTGACAAACCCAGCTACTAGCCAAAATATGGCATCAATGCTCACATAACTGTGAGTGCACTGCGCATGTGAATCTAATTCTTATCTCTGAGCAGCCCATGCCTGGGCATCTGAGGTTAGGAAGCCTAACTAGATTCCATTGTCCTCACAGAAGTACAGAGATAAATACATATACAACATTATATATTAGCTGTTAATCCCTCTTGTGTTATGATATTCATCAAAGTATTACTTTTTGTTGTGTCCTGGATTTGGCCTCAGAATCATTCTCAAAACAATCCTCCTAGCAGCCATGAAAAATTGATGAAATTTTTGCAGGGTCTAGCATAGTAAAAGGAATAAGATTTGGATTAGATGTTCATTACCAGCTCTATTACCTACTTAGCTATATGATCATAAAAAAGATACTTGGTATTCCTAAGCCCGAGTTTAAAATGGAACTGATGATATTTACTGTATAGAACTATACAAAATAATGTAATCAGTGCATAGCCCAACTAGTCGTTTAATACATGTTAGTGTTCTTTTCTTCAATAAAGCTATTCAGACTAGTATGTTGTATGGGCTTGGCATTTTCAATAGCTATTTAAAAAAAAAAAAAAACGATTTAAAAAATATATGGCACCCTGGCTGGGTAGCTTAGTTGGTTAGAGTGTTTTCCCAATATACCAAGGCTTCAGATTTGATCCCCAGTGAGGGAACATACAAGAATCAACCGATAAATGTATAATAAATAATAAATTGATGTTTCTCTCTCGCTCCTTTTCTCTAACTGTCTCAAATAAAATAAAATATACATGGCAACTTCCATCAAAATGGCAGCATAGGAAGACATGGCATACTGCTTCA
The DNA here is from genome assembly GCF_987537825.1 of Furipterus horrens. Lineage (NCBI taxonomy): Eukaryota > Metazoa > Chordata > Mammalia > Chiroptera > Furipteridae > Furipterus > Furipterus horrens. The sequence continues at coordinate 45,332,680 of NW_028327173.1, forward strand.
CAAAACCACATCAAAATTACAGCTAAAATACAGAAAAACATGACTCAGAACCATCAGAAATCAAGTGGAATGGAAGTCTAACAACGATGGAATTAAAGAAGCCACATCTATCCAGACTGGTAGGAAGGGCACAGACATGAAAAGGCAGGGCCCACACCCACATGTGGTAAATAAAAAGACAAGAGGATATCATAAAAGCAAGGAGTCCCAGCCACATACCAGACCCTCCACCCCAGGGCTCCAGTGCCAGGAAGATAAGTTACCACAACTTCTGGCTGCAAAAACCAGCAGGGATTGAGTCGGTGGAAAAAACTGCTGGAACCCCAAGCAGTTTCTCTTAAAGAACTCACACACAGGCTCACCTACACAGACTCACTCCCTCTGAGCTCCAGCACTGGGGTAGCAGCTTGAAAGGCACCAGTGGTATACAGGGAGCAGCTGAAGTGTCTGGCATCGAGGCAAGTCGGTGCCATATCTGAAACTCCATCAATCTGGCTAACACTGTTTGACCCAAATTGGAGATCCCCAGAGACTCCACCCCACTAAACTTATGAGCCCACCCAAGCTGCTTTTCCATATGAATGGCTGGTCTTGGCTCATGCTTCACAATTTCCTAAATCCTATTGAACAAGCAACAGATGGTCTCAGTGAGCTCCAGACCTGACACTAGCAGCAGTCAACCTAGATTCACAGATGGGCTTTGCCTGGGAATCTCCAAGCCAAGCACAAGTAGCACCCATCTCAGATTGCTCAGACAGGGTAGCCCCAGGCAAAACACAGGTTGGGGCTGACCTTAGCCTGCACCACCTGGAAAACCCCAGGGTAAGTGCACGCAGAGAACAGCTGCAGACCATGTTGGAGAAGCACACACTGCCCCTGCACAGCTGATCCCTACAGAGGGCAGAGATTGGTGGTAAGTGGTCACAGCCAATCCTTGCAATTGACTGCCCCAGGAAAATCCTCCCCATTGGTCTGCCAACAGCAACCAAGGCTCAACTACAAGAGGAGGGTGTACTCAGCCCACCCTAAGGGTGTACCTCAAGTAACCAGCTTGAGTGATAGGGGCGGCTGTGCCACTGGACCCTGCAGGACACCTAGTACATTAGGCCGCACTACCAAGACACGGAGGCAAAGCAACTGTACCTAATACATAGAAACAAACACAGGGAGGCTGCCAGAATGAGGAGATAAAGAAACATGGCACAAATGAAAGAACAGATCAAAACTCCAGAAAAATAACTAAACAAAATGGAGATAAGCAATCTATCAAATGCAAGTTCAAAACACTGTCTATAGGGATGCTCAAGAAACTGAGTCAGGACCTCAGCAGCACAAAAAAGATCCAGTCAGAAATGAAGATTCACTAATTGAAATAAAGAACAATATACAGGGAAACAAGAGTAGAGAGGATGAAGCCAAGAATCAAATCAATGATTTGGGACATAAAGAAGAAAAAAGCAACCAATCAGAATAACATGAAGAAAAAGAATCCAAAAAGAAGCCTCTAGAACAATTCAAGAGGTCCAACATTTGCGTTATAGGGGTGCCAGAAGAAGAAGAAGAGAACGAGCAAAAAACTGGGAAGCTATTTGAAAAAATAGTGAAAGGAAACTTCCCTAATTTGGTGAAGGAAATAGACATGCAATTTCAGGAAGCACAGAGAGACCCAAACAAGATGGATGCAACATCATAATTAAAATGCCAAAGGTTAAAAATAAAGAGAGAATTTTAAAAGCAGCAAGAGAAAAGTAGTTACCTACAAAGGAGTTCCCATAAGACTATCAGCTTGATTTCTCAAAAGAAACTTTGAAGGCTAGAAGGGATTGGCAAGAAATGTTCAAAGTCACGAAAAGCAGGGACCTACTGCACAAATTGCTCTACCCAGCAAAGCTATCATTTAGAATCGAAAGGCAGATAAAGAGCTTCCCAGACAAGAAAAAATTAAAGAAGTTAATTATCATCAAACCATTATTATATAAAATGTTAAAGGGGCTTGCTTAAGAAAAAGAAGATCAAAACTATGAACAATAAAATGGCCAAAAATACAAATCTATCAACCATTAAATCTAAAAAAACAAACTAAGCAAAGAAGAAGAACAGAGACAGAATCATAGATAGAGCATTTTGATGGTGGCCAGATGGGATGGGGGTGTGGGAAAATGGGTGAAGAGTTGAGGGGATTTAGAAGTAGAAATAGGTAGTTAGAGAATGAATAGCCATGGGGATGTAAAGTACCGCATAGGAAATGGAGTAGCCAAAGAACTTATACGCATGACCCATGGACACGAGCAATGGTGTGGGGATGGCCTGAGGGAATGGGGGGTGTTGGCTGGAGGATGGGCAAAGGGGAAAAAATCAGGACAATTGTAAAGCATAATCAATAAAATATAATTTAAAAAAAAAGAATGCATGGCATGCAGTTATCTGAGGAGCCATATACTAAGTACATGCCTCCTTCAGGTAATGGATCAAATATCACTTTTAAGGTCTACCCTGACAACCTTATTTAATACTGCACCAGTGCCCCATTCTTAATCCTCTTAACCTTGCTCCTCCTTTATTTGTCCTTACCTCTTATTGCTAAGGTAATGTATAAATGTTGTTATATCTTTTATTGTCTTGGTAGATCGAAGCTCTACTAGAATAAGCATCTTTATGTGTTTCACTGATGTACCCCCAGCAGTTAGAATAGTGCCCAATTTATGGCAAGTGCTCTATAAAGATGTGCTGAATTATTATTCTCTAAGCATAACACACACTTAGAATGGGGTTTATTATTAACAATGGTGGATACAAATCCATATTTCAAAAAATCTGTCTCGATGATTGTAAGTTGGTGGGCTAATTTCTTGTCACCTGTAATTAGATCACCATTGTGTTGTTTTTATTTTGTAATGTGCTGGAAAGGAGCTCTAATTAAATCATTATTTTTGTCTCTAATGTGGCTGAGGAAGACCTCTTCTAGGAGGGGAGGAAAGTCGGCTCAACCATTTTACATTAGTCATATATTCAAGCCAAAATTTCTTTGCAGGAATCATTTCAAGATTAAGTTATATGTACAATCTGTAAGGCTATTAACTATATAATAATCTATAAATTCACTTTACCCAACAAATGCTATCTCCAATAACCTCACAATAAATTGAAAGTAAACAAAGAACAGAAGATTGTCCTGGAAACCCCTCTGTGTTGTACAAGACCCACTCTCCACTCAGAATGCTTTATCTACTTAGTTACACCTGCCTCTACTTAGGACACTACTATTTTAAGTAACCAAAGCAAAAGCAAGAACAAATTATATATTTTTGTCCTCTATGTTCACAAAAACAGCAATTCTAAGTAACTTCCTCACTCCATATCGCAGACCATTATTAGGTTTTTATGCCAGAGTAAAGGTTAATTGCATGAATATCCTGTTTATTCAGGGTAGGGGGGTGGGTTGCATTCCTGAAATAAGTGTGCAAACTACAACAGTCTATATGTAGATGTTTTTGCATAGCCCCTGTGGAGATGCTTTCTAAGTCAGTGATTGTTCTCTTCAAATCCCCAGATGTACTACATCCCTTGGGTAACAGTCATCTTCTGTACCTCTCCTACAGCCACCTGTCAATCCTGCAAGACTTCAGTGATGTTTATAAAGCCTTCATAATGTCAGAGGGCTCTGCCAATTGTTAAGGCCTCCTGGCTGTTCCTGACTCTTTTACCTCCACTCTTCACTTGAAGACACCTCAAGCTGCCTTAAAAATGCATTTTAACACCCAGTACAGTGTTCTTCCTTTCTTACTCAGTAGCAAAGTACTATTCGTGTATTTTTGTTGTTGTTGTTGTTAGCCATTACAATTTGCCAGAACGCAGGATGAACAGCAGAAAGAGGAAAGAGTGCACCCACTGCAAAACACACTCAACTCAGAACAGCAGGAAAAAGCTTCAGGGTGAGAGCGGATGACCAGAGTTCAGATATCCTGAGATTTCAATGGTCAAGAGTGCACAACAGCTCACAGAACACAGCAGAGGGTCAGGGGGAGTGGGATGTGGATACATACTTAAATTTCAGTAACATGTATTTTATTTATATGGCAAATATTTCACAGCCAGAGATATAGAAAAGCAGTGTTGCTTAAAGCTGTTACTCGCTTTCCATATGAGTGTTGGCTTTCTGACAGATCATCTTGGGAGATTATATGTTTACTCAAATGCTCAAACATTTTTAGAATCCTGTTTGAAAAGGACTTTACAGACTTTTGATCATCCTTAAGGATGAGAAATTGTCATTATGTGAAGCTGCATCTTATATTAGAAAATAGCCTCCAAAGTGAGGTGTAGAAAAGTAGATTATCAAGCCAGTACTAATTAGGGGTCAAAAGTTAGATGTGAGTGTAAAGTAACAGAACAAATGTTCTTCTATGGTTTTCTATTACAGATCTCATTAACTGTAATCATAATCAAAATGAAATAATCATTTTGGAGTACTTTACAGAAGAGAACTCAGAAACGATGATAAAAACAACAGAGCAACTGAGTTAAAATATTTATTATTGACAATGATCAAAACACCATTACCAATAGCTTTATTATCAGCTATTATTGTATGGATCAATTTGTTTGGTACAAAATAATAAGCAAGATTTAAAATATGTATATACACATACTCATATAAATAAAGGAGTTGTCAAAAGTAGGTTTACAATTGTCAGTACACAAAACAGTTTATTCTTGTATTATTATTTATTAATTCTTGTATTATTTATTTGTATTACAACTGTAAACCTACTTCTGCCTACCCATGTATATAGAATAATGCAAGTTTTGTTATACCTTAGAAAGATATATTTAAATTTGTGAAAACATTTATATAGCTGATATCATTATCGTTCTATCTTACAGGTGGCCTTAAGTACTTAAGTATAATTTTGTTATGTATAAGACTAACCTTCTTCTCGGTATGCCAGCTCCAAGAAAACTTGTTTTCCCATTCCCATAAAATCAGCCCACACTCAGGTAACCCTGGTTTGGGAGTAGGGTTTACAAGAAACCTTGGTTTGAGAATAAGATTTGGGAACAGTATAAATGAATATGTAAAAGTCAAGGTTTCATTCAAAATATTCTTTGAAAAATATATTTTACGTCATTGCATATTACATAAAACTAATAGAATTGATGGCATTGCTCTGAATTTAAAATATTAAAATGTATCGAGTTTTAAAAATTCTCTAAAAAATAGCTTTATTAACTAAAAGTCCTAGTTTTCTTTTATCTCCTTAGTATTTAAAATAAAAATTGCTTCAAATTAAAATCAGAAAGTATTATCTCATTTAGGTAGTAATCATCATCATCATCATCATCATCATCGGCAGCCATCCGTCTCGAGAGACGATGGCGTAGCTTCTTGAGAGTCTATCTGCACCGCCGAGAATGGCTGTGCAGTCCGACTCGGGAGAGGTAGTAATTACAGTTATTTAAATATATTAAGCTGGAGAGAACTAGGAGTTTGGTAGATGTAGTAATTTCTTTACCACAATGTACTTTACCATTCTTCAACCTAAGATTTTTTCCCAAGATATATCATACAGTAATAGCGTTCAGAATAAAATATATCAATATTGCACCTTAGCTTTCTAAGAAACCCCCTTTTTTTTAAGTCCAGCAAAGCTATCATTTAGAATGGAAGGACAGATAAAGTGCTTCCCAGACAAGGTAAAGCTAAAGGAATTCATGATCACCAAGCCATTATTACAGGAAATGTTAATGGGACTTATTTAAGGAAAAGAAGATCAAAACTATGAGCATTAAAAAGGCAACAAATTCACATAAATACTGAAACTAAAAAAAAAAAAAAAAATTAAGCAAACAATCAGAAACCTCTTTTACAGCGCCTTCAACCGTACTCCAAATATATATATATATATGTATATATATTTACTATAATTGATACAGATGCATCCTGAAGTCATTGTGAATGCTGCTTTTTAAATTAGTGTTGGTCTTTCCCTTTCCCTTCCAGATTTTAACGAAGAACACCATCACCACCCAGTGAGTAAGGACAGCCTCATGAAATAAACTGCACACACCGCCTGCTGAATATGGCCACACTTGACCACAAATGTAAATACCTCAAGTCTTCATTTAACTTCCAAGCTGTGAGGTCTTGTTTAAAAAAAGGGAGAGAGAGAATTTCAAATTACCCTATGGTTCTATTCAAAGCCTTCTGCCAAAAAGGGAAATTTAAACATCGTTTTACATAATACTGCTTTCTTAATTGTTGTTTTTATCGTTTTCATTCACGCAGCATTTTCCTTCGGAGCTTTTTTCATCACCGTTCACAGTCACCCAGGCCTTAATAGGAAGTGGGGGTGGAGGGTGTAGAGGACAGAACCACTTTCCATTTTACAGACAGAAAGACAAATAAATAGCTTTAGGAACAAGATCACACATCAAGATAGCAAGAGAAAAGACTGGATTCTTTGTTTCGCCATCCAATGCTCTTTTATAACTACCTCTCTAATTCTTTAGGCCTCATATCATTTGTTAATAAATGTAAGCAACCAAGAAAATCAAACAAATAACCCTGGCTGGAACTACAGGTAATTTCCTGCAGCGTGCCATGAACTTCGATTCTGCTGCATGCCACATTCAAACTATTTTAGTCCTGGACATCTCCCAAGGGTCTAGGGACAATCATATCAAATTGGGCATCTGAAATTCAGTAAGGACCATGATAAGCACACATGCACTCATTTATACTGGAACTTTTAATAGGACTTTTGCCCCTTTCTTAGCTTCCTAGAGTTTAAATCCTACTTACCCTTTCAAAAACCAGAGCAAATGCTACCTCCTTCAGGAAATCTCTCTTAATCCTTCCCACTCCCCTCCCCCTCAGTCCCCCAGGGCTAAAAGGAATCTTCCATTCTGAACTCCCAGAACTACTTTATTCACATCTTTTATTCCACTTAATACATTCTACTTTAATATAATATTTTATGTATTTTAACTCTATTAGTCTGCAAGTTCATTAAGTTAGGATTCATGTTATTTAGCAAGACTTTAATACATGCTTTGTAAATTCAATCAATGTATTATGGAGCCAGATAATACAGCAATAAAAATAAAATGCTGGGTATTTCCAAATGGAAAATTACCAAAGAAAATACATGCACTCTTGAAAAGGTGTTAGTAGTAGTATTCCAATTAAGAACCACTAGTTGTTAGTATTCAGGACTGATCTAAGAATGGCTATCCCTTTGTACAGGTAACAAAATCCAAACTCCTGTCTATGGCTGACCGGACCCTATAGGATGGGGCCCCAGCCAATCCTTCCAGCTGCCTCTGGGGTCCCTCTGCCACAGGAAGCTCCCGTTCAACTAGCCAAGCTCTTTTTTGCCTCAGGGCTTTTGCTTTTACTATGATGCTACCTGGAACACGGTGCTTCCACCTTTCACCCTCCTCACCACTCACCAACTACCCTCTGCTCTTTGAAAGACTAGGTCCTCATCCTTCAGATCTTACAAGACCCACCAGGCAACTCCTATCTTCAAATAAGTCACCCTATGCTTCCCAGCTATTACTTTCTGCCATACCATTATTTCCTCCTTTATCACATTTTGTACTTTTTAAATTTGTTTCTTGTCTATTATGTAACTGCTCCATCAGATTCTACGGTCATGACAGCAGGAACCACATTTGTGTGGTTACCACTTCAGACCTAAAATCTGGTGTAGGTATAGTAGTATAGTAGGTTCTCGATTCATTTGTTTCAAAGAATGAGTGAAAAAAAAAAGCCAAATACAGTATGTGAATTTCAAACTTGAAGTGTTTAAGCTGACTCCAGTGTCATACTAAGCTTCAATCTCAAATGCTGCAATGGTTAAACCATTGGACCTGGGTTCAAATTCTAGTTTAATTGCTTACCAGCTGTATAGCCTGCAGCACTTTACTTAAGCCCTCTAAGCCTTGATGTTTTCAAAAAAGGACCAAAAATAGTGTCTACTTCTCTGAGATGTGAGAAATGAATGACAGTATTTCTCCCTCCCTACTTAGTTATTAAGCACTCAGTATTATTCTTCGCATTAGAATTCCTCTGGTGCCATTGAGTATTTGTTCTTTCTCTGACATCATTTGCTTCACTTAAAGCAACACTTTTACGTTTATGTGGTTATTTTTTTCTTTGTTTTGTGAACAGCTTTATTAAGGTATAATTGACATGCCATAAACTGCACTGAGGTTATTTTTTAATGTGATGTTGGCTGAAAAGTTCTTAAAAATGTAATAAGGAATGTTGACTATCCACATTATGTGTAACTTCCCATGCTATAAGAATACAGGTATGTCCCAACTGGGGAAATCTTTAGGAAACAGTATGTTTAGATTTATTGAACAAATATTTAATGGGCATCAGTTTGTGCCAAGTAGTGTTCTAGGGGCCAGGGATATATTGATAAATAAAATAGACAAGAATCCCTGCCTTCCTGCAGTTGATATTCTAGTACTACTTGCTATAATACAAAAGGATTTGTAATATTTTTTAATTTTGTGAATTTTGAAGAGATTTTTAAAAAATAGTCATACACATGCTGAAAAAGCAAAGCTATATTTACCTATCACATGAAGTGTGTATACCTATAATAAAAAACTAGCTCTACAAAGGTTTAAAGTGCACTCAGCAAGGATCAAATAGTCATACCCAAGTTACAGCTGTTTCATTCGTTAACACGTTATTCTACAAGACACTTCCTGACTGCAACTTCCTCTGCTCCTGAACCTAGCAGTAATAAAAATTGCCTTTTTCCATATTTCAACCTGTAAAATCCCAGGTCTGAAAATAATGCAAGGAGGAAATAAATGCTTAGGGAAAAACATAAAGGATGATGCAAATGAAATAAATAGGGAGGTTTTACTTGGCTTCAGAATCCTGAAAGTCAAAAAGAATGTGCTCAATCAATTTTGTTATTTCTAGATGTTTTATCAAACTGTTTGTAACAACTCATTAGTGGGCAATGAAATCAATTTTGTGAGTCATGACTAGAATTTGTTTCCCAGAATAGGAAAAAAATCATAATACAACACACACTGTGAATCTTGTTTTATGAAACATGTGTTTCATGTGTGTATGACCTAATTATATGTATGTGTATATTGAATCATATATTTCTTACTACGAGTCAAAGGTTAAAATACACAGAAGCGTCGTGTCAGGAGATATAAAGGTAGGTGTGGGTCAAAGGTAGGAGCAATAGAAAGAGAGCAAGCTGAGTTTTATAAATCAAATATAATTCAATATTAAAACTTCTCCTAAATGTTAATCAGCTTACAGATTTTTGTTTTAATCATATGAAGGGAGAGTGAGGAGAAGCATTATGATCAGATACATTCACTTTTATTCAGAAAATTGCTTATTTAAAACTTTTTTAAAACTCTGTGTAAGACATAAAATATTCTGTTCAGAAATAAAACTAAGGGTATGCTGAGTTTACCTTCAAGTTCTACTCTTAGCTTTTAAGTACTGCAATCAGCAATTAAGATTTAGCAATCCAAGATCCTCAGTCCCCTCCCTAGGAGAGTTGATCCTTCCTTTGTAAAATAACCTGTGAATACCTAGGGAAAGGATTAGCCTCCCGGTAAAACAAAAGAAAACAAAAATATTCCTACCTTAACAGATGCTAAATTCCAGTTTCCGAAACACAGGTTTCTTAATTCTTGGCTGAAAATTATTTGTAGTGCCGTATCAATTTTATTTGAACTAGGATCTTTTACTTCTACCAGGAAAATCATTTTTTATGATATTAATTCACATTCTCTGAATGTTATTTATTTACATGACTTTCAAACAATTAAGATATTTAGGGAACACATTAAACCACAGATTAATGTGCATTTTTCATTTGAACTATCTATCATTCAAAGGCTCACCTAACTTTTTCCACCCAGGGAGATAGATGTTTCTGAAGAAGAGAGGCATACTTGCTTTCTGTCTGGTTTCTTACAATTCATTTAAACGTGCTTATTGAAATTTCCTGTCATGTAACATTTTAGCAAGATTCCTCAAATATATACAGCTTGCATACTGTAAATATTGCCTGACAAGATTGTTACTACCAAGTTTTCCTCCTTAGGCAAACAATACCATAGTCAAAATCCCCTGTATAAACAATTCCAGTTGGTATGTAAATGACATTAACCTAATAAAAGAGAAAGTATAGCAGTTTTCCTCTAAGTCTTTTAAATAAATAGGAGTGAATATTCAAAAGCTGTAAATGTCCTGGGGCATCAGGGTCCTTTGAGACTTAACACAACTGATGTTTAAGGGGACAAGAGGCCTGCCTATCTCCAAACTAAATGTCACTTTCTATAAACAACACCCAAATCAGAGCACAAAGAAAAGTTTCCTCTTTAAGGCACTGTGGTTAAACAAAACAAAACAAAACAAACAAACAAACAAACAAAAAACTTACGGAGTCCCAAAGAGTTACAGACTGTTAAAAGACTACCAGAGACACAAGATTTCATGGATTTTTTGAGACCAATTTCCTATTCCTAAAAAGGAAAGATAAGGTCAAAATAAATATGAATACCTTTAAAAAATTGCAAGTTCGGGACTGTAAAAGTAGAGTCATCTAAGCAAATACACAAAATTTCACTTCCTTAGGCCTCATAGAACACTCTCTAGGCCATGGTTTGGTATAAAATGCATTAAAAAAAAAAAAGATAAATATCAGAGGTGGTTGCCACCTTTTAGCAGCTCGTTGTAGGTGGCGGGCGGGGAGGGGGCAGAGGGGTGAGAGGGTCTGGGACTGAGTTTTCATCCTGTCTAGCTGCCTTAGGGGTGGCAAAGTAAGCAGATCTGGGGAAACCAGCTAATATAATAGACTTGAACTGGTTAGAGAAATTAATTTTTAACATTCTGGGGTTTATCACCTTTGTTTTAAAGGAAAACAAACAATAAAATGTCGATTACTTCAAAGCTACAATATTGGCTCCTGCAAGAATTATAGGCTTTGACCACAGTTGTCTATTTATCTATCTCCACCAAGTAGAAATACAAACTCAACTAGCTGAACACTGAGAGCTAGCAAAATGTTTTTCCTTTAGAAGAGTTTCTTTCACTTCGCATAGTGGTTAAAGCGCAGAATTTGGAATCACATAGGCTTGAGGTGGATGCCTGTTTGGCTACGTTTTAGCTGTATCACCATGAAAGAAATACTCACTCTAATCTCTTAACTAAAAAGTGGGAATATTTTTTAAATGGGAATATTAATTAGTACCCATTAGACAGTGTTGTTAAAAAGACTGAATAAGACAATATATTCAAATAAATGGTAGCTCCAAAAAGACTGAGAATCAGAAAACTATCTATCCGGGAGGAAAAGGAGAAAGGGGAAGGGGAAATGGAATGAGAAAAGGGAAAGGGAAAGGAATAGGAGAGAGGGTAGGGGCCCAGGGAAGGGATGAAGGGAGAGGAGAGAGATCACAGTTATAATAATCAATCACTTCTTTGTAAAGTATACACACTGTACTTCGCAAACACATAATCATATATATACCTGATGGTAGTCCATTATCCACCATTTTCTCCGGCTTTCACCTGAGCAATAGGCCCAAAAAACAAAAACAAACAAAAAAACCACACAGCCTTGCTCACTGGATTTCACTTTAAATTTGTGACCACAACTAGCAAATGGTTTAAAAATAAAGAAAATTGTTTTTCTTGTATTGATTAATTCAGTTGATCAATTACATAACGAAGGGCCTAAAAACTTCCCATCATTTTCCTCTGCCTGCCTCAAGTATGATCCAGATATAACAATGTCTAGTAGAAGAAGAGGAACTCTTTCTTCCCTGGAGATCTTTTTGTCAGTAAAGAATAGCTTTCCTAGAAACCACTGAACAATCTAATCCCTTCTTTCTCAATGGACAGAATGGTACCACTTGATTACGTCTTACTCAGTCTTTGGCTACATGGATGACACCTTCATAGCTGGATTAAATCAATCAAGTTCCAAACTTGAAAGGGGCCAAAGTTTTGCCACCCTAAAGCCGCCTTTTGGGATATTGATTTTAAACTGATTATTAAGAAAGAAAGACTTGGAAAGAATGTTTGACCCTCCCCCCTTTCCTGCCTAAGAGACTCAGGAAGGAAATCCTAGGATGTTTGCCTTAGCCTAATTTGAATTGTGTGTGGTGGGTGGGAGGGCTTCAGGCAGGGGTCTGATAGCTGGATCACCCCCCCACCCCCCATCCCTCCACAAACCCCTCCCCTGACCCACTGTATTCTGGGTTGCCCAGCAAAAATTCACCTGCCATGTGTATTCCAGTCTTCCACAATTACCTGTAAGTTGCCAATTCCCCCCTTTGCTCCTTCGTCCAAAATGACATATATACTAAAGTTTTGCCTTACTTTCTCTGAAATTTTCATGCTTCTTTGAATTCCCCAAGTGCACATATTAAAAAACATTTTTTCCTGTTAATCTGTCTCTGTTAATTTTTATTTTAGCCCAAGTAGAAAAACTTAGAAGGTGGAAGAAAAACTTTGTCGGTTTTTTTTTTTTAGCCCCCACACCTCCCTGGAACAGGAACAGTCTGTTTCCATCCACATACATGTCCACGAGGATGACAGGAGATACCTGGAGAATTATATTGGCAGAAACACCATCAGACTGGACTGAAAGGACGTAAACAGTGCAAAATGAAAAGAGGTCTTTGGATCCCCCAAACGTATACAAGCAGGAAGCAGGCTAAGAAAAGTGATCAGCTGCAAACATATGAGTATACTATCCTTACAGAGAAAGAAAAGATGATTCAGAGGGTGGGGAAAAGAATCCAGAAGGTGGATCCAAGAGTGCCAGAAAATTATTCTCAGGTATTGGGTCCTGTTAAGGAAAAGCCAACCAGTGCCTAACTTGATTTCAAAATTGCTCTGGATCAGTTATTCTTGTATGACTCCCTTACTCTACCTTTTAGAATAGGAGTGTCTGTATAGCAGTTATCCTATGCCTATCCTACCATTATATGTTGGGTAATTGTGGAAGAAGATAATTTGTCTCTTTAGTTCACAGATCTTTGGATCAAGAACTATACTCAAGGAGCTGTACTTATGAAAGTACATTTGGGAAGTCTCATTTATACTTGAACTTGATTTATATGATGAGATTCTGAACTTTGAGGTGATACTGTAATGGCATGAGACTTTTAGGAGAAAGTGAGTACATTTTACATGTGGGAGTAACATGAATCATATGGGGACCAGAGAGTGGATTGTGGTAGCCAGCCTCCAAGATGGCCCCCAATGATTCCCACCTTCTGGCATTCACATTCCTACATAGCGTTCGTTCTCTTACGTTGCATCACAGTTGTTCTGTGATACTGACAAACTCAACAGAAATAATTGCATGTGATGAGGCTAAGTCTTAGAAGACATCATGGCTTCCATCTTACTTTTTCCTTTATATCACTTGCTCTAGGGAGCCAGCTGCCATGTCATAAGGACACTTAGGCAGTCCTACAAAGAGGCCTACCTGGCAAAGAACGCAGGCCGCCTGCAACAGCCACATGAGTGAGCCTCCGTCAAGTTTTCAGATGAATGCAGCCCCAGTCAGCAGCTTATCTGCAGCCTCATGGGAGATACTGAGCAAGAACCACCAAGCTATACCCCTTCTGAATTCCTGACCCACAGAAACTGTGAGAAAATAAGCTTTTATTATTTTAAGTCACTAAATTTTGGGATAATGTCGTAATAGATATTAGAAGTAGTTATTAAAAATTCTATATCAAGTTTTTCCTAAAGACTGCCTGTTCTGAGAGGCTCCCAAATAGTTATCAAAAAAAAGGATATCTTTTAAATCAGTCATCTTTTACAATAAAATAGGACAAAATGGTTGACACATATCTTTACCCCATAAAAAAGCACAACATCAAACTGTGCAGTAATGACTAGGCAATAAAGATCTCTGTTCGTTCTCTGTACATCACCTTCCATAATTCAAACAATTAATATTAAAATTATAGAGGCATTTAATCAATATGCCCCCACTGAAAGGTTTAATTCAGTTGTGGGTGCCAGTGAGAAAGCACTTGGGGATAAGGAAGGAAAGGAAGGGGCAGGTGAAAAGAAAGATGATATTACACAGCAGCGCAATGCAGCGGATAAGAGTGTGGGCCCTGAAGCCAAACTGCACTTGATAATTATAGGCCCTTCCTCAGAAGACTGTTGTAGGGATTAAATAAATACATGTCAATTAAACAGGAAAGCCCCTTGCACATAGCAAGTGCTTAGTAACTTTCTCCATCCTGGGGATATCTGTGGATGAGATAGGAATGTATAGATATACTTTGGATCACAAAGAAGATTCAATCACAATGTTACCTGGCAGGTTATGCTACTTCAGTTTCCCTTCAGAACACTTCAGGAGAGTGCAAAGAGAAGCCCTGCTCTAACAGGGAGGCAATAAAAACAATAGTAGGTGTTTCCAGTTCTTCCCTATATATCAGCAAAAAACCTGATGGGCAGCTTTCTGAGTATGCTCTATGTGTTGAAAGTTCTGTCTACTATGTATGGGGTGACCAAATAATTTATTATCCAAACTGTGATGATTCTGAGAACAAAACAGGCCTTAAATATGATTGTACTCAAAAAGTAAGCTCAAACTGGAACATTGCAGCTAGAGATGAATATCTGCTCATTGTGACTGTGGCACAGGTTCAGAGAAAGAGGCAATACACATATTCAAATTAAATCAAACAATAACATTTTGCAACTACGCACAGAATGAAGAAATGTTACGTGTTCCCAATAGTTGCCTCACCAGAATTTGAAAAGCAATTTATTTATATTTAAATAATTCCTCAGAGATAGCCAAACCCTTATAATCACCTCTATATAACAATTACACATAATCTCAGAAACACCTGACCTTCTTGACTACTCAGAACTACTTCTTTGCTTCCGTGATAGTACTTGCTCCCAATTTATGCTTTATTTATCTTCTTACTTGATTTTATGGACTTTTTCTTCCTCCTATCTCTCATAGTCCCTTGGCTTTTTTCTCATCCCACATCCTCCCATTTGCTGAGCTTATACACTCTCATGGTTTGAACTATCACACTTGAACACTGACGACTTCCAAATCTTTATATAGTCCTGACTTCTCTCCTAAGCTCCAGACCTGAGCTGTCTAATGTGATACCCATTAGCCACATGTGGCTACGGAGTACTTGAAATGAGGCTAGTTCAAGTTAAGATGGCTGTAAGGATAAAATACACCACCATATTTCAAAGACTTAGGAAAAAAGTGAATGGAAAAATATCTCAGTGATTTTTACATACATTGATTGCATTCTTTAATGACAATATTTTTAGGTATATTGGATCAATAAAATGTATCTTTAAAATCAATTTATTCCTTTCTGTCTACTTTTTTATTATAACTATTAGACATCTAAAGTCCATACGTGGCTCACAGTGGTGTCTCACATATTTCCATTAGACAGCACTGCTCTAGTCTCTTACTCCGACTAATTACCTCTATCCAAAGATTCCCACAGTGCCTCAAATCCAGGATGTGCAAAATTGAACTCACCATTTTCCACACTGAATAGAGAGATATTACTAAAACACATATCCAGTCACATCACTTCCCTGCTCAAAATTCTACAGTAGTCACTTTTAGGATAAAAATAATAATCTAAGCCTCAATCTCTACATTCAAGGGCTTACAATGTCTGCCTCTCTCACTCTTCACAAACTGAAAACTCCTAGAAGGTTGAGACTATGTCTCTCAATCAGAAAATACAAGAAAGTATTGCAAAGGCACAATTCATTAAAAAAAAAAATTTTTTTTTTTGGGTGATCTTTAATATAGGTTAGCCCTGACCAGGTAGCTTGGTTGGTTAGAGTGTCATCCTGATAAGCCAAGGTTGCAGGTTCAGTCCCCAGTCAGGGCACATATAAGAATCAACCAATGGCCCTGGCTGGCGTGGCTCAGTGGATTGAGTGCTGGCCTGTGAACCAAGGGGTCGCTGGTTCGGTTCCCAGTTGGGGCACATGCCTGGGTTGCAGACCGGGTCTCCAGTTGCAGGCAGGCGTGAGGCAGCTGTGCATTGATGTTTCTCTCTCTCTCTCTTCCCCTCTCTCTAAAAATAAAATAAAATAAAATACTTTTTTAAAAGAATCAACCAATGAATGCATAAATGGATGGAATAATGCATTGATATTTCTCTCCCATCTTCTCTCTCTCTGAAATCAATAAAACAAACAAATAAACAAACAAATAAATAAATAAATAAATTACATTTGTCAAACACTATTTTAAGTGTTTCTGGTATACTTAATCCTCAAAACAATTCCATAAGCAAGGAATTATTATCCCCATTTTACAGATAAAATAGGGCACAGAGAGTCTAAGAAATTTGCTTATGGACACACAACTGGTATATGATGAGATTCATAGTGTGTCCTGGGAATGAAAGGTAGTCCGATGGGATTGGAGCATGGAATGCAAATGAAACTAGAAGGAAAGTTGGAGCCAGATCATGGATACCTGAAATATTTTCCTAAAGACTTTGGGTTTCCTACTATAAACAACGAGGTTTTTGATATGGGAAGTGACTGGCTGGCATGCTATGACTGATATTTAAGGAGATAACTTGGGTAGTCATGCAGATGACTGAGGATTAAGAAACTACAGAGCGTTCCTCGATTTGTATTCTCTCTTTTGTACGAACATTTCCTTCAGTTATCCACATATCATTTCTGGGAGTTACCTCTCTTATGAATTAGACACTTAGTTCTATCAATTTCACCTCATAAATCCATCTCCATTTCATCCCCTATTCCCTAGTCCCACTGCCAATAAGGCCCACCTTCATTGCCTCTTACTGAAATAACTGAGCCTCTTTACTACTTCCAGTTTTACTTCCTTCAGGTTATCCTTCACATGCTGCCAACAGATTATTCCAAAATCTTACTTTGGTCATGCCAATCATAAACTTAAAACCCTTTCATGGTTCCTTATCAATTTCTGGCTCCCTAACCCAATATTCAAGAATCTTCATGGTTTCCCTTTAGTCTACATTTCCAGTATCAACTGCAGCCACTCCCCCACCGCCTGTTTCAATCATATTAAACTATACACTGCTCCTCATGTCTTGCACACCTCCATGTCCTTGCTCATACTGTGTTCTCTGCCTGGAACTCTGTTCCTCTCTTCATCTACCTAACAGCAGTTACTCATCATTCAAGACAGCTCAGGCATTCTTTTTCCTTTGGGAAGCCTTCTTACACACTCCTTCTTTTTTCCAGACAAGTATATTTACTTTGCACCCATGTAACATTCTATGATAAGCATTTCTAATTCATCACCTTACATTTTAACTACAGACTTTCTTTAATAAGTCACCCATCAGAGTGGAGCTGTGTCTTACTGATTCAGTTACTGAAACAATATTTATTAAGCATCTCACCACCACCACCCCACCACCACCCAGTGCTTGGCTGAAGGTTAGGAATACAACAGTGAACACAAATAGGTCAAAACTCCTTGTGTAGTTACATTCAAAAGGTGGAGCCTACCTTCTTATTACCCGTGGTTCCAGTGACTAGCCCTTGATGAACTAATGTGATAAGGTTAGAAACATAGTTGGGTCCACCAACCTGTCTTTTCAACAGTCCCTCCCTGTCGGTCTCTTCCCTGGGATCTTTACCTTTTATCTATGCTTCCTTTAAAATTTCTCCCATGTAATCTAAAAGGGGTTACACTGGACCTAACCACAATTTCTTAGCCAAGTTCTGTGTTTATACTGTAACTTCTCCCTTCTTCCAATTCTCATCTGTTTCCTTGTCTCACTCCATTCCCCATTTCCCTTGAGACAGAGGACCTGCTGGCTGTCCAGAGTACAGTTAGGTATCTTAGTACTTTGTTTTCCCAAAATATCCTAGTTCCTAACTTACTTCTCTTTAATCATCCTTGAATACTCCTAAAGGAAGAGCTAGCTGGTCAGTATTACCTTCCGTACTAGAAAGCTTCACATTTTCTCCTTCCCCACCCACTGAGAAGGCCCTCCTCAGCTCAGCACCATTTTCCTCTACCATAGTACTTATCATTCTGGAACCTTGAGTTTAATTTTTTCCCCCTCCCTAGCACTTTCTAGTCTAGAACTCTTCAACAAAGTATCAATAAAGGAATAAATGAGTAAATGAATATATATACATATACGTATATATCCTCTCCCCCTGAATTCAGCTGAGTATGACTTCCTTCCTTCTTCCATATATTGTAGAGAGATCTACAAAAAGAGACAGCCAACCCTGGCAGGGTAGCTCAATTAGTTCGAGAATCATCCTGATAAGCCAGGGTTGCCTGGTTCGATCTCCAGTCTGGGCAAAAAGAATCAAGAAGTGAATGTATAAGTAAGTGGAACAATGAATTGATGTTTCTCTTCTTTCCCCTCTCTTTCCTTTCCTCTTTCTCTAAAATCAATAAATTAAAAAGAGAGGGAGAAAGAGCCAGAAGTATCCATATGGACCCAAGGTTAAGAAAAACCTTTCTTTAAAAGTATCAGAAAAAGAAAGATTTGAATTTAAAAAGTGTGTTTCAATATACCAGGTCATGTCACATTTGTATGTGTATCTTTAGTACATGGCTTTTTACATTGTTTATAAATTCAGTTTGACCTTCTGAAAGAATAAAATGTGTATACAACGGTGTTTCTGTATGTTACCCAAGTGGGTCCTTTCCCCAGATGCGACTGAGCCAATGGCATGGTCTTCTTCAGATTTTGCCAAGAGAAAACTGGGCTGGAACAGAGGAGCCAACATACTATTCAAATTTAAGTATCTTGGGTGTGTTTGGGAGTAAGGAGGAGAGGGGATTCCTGCATGAATGCAAAAATCATAAACTTTCTGAAGGGCAGAGTTTAAGAGGTGACCTGGATGCTCTGAGTCATTAATAAGTAGAAAAAAGATCCAATACTCCAAGTTGAGAATCTTTCTTCCCCTGGGACTGAATCCTTCTCCATACTCCCCTCCCCCACACAAGACTGAACCTCTACGAAGTATGCATTTAGGCGAGGTCCTAAAACCAAACCTATCAACCTCTCCTCTCCTACTCGAGCTCAGGCAATGTCAAAGACTCTTAAGCAGGGCTTTTCCAGAGAGACTGCCCCTAGGCAAGGCGGAAGGGCCCAAGCTGCGATGTAGAGAATTTGACGTCCCAGTGACCTCCTCGGAGGAGTGTATCGAGTTAAATATAACCGCGCGAAAGGAATGGCGCTAAAAATAAGGCAACAGCTGGTAGGTCCACAGTCCTGTCCCGGGAAGGGCGGGGGCCTGAGTGGTCTTGCGCAGAGTGGCCGCTGCCGGCCCAGGGGCGAGGAGGCAGCAGCGTTCGGAAGACAGCGAGGTAGGCCGGAGCTGCCCAGAGCCTGAGAGGCCTCTTTCTACCCGCACAGGTCCCAGAGACGGGACTCAGGGTCGCTTGGTAGCCGAGAGGTTACTTTACAAAGGATTCAGAAACCCGGGCCTGCACGTGACAAGGTGTAAGGGCTGGACACCGAGCTCCTCCCCGCCCCGCCGCCAGGGGGAGCTGAACCCTCAAAGAGGCTTGGGCCTTGCCAGAGACCGAAGCGCCGGGTACCGGTGCCGGGGGACCATTGCCCGTCGGTCCCATGAGCACAAACATGAGGTTCCCGTGGGGAGTGGTGCTCGGCCTTTGCACTTCCCATTCTCCCACAAGTCCCTTTCCTCGTGCACCCCTCGGCCCTGTGCGCCCTCCCGCGGCAGCGCTCCATCAAACCAACAATTGAAACATTCCCAAAATGCGCTATTCGTTTGCTCCCAATAAATCGATTGGCAGTGATTAAGAAATCGATGTGGCCTGGGTGAGCGAGTCGCTAGCGTTGAGGGAAAGGCGCTTCCGCCCCGTGTCCAAGGGGAAGCAGAGGATGGGCGCCGGCTCAGGAGAGGCGTGTCCCACCCGGGGCACACCCGAGGACTAGGGACCTGAGCCCGCGGGCCCTGCAGGCCGTGCTCCCTCGGGCGGCGCGGGGCGCGCGCCCGCCCCCTGCTTTCCTGGGCCTTTCTTGCCTTTTTTTTTTTTGGCGCCGTGGGGAGGCTGTGGAGGCCGTGGAGGCCAGCGGCTAGCGCGAAGCTCCGAGGCTTTTGTTGCTCCTCCTCGGGCTGAAAGGGGGTTTTGTAATGCGGGACAGATAAAAATGAACAGCATCATATTGTTTGACAGAATGATCCCATATGATGAAGTGTCGGCTCGGAAGGGGGTGAAAATGGTGAATTCCTAAAAACCTTGCCCTCGGCTCCTCCGCGAGCCGCCGGTAGCCTGAAGGGACCCTGCAGACAGCCGGGCCGGGCTGCATCGCACCAAAACCGTGTCGGAAAGATGCGAGTTTTCAATGCCAAGTCATTTTTAAGCCCCAGTCCTACCCGAGACCTTTCTCCTCGCGGATGAAAAGAACAATTTTCGAGAGAAAGGCTCGTTTTGATTAAATCTGACATGCTGCTGATAACTCCATGCTAATGTGAAATAATTAACATAATAGCCATAATTAAAAGCACGCTAACAATGCCATAAATTTATCACACAATTTTACTAGCTTCCTGCCCCTAACTGCTCTCTCATCGTTAATTAAACATGTTGCCTTTTACAGAATGGATGTTTATACATTTCCAGTATAAATAAATTCCAAACCATCCTCTCTCTCCTTCTCTCCTCCTTTCCTTTTGGTCTCTCGCCATTTACAGGAACTTATTGGCATGGACTCTGAATGGCAGACACCTGAAAATAACTGAAGTTTTGAGATGCAAATCTAAACAAGAACATTAAATTAGCTTCCCTCCACCCTCCACCCCGAAGAGATCTGGGGAGCTATACAAGGGTGGTGGTAGTGAGTTGAAAATCCTACCCACTTGAAAACAGAAATAATCTGGGTGGGTTGGGGACCCGGGTATCATGTCAGCCCTTCCCAACTCCCTCGGTGGCGGCCGGTCATCCAGGCAGAGGTCGATAGATAATAGCTTAACAAACCTATGAAGATTGTCAAGAAGGAACCGATATTGGTTCTTGGGGGATGAGACGCGCGGTACATTCCAAATGGGCTCTACCCACGTTTTGTTTCCTCTGCAATAGGGGGTGGCTGCTCTCGGTGGGGGACGCACGCCCCACTGCACAGAACCTGGTTCCCATCTCCCCCGATTCTAAGAAAAGTGCAACCGCGTCCGGGCCTGATTCTATCTCACTTTGGGCCAATGATTTATACAAGTCACTGCCATAGTCTCTTGACTTAGAGGCGGAGGAAGGGGGCACCTGGATTTATTCCTGCCCGGAAAGGGGTAGATGGGCCAGTCCCGCCTACAAGCACACTCTGGCCATGCCCCTCCTTCGTGATGACCGCTTAAGAACCCAAATTGAGTTGTAATCAATTTCCCTTTCTCCGTCATAAATTGTTCCATCCACTTCTCCCCCTGCCCCCATCCCTCAACCCCCAGAACACACACAAAATCTCCCCTCCCCCGAGACGTCTCAATTTCCTTCCAATCGATCGGGACTTCACTTTTTATGTTTCCTGTTGCTAGAACCCCGGCCCCCTCTACCACCCTCGCTAACCCTCGTCCCCCTCCACCACCCTCGCCAATCCCTGTCCCCAACAGCCCCGTCCTGTGGCTTCCCCAGCTGGGTACCATCGGCTCTGCCGGGCGATGAGAAGCCTCATTCCATTCTCCTTTGGCTGAACCGTTTCAAACATTTGAACAGGTGAGACAGCTGGCTTCCATCTTCTTTAACTCCCTCCTGGGAAGTTTGATTGTGGCCCAAGTAGTCACTCTCACTCATAGTGCATGTGTGTACTCCACTCTCTATCTCTCTCAGGAACCCTCTGCGACTCAGAAAATATCGATCCACATTTCACTCCCCCCCCCAATATTTCCGTTCCCTCTATCATTCCCCACCCCCCAATATTGTGTCACTTTCTCTCTGTATCTGTCTCTCTTCTTACATCTCTCTTTTGCCCAAGTTTTGCGGTAACTGACGGCTTTTGGGTTTTTAGCTACAAAATGCAACTATTCGGCAAACAGGATTTACTTAGCATGGGACTTAGTCCGCCTAGGGTAGGTCCCTGCGCCGGTCGGGCTCCCGCCCGGGCCCTTCCCCCCCTTCTTCCCACCTGAGCTGTTGCTTCGCCTCCTTCCCTCCCCCGGGGGTTGCGCTGGCGCTACGGTCCTCCGAGAAGGAGGAAAGCCGCGGCGGGTTTCTCAGCTGAGAGTGGTAGCGGGAAAATCGGCTGCCTCCACTGGAAATCGATATTAAGCGGATGGGCCCGCGCCAGCGCCAGACGTCGAGGCCGCAGCCAGTAGGTCCTGTACGTCTCATCATTTAGCTAATCGAGTCGAAAAGTTTCTGTAAGGGCCAGACCCAGCATCAGATGGTAACACTGATTGAACAAGAGATTAGCACAATAGATCTCTAACCGAGGGGAAGCGTTGCTTTTCACGCTACGCGCCGTAATTAATGGTATGAATCAATTAATTTGACTTTTATTGTGTCGAAGGAAAAAAGCGCAACAAATGGAACTGGCGGCTGGGAGTTGTTCAGCCCCCATCCTCTCCCCCAGGGAGGTTACAAAGAGACACTGGGGAATGGATGGATCAGGTTAGGTCTTGGCCGGGGTAAGTGAGAGGCAGAGACCAGTAGCGCCGAGGGAGTCCAGAGAGCCAGCCCTGGCGGGCAGCGGAATCGAAATTAGTCTCATTTAGAGGCTACTTCAACAAGACCGAGAAGGGCCGCCCCTGGAGCTGCCACCCTCCGCTGCGCGCACACACACGTGCAGTTGCTCACGCCGGCCCAGGCTCCTAGGCGGACGGTGGTTTTCGCTTCGCGGACCACGCCAGCCTCTGGGACTGGAAACCAAAGCCGGGCAAAAGGAATTTATAAATTTATAAAATTTTTTGTTTTTGTTTTTGTTTTTTTGTCCTTCCAACCTTCCTTTTGTGATAATTGGGTTATTCGGACAGTTGCAGCCACGAGCTCTGCAGCTGTGGGCAATGGGCGGCCAGCTGGTCACTCTGGTCGGTTTCGCGGGAGGTGGTCTAGATGGCATTGTAAATGGTTCGGAGCCTGCGGGACAAAAAGCTGGGCAGCTGCTGAAATCAACTCATGAGATGCATTTTAGAGTCAGGTGCAATTGGGCATTATATAGGTACAGGAAAACCTTAGTTTCGCAGGTGTTTTAGGATGAGTAACTGTCCCCAATTCTCCACCTAGCCCCAACCTGGAATGTCCTGTGAAGTGGGGAGCCAGTGAGCTAGTGTTATATCCAGGAAATTATCTAATGGAGATGAAAGTCACTGTGTGTCGCGCTGCGTATAATAAAGTTTACTGATTGGTGGTGGTGGGGGTGGGGGTGTCTAGGCCAAGGAAAGAGGGATTGTAGGTGAGAGAGAGAGAGGCTGAGGGAACCAGAATAGAACTGGCCACGAGGAATTAACTCAGTTTCCTAGTGTCTTCTGTAAGTATTTCACTGATTATTTCCTCTCAGATCTCCTTCCCTTTTTTTCTTTCCTCCGGTGAGGCTGGTATTCCCCTCCCAGGCCTGGCGGACAGACTTGGGTTGATTTCCAGAAGACCACCACACCCGGCAGGGGCTTGTGGCTCCCTACGAGGCCGCCGGAACATGCAGAAGGGAAGAGATGGCTGCATCCCGGGTTCACCAGGTCAGAAGCACTACTCGGAAGTGCAAGATCCCTGCGTCCCAAGTAATGCCAGGCACTTGGGGTCGGTTTGCAGTACCCCCCCTCTCAGCCCGTCTTTCCTACCATCACTGACTTTTCTTGCCAGGGAAACTCGGCGTGCACGAGCTGCCTCCTCGCCTCCTCCACCCGTTCTGCTGATTTCCGAGGAAGTGAAATCTTGAAAGGTTTATCTTAAGTCTTAAAAAGGAAAGAATCCACGTTAGTTAGCAGCAACTGAGAGCCTAACCTGCCGGCATGCCCCAGGCCGCCCCCGCCCCCGGGAGACTCGGCCCAGCCGCCGGGGAAGTCACGTCGCAGTCTCCCTGTTCGTCTGGTCTGCCGTCCCAGCGCGGGCGCGGCGTCTAATTTACAGGCCCAAAGCCTCTGTACTGCCGTACTCGACTTACCCAGGCCGCGGCCAGTCTCGGTTCTTTCCCCAGCACCTCATTTCCGATTCTTTCACACGCTAAGTCGTTTAACAACTCGGAGCAGCTAGTTATGACTTCTTTATTTATAGGTTCCCTGTTATTTTACGCCGTTTTTATTTCTCTCGGCAACTGTTCTAATAGATTAATCAATAGCCATTTTCTGACCTTCGGGAACCCCAGCTGATGCTGTTCTGGACGTGGGAAAAATACATATTTATATACAAAAGCATGCCCATTTCGAACCAGGAAACCAAAGCCGGTGGTCCGGTTTTCATGGGGAGGAGGAGCGCGTCCCCTTAGTAGGCGTTTCCGCCGAATAAGCCCTGAGGCAGGAGGGTGGGTGTCTTAAATCTAATTAGCAAAAGGAAGCCGGGTGTGCAGCCCTTGCTCTTTAAAGCTAAAATAATAAAAAAGAAAAAAAATACTTAAGTTTTTCTTTAAAAAGGGGGATGGGATGGGAATCTCGTTCTAAGTTGCCCAGTCTCTGCCCAAGAAGTGTCGGTAGAAGGGGGGAAGGGGCAGGGGAGCGGGAGCGAGAGCGAGGGCAGGGAGGGCCGGGCAGCAAAAGCCGCCAGGTCCCGCGGACGCTCCCAGGCCCACACCCTCGCTCGCTCACACCCACGCTCCCTCACTCACACCCACAGGCTCACTTGCCCCCCGCGCTCACTTGCCCCCCGCGCTGGGCAGGCCAGGGCGCCCTTGGTGCCGGCGGGATGCTGGCGCACGGCGCGGCACGGAGTTGCGCGTCCCTCTTCCCTTTGTTGACAATTCCCTGAACCAACTTGAGTTTGGCCGGCTCAGCCGCGGCCCTGACGTCACGCGCGGTCACGTGGCCCCGCCTCCCGCTGGATCTTTAAGTAGAAAGTAATCTATCAGGCCAGTCCTTAAAACCGGACTTTCGACCACGGGGGCTTCCGCGTCCCCGACAGCCCCCTCCCCTCGTTGCCCCTGTCCGCGCCCTCCTGAGCTGCTCGGCGCCCGGTGTCCCGTGCCCGCCTGCACAGCTCCTGCTCCCCACGCCCGGCTCAGAGGCCGAAGCAAGCAGGCGAAGTGAGGGGGCGCGGCGTGGAGAAGCCTCCGGAGCCAAGCGCGGCAGCGAGCGCCTAGTACCGAGCGCAGCGGACAGCAGGAGTTTGCGGAGCGCGGCCACAGGGGCCGGACGGCAGCGCCCTCGCCACGCAATGCCGGGCCGCCGAGTGTGAGCCAAGCCGGGAGGGCCCTGAGCCGCAAACGCTTGCTCCTCTCTCCCACTGCCCCATCCTTTGGGGGCGCCCCAAGCCCCTTCCCCTGAGCTCGGCGGCGGTTCCTGCCGACCCCCATTGCCCGCCGCTCTTCCCCGCAGCCGCCACCAACCCCGAGGAGGGATGACCCTCTCCGGTGGCGGCAGCGCCAGCGACATGTCCGGCCAGACGGTGCTGACGGCCGAGGATGTGGACATCGATGTGGTGGGCGAGGGCGATGACGGGCTGGAGGAGAAGGACAGCGACGCCGGCGGCGAAAGCCCCGCGGGGCCGCCGGACCTGCGCCTGGACGAGGCGGACGAGGTGACGCCGGCAGCACCCCACCACGGGCAGCCTCAGCCCCCGCTCCCGCAGCCCCTGGCACTGCCCAAGGAGGCCGCTGGTGCCGCTGCCGGGCCGGGAGGCGAGGCGGGCGCGCCCGAGGCCGACGGCTGCAAGGGTGGCGCTGGCGGCGAGGAGGGAGGCGGGAACAGCGGCGGGCCCGGCTCGGGCGGCGGAGCGGCGGGCAGTTTGGCCCCGAGCAAGCCCAAGAACAGCCTGGTGAAGCCGCCCTACTCGTACATCGCGCTCATCACCATGGCCATCCTGCAGAGCCCGCAGAAGAAGCTGACCCTGAGCGGCATCTGCGAGTTCATCAGCAACCGCTTCCCCTACTACCGGGAGAAGTTCCCCGCCTGGCAGAACAGCATCCGCCACAACCTCTCGCTCAACGACTGCTTCGTCAAGATCCCCCGCGAGCCGGGCAACCCCGGCAAGGGCAACTACTGGACGCTGGACCCGCAGTCCGAGGACATGTTCGACAACGGCAGCTTCCTGCGGCGCCGGAAACGCTTCAAGCGCCACCAGCAGGAGCACCTGCGCGAGCAGACGGCGCTCATGATGCAGAGCTTTGGCGCCTACAGCCTGGCTGCGGCCGCCGGCGCCGCGGGGCCCTACGGCCGCCCCTACGGCCTGCACCCGGCGGCCGCGGCGGGCGCCTACTCGCACCCGGCTGCTGCGGCGGCTGCCGCGGCGGCGGCGGCGCTCCAGTACCCCTACGCGCTGCCGCCCGTGGCTCCCGTGCTGCCGCCCGCCGTGCCGCTCCTGCCCTCGGGCGAGCTGGGCCGCAAGGCGGCCGCCTTCGGCTCTCAGCTTGGCCCTGGCCTGCAGCTGCAGCTCAACAGCCTGGGCGCTGCCGCTGCCGCCGCAGGCACGGCTGGCGCTGCGGGCACCACAGCCTCGCTCATCAAGTCCGAGCCGAGCGCACGGCCGTCGTTCAGTATCGAGAACATCATTGGTGGGGGCCCGGCGGCGCCCGGGGGCTCGGCGGCGGGCGCCGGTGGCGCCGGGGTGACTGGGGGCACAGGGGGCGGTGGGGGCGCTGCTCAGTCCTTCCTTCGGCCGCCCGGGACAGTGCAATCAGCAGCGCTCATGGCCACGCACCAGCCACTGTCGCTGAGCCGGACGACGGCCACCATTGCGCCTATCCTGAGCGTGCCGCTCTCCGGACAGTTCCTGCAGCCAGCAGCCTCCGCCGCCGCCGCCGCTGCCGCCGCAGCGCAAGCCAAGTGGCCCGCGCAATAGGGACGCCCGGTGGCCGGGAAGCAGGGCCCGTCGGCGGGCCCAGGCGGCAGCTGCACTTCCAGTCTGGGCGCCCCGCCCGGTCCCGGCCAACCTGCCCAATCCCAGACTCTGCCTCTGCTCCATTTCCTCCCTTCGACTCCTCACCATCAACCTCCGCAGCCTCCACCTTCTCCCGCACACCTAGGCTGTCGGAGAAAACTCAGCGCGCGCCCGCCCGCGGGGAATAGCTTTCCGTACAGGTAAAACCGAAAACCTAATTTTCCAAAAATGTACCCTGACGGCTCCTGCTCTCAGTACCGTGGGGATGGGAGGGAAATTCTTTGTACATATTTGTATAAAAATTATTGACTTTCCTTTTGGGGTTTTTATTTTTTTAAGAAAAAAAAACGAATTCAGTAGATTTAGAGCTCTGAACTTTCATTTTTTTTGAAGGTTCGCTCTCCACAGTTTTATGTGAGAAAAAAATGTATAGAGACGTTGGCAGATTTTAAATATAACAATTTTCAAAAGGCGAGAAGTGTCATTCTATTATTAAAGTCTGTTTATATATGAATGAATATATATGGTATTCTAAATGTTATTCCATCGTGTTGTACACAACTTTGTAAATAAATTTTTAAAATGCTCAGCCTAGTGTTTCATTTAGGTGTCTGAGGCAAATGACAGGATTTTAAGATGGTATTTGCATCCTATCTTTCCCAGAAATTCGGGAAGTTTGCTAATTCGTAATTTGATTGTAAGAAAATTTTAATTGGAGAAAGGCAAGAATATGCTAATTTAAATCGGATTAATATTTTTCTTTTAGTTTTTACATAAAACCCGGATGTGAGCAATGGTCTTGTTCATATCAATTCATTACATCTAAATGACCAGATATTTCTGTAGGTAAAACAAGCTATTAAAAAAAAAACCTTACTCTATAAACAATTGAATCTTTTAATTTAAAAAATAATCAACTTATAGGAAAAATTTCCAAATGAGAGTTCTTGGCCATTAAAATTATCCTTTCAAAAGAAGGTAAATTACAAACATCCCTCATTTTAGCATTTAAATCTGAAGTTTTTAAAGGTACTTATTTTGATTACTTAAATGGAAGTAGTAAATAAACCCAGTTGAGTTTTACATGTATGTTATGGGCATTTTGAATTTTGCAGTGAAATTGTATTCTATTAACCTGATTAATAATGTATAGTTTTATTCTTCAAGAATATTTTCAATTAAGATATCTGTTTTCTATGACAATCCACAGCAATTTCAATTTCTGAAGGGTTCCTTTGGATTCCTTCTCTCCCTCCAACACTCAAGTCTTTCTGAAGGCTAAAGAATAGTGTGGCCTTAATACCCTTGTAAAAACAGGTGTGCAACCCTCCACCCCGCTCTTCAAAAAAAAATAATAAAGTATACCTTAGGCTAGGTTGGTGTAAAATGAGAGGTAGGAATTGGGGACATGTCCTCGTGGATTATTTTTAATGTTCATTTCAGCTGTTGCAACCTTAAAAGTATTAAAGTACAAATGAAACATCTAGATTCCTGAGGCCGGTTCCCACCACCACCACCATATCCTCAAACGGCATCAATTCTAATTATTTTGTAATTAATTTAGCTGTTACAGTTACTTGTGCGAAATCGCTTTTCAAAGCTGGAGCGGGTGGCAGTACTGTCAGTTCGGCCCTACGTTCGTCTTGTTTGCAAAACACAGCCATGGTCCCTGGCGCCGGCATCCACCTTGCCTCCTGCTCACGGAGATGCTTCGAATCCGAACCTTATTTCTCTGTTGTCGGTGTGGACTGGGGAGTCGCTTTGAAAGACCCTTCCTCACAAATACAGAATCTGTTTTCCTGGTAAACATTATTGTGTCTGAGTAAACATTCCTTCTGGATCAGGGTCCTAAAATAAAACTGGCTGCTGGGGGTGGGGGGGAGATCAGTTTGATAAACAAGAACCTGATAACCGCCTCGGAGAAGAGGAACAGTAACCTTCACGGAGAAGAGATTATGGACCACACTGCTTCCGGGCGGGTCCCTTCTAATCTCCTTTTTACAAGGAAAACTAAACGGATCTAAATTTGTTTGTGTGTTGCATCTATAAAAGTAACAAGTTGTTTCACAGTTGTGTCTGGCTAATCGGTTTTTACACAAACAGCAAATGGCACATGATTTGTGCAAACAGATAGAGGTTATTTCTAAATATAGCTGACACTCCTGGGAAAAGGGAAAGGCAGAGCTTCTTGCATTCACTTTTAGCCTCAAGAAGCTGCTGATCCAAGGCTTCTAAATGACATTGGATAACAGGGGCCTCATTCCATTCCTGATCCTTTGTTACTTATAAAATTACTCGCTCATATTTCCGCGCATAGCAGCAATACCGGCCGAGCCTGAGCCCGCAGCTTGACACTCGGCCACAAGCGCCGCTTAAGATCCGCAGAGCTCAGCGATGCCATAGGTGGTGGAGTGTAGAGGAGGAGAGAAATGCTGACAACTTCCAGTCACTTCTTAACTTTGCACTAGCTTGGAGATGGTCCCCTTCCTTGATTTCTTGGAAGATAGGAGACTCAGATCCAGACCCCAAACTGGCAGCAGCTGTTTCAAGTCCTGGCAGATGTCCGGGAGATAGGCCTGGACATCCCCCTCTGCAAAGCTCTTTTTGGTTTAAGCTTGCTAAACTACGAACGTTTAGAGCAGAAGGGAAAATGCGAATATCGTATGTAATGAACGCTAGCACTGGGTGGAGGAGGGCTTGAAACTCCTATTTGATATGACCGTACGCGGGCACCAGTGAAAAGGGCACTGGAATCCCCTCTAACATTGAGATTTTAAGGCAACACGATTGACACCCGGTTTTTACTCGGGCAGGTTTATTTGCAACAAAAGGAAGAAGCCGGTTGATTTTTTAAGGGGAGAATTTTAGCTTTCGGCAACACGAATTTAAATTAAAGTGGTTTCCACTTCCTCAAACACTTATTTCTAGAAATTCAGTCTAGTTCCGGTGCCAATGATCCTTATTGCATCCCAGGGCGGAATCCCTGAGTGGCGACACAGTCCCGCACGCAATCCCTCGGGGAATGGAGAGTGGATCCAGAGGTCCAAGAAAATGCGGGCAAGCAAAATGCATGCCTGGGCCATGCCGGCCTCTCGCTGTAATGACACAAGTGGCCTGAAGGGGGCGACGAGCAGATGCAAACTTCCCCATTTGTCTCCGAGGGTCCAGCCCCAGCCCTCGCTCATTCCTCCGGGCCTGGGACACATAGGGCAAATCTCAAGAGAAGCTGCTTTCCTTGCCAGGCAAGGGACAGAGCCCCGAGATGAATTTGTCCTAAAGATTGGGAAGCAATAAAGTTTAGTGATGAGGAACCATCGACTTGGAAGCAATTAAGAGTTATATTTGAGGTTATTTTACGTGTTTTAGAGGAAGAGTCTTGGCAGTAAGGGGAACACGAAAGACTGATGTGTGTGTGTGTGTGTGTGTGTGTGTGTGTGTGTGTGTGTGTGTGTGTGTTTGGGGGTGGTGTCATTTTAACGTGGGTTCCTTGAAGAACTGTCCTGAGGGGAATGTTAACTGAACGAAAGCCAGTTCCAGAGCCATGTGTCCATCAGACCCCACCTTTATCTGTGATCATGTGAAACTGCAGCATAAACTAGTGAGTGGATTCCTCCTCACTGGGGATGGATGAGGAGGTTGGAAGGTCTTTCTGAGTTCCAGACCAGGGTATTGGGGTGTGTGTGTGTGTATTTCATGGGACAGGATGACAGGAAGCTGCGGAATCAAGAGGGCTTGCAGAGAGGGTCCTGAGCAGGGATTAGGCATTTCCTGGCTGTGACCTTGGACACAAACTGCTTGGGTTCTTAGAGTCTCTTCATTTCCTTGCCTCTGCAATGAGAACGAAGAGTCTGCTTGCTGCTTGGGCTTGCAGAATTAGGTAAGTTGGTGTTAGTGAAAAAAATTTTTATAAACGGTTAAGAGCTAAGGGCATGTAAGGAGATTTTTGTGTTTGTTTTCATGGCTTCTGGACAGAGAAACAGCTCTGTTCAAATACGTGCAGCAATTGGCTTGGTTTTGAACAATTCAATTTTAGGTGTGAAAAGCGGGTATTTGTAAGAGGTCGCAGGACCTATTCCAGCCCCCTGCCTGCTGAAAGGATGGAGCAGAGAGGCTGGTTCGAGGTGGGGTTTTAAAACGTGGAGTCTTCTCCTAGTCCTGAGTTCGACCACGCTTTGGGCATGCGAGGAAGCCCGCGGTGCCCACCCACCCTGAACTCACACCCCCAGCTCCAGAGGCCTGGCGTATTGCTTTCTGACTGAGTGGTCTACTTTGCTGTTTGCCCCTTTGCTTCCACTATCCAGGCAAGTGGGGAAACCTGAGCGCTCCGTTGACAGACTCCCATTAGCGCAAGACACGGCCTCTGGGGCGAATTAAAGGTAACCAGATCCCAACCCTGAGTAAAAAGACCACCCTCCCTTTGCCTGCCTCCAACAGTTGGCATAGTCACACCCAGAGCCAATTTCTCTCTTAACCATCACCACCCCCTCCCCTTGCCCTCTTAGGAATGTACAAGCCATTCTTTGCTCCCGGGGGCAAAGTCAGCCAAAGAGGGCGGGTCCACAGAACAAAATTTGAAGTATTGCAAAATCAGTCAAGGAGTCATAAGAAAGCATTATTTTATTTTTAGTTCCCGAAGGTGTGTCTAACATCAGGAGTTTTCAAAATAAGAATTAAGTTAGTCTCCTCCCCCATTTTAATATAAAACTCGTCCCAAAAGCCCTTTTCTAGGTGACTTTGGGCTTATGCACACTGCTCAGCCCTGTTATGAGCGCGCTGGGGAGGAAGAGGGAACACCTTCATTCTTCTGTCTGAGTCCTCCGGGGCTGAATTTTGAAGGCATCTTCAGAAAAACAGACCCAGAGAACACCCTCCCCCTCTTATCACAAAGGCCCAGGGGTCTGAGACTTCCCCAAGGTTACTTCGCAGCCTAGGTGTAAGCTATGGGACTACTCAGGGGGAAAAAACTGTCCTTTATCCAAGTGGGATATTTCACTTGAGGGGGTGGGGGTGGGGCTAACAGTGGGGCAATGAAAATTGGGGAAAGTGGAGAGAAGAATAAAAGACAAACACAGGTTCGCTGGGCCTAGCGGGACTCAGCTCCGGGAAGGGCAAAGAACTAGCACTTGGGCAGTCCCGCGGCCTCGGGCTCCCGCTGCGTCCCAACCCACCGGGCAGTTCCGCTGACCTCGTGATCTGCAAGGGGAAGAAAGAAGGCGGGAACTCCAGGCCCCAAGCTCCATCACCTGTGGGTCAACGATCCTGTCACAGCGCTTGGGTGTCGCGAGTCGGTCCCCATGGGTGCCCCCTCCAGCCCCGTCCCACGCCTGGTCCACTGTTGCACAAGTCACGAAGGCTTGGCCTGTGGAACTCCAGCTCCCCCCCGCCTAGGGGGAAGAGAATTTGAATTAATTAGGGAGGAAGCCTGCCCGCAAAAGGCACCCATTGCGGGGGTTTAGGGGCAGCGGGGCGCTCGGTGCGGACTCTCCTCCGCGCCCTGTGTGGCGGCATCCCACTTGTCAGATCTCGGGAAGCTCCCGACGCGAAACCAGTCCCCGCGGTGGGAACCTGGGCTCTCTGGGAACCAGGGCAAGATGACTAGTTAGGCCACGGCCCTGCCGAGGCTTGAGGACTGTTGTGAGGACTCTGGAGACCCAGCCAAGGTGGCAGATGGATGGGAGTGTCATCGACCCTGGCTTGTTCGCGCGGCCGTCTGCGCGTGGCAAGGTCTCTCTGCCTTGCCGGCCGCGACCGCCCGCTGCAGCGGACTCGGCGTTTGGAATGCTCCTTCCGGGATCAGGCAACAGGAGCTGCGTGCAGCGCACGTCTTACTGAAGAACGGAGCTTTGATTCTTTTACTCCCTCCATCCTTTCCATTCTCCTCGCCAGAGATGGTAAGCGAGACTCAGTTTTCTCCAGGAGATCAACAACACATTTTGCCCTTTACCCTTTTCCACAAGGGGCGCGTGCCTGGGATTGCAGGGAGTTTTGCTGTCAGCGCCAGAGAAACCCTAAACCCTGCATTTTCTCTTTGCTATCAAACTCGTCTGGGAAAGCCTTCCTGAGCCTCCCAGAGCAAGTTAGTTGCTCCTTCTTGGAGTCCACCGTACCCCAAAATGATCCGTTGTCAGGATGCCTTGGTACGTTCCTACCTGTCTAACAGTGCTGTGAACAGAAGATGACGAAAATCATTTGCTTAATAAATAAATAACAAGGTAGAACCATGGGAATGGGGCTGAAGAATCTTGAAGACTGTTAATTGAGCCAGTCAGGTCTTTCACAAGAGTGTGGGGGACTATTTTTCTTCCAGTTCCTTTTCTTCAGTCCCTTTCATTATAATAAATGCTTTTATAAACTCCATGTTAAAAGCATTTATTAGAATCACCCCTCCCCCTTTGCCTTAGCCATCTTCCTTCACACCATCCCTTTGCCTTTCCTTCTCCTAAGCTCCCAGGGCCCATGCAGTTCAGCTGGCTCACCTCTTCTGCTTTTTTGACTTTCTAAATACACTTTTGCTTGTCTTGGGAAAAAAAAAAAAGGATTTATTAGAGATCTACAAAGTATGACACATCAGTGGTTCACAATATTATTGGATTTTCTGGAATGTTTTCTCTACCATTGTGAAATTGGTTGAAAACTCCTAAACTGAAATACCAGCAGCCAGTTCCACCTCCCATTTAATGGAGAAAACCGTCTAGAGTACCTTCTTTAGCCAGCTGCTGCTTCAGTTTTTCCATCAGAAGAGAAATCACTACCTTGCAAAAACAGTCCATTGCACTGAGGGCATCTTTGTTAGTGAGAGTGTCTTTCTTTCCTAGAACCCTTTTATTTCCTTAGTAAAGTATAGAGAATTTGAGAGTCATTTGCTTAGATTTTAATATTAAAGATGATCACATTATCATGTGTTGGGTTTCTTTATATAGAAACACAGTTTACTTACTGTGTTTTGGCCTCTACATTAAAACTACTGTTGGTGGGGGAACTGAGCAAAAGCTAAAGCTTTGAAAAAGGATCAGGATTTTATATTAAGTAAACATGTTCCAGGGCAGTCCATGGTCCTTGCTCTGAGACCCCTTGTTACCTACCACCTTCGTTAGGCTTGGATTCAGATTACAGTGGTGGTAAAAGTTTTGTAGGATGGTGGTTAGAGTCTCATGTTCCTTTGCCTTTCTCTCTCTCTTTTTAACTGGAAGAAAGCATTTTGAAAAAATTAAATCATTTAATTTATCATTTACCATATGAAACTAGGAACTTAGATGTCTTCCCTGAGAACTATTCATGTAGAATCTACTATTTAATATAGAGAAGAAAAAAAGAGGGAAAATCTCAGATTACTTGGTCACTGCCCTCCAACTGGGATCAATATAATAAGCTCTTTAGTGTTATATACTTAATATATTTTTTCAAATTTATGTCTAGTTCATATGGTCCCTATTGACTTAGTCTTTTTCTCCCCATGTTTTTCTTTCTTTCTTTCTTTTTTTTTTTCTTAAATTGATGAGAGAGAGAAAGAGAGTGAAGCATCACTTTTTTGTTCTGATTTTTTTTTGCATTCATTGGTTGTTTCTTGTATGTGCCCTGACCTAGGATCAAACCCACAATCTTGGCCTATCTGGATGATGCTCTAACCAACTGAGCCAGCTGGCCAGGGCTTTGATTTAGTCTTTGTATAGCTCAGTTAGCTTCTTTCTTTGCCACTGTTACAGATTATACCAGTAAGCCATCTCTCAAATTCTACCATCTTACAAATGTAAATGTTGGTTACAAGAGCAAGGTAGTATCAAGATCAGTACAAATTAATCACAACCACTGTGAAACATCTGCTTTATTGATGGTACTTCAACAGTATCACCTTTCCACATACATCAGGAATTATGACTGTATGATAAAGTTGCTCTTGTTGCTGGAGGGAATTGAGTGCGTGAGTTAATAGGTTGAATTAAAAGATGAGACTAATTCCTAGTCTTAATCTTGACATTGAACTTGGAAATATCTGATGGACTCTGTATTTGCCCATATAAAGACCACTGCTAAAAATTTAGCTGAGAAGAAAAGAGGACAGAGAGGAATTATAGTATTATAACTATCATTTCAAAATTTTAGCCAACAGATCTTTTTGAGTAACTGTTTAAAAATTTAGAGATTTTTTAAACCTTAATTTCACCTTTGTCTTGATTTAAGATCTCTGCTCTTTCAAGATATCTGTCATTCAGACCTCCAGCACTTTGATGACTCCTTTACTCCTTTGCTGGTTTACATTATAGTTCAAGGTAGGGGACTGATACCACTCCACCACCACCACCCACGGGGCCCCATGAATAACTTGAAGAAGTTGCACTGGACACTGTTAGTGAATCAAGCCATCCTCCACCTTGGGAACCATTGTTCTGGTACAGTATATTCAGTATACATACTTAATGGGTTACATTTATTTATCTCTTGCTTTAAAGTATTCTTATGTAAATGAAATGACATGTGAGAAAAAACTTCAGTTATAAAAGCTGAAAAATTACCATGCAAGAGGTAGCTATACTGTATTTTCAAAATTGATTTCCTTGCTAGGGAAGGTTCATAATTTGAGATGTAGAATGATATTCTGGAAAGAGCATGGTTTTTGAATGTGGTCATCCAAGGGTCAAATCTTGGTTCTACCATTTCCTAAGTATGAAATTGATCAAAGTTATTTGGTCTCTGAATCTTGGTATTCTCAGCAATAAAATGGGGATCACAAGATGAACGTTTACTATGATAATGTATTTGGAGTGATCAAAAATGGTGGCCATTATTACTTTACAGTTTTGCTGATTTTATAGCAGTCATATTTCTCAGGTTACCTTTGTTTTTTTTCTCTGCTATATATCAATACCTGTCACATTTCATATTTAAAAATGACGTTGCTGAGACCACTGTTCCTTCCATCTGTACAAGCTAGGTATCATTTTTGTGTTCTCAGAACTTAACAAATGTGAAACAATTTACTCTGTAGTACCACTTGGTAAATCACTTTTTCACTTTCAGGATATTTTTCAGTCTTGTGGATGAGAGATCTTGACAATAGTCATTAAAGATATGATGGCACTTTCACAAGAACAAGGACATGTGCCTTATGTCTTTGCTGAGCTCTGGTCTAGGTGGACTAATTTTAACATTTTTCTAAATCGACACTAAAATTTCACTAGAAGTTGTTATCTGCCTAGATTGGATCTGATTAGGCAAATACATAATTCTGAACTTGTAAAGACCACCTGTGTTATACTAGCTAGTTAATGGGAGGATGTGATGTTGTAGAGTTAAAGGAGGATAGGATAGAAGTCACCTGATTGGGGTTTTATGCCTGGTGACAGTGGCTAGCTCACTTGAAACTATAAATATCAGATTATGATAATCTAGTGGAGACCTTACATGTCTCTTTAGTTTACTCAAATTAAACCAATCATCACTCCAGAAGTGTGTGTGTATGTGTGTGTGTATGGGAGAGAGAATGAATGATCATTTAAATGTTAAGTTGTTCTGAATTCCATTCAATGGGCACGAGACACAAGAAAATAAAGCAAGGATGGCATGAAGTCAGATATTTCAGTTAGTCTCAGTTCTGTTTTGCCTTAACAGTGTAAGCATCTTGCTGCAAAAAATGGGATGGGACCTCAGTGTTTAAACATACCACCCTTATTTTTTCTAGAACATGTAAGTGCAAGCCAGCAATTACATCTAGAGCTCAACCAGAGAGGCCTCAACCTGTCCTAACAATGGAGGAAAAGAAGGCTTTTATATTAAGAGGCCCTGGTCACCTAGCTCAGTTGGTTAGAGCATTGTCCTAATATGGTAAGGTTGTGGGTTCAATCCCCATGAGAATACATACAAAAAACAACTAATGAATACATAAATAGGTGGAAAAACAAAGCGATGTTTCTCTCTCTCCCTTCCTCTCTCTCTCCCCCTCTAAACTCAATAAAGAAAAAAAAGTGTTTTAAAAAAAGACTTAAAAAGAGATGGAGCAGTATGGAGCTACCTCAAAAAATTAAAAATAGATCTGCGTTTTGACCGAGCAATCCCACTTCTAGGAATATATCCGAAGGAACCCAAAACACTAATTTGAAAGAACATAAGCACCCCTATGTTCATTGCAGCACTATTTACAATCGCTAAGATATGGAAGCAGCTCAGGTGCCCATCAATAGGTGAGTGGATAAAACAACTATGGGACATTTACGCAATGGAATTCTACTCAGCCATAAAAATTTTTTTTACCCTTTGTGACAGTATGGATGGACCTGAAGAACATTATGCTAAGTGAAATAAGCAGTCAGAGAAAGACAAATACCCTATGATTTCACTCATATGTGGAATCTAATGAACAGACTGAACTAACAAGCAAAACAGAGACAGACTCATAGATGGAGAGCAGGATGACAGCTAAGTGTGGGGATTGAGGAAAAAGGACTCATGGACACGGACAACAGTGTGGTGATTGCAAGGTGGGGGTGGAGGTATAAAGGTAATGGAAAAATATACAAGGATAAAAAGGAAAAAAGAAAGGATGGTATGCTTGTATATTGTAAGGGAAAATTTAAGGGATTTTGTGACTAATTTTCATTTTGTTTGATTTTTTTACGTTATGTGTTACTTTAGACTCTAACTGCTGCACAAAACGCAATTTCCAATGTAATATCTACCTTACCAAGGTTGTTCTTGGAATCAAATGAGATAATATGTTAAAGTGCTTTGCAAAAATTCAGAGTGTTATAAAATGTAAAATATTTCTGTCTTCTGGACAAGGTTTGGCCCAGAATCCATTTGAATGGTTTTATTCTGAGTTATTACACCAAAAGTGAATTGTCGCTGTGTACAGGACAACAGTCACAACACTAATAATGAGAGGAGCTAAGAAGATTAATTGACCACTTACCACTTGTCAGGAAATGTGTTTAGTGCTTTAAGTGGATTATCTCTATCAGATGCTGCTTTGGGAGACATCCTACCTCTCAGATTTCTATCCTCCAGGCCCTCCTAGGGGTATGTCACTTTCAAATATTACATACGCTTTCTGGGAAGTCTTCACATTATTTGTGTGTGTTTATCTGTGTGTGTGTGTGTGTGTGTGTGCATACTCAAATCATTTTTTCTTCTTATACAGCTGAATTTAATAACTAAGAGATGCTAGGTGAGAAAATACTTATTTTCTATCCAACATGTTCCCAAGGGGAGGGATTTTCATTAGAGGACACGTGAGCCTTTCTCTCTTCCTCCCTCCTCCTCTGAGGAAGGGAGAATGATTTATTTGATTGCTGAATTTGGAAGAGGGCACAGGGAAGGCATTTGTGAATATGCCACTCTTGTATGTTTGGTACCTGCCTACTTGCAGAGAGGAGTCATTTTGGTTTTCAATCTCTGCTATGCCATGACCTCAGCAGAGTATGTTCTGTACTTGTGGTTGACGTTTGCAACTGTTTTTTACTGCTGCCTGTCACAGGGTAGGTAAGTCTGACTAGTTTGGCAACTATTAGTAAGTTCACTTGATTCCACATCAATTATTTTAGCTTTTACTAGAAATAAAGCTAATATTTCTAATCTCTGACTCCTGTGTCTGCTTCTTAATTGGCTCTGTGTTTAGATGGAAAAAAGAAGCGTTATGAATTAATCACTTACAACCGTAAAAAGAGGCAGTATGAGGGAGTAGTTAAGACCATAGGAGCCCTGGCAGGTGTAGCTCAGTGGATTGAGTACCAGCCTGTGAACCAAAGGGTTGCCAGTTTGATTCCCAGTCAGGGCCCATGCTTGGGTTGTGGGCCAGGTCCTCAGTTGGGGGCATGCAAAAGGCAGAAACACATTGATGTTTCTCTCTTTCTCTTTCTCCTTCCCTTTCCCTCTCTCTAAAAATAAATAAATAAAATCTTTAAAAAAAAAATAAAGAACATAGGAATGGAAATGAGGTTGTCTAATTTCAAATTCTGGCTCCATCCCTTATCAGATATGTTACCTTGTGCAAGTTACTTAAACTCTGTTTTAGTTATCTTATCTGTAAAATGGGGATAATAGTAGTATCTAGCCTTGTAGGGCTGGTGAGAGGATTAAATGAGTTACACACATAAAGTGTTTAGAGTAGTCTTGGATGTATAATAAGCATTCAACAAATGTTAGCTTTTCTTATTATT
Source organism: Furipterus horrens (assembly GCF_987537825.1). Classification (NCBI taxonomy): domain Eukaryota; kingdom Metazoa; phylum Chordata; class Mammalia; order Chiroptera; family Furipteridae; genus Furipterus; species Furipterus horrens. The sequence continues at coordinate 45,371,822 of NW_028327173.1, forward strand.
ATATCAACACTAGTCACTCAAAAGTATACAATCTAAATATTTGCAAATAATTTGCATTCAGTTTCTAACTTCCCTTCTTAGAAATGTTGATTAACTGATTATCAGCACAGGTGCCTTCCACTGTGCTCCAAATGTAGTAAGTTGGTCTTTTTTCTCCCTTTTTTTCTACTTGCTATAATCTGCAGGAATGAGACTCACTTCTTTGGGGACACTTTTAAACTTCTTTCATGAGGTTTTTAGGCCAGTCCACTGTGGTCATTGTTTTTTAAGAGTTCCATAGCACTTTGCCTATCCTACACAATTTAGGAGTTAAATGCGTGCTGTTATATGTAATGGGATGCTGAATAGGGCAGAATTATTATTATTATTTTAAAGTATATTTTATTGATTATGTTGTTATAGTAATTCCAATTTTTCCCCCTTTGCTTTCCTCTGCCCAGTACCCCACTTCCCTCCAGCAATCCCACCCCCCCTTAGTTCATGTCCATGAGTCGTGCATATAAGTTTTTTGGCTTCACCCTTTCCTATATTAATCTTAAATTCCCCCTATCTATTTTGTACCAATCGATTATGCTTCTTGATCCCTGCACCATATTCCCATTTCTCCCTCTCCCCTGTCCCAGCTGATAACCCTCCAAATGATCCCCATACCTATGATTCTGTTCCTATTCTGGTTTGCTTAGTTGGATTTTGTTTTTATTTTTTAGATTCAGTTGTTGATAGTTGTGAGTTTATTGTCATTTTAGTGTTCATAGTTTTGATATTCTTTCTCTTAAGTAAGTCCCTTTGACATTTAATATAATAATGGCTTGGTGATGATGAACTCCTTTACCTTTACCTTGTCTGGAAAGCACTTCATCTGCCCTTCCATTCCACATGATAGCCTTGCTGGATAGAGTAATCCTGGTTGCAGGTTGTCTTTCATCACATTGAATACTGCTTGCCAGTCCCTTCCTGCCTGCAAAGTGTCCTCTGAGAAATCAGCTGATAGTCCTATAGGCAACCCCCTGTAGGCAACTCTTTGCCTCTTTCTTGCTGCCCCCAGGACTCTCTCTTTATCTTTCACTTTTAGCATCTCAATCATGATGCATCCTGGTGTGATCCCTTCTGGGTCCAGCTTGTCTAGGACCCTCTGTGCTTTCTGGACCTGTATGTCCATTTCCTTCACAAAATTTGGGAAGTTTTCCTCATTTTTTTTCAATTCTTCCTCATTCTGCATTGGTTGACTGCTTTTTTCTTCCTCATGTTCCAAATCATTGATCTGAACCCTGGTTTCCTTCCTTCACCATTGTTTTTTTGTGGATTTTCCTTAATTTCACTTAGCATAGCCTTCACTTCTTCTCTTATGCATTTGCCATACTCGAGCATATCTGTCAAGCTTGTGAGCATCTTTATCACCAGTGTTTTGAGCTCTGTGTCTATTAGGTTGTCTATCTCCTCATCTGTGAGGTTGGCCACCTCCTCATTGCTTAGTTCTTCCACTGGAACCTTGATTCGTTCTCCCTTTTGGGCCATACTTCTCTGTCTCCTCATTCTGACAGGCTTTTGTGTTTGTTTGCCTCCGTGTCCCAGGTAGAGCTGTTGCTCCTGTTACATTGTAAGGGGCGGAGCCTTACGGATTCGTCAGTACAGGGCGACCTGTTTCACCACATTGTGGCGCTGTATGTGGGGGAGGGGTCCGAGAGGGAACAATGCCACCCGCCCAGCACTCACCCCTTTTCCAGGTACCTCTCTCACTTCCACACCAGACTCATGCCCCTCTAGCTGCTGCCCTGGCTGTCGTTTCCAGAGTGGGTGGGTCTGTGGATGTTCTAGGACCATGGGGGCCCTTTAAACAAGCAGACTCTGCTGAGAGACTGGTAGTTTCTGCCTCCACCCCAATCCCCACTGGTTTGTACAGTCGGAAGCAATGAGGCTTGATTTTCCCTGGTGCTGGGACCGTGAGCTGCGAGGTCCAGTGAGGAGCTAGGAACACTCCCCAGTTGTCCCTCCTGACTTTAAAATTTGTGACTGTGCTTTCCACTGGCCTGCCACTGCCACTGCCGCTACTGCTGCCACCACACCCCGTCCTCTCCGCCCTGGCTCTGCCCCTGCTACCTGTCTGGATGAGTATTTCTTCTTTATATCTTTGTTTGCTGGACTTCCATGCAGTTTGATTTTCTGGAACTTCTGGTTGTTTCTAGTTCTGAGGTAGTTGTAGTCCTTCTTAGTTGTGGAGGGAGATGCAGCATGTCCGTCTACGCCTCCATCTTGGCTGGAAGTCGGAATTATTATTTAAAGAACAAAGCAAAACAGTATCACAGAATTACCTGAATACCTCTTAATAGGTGCAACTATGTTGCAGTAATATTTGGGGGAGAGTGTTCAACATTTTATTATGGAAAATTTCATATAGAAAAGTTGAAAGAATTTTGTAAAAAAACAAACAGCAACAACAACAAAAAACACTTATATACTCTCAATTCTATTTCCTTCAACATATAATTGATCCAGGTATCCATCCTTTGATCTATCCATCAGTTTATCTTACTTTCCCGATGCATTTCATAGTCAAGTGTTGCAGTAATCTTTTGAAATGCCAACCTTTGATTCTTTCTTTGGAATTTCCTGCAACTTCTTTATTACCTCTCAGAGAAGTGGAAGCATTGTTGCATAGTGAACAGGATCTGGAACCTGACTGCCTGAGTTTGAAATCCAGCCCTCCCACTTACTAGATATGTGACCTGTGTAATCTTGCTTTGTGTCATCTGTAAAAAAGAGGATAAAAATGGTACCTACCTCCTGAAGCTGTGGAAGAACATGTAAAATCCTTACAACAGTGTTTTGGCAGCAAACACTTGTAAAATACTAGCTTGTGTTAGGCAATGAACACATATTAACTCATTTAATTCTCACCAAAACTTAATAACATAATAAATATTAGCTATTGTATTATTAATTTTTACAGCAGAAATTCATAGAGAAAAAGTCTCCACTTAGCTTTTGAGTTTTAAAACAGACATCATGAGCCCTGACTGGTGTAGCTCAGGTGGTTGGACATCATCCTGCAAACCAAAAAGTCATGGGTTTGATTCCTGGTCAAGGCATATGCCAGGACTGTAGGTTTGGTCCCCAGGTGGGGCATGTGCAGGAGCCAAACAATTGATGTTTCTTTCTCACATTGCTGATTTTCTCCATCTCTTTTTTCCTCCTTTCCCCTCTGTCTAGAATCATTTTTTAAAAAGAAAGAAAAAAATTAAAATAGACATTATGAAGCTCATGGCAAAAAGGGTATTTTGGGAAGGAAAACTTTTTTGTATGAGACTCTGGGCTCTTTGCCTATCAAAAGCCTAAGTATTTGAAAAAAAGTTTATGTCATTAACAGTTGATTTGGGAACAAAAGATAAAGAGTCTCACCTGCCCAAATTATATAAACTTTCCTAGCCTTGGGCAGGAGAGAGGAAAAGAAACAAGGGAAAAGACGATGAGGGTTTCTGAAGCCTTCCCTAAACCAAACTGATTACCAGAGTTGGGAATAAATGTTCCTCTGGGTAGATTTGGAGAATTGAAAGCAGAGGAGAATTGTGCTCCCTGTGAAAACATTTTTGGCTCTTCAATGCAATCTTTGGCGTATTGGGATGACACTGTAATCAACTGAGGTACTTGGCCAGGACCTCTTTTTTTTTTCCCTTTTAATCCCATCCCTCTCTTCCATTCAAACCAGGACTTATCATTCACTGCCTCAAGAAAGAGATAATAAGAAACGATACATTAAATTTTTTTATTTTTGAGCACCAAATGAAAGACATAGCAAAACAAATAAAAAATAATATGTTTGGATGAGTCAAGTTGTTTCTGGTTACAGAGAAGACACACATTTTCTGGACTGAAAGAGCGGGACAGTCCCAGGCAAACTGAGACCATTGGTCATCCTAGTTGGTGGTCTTCTGTTTTTAAATATACTTGATATTTACAAAATAAAGTATTATTAGGGTATACTGAGGACTCTAATTCAGTATTATAGTAATAAAGGCAAGGCTTGGCAAGTGTTCTTATTAGATATGATATAAGTAGATAGCTGGAACTCCCACATTTTTTAGGAAGGTTGTATATGGCTGACTTGAACTGAATTTATTGTAACTTTCCATTGCTTCTGTTTTTGCTTTTTAATTTAAACTTATTGTTTTAAGCATTTTATATGAATAAACTATATAAAAATAACTCATACATATTACTTACTAATTGTTTTTGTATAACCATTATAACTACAGAGCCAGCTCAAAATGGTCCTATCCTGTTTGATGAAGTGCTGACTTATTTTTCATGGACAATAGGCCAGGACCATGAGTAATGCAGCTGAAGCAATTGCAGAGGAGAGAAGTTTGACCTTTGGTTGCCCCACAACCAAAGTCATCCCTGCCCCAGCCCCACAGTGGAACCAAAGGACCATGACTCTAGGACATAAACTGAACACTTTCAGAAGACCAGGGTTCTGTTGTTCAGGAAGATTCGGTGTAAATGCCACTTTACCATAAATGGTCAAGTTCCAAGTTTCTCCAGCTAGAACTTGCTTGCCAGCATTTCCTCAGACCTCTTCTCCCAGTTCCTTAAAAACCCTTAACCTTATGCACAACTAATGGACATAATCTAAAAGGGGGGGACAACTGGAGGGAGGGGGGCCACCGGGTGGAGGGGAGCAGAGGGAAGGGAAATTGGCACAAATGTAATATTTTAATCAATAAAACACATTAAATCTGAAAAAAAAAATAATGCAGCAAGTGTTTAAGCATGTTACATTTAACCATGAAAATTCCATTTTCAAACTTTCGGGAATTTTCTGGGAGTGGATAGTAAATGCATATAATGTGTTCTTAAAAAAAAAAAAAAACCCTTAACCTATGGATCCCCAGTCAGGTCACATAGGGAGGCAACCAATCAATGTTTCTCTCTCACATCGATCTTTCTTTCTCGCTCTCTTCTTCTCTCTCTAAAACCAATAAACATATCCTTGGGAATATGTTTAAAAAAACAACAAAACCTTAACATAGTCTAGTGAGTAGGATGGATTTGGGACACCATTAGGTCTCCAAGCTTCTTGATTGGCGCCTTCTTGATCAATAAACCTTTCCTTATTTGAAACTCTGATATTTTGAGTTTTGGTATTTTGAAGCCTTGGTCACATGAATTTGGGTTTCATTAACACTGTGTTTATTTGCCATAGGAAATTGAAAATAACTACTTAATAAGTATAAGCAGTAGGGAGTTGTAATGAAAAGTACAGGCCTAGGAGTCAGACTGTTTGGGTTTGCTCCTTACTAGCTGTGTGATATTGGACATGTTCCATTTTTCCATCTGTAAAATGGGAATCAAAATAGTACCCACTTAATAAGGTGGTATGAGGATGAACTTAGTTCAGAGACTCCTCCAGGCCTGTATGGAGGACCAGGAGTCCCCATTTTCTTGCTCTCCATTTTCATTTTCCTTGTTGCCACAGGCCCTCAAGTTGGTCTAGGAGTGGCCCTTCCCCTCCAACCCTCAATAAATGCATTGCTTGCTTCCCCCTGCCTCCCCAAAAGAAATTAGTTTATACATGTAAAGTGCTTATAACACTTCCTGGCACATAATAGGCACTCCAGAATTGTTAGGTGATTTGCAAGTTCTTTTTAAAAAATTATATATATATATATATATATATATATATATATATATATATATATATATATCAGATATATATCAGCGAGAAAGGGAGACAGAGAAGCATCAATTGGTTGCCTCCTGGCACACCCCAACCATGGATTGAACACACGACCGTTTGGCATATGGGATGATGCTCCAACTAACTGAGCCACACTGGCCAGGTTGATTTGCAGGTTCTTTTGCCCTACTAACTTGAGAGTTTATCTATAGTTTATTATTTCATAATTAAAACTTCACTAAGAATTGGGAAGGCAGCCCTGGTTGGTATGGCTCAGTGGATTGAGCACTGGTCTAAGAATCAACTGGTCACCAGTTTGATTCTCAGTCAGAGCATGTGCCCGGGCTGTGGGCCAGGTCACCAGTTGGGAGCATACAGGAGGTGAATGATTGATGTTTCTCTCCCTCTCTTTCTCCTTCCCTTCCCCTTTCTCTAAAAATAAATAAATAAACAAACAAATAAATAAATAAAATATATATTTTTTGAAAGACAAGTAGTTGAAACCAAAAGCAACTGTTGTGGAAATAAGGACCTAGGTCTTCTCAGAGATTTTTCTCAGGAGGTGGAGTGGGAGTTTGAGTCAATTTCATTAGGTCTTAAGAGGAAGTAGACCTTGACATGGAACAAGGAGGCCACTAGTAGCTTCATGCTTACCAGACCTGAAGACATTTTGACTGGATGCTTTCTAAATTAGCCTCCAGCTCTTGGGTTCTATAATTTAATGACTATAGAGGGTGAGAAAAGGAGCAAAGAAGGCAGGTAAGGATGCACTTATGCTAAAAAAAAAAATGAAATCTATAATTGATTTTCAAATTCCCTTCATTTCTGTAAACTATAGGGGTCTGTCTTCTTTCTTCCACATATATATTTTTATACCTGCCTTTGATATTTATTTTCACTTGACTGGAGTATCTTTTCTGGGTCCTCAGCATTCTCTGAAATAATCCTGGCCTTGTAGGACCCTAGAGGCAATGCTGTCCCCTTTCACTTTATCTGTCATCCACACTTGCAAGGTGTGTATTAGATTAGAACTAGACCTCTCAAATAAACCTGGAAATCCAGTTTCGCCACTCGCTACAATGTGCCTTTGAGCAAGTTGTTTAAACGTTCTATGCTACCCACCATTTTGTTTTTAATCTATTAAGTTAACTAAAATACATACCTAATATGGCTGTTGAGAGGATTAATATTTGTGAACTCCTTCCAAATTTTAAGTACCTTGGGAACAAGAACCATATCTTTTTCTTTCTTTCTTTCTTTCTTTCTTTCTTTCTTTCTTTCTTTCTTTCTTTCTTTTTTTTTAATGAATAAACATGGCTTAGTCTGGTGTCTGGCACACAGTAAGTGCTCAAGAAAAGAATACAACACAGATCACCTTTTCTAGTGGTCTTCAGTTGTTTTTGCCTGCCTGGCATCTATTTGCTCATTTCCTAGTAGCAATGCCTCAGGTTTCCTTTGTGAAACTTCCCCTCCTTCATTCTCAGCTCTCATGGTTCTGGTGGAGCTGACCCCATATCTATGTCCCACAAATTGATATGTGGCCCAGGCTTGGCCCACTTTAGGCCAGTGAGAGACGGGCCAGATCTTTTTCTGGACCTAATGTGAGAGATACTCTCTTTCCATCTAGGTTGCCAAGTTGGTAAAAGGTAAGCAAGAAGCTACTGTTGGCCTTTTTGTTACATGTGGGAAGAAACCCAGAAATAAGCCAAGAGGAAGAAAAGTGGATCTGAGGGATGGAGGAAGACTGATTCCTGATGTTATCTGTTAGCATCTGGGTCCAGCCAAAAGTAAGGCAAACACAGTCTCTGTCTTCGAAGACCTCATAGGTAGGAAAAGGCAATATGATTGGGAGGATCAGGCTGTCATGGAAACACCAAGGCAGCTGGTGAGCAGAAGTAGATCAGGGAAGACTTATAGACTGACAGGAAGAGACAGCTAGGTAGAAATCAAAATGATGAATATGAGTTCGCCAGGGGTGGTGTAAAGGTTGGTGCATGTGAGAGGGTAGAAAGAAAAGAATGTAGGAAGGAAAAATAACAACTCAAAGATAAAACAGTATGGTGCTTTCAGGGAATTCAATATGACCAAAGCATGCAAAGCACTTTTCCAAACACAATCTCTGTCCAACATGTTAACTCCTGCCCAATGAAAGCAATATACCGGTTAGACTATGTTCAGCTGCAAGAAAATGAAAACCTGATGGTGACTTAAGCAATGAAGGCACTTAATTGTCTACAGGTAGTCACGCCATCCAGGGCTGGTACTGTAATATCATCAAGAATCTGGGCTCTTCCCATCTTTCTGTTTCACCATTATCAGCTTTTGGTCATTATTCATATTACTTTTGGTAGAAAAAATAAAGGCCCCTCCCCTACCAAAGAGATTCACATCCAAATATTCAGAACCTATGAATATATTACTTTACATGGAAAAAGAGATTTTGTAGATTTGATTTATTTGAGAATATTGAGATGGAGAGATTACCCTGATTTACCCAGAGGGACATAGTGTAATCACAGGGTCTTTACAAGAGAGAGACAGGAGAGTCAGTGTCAGAGAAGGAAATGTGCTGACAGAAGCAGAGGTCAAAGAAACAGATAGATGTGAAGATATTATGCTGCTGTTTTGAAGATGGAGGAAGGGGCCATGAGCCAAGGAATGCAGACAGTCTTTCAAAGCTGGAAAAGCTCCACCCTCTAGAACTATAATATTTTTTTTATGCCACAAAATTTGTGGTAATGTGGCAATAGGAAACTAATACATGACCTATGGTTGTAAGATGGCTGTTAGAGTTCCTGGTATTACTTTCATACTAAATACAGGAAGACGGGTAGGGGTTAAAAGGGCAGAACATGCTGCAACTACCTTTTTTGTCAGGAAAACAAAGTTTCAAAGGTGACCTACCAGCTAATTTCCCCCCACATATCATTGACAAAACTTGGACATGATGGCCACTTGTAGCTGTAAGGGAGGATAGGAAACAGTATCATTTTCTAGTCTCATGTATTTTGTGGATGGATTCAACTCATTATTAATGAAAGCATAGGAGAGTTGTGCTGAGGTGTAGAACTCAGAAGTACTTGACTGAAGATGCCTTTCATCTGGGAGACAGGGTCATGGGAAAGTCTTGGTTCTATGTGCTGGTGTAATGGGATGCAGAAAAAGGTCCATTGAAAATAGAAGAAAACCCTCACAGCCCTTGTTGGGGGAAGGGAAAAGTGGATGATAAGGCATTCAAGATACTTTGTATAACAATGCAAGTTAATAGCCATGGCTGTCTTGAAGGGGAGAGGACAAAAGGTATACGTGACTCTGAGAATATTCAGGGACTTGTGAAATAGCTGAGAGAGCTTATACAGCACCTGCAGAAGAAGCAGGGAGCAGACGCCCATCCCAGAAGTCATTGGGAACTCTTGCCCTGACTAAAGATGGCAGCTGAAAGAAGGTAAAAGCTATGGGGGAACTGGCAAAAATGGCACATTATAGGAGGGGCCAGATGTGAGGTCACATAGGAAGTTCCAGGCTGAACATTTAAAATAAGGGCAGGCTGAAAGAGAAGAAGTCACACCATCTGAAAGGGCATAGATGGGAGTTGTTTATGAGGTCTGGCTGTAAGGGGGAAGCTATGTGGTTTGGAGTAAGAGCACACCATGAGGTCTGGAGTAAGAAGGAGAAGATGGCGGCAGAACTGATGGAGCTGTGTAGGGACCTGCTTAACCAAGCATGGATTCGTGGGAGATGCTGGGAGCTGAACTGTGACCAGGAATGTCAAGCTTCAGACTTCTGTTTCTTTGAAGGACGTATAGAGAAGTCACTCTCTTGGGACGTGTACCTCCTTGGACTCCATCTGCCATGATCCAGTGTAACACGGCACAGGTTTTCCTGAGCCATTATATGGAGGCTGAGAAAAACATGCCCCTGATCCTGAAAGAGATAGCTACTGCAAGAGGATGGCGACTCTGAAACCCACAAGTAGGCATTCTGGGGAAGATCGATATTAGTTTGCACAGCCATCTTAAGAACAGATAAGGATATGGGGAACTTTTGGGGATGGTTTTAGCTTACAGTCTCTTGGAAAGCAAGGGAAGTGCTGAGTCTCATGGGAAAACAGTGCTCTGAGCAGGAACGCTTTGAGCCTTGCCCCCTACCTAGGTTGGAACGCTGTGAATAAAAACCTGTTTCCTTTAACACTAATTGTTGGGTTATATGTCAAGGTGCCACATAGCTGAGCCCCGGTTTGCTCAGTTACTCTGGGTGTCATTTGACTTCAGCGGCCTGAGGCAGAGGGTTTGCATATCTCAAAAACTGGGCTTCTCATGACTGGGGGTTTAGGTTGTTTTCTTTTTTTTTTTTTTCATTTGGAAAGTGAGACAGATATCATTTTATAAAAAGAGCATTTGAGAAGCTTTGGTGAAGTAGTGCTGGTGTGTGCTTTGGACAGAGCTGCGGAGGCTTGTGTTCTCCTGTCAGACATTTATGGAGAGGGTCAAGTCTGCTCCAAAACTATGAGAAAGCTGGAAAATTACAGCCAGAACAGTGGCTCTAGAGAGTACAAAATAAGATGAGCTGGAGTGGAGAGGGGAAACAGGTAACGCAAGTATACTCTTAGGGATGTAATGCAGAGAAAAATCACTATTATTATCAGTATTCATCTGTTTGTTACTTCTCTGTTCAGTGAGAGGCAGCAGTAATATTGGGTATCATAATCAGAAAGTTTGGGTCTGGGCAAAGAATATGGCAATTGTAGCTTTTGGTAAAAGATCAGAGGCCTGTTATAGCGTACCAGGAGGAACACACAGCACTGAGAACAGAGGGTGATTTGGGCAGGGAGAACGAAGCTAAACAAAAACTAAGTTGCCTTCAGTAGGGATCATGCTCATTGGCATTAGCTGGCCCATAGGACTGTCTGGCTCATTCTGGCTGTTGGGTAGAAGTTTGTTTGTTGGAGTGGACTATCTACAGATCTGAGAGAGGTGGGAAGCATCATTCTTGATCATCATCCCCCACCTCCTATAGATATACTCACAGGTAAGCATAGATGTACATGTGTAAAGATGATTATTGCATTAATGTTTATAAATAACAGAAAAGCAGATCCTACCTTAATGTCCATTTGAAGGGGCCTGGTTAAATAAATTATGCTATAGTTACATAATGGAGTGCTCCAAGGCCACCTGCGTGGCTGATGTAAGTTTTATATTATAGTAAGGGAATCAAGCAAGATAGAGAGCAGTGAGTAGAATATACTACCATATGGGGGCTATTGTATCTGGGAACGGGGACTGAGTTTTGGGGGAGGAAGGAAGGCATATTTTTGCTTGCACTAAAATTTTTTACCAGATATATTATGTCAGTTATTGATTGCTATATAACAAATCACCTCAAAGCTTGGTGGCTAAACAGCTATTTTATTTTGGTTATAATTCTAAGGGTTAGCAATTAGGGCTGGGCTCAGCCAGGCAGCTCTCTTGGTCTTCTCTTAGCCATGTGACTACAGTCATCTGGTGACTGGACAAGAGCTGCATGACTGAAGATGAACTTAGTGTCCGGCTGCTGATGCTGTCACCTGAGCCATCTGTCTCCAGCATGGCTTCAGCTCCTTGATATGATGCCTGTGTTTAAAGAGGACAGGAACTGAAGCTGCAAGGCCTCCTGAGGCCTCCACTCTAGAGAAACTCATACAACCCTGGTGCCACATTCATTACCTAAAGTCATCAGCCCAGATCAGATCAAGGCCTGAGGAAATAGACTCCACCTCTTATTGGGAGGAGGTGCAAAAAAAATGTGGCCATTTTAAATGTACCACATGCACACATTACTTTTTTCCAATAAAAGGCTACTTAAACACAAATATTAATGTTATTTGTAATAAATTTATAGGATTTTAAAAATTAGTGGAACTTCGGAGATTATCTAGTATAAAACCCTCCAATTTTTTCCCCAAAGATTTCATTTATTTATTTTTAGAAAGAGAGGAAGGGAGGAAGAAAGTGAGAGAGAAACATTCATGTGAAAGAGAAACATCAATTTGTTGCCTCTTATACCTGCCCTAAAGGGTCACCAAACCCACAACACAGGCATGTGTCCTGACTGAGAATCTAAACGGCGACCTTTTGCTTTGTGAAACGGTGCCACATCAACTCAGCTACACTGGCTAGGGCAACGACCTCCAGTTTTGTCAGTAAGAAAACTGAGGTTGGAAAGGTAAACTATCTTAGATAAAGTAACACAGTCAGTTCCCAGTAGTAGCATCAGGATTTGAACCAGATCTTCTGGCTGTCAATCTTGTGCTCTTAAATCCACAGTAGTGGCTTAAATCCACAGCAACCTTTTGCAGACAAAGCTTACTCACGATCCTGGATCAAGAAAACTTGACAACTTTGTAGCCCTACTGCTGTTATAATTAACTTTAAAAGTTTCATCTCAACCAAGTAAAGGAAAAGACTAAAGAAAGAATTTAGGCAATTCTGAGAAAAGTAAAACGAGAATTTTAATTATCTCGTTTATTTAGTATCAATGCTCTATTTTTTTAAAAACAAGAAACCTAGCCTTAGTGTATTTGTGGAATACATAATTTACCAAGTCATAAATAACTTGGTCAAAGTTGCTTTATAAAATGTTCAGCTGGTGGCCGTGCAGGGGGGTGACCGTGATGGCAGAGGATATCGCCAAGGCTCAGGCCACCTGGCCTGCTGGTGACACGATCTTCAGAAGATATTTGCAAAGAAATCCCCGCCAAAATGATTTTTGAGGATGACCAGTGTCTCGCTTTCCATGACATTTCCCCTCAAGCACCGACACATTTTCTGGTGAAGCATATATCCAATACTTCTGTAGCAGAAGCTGATGATGAAAGTCGTCTTCAACATTTAATGATAGTTGGCAAGAAATGTGCAGCTGACTTGGGCCTGAAGAAGGGTTATCACAGGGTGGTGAGTGAAGGCTCAGATGGGGACAGTCATGTTCATCTTCATGTTTTGGAGGTCGGCAGATGAATTGGCCTCTTGGTTAAGCATGTTTTAGAGATAATTCTCCCTTCTCTAGCCAATGATGTGTTAAACAGCACACTTATTTTTGCCTGTGTATAAACGGATTGAACAGTAACTTGAAACTCATACATAATAAAAGACATTGTTGCATGGTAGGAAAAAAAATGTTCAAATAGGTCTAGAAGACTTTTCCTTTTGGGATATTTTTGAAACCAAATGTACTGTCAAGTATATTCAAAGTATATTTGTTGGTCCCACTGGCAATTTAGTCTTAATGTAATATTGATTATTAATTGGTTGGTTAATGCACTTTTAAATAAATTCAGCAAATATTTATTGTAAACTCACTGGTTCAAAATATTGTGCTGAAAATGGTAAAGGATATAGAAATAAATAAGGGATTCACTCTCCTCTTAAGAAGCTTACTATCTAGTTGCAGGCAAATATGAGTATAACTAACTACAATGCAAGGAGGAATGCACTGAGGTGCTGTAAGGGAGGTGTTAGCAAAGGGGAACGAGGTATAGAAGAATGATTATAGTAATGCTGACTGGGCACAGTGGGAAAGTCTGAATTACTATTTGTGGTAGAAATGGAAAAGAACCAAACGAGATTTTCTTCTAAATTTAGAATGATTAAGAGAATTTTCTCAGAGAAACTTAAAGTTGGGGAATTTAAAAGGCTTAAGTGCTTTAGGATGCATGTCTGAGCTACTGGGAACCCTCAGAACAGATTGTCTTTTTTCCCCACCTAAGGGGATCTTTTTTGGTAGATATAGTTCTGAATTGAAGAATCCTTTTAATTACTACCATGCATGGATCTAGATTACGTGGAGTCTACCAAACAATTGAAATCAAAGTCCTGGCATGCCAAATGAGCAAAAGCATGTAAGTAGTCCTACTAATAGAGTTCTCTTTTACCAGACTTACTTCTTTTTGGGATTGCTAACACAATACAGTAGATTATAAACTCTGATGAAAGAGAAAGATGCAGAAAAATAATTTCTTAATTTATTAGAGTTTTATCGTATGCTCATTTATTGATATTTTCTTTTGTGTTAAAGATCATCTGTGTAAAATTGTAAACAGGCAGAAATTCCTAAAAAACAATAACAAATGCTGAAGTTGGCCCAAATTACAATGAGAATAGATGATAAAATATCTATCCTGTTTATTAAAACATAGTAATACTCTGACCAGTGTGGCTCAAGTGGCTGGACAACACGCCACAAGGCAAAAGGTCACCGGTTCGATTCCCAGTCAGGGCACTTGCCTGGGTTGTGGACTCAGTCCCTGGTCAGGGAGTGTGCTAGTAGCAACCAATCAATGTTTCTCCCCCTCTCTTTCTCCCTCCCATTTCCTCCAAAAAAATTAATATTTTAAAATAAAGAAATATAAGCCTATAAAGCAATCTTTTCAGAGCCTTGAAACCCTGAGAGCAGGTTGATGTGAGGATGGAGTTTTAACCAGCTACTGTTGTTCTTTTTCGGTTTAAATAAGACTTGTAATCTCATTTTATGAGTGCCTGTGTTATTTTTCAGCATCTGGTCACCTTATAATATGCAGGTGCTAATGGAGCACAAGAAGCATATCATTGAATAAATATGAACACTGTATTTTTCTTGAGGGACAATACGTATTCTTAGGACTTCTATTGAGTTACATTTTACTAGTCCTAAAATATTTCGAGTTATGTACTTAAAAGATACAGAGCATGGGTATTACATCCACGCAAGTATTTTAGTCAGTGAATGTTCAATGTAGCAGGTAGAGATGAACGTGGCACGTCTTGTAGACTGAACTGGGAACAGACTCTTCAGCCATAAAATGCACTTAACAGTCTATTTAATAGTGGTGAGGTCCTTGAAAATGCAATATCCATGCTAATCTTGCCTTTTTCTAAACCACAGATGAAAAATAGGTCAGTGAGGTAGAGCCTTCTCTATTTAAAGTGTGACATTTAATTTATTTAAACAACTACAAAAACTTTATTAATTCAATATAAGATAGGTATGCTGAGAAAGTAGAGAACTTTGTTAAGAACACAAGGTTTTTCAAAATTTGACATGCATGTCATAGATCTCAGAACTCAAGAAAACCTCTACTGGGTGGTGGCGGTGGGTGGGGGGGTCCGTTAAATTAGTAACACCAAAGAAGGACCAAAAAAAAAAAAACAACAACTCAGAATGTAATTAAATCTCACACTGTGAAATGGCTTAAAGGACCTGAGTATTTTACAAAAGGCAAGAGGCAAAAATTAGAAAAGGAGTCCCCAGAGAAAGGTTTCCATTCCCCTGATGCCTCTAGGGAAAATTCATTTGTGAAGAGAAGTATATACAGACAGAAAGCTTCCAGCAGAGAGCAAACCAAGCAGTCACGTTAAGACTTAATGTAACTAGATACCAGCTTTGGTGTGTTTCATTTAAACCACAATGTTCTGTAGAATTCTTTGGAGAGGAAAACACAGGGTACCTGATAAATTGTAATTGCATTTCATTGGGATCTATTTTGGAGAATGACTGTTCACACTTTTCTTTTCCAGCCCCTTTCATTTATCTGAATAGGATTTAGTACTCTCTGGCCCCACCCTCACAATCAGCCTAAATGTGTACCCAGGGTAATGCTATAGTTCCAATCTTTCCCAAGAACAATTATAAAGAACAAGCGCGCCAGTATTTGAGAAGTAAACACATTGATACTCCACTACAGCTTTGGGTAGGGGTTTTGAAAAAAACTTCAAAAATAATTTCTTCTTATCATACATTCTCGGGTTGCAGATTTGGGTGCCGTAATTGAGGGGAGGAGATACTTTCCTTTTTCTCACCCTCTTCTCCAGATCCTGAAAGAAATCCTGGAGGAGAAAGGACACCTAGAGGTTATTTCTTCTGCTTAACTGACTACCATGGATTCAATAACAGTTTAGTTCTGTTCCATTCAGCTTTTATACCAGAAAACTAACTCTATCAATTATAGAAATAACTTTTTATAGATAGATTTTTTTTTCCAAAACCTGTCTTCACTGCATATCCAGGCAAGATTATTTTTCTTCATGCCATCATAGTACCTAGGTTCTTTTCTTCATTTTATGAGAATCATTCAGGTGATATGTAGTAGCCAGTATTACTGGGCACATGTGGTATCTCATTTAGATTTTTAAATCCATGTTCCTAGAGGATTTAGGAGTGTTACTATTGACAATACCTGCCATCCCTTGCCTCATTAAAACCAGACCCCCAACTCACTGTAAAACAAAATGATGATAAAACGTAGTTTTTATATCATATTCCACCCCCCTCCTCAGTGCTCTTTTTTAGTTGGCAATCTTAAAAAAAAAAAGAAAAGAAAAAAAATTGAGATCAAAAGCAATAATCCAAGTAGGAAGAAAAAGGCTTTATTTTGTCACTTACCCTGTTTCTTTGGTAGGGACTTTCATTCTTTACTATAAATAAAAATTTATTTAAAAATCTTACTTTAAATTTTGATGTACTTACTGTAAAATTTACAGGTTGGAACCTCCTACCAGTTTGATTTATATGATTTTAAAATGGAGTTCATATCATTTTCCTTGGGGAGACTTTTTGGTTTGAATAGTTCTTACTGGCAGGTTGCCTCCTTTATATTTAGTTCAAATTTTCATTTTCAAAGACCATTTTAGACAAGTACCATGATAGCTCTAGCTGATGGATCTGTGTGCCACATAATAGAGTGTGACAATCCACTCAGTTGTGAAAGGTACTGGACATAAAATAATAAAGTAACATTTGTACTATCACATTGGCTTTACAAATCTGCTTGAACACTGACCCAATAGTGCTACTCATTATTGGAAATTATAGATGTTTATAATTCTGCAAAATAGGTTAGGTTAAGTTATGTCATATAGTATATATTTAAATTTAAATTCAAAATCCTGGGCTGAGAGAGATGTCAACTTGTTATACTCCTTGGAGTTTTGGGGACCATGAACCAATGAACACATTACATTGGCACATTAGAGAACTCTTTTTATCAGTAAAGCTATAAGCACCATCTTCTGTTTTAATAACTTTTAAAAATAAGAGTTTTAAAATTTTATGATTTTATAAAACATAGACTTACACACCAAATTATATCTGTGGAATATTTATATAAAGACATAAAAATATGAATGTATGTTCTTAGAATTCTTCCTAGATTCTGTTACAATAACACTGTTTGAACTATGTGGCAGGAACATGTATTAATTCTTTTATTATCCATATTGACAAAATCTTTATTTATTTATTTAATTTTAGGGAAAGGGGAAGAGAAGGAGAAAGAGAGGGAGAGAAACATTAATGTATAGTTGCCTCTTGGGTACCCCCAACTGGGCACCTGGCCCACAACCCAGGCATGTGCTCTGACTGGTAATCAAACCAGCAACCCTTTGGTTCGGAGGCCAGCACTCAGTCCACTGAGCTACACCAGCCAGGGCCAAAGTTATTTTTATATGTATATTATATACATATATACATTCGAAAAATCTGTATTTGTATAAAAATAATTATAAGTGGCATCTGAAATTGACAGTAAAAATAACGATGATTTATATCCTCCTGGGCTGCATGTAATATTGGTCTATAAACTCCTTAAGGACATGCTATTTACTAAATAAATATTTGTTAAATAAGTAAATACATCCATAGATAATTATAAATTAACTTGATTAGCTTTATTTAAGCAATAAAGAAATTTAAATCACTTTGTTCACAGCAGATAACAATGCAGTTTAGGTTGATTTTATTTTGGTCCCATTCCAATAGGAGGTTAGTTGTTGCAGTCCCCAAAGCAACTTCTGTCTTCTATAAGGCTGTTTGATATTGAAATAAGGGTGACTGCACATGTGTGCAAAAAAGAGGAAAGGTAAGGGAAAGAGGAAGGATGAGAGGGAGTGGGAAGGGAAGAGAAGCTCAAATACTCTATAAAGAGAATCTTTCCTGTATCAACTATATTTGGCTACATGTGGAATAATTTATATAACAAAGGCAGAATAACATCTGGATTTCTTTTTTTACCAGATTTCAAAATAATGAGTGGTTTACTAACTTCCTCCATTGGCGACCTTTTCTTTTTTTAAAGTATCATTATGAACTCAAGGAGAATTCAATAGACAATTTAGCAGTCAATTAACATTTGATGTGTTTCAATCCACTGTAGTTCTTACACTTATTGATGCTCAGTGTGTCCCATCTATGGCCAGTGGGAGTCTCTTCAAGTTGGGTTCCAAGTCTTTTTGACATTGACGCTAGTGGTTTTTGATAGTTTCCTTGATATCTGGTATAACAAAATATTCCAGATTTATTATTGTACATTTGTTTTCCAACCTGTAATTAGTTATTCTACAGGGATACCTGGTTCCTTTTAATAGGAATAGTATTTCAAGACCATAATCTGTGTGCTAAGGATGCTCATTGCTAAATTGAGCTTTGTTTTTAGTCCTTTCAGTAAAAAGAGCTAGGAAATAGGCTTTCTTTCTATTCCTTTCTTCCCTCCCTTCCTTTTTTCCTTCTTCCCTTCCCTCTTTCTCTTTCTCTTCCTCTACTTCTGTCTTCCTTACTTTCTTCTTTTCAATAATTCAATAAAATAAAAAATGAGTTCATACTGATATTTAATTTCTATCTTACACCTTTAACTCATTTTTCCCATATAAGAATCCGGATAACAAAACACCAGGGATGACAGAATTTGAATATCACATAAATCTTTATTTTCTTTATCCCGTTTTACACATACAGTAGTCTTAGAACAACAGTACTAATTCTAATACGAGCAACATGATTCTAACAATTATTTTCTTTATTTTTTTAAACAGATCTTTTTTCTTAGGGTATATCCTATTAGTGACCGACCATCAAATTATTATTTCAAAGTCCCTAGGAACAGTTATTCTTTGTGTATCAAGCCACCAACTGGATACACACTTAAGTTCATTTCATTTTATTTCTGAATTTTATGGATTTATTTTTCCATTTAATTTTCTTTCACAACTAACTTAATTTTCAAAAGTCACAGTCATACTAATGACAGTCATTATGTAAATATTTTGTCTTTCTTTTGTGTGCAATTTCTGTACTTTTGAGGTTTTTTAATTATAGACCTGGAAATGAATGAAAGTAATTAAAATCTGAGTTTAATCATAGTTCTAACATTTATTTGCTGTATCTCTTAGAGAAATTACATAATGTTTCAAACCAGCGTTTTAAAGTGTTTCATGGACCATTCTATAGAATGGGAAGTGGGAGGTGAGGTAGGGTGTGGAGATAAGATTCCATGGTTAAATAAAGCTGAAAATTCTATACAGTTGTTCTTGAATAACTTTGGGTGTAGGGGCACATAGCTCCTGACAGTTAAAATCTGCACATAACTTCTGATTCTCCCAAAATGTAGTTACCCCTCAATATCTACAGAGAATTGGTTCTAGGACTCCCCACCCTCATGAATACCAAAATCCCAGGATGCTCAAATCTCCTATGTAAAATGACATAGACCAATGCACACTTGGGTCTTTGTGTCCACAGACTCTCAACTGCAAATTGAAAACAGTGCAGGTATTTATTGGAAAAAAATTGACATATAAGTGGATTCACACAGTTCAAACCTGTGCTATCCAAGGGTTGACTGTATTCATCTAGAATCATGATGTCTATAACACATAAAAGGCTCTGAGAAGACTTGGAGTAAGATATTCTTTTTTGATTTCTGGAATGCATTGTGTTCAAACTTATCTCTGCATTTAGAGACTATTCTCATACGTGTGCGCGTGTGTGTGTGTGCAGTAGTTATTTCACTAAATGAAAGTTCTTTGGAACATACTTTGGAAAATATTGCTCTCAAGTTTTCTTGTATGTCAAAAGAGGATAATAATACCTGCTCCACCATTCATTCTCTCAGCGTTATTGTGAGGATCAAATAAATGGGATGGAAAGACTTTAGTATATAAAAGAGACTACTGTTTTGTTAATGGCTATATTGAAACTTGGAAATGTTGAGGTTAACTCTAACTCTATGCTACTTAAAGAGCAGAGTTAGTCCCTGGATGGAGCAAGGGAATAATGAAATTTGGGAGATTTCAGAAGAATGGGAAATGACATACAAGGATCAATTGATGAAGATGTACAGGCAGGGAAAGGGATTCTATTTCAAAGAGCTATAATCAGATGAATGGTTTTTACTTAGAATCAGGGAAGCCCTGGGCCTAATATAGAAAAAAAGTTTGTTCTCTTAGTGGGTGCCAATGATCCAGGGAAGAGACTAGAAACTATCATGAAAGTATGTTTTGTGTGAGGAGGTTTGACTAGCTCATTAAGTATTTATTGATAATAACCATGTTATCTTTGGAAAGGTATGTATTTGTTAGGGCTGCCATACAAAATACATGGGTGGCTTAAACAACAGAAATTTATATTGTCACACATCTGGAGGCTAGAAGTTTGAGATCAAGGTATCAGTAGACTTGGGTTCTTCTGAGACTTCTTTCCTTTGCTTGTAGACAGCTATCTTTTCTGTCTCTTCATATGGTCTTTCCTCTGTGGATGGGCATGTCTGTGTACAAATTTCCTCTTCTTATACAATTTTTAGTCATATTGGATTAGGGTTTACCCTAATGACCTCATTCAAAATGCAATTCCCGAGTATGTGTATGGAGAGGCACTGGGCATTCAGAGGTGATAGTACCTACTGGAAGGTATGTAGATGTCAAAGTGGGGCAGTTCGGCTATGAATTAAAGGCTTTGAAATCCCCTCTACTCTTTATTCAATGAACATTTTAAGCACTAACTTTGTTAATAATGTGCCAGAAAGGAGAGATTGATACCAACTTTCACCATTTTAAGTTGTATATTTTTCATATCTTAATATTTCTGAAATTTATATGTTTTACAATCATAACTAGTTTAAATGGTAACATTTTCCCCCCTTCTTAGTAGTATATAAAATACTGGGGCTTCTTACAATTGATGAAGTCAATTAGAATCTAAAAATTGTGATTTTTGGTATGCCGAACATGGTTCTCGTTCACAACATGATTAAATCTTGCAACGTACTGGACTTCCCCCTAGAGTTGTAACCATTTAATATTCTTCATCAACTTGCCTTTCTCCGCTTCGCCTTAAACATGCGTTTACTCAAGTATGGTTGCCTACTCTGGTACTGTACTGTATCCCTTATTCTTCAGCCAAATGAAAGACTTTTCATATCTTTATCTTCAGCCCCAACTTTCTTCCTAGAGTCTGACTCTCAACTGGCACCTGAATGTTACTACTTGGTTGACTCAGTGTCACCTCAAACTGAATACAATGCATATCTTTCACTCCAAGTCGGCTTCTTCTCTGGGATTCCCTAGGTCTTCCTAGTAATTCAGATTGAACTCTTGGGAATCCTCCTTGATTTTTCCCTCTTTTGTTTCACTTTTTCTACATGTCTAGTATGTTACCAAGACTTGTACATTTTTCCTTTTGTAGTAATCTCTTCTTTTCTAGTTCCACAGTCACCATCTCAGTCCAGGCCCATGTGTTCTGCACTTTTCACCTGCATAAATTTGGCTTGAACCTTTTCCTTGATCTGAAGTCCCATTCCCATCCTTTTGGTTTATGTAAGCCCAGGCTTTCCTTCAAAGCTCAACCGATTCCTCCAGGGAGAGCATTTCCTGATAGTTTTTTAGTTTACAGTGAACCCTTTTCTCTGAACTCCTATAATGCTTAATGCATATAACAATAACCCGCATTCAGCATATGCTCCCTTCTGTTGCTTTCTATCCTCTTATGAAAATGTCTTTCCAATAAGAATTAAAGATCTTGAGGGCAGAGGCTTGGCCATATTTGTTCATATTTCCGGTGCCGAGGGTCTTTTAAATATAGAATAAAGTTTTATATCTGAAAGTTTATTTACCTAGTCCCATTCACTCATTTCACAGATGAAAAAAGATCCAGAGAGTCATTCAGACCTGCATAGTATAAAGCCAGAGCCAAATATTTGCTGATACTTACGGATTACAAATTAGAGGGGCGTTTTTATACAGAATGGCAGGATTCAGAGGGGAGAATGAGAGTGTTCTCTGAACAAGGAGGAAATGTAGTTGTTTTTGGCAGTTCGGGAATAGGTGGTTTGGAAAAGCTGCCTGATGGGGAAAGTGTAGTGGCTGTTGGAGGACAGGGCTGTTTTTCTGCATAACCCTCAGGTTCTCAAAAATGGACGTTCAATAACGTTTCTTACGTGAAGTGCCTTCCTAATCTTAATACAGGCAGGCAGCTTGAAGAAAGTGAAGCAGATTGGCCTTCTGATTTCTCGAGGACACAGGCCCAGAAGACCTACTGCCTGGTGATGAGAACCAGCTCAGGGCTCTCCACTGAGTGAAGAGAGCCAGGACGCGCCCCTGGCAGGAATTCGTGGACTAAGCAGCAGCTCAGGCCTTGGCCGCGATCCCAGGAAAGAAGAGCGAGGGGCTTTCCACCTGCCCCAAGCATAACCCGGGATCGCAGGCCTCTTGGGTTCCAGCCGCTCGTGCCACGCCTCCTAAATCGGCCACCACCTCTCCGCGCCTTTCCTCCGCCCCTCCCCTCACGCTGGACGGGCTCGCTCCCGTGCCGGGCGCACGGGGGCGGGGGTGGGGGGAGCGAGCAAGCAAAGACGGAAGGACGGAGGGGCGCTGCGCCGCGAGGGCGAGCGCGCAGGCGCCTTCATGGGATCCGCTGTAGGCTCGAGTCTCAACGTGCAGTGGGCAGCGGGGTAAGGCTCGTGTCCTAGGGTTCTGGACCGCCCCGTCAGGGTGGGGAGGCGCTGGGGACATGCTATACGTCGCGAGCCTGTGCGAGCTGCGCGCAGCTGGCGACTCGGCTCTCAGCTCCTCTTCTCTGAAAAGGACTGCATCCAGGCCTCCGCAACCCAGTCTGCAGGCTCGCTTGAGCGTGGGGTGGAGGATGCGGTGACATGATAGCAGGGGGACCCGTTGGCTGGAGCGGCTTGGCCCCCTGTTCCTGCGGTACTGAGGGTCTGGCCCTCTGGAGAAAGGCGGGGGCGGGGGGCATTGGAAGGGGTCCTTTTTGCAAGATGTGCTCACCTGGGAAGGCAGCACTCCCTGGGTGTTGGGCAAAGGACCTTTCAGACCAAAAGGAACAGATTCGGCCCCTGGGAAGTGGACAGCCGGCATTTCTTATGGGAGACGCGCTGTCAGGGCAAAGCAGGATGGAAAACTCAGCTGCCAACGTGGCAACTTCCTGGCTCAGTGGCTAGGTTAGAAAGTTACTGTATTTTACTTTACAGACGGAAACTAATGAAGAACCCTTTTTACTGAATGAGAAGAAGAGCCTCATATAAATCGTTAACCATTAAGGACTCAGTAAAACTAGATACTTCCTCATTTCACACGTGAAGATCACCATTCAGCAAATATAAGGCCTCCTCCTATTGGACGAGGTTATATCCAGATAAACCCATCGTCAAACCCATCCTAAATTGAGAATACATTTAATACACCTAAACTACCCAACATCATAGCCTAGCCTACCTTAAATTTGCTCAGAACACTTATATTAGTCTAAAGTTGGGCAATTATCTTGAGTTTCATCTCAAGAGTAATTGTCTTCCCCTTCTCACCAGAAGCAAGAGACATATAGGTTGTTTTGTAGACTCATGGGATGTGGAAAAAGTCCAAAACACGCTAGCAATACAGTAGTCCACTCTGGGGTATGGGTTGTTCACCCTTGTACTGGTGTGGCTGACAGGGATCTGCAGGTGGGCTGGCTACTGCCGCCCAGCATTAGAATTGTAGAGCATGTCACTAGCCCAGGAAATGACGGAAATTAAAAATTCGAGTATGGTTTCTACTGAATGCATATAGATTTCTCACCGCGGTAGTGTTGGAAGTCCTAAGTCCAACCATGGTAAGTCAGGTTCAGCCTGTACTGTGTGATGACCTGCTTTCTGTTGACCTTTTCTATAAGTGCAGGAACAAAGCAACAGTTGAGACAGGAGGATCCCTCCCTGCTTGTATGGAGCATACTTATATTCTAGTTGACAAAAATAAAAGTAATTTCCTTTTATACCTTTTTATTGGGATATACTGTACAAGATAATACTGTACACGTAAGTTGTAATTTGTTGATTTATCATAAAGTAAACACATCTATTCAACACTCAAATCAAGAACCAGCACATTCATAGCATCTTAGAAGAACTCCCTGGAGACCTCTTTCAATTACCATGTCCTCTTTTCTCCCCAAAGATAGTCTCTTTCCTAATTTCTGCCACCTTAAATTAGTTTTACCTATTAAGAGGCTCTCATAAGTGGAACCAAATATATTTTATGGTGTCTAGCTTTTCTTACTTAGAATTATGTTTGTCAGATTGTTTCATGTTGTGTAAAAATATAATTTCTGATGGTGAAAAGAATTAGGAAGAAAATTAAAGAAGGTAATGGTACAAAGAGTAAGAGCTGGAAACGTTTGTGGTATGGTCAGGGATGGTCTTTTGAGAGAATGACTTGAGATATAACATGAAGGACAAAAGATTGGCCAGTGAGTTGTGTTAAGAGCATTCTAAGAAGAGGGAATAGAACTGGAAAGGAATTGAGGTGTGAATGAACCTGACAGGTTCTAGAGAGGAAGAACTTGTGGGAAAGTGGAAGGACACGAAATTGGAGAGGCAGGTAAGGGTCAGATCATAGAAGGTCTTATGGCTGGGGTATTTGGATTTTATGGTAAGCGTAATGGATGTCTGGAAGAGATGTTTTTGATATCCTTCAGTTTCTAACATGAGCCACTTGTGGAGGATGGGAAGGCCTATCCGTTTTACTCATCAAAGAAACCCTATAAATGTGACAGTATTGGGCAACTATTGGGAATTAGGGGAAACATTAACATGTTGAGAGACCAGATCTTCTTTTGTATTGTCATAATTTATATTAATTCAGGTACATAATATGCTTGCAGAATCAATTTAGAAGGCACTTTATAAATTAGTCATTTATTCTACACTAAAAATATTCTTGTCAAGTAGTCGCTCAGCTTGTGTTTGAAACTGTTAAAGAGGAACTCCTCTCTCAAGAAACTCATTTCATGTTTGTACAGCTCTATTTTTTTAATTTTTAATTTATTGATTTGAGAAAGAGAGAGGAAGGTGGGGGGGGAGGGAGAAAAAGGAAGAGGGGTCAGGAGAGAGAGAGAGAGAGAGCAGAACACTGATTTGTTGGTCCACTTATTTATGGTTCATTGGTTGAACCCATAACCTTGGTTTATCAGGACAATGCGCTAATCAACTGAGCTACCCAGCCAAGGTGGACAGCTCTAATTGTTAGAAAAGATTTCCTAATAATTAATCAAAATATCTGTAACATTGGTTATCAGTTCTGGGACCATACAGAACTGATCATTATCATCTATTATCTGTTGCTTTCCTTTCAGTTCTCATGCAGTTGATTTTTGTTGATTTGTTTTTTCATGTTTAAGTGCAGGACTTGAATTCTGGAGTTAGATTTGGTCCATCATAGATGTTGTCCATATCTCTTTGGGTATGAGTCTTTAGTGTGTCACTTAGCTATCCCTTCCATCATTGTGTGATTAACAAACTTGATCAGCATGGTATTATTAAGCATTATATTCTTTAAGTTCATTGTGATTATTTTGTTATTGGTAGTTTATTGGTTCACGGGGAAGTACTTAAACATGATTATCTGGAGCTGTGAATAATTGGTTTAACTTGGTCATAGTAGTGATTTAAATTTCCAAGACAGAATATTAGTTAAGCTATATGTTTAAATCCAGGAGCCAGCATTTGTAAAATCAATTTTATATATGGCGTCTAAGCAAAATGTAGAGGGTTGTATTGCAGTTTTGGTATATATAATGGAAATTGTTGATAAAAGGAGCTTTTTGAGTTAGACTAGAATTTGCATAGTTTGTAAGGGCCTATAACCTTGTCAAAACCAGAATCAGCATCAAAAAGTGATTTAATTATAATTTTTTCTCTTTGCCTCTATGATAAAAATTGTAGTGAACACTAAAATGATCAAAGATGATGTAGTAGAAGGGAAGAAAGAGGGGGTTTATGTAACCCAAATATGAATTACATAGTTACATAGCTTTACTAAACACTTTGTGTCATTCTACCTGATTGAGATGCTTGACTTAATTAGTTCTAGAATAAGAAAATCATTTTTGTCCACCTATTGATGGAATGTGCCAATTTTTCCCTAAATTTTCAGTTGATTTATTTCATTGTATTTTAAAAATATATTTAAATGAATGTATATCCTGTGGTTAAAATGGCCCCACAGTTTTTGTTTGTTTGTTTT
Organism: Furipterus horrens; assembly: GCF_987537825.1. Taxonomy (NCBI): domain Eukaryota; kingdom Metazoa; phylum Chordata; class Mammalia; order Chiroptera; family Furipteridae; genus Furipterus; species Furipterus horrens. Next base: position 45,397,787 of record NW_028327173.1, read on the forward strand.
TGTTTTTAGATCCTAATGTATGGATTGGAAATATTCTTTTTACTGAAAATGACATAGACAGTGTTGACTGGAGGTGTTTAGAAGTGGGGGAAAGAGCTTTGGAAGTGATCAGGGAAATCTTTACTGAGGAGGTTGAACTTAAACTGAACTTGGAAGAATGGCCAGGATTTCCACAGGCAAAATGAACTTGTTCCAACTTCTCTCAGGGAACTGGGATGGGTTTTGAGGATCAGTTTGGATACAGGTGAAAATGTTGTAATGATCTAGGTGCATTCGCCCACAACTTTTAAAAGCTTTCTGATTTTAAAACCTCATAGGAAAAAGTGGAAAAAAAATGTAAGTGGTTAATTGCATTTTACTGCTTTTTTTTTTTTTTTTTAAGAGTCGGGACTGTTCTTTCTGATTCTTGCAGGCTTATTCTCTTACGACGCAGAGTTGGTGTAGTTAGTGCAAGTATATTTTGGAAGAAAAGAAGTAAAAAAATCAAACTAGATAATTACTTTAGTGAAAGACTTTCTCAAACTAAAAAGAAAGAAAAATTCCTTTGCCTGTTCCAAGTATAAATCACCCCTTTGTTTACCTTTGTGGTCTTATTTTTACCTGTAGGTGAACATGATCTGGATAGAATTGAATGTTCTACTATCTACATATCTCTGTTGTTTTTCTATACTCAGAAATATTTGCTTGTAAGAGCAGATCCTTTATCTTTAGATATATTGAGTCCCATTTAACAGGGAGAGCTGCCTTTTTAGGTATGTTTACCAACTAAAGGACTAAGGAAGAAGGGAATCAAAACTACCCCATTTCCTCTGGGCCCTTCGACTGACCCCACGCCCCCTGCAATTCTCCATCTTTCTACTTGTTTTAATGGGTTTGTTGTTATAGGTACTATGCTCAGCTAAATCTTGGTATCCTTTTATTCTTTCCCTCTGCAGGCTACTTCTTCCTAGACAAAAGAGAAAAAGAAAAAGAATCAATATTTAACTGGTTGGAAAAGAAGCATCACTTAAAATCCTCCTAAACTCCTAATTCCAAAGAGTTGGCAACATTCTCTGATCTAGAAAAGAAGTGACTTAAAAGTATACCGGCACTGGTCCCATTTTTCCCTCCCTAAATTTGAAGAAACATGGAGAAATGGTACTTGATGACAACTGTGGTCTTATTAGGACTAACAGTACGATGGACAGTTTCTCTTAATTCTTATTCAGGTAACACATTTTTACTGTTTAAAAGACTGGTAAATATTCCTTTGAATAGTTTTTGTTTGTTTATTTGTTTTTTGGTAATACTTTACAGTTTTCAAGTGGGACAGAGAAGAATTTCAGGTTTTATTGGTATGGTCAAGAAAATACATTTAATTCGAATAAACAGAATTTGTGTAAGAGCTAAGCAGAGGCATGGGCTTTGCATGCGGTTACAATGGCCTGCAATTTTTATATACTAGCCTTTGGAGAGAAAAATGAGCTAGTACTTCAAGGGGGAGTAGAATCAAAGGAGGCTTGTGTTTGTTTGTTTGCTTTGTTTAGGGTAGAGAAAGCATGTCACTAGATTGAAAGGAAGAGATCAGTGGAGAAGAAGGTTGAGAGTGATGTGAGGGAGGGAGGGAGACTTGATGGAGTGTGGACCTGGAGACTGGAGATGACATTAAATTTAACCCCGTGAGTATTTATTTAGCACCTCTCATGTTCCAGGCATTGTACTCAGCTTTAGAAATACAAGGTGAAAATTCAGTACCTAAAGGGCCCACGTTTTTGTAGATAAGTGGTCATAATACAGTGTGATCATTATATAGTTATATAACATAGAAGTATGTCTGAGGTACCAAGATGACAGATAAATAAATGATCAGGATGCGTTAGAGAAGACTTTTTGGAGATGATGTTTGAGTTCAGGTTTGAAGGAGTTGGATTTGGGTACATTTTAGCCTTACTAAAAAGAGTGAATTTTGAGAGATGAGATTTATGTCTGGAGGCACAGGAACACATAAGTCCATATCCATCTTCAGCTGATCACAGAGCAGTTAATTACTAGAGTTAGGCTCCAACTTCATACTTGAGTGCAGCTCTCTAGTGAACAGGCTGGGCCAACTGCATGACTCCTTTCTTCTCTGCTAGAACCAAAGTAGGCAGGTCCTTTTAGTCCTGCTTCTCTCTCAGCTCACACCCAACCTCAGATGTAGAGTAAAGCAAGTACAAGAGATGAACTAGAAAATATTTATGCCAATTCCCAGAGCAAAGTTGATCTAGGTCATCCATTCTAAGCCCTTCTGATGTTGAGGCAGTGCCCAAGTGGGAGGGTTCCAGCAAATCCACATTTTTCACAACATTTGGTAGTGTTAAACTTTTGAATTTCTGCCAGGTTGCAGTGTGTGAAATATTTATTGTAGTTTTAATTTGAATTTTCTTTATTACTAAATTTATTTAATTTGAATTTAATTCACTTCTAAAAGATTGAGCATGTTTTTGTGTTTATTGGCCATTTATTTTTCTTTTCTGTGGTATTTGCTTATATTGTTTGTATATTTTATTACATTTTTTCTTATACTATATAGTTGTTATTTTCCTTAGGTGTTTTATATATTCTGGAAGCCAACCTTTGTACAAGTTGCAAGTATCTTCTCCTAGTTTATGGCTTATCTTTTCACACTTTAAGTTGTCTTTTGATGAATAGCAGTTTCTTAAATTTTTTTTAGTTTTCGGTGATGTTTTTATTTTTTATTTTTATTTTAAAAAATTTCAATTATACTTCTCATTCAATGTTATATTAGTTTCAGGTGTACAGCATAATGGTTAGACATTTATATAACTTACAATGTGATTCCCCCAATAAGTCTAGTACCCATCTGACAACATACATAGTTATTACTGGATTTTTACTGGAATTACATTCTTCAATATTTTTGATTAGTGTGTGTGTGTGTGTGTGTGTGTGTGTGTGTGTGTGTGGCGTGGGGGCAGGGATTGACAATCATTACTATAGTGGGACTTCTAATTCATTAAGATGGTATGTCCCTCCATTTATTTAAGTCTTTAATGCCTTTCAATAAAATTTTATACTTTTCTATATCAGCGATTTTCAAACTTTTTCACCTCATGACACATATAAACTAATTACTAAAATTCCATGGCACAACAAAAAATTTATTTCTTGCTAATCTGACAAAAAAATAGGTATAATTTTGATTAATTCACACTAGATGGCTATTGTGTTGGCTGTTGTCATTGTTTTATTTGACAGTCTAAGGAAATAGAAGTTAGTGCCACTGATAAAATAGTAGGTATTGCATGTTTTAAAGTTTTTGTGGCACAACTGTGTGCCTGCTGCAGCACACTGGTTAAAAATTACTGTTTTATGTAAAGGGCTTACACACTCTTTCTTAGAGGTATTCCTAAGATATATCTATAGCTATATCTATATCTATACCTACATAGATATAAATTTCTAAGATATATATATATATATTCTTGACTATTGTAGATGGTATCTTTTTTAAATGTATGTTTCTAAATGCTTGTTGTTGGTGTATAAAAATGTAGTTGACTCCTTTCTAAACTCATTTCTGGTAATTTATCTGAAGGATCCTTTGGATTTGCTATTAAAAAAAATGATCTGGGACTAATGAAAGTTTAAAAAGAAGATTTTATTTATTTACTTTTAGAGAGGGGAAGGGAGGGAGAAAGAGAGGGAGAGACATGATGTGTAACAGAAACATCAATAGGTTGCCTCTAGTGAGCCCCACACTGGGGACCTGGCCTGCAAACCAGGCATGTGCCCTGACTGGGAGTTGAACCGGCCACCCTTCGGTTTACAGGACAATGCTAACCTACTGAGCTACACCAGTCAGGGCAAATGACAGTTTTATTTCTTACTTTCTACTACTTACATTTTAAATTTCTTTTTTATTTTTAAGTTATTTTTTATTTACTTTTATTGCTAGGACCTTGTTACAGTGTTGAATAGAAGTAGTGATTCAGGCATCTTTACCTTGTTCCTAATTTTAATGGGTGCCTTTAATTCATGACTGAGTATATTTTTGTTCTTTCTAGCATTGAACCAACCTTGTATTCCTAGAATAACCCTATTTGTACGTTAGTACCGTTTTTGCTATCTGAAAGAAATGTGAAGATTTTAACTTCTATAAAAAAAGCTGTTTACTGTACTAATGTAGGCCTTTTGTAAAAATGGGGTAACATGAACTTTTGGAAAGTGTGAGATACTCTGCTTTATGCCATTTCAGCTTATGAAAGTTTTCATAGAAATGTCTCACTTTTTTTTTAAACATTTTTATTTATTTTTTTAGAGAAAAGAGGATGGAGGGAGAAAGAGAAGGAGAGAAACATTGATGTATGAGACATGCATTGAACAGCTGCCTCTCACACACCCCTAACTGGGGACCTGGCCCACACCCCCAGGCATGTGCCCTGAACTGGAATCAAACTGGCAACCTTCAGTTTGCAGGCCAGTGCTCAACTTCCTGAGCCAAATCAGCCAGAGCAGGAATGCTCTACTTTTGGATAGCAGGGGAAACCAATATTATCTTTTTTTTTAAAAGTATAGTGCTAGATTTTAGCATCTATGCTCTTAAATTGTCCCATAAGAAAGTCAACAGAAAAATATTACTTTTGGATTACTGTATGAGAGAAGTATTGTTGTTATATATTAGTAGAATATTTATAGGCATCTTTCGTAGGTAGTGATTTTGCATTCACACGTGAAGAACTTCTGTGTCATGGGAGGCTGGGAGAATTAATGAATAAGTATAACATCTGTGATTTCATTAAGATTTTTTTCTTTCTACTAAATGCCATAATTTTTTGGTGGGGGTGGTTATACTTTGTTTTTGACATGCTTATTTTAGTTTGCTTTAAAATATTTAAAAAAAATCAGTTGATTTTTTTTTTTTTTTTTTTTAGAGAGAGTAGGAGAGAAAGAAAAACATTGATGTGAAAGAGGAGCATTGATCAGTGGTCTTCCATACACTCCCTGACTGGGGATCAAACCCACAACCTAAGTATGTGCCCTTACTGGGAATTGAACCCACAACCTTTTGGTGCATGGCACAGCGTTCCAACTGACTGAGCCACCAATTGAGGGCTAGTTTCCTTCTTATTTAATTTATTTTTAGATTGTAATTAGGGAGCACAGGGGTGGGGAAGCTTAGTATTAGTTTCTATTTCTTCTTTGGAAATGCATATATTGGATAGAGAAACTATTTATATTGTAATTTAAAGTTTTCTAAAATGTATACCCCTTTCATATTTTCACATATGTAAGAGGTATAAATACACATGCTGCTTATGTAATTAGTTTTTATAGACCTAAACATACTGAATAAATATCGCTTGTTACTTTTAAACAAGCCATGGGAGGAGACAAATTCTGATTTTCATATTGATTGTTTATCATATCTTACAGAGATTCATAATTCCTTTATACTTGATCTAAAGTATTACCGATGATTTTAGAGCAAATAGCAACACTTGAACCACTTTTAATAACTATTTCTTTTCTCCCAAAGCTCTATTGGCTGTTCTGGAAGAGAAAGTCATAGGGAATGATTTTCTTTTTTCTTTTTGCAAAATATTAATTGTTAAAGTATGTTTGTGTTCTGTTTAGTTGGTTAAATTCTCTCAGCTTACCTATTGCCATTTGTAATGTTTCTTTTTTTTAAAGACTTTATGTATTTTTAGAGAGAGGGGAAGGAAGGGAGAAAGATAAGGAGAGAAACACTGATTGGTTGCCTCTCACATGCCCCCGACTGGGGACCTGGCCTGCAACCCAGGCATGTGCCCTGACTGGGAATCGAACTGGTGACCTTCCAGTTCGCAGGCCAGTGCTCATCTACTAAGCCACACCAGTCAGGGCTGTAATGTTTCTTACTCACCAGGAACATAAAAAAAGGGGATTTTATTCTGAAAAATTTTAGCCAATTTTTCTTCTCTTAGGATGTTTAAAATTTCAGTGTAAAGGCAAGGAGTGTATATTGTTTTCAAAGAAACTACTTGTTATTATTTAAAATTCTAACAATTTTGAATAATTCAGCAGTTAATAAAAAGAATATTTAAGTGGTGCTTAAACCCACTTTCCTGAGAATGAGACAAAATTGAAGCTTTGTAAATACATTAGTGTGTTTTCTTTATGTAATCCGGAATCTCATATAAATGAATTTGTAGAATTAATCAGAGTGAAAGAAATCCTTTTTGTTCTTCCCAGGTGGAGCTCCCATAGGTATAGTTGGGTTGTCCTTCTGGGTTGCTTTAAGGGCACTTTAGCGGTTTTAAAAACTTAAGTACTAATTTCATAGCCAGTGTCAGCTGAATTTATTGAAGTAGGTCAGACTCTGGATAGAAACTTGTTTCTCAACTCTAAAGAGAGTCATTATCCATTCTTCTATTTGTTAGAAAATGGTAATAAATTCTTCCACATTTGACCACAGTCTAGAGCAGTTTCAGAAAATCTAGAAAGCTGGATTTTTTCAGGTATAGGAAATTATGTAAAAATTTTTATGACTTTTATTATCCCAGTGGACCCAAAATAAACAAATTAAAAAAAGAAACAAAAAATAAAAATCAGTTCCTTTCCCCTATAGACAACGGCTATATTTCTGAAAACAGGAACACACACACCGGTAAAATACACATACAAAAAAGTAATTCAATGGGAATCATTTTACCTTTTTAAAAATTTATGTTATTCTCCCCCTCCTGTTCAGTTGATTAAGGACATTTTTAATGAAAGTATGTACTCTCTGCCTAGTAATGTTTCCTTTGAATTCTGGAAAATCACAGAAACTAAATAGTAATGTGACAAAACATATGAGATTGAAAATGTAAGTATCGTGAGACGTCAGTAATTAATGATCAATATATTTTTAATTTATAAGGGAAAGTTTCATTGAGAATTTGGAATTTAGGGGGGTTTTGTAGGTTGGATATCAGTTTATAGAAGAGATGCATGAATAGGGAGTAGGCAGCATGAACAGAGGCTCGGAATTTCACTGTCAGACAGTAACTTAAAGATGTTTTGGGGCAAGAACCAATATACAGGCAAAGTAGCTGTGGCATAATTAATTGGTCTGCCACTAAAAATTATTTAATGTTACACATTGAGTAAGTGGAAAATCAGGAACTCAAATCTTTTGAATTAAAAATCCTTGCTGGCCCTGGCTGGTGTGGCTCAGTTGGATGGGTGTAGTTCCCCAAAGCGAGAGTTCGCTGGTTGATTGCTGGTCAGGGCACACGCCTAGGCTGCAGGTTCCGTCGGGTTTCAGCGGCTGTGAGAGGCAAGCAATTGATATTCTCTCTCACACTGATGTTTCTCTCCCTCTCTTTCTCCCTGTCTTACCTCCTCTCTAAAAGTAATAAGTAAAATCTTTTAAAAAAATCCTTGCTATATCACACTGTTTATATTAACATCTTTGCTATATTATCATTCAGTGAGAATCTACTAGGTGTCATTACATCCAGAGAATATAAAAATAAACAAGATACAGTACTTTATGAGAGACTGGTGTGTGTGTGTGTGTGTGTGTGTGTGTGTACATACATAAATGTGTCTATGTACTGTGGATAATTCCTTGTGACAGTCACTCAATGCATCTGCTTTGGAGTTGTTAACTGCTTTTCCCATGACTGTCTCATAGTGGGAGTACCTCCTTGGTTGGAGATGCTAAATTTAAAGAATATTGTATAATACAGCTATTAGATGCAAAAACAAAAAAAAAACAAAAAACAAAAACAACTACTTAATCTAGTGTTTCAAAGCGGGATATAATCTGGGTTAAATATCAGTGAGCAATAATATATCATTCTCCAATATGGCACACCTTGCCTAAGTGATTTTCACTTGTTGATTGAAAAACCTGTGACTGTACTGTACCTCTTTGGGCCTTGTAACAATTTGGTAGTCAACTGCTAGTTAAATAGTGGGTGTTTACTAAATGCAATTATCTTTATGTCATTTTAAATGATGTAACCAAGTTGTGAGGCAATATGGAGGAGGAACTAAGAGCATGGATTCTGGAGCCAGGCTTCTTGGGTTCAGATCCAGACTCTGCTGTTTGTTACCTGGGTGGCCATTGCCTCTGTTTTTCCAGTTGTAAAATGGGGATAATAATAATACTTAGTACACTGTTGTATTTGGCTTGTAGTAGGTGCTATCAGTTGTTACATTAAAGATCCATTATCACTTCATTTGCAATTTTGAAATTAAAAAAAAGGTATAAATTACCAGTTTCTATATAACCTGTGCAGAAGCATCCAGGAAGCCGCCGATATAGGCAACGCACGAGGAATGTATGAGGGTATCAAGAAGGCAACAGGCCCAATCCCCTCCAAGATCGCCCCCCTTAAGTCCAAGACAGGTGAGGTCATCACTGACCAGGAACAGCAAATGCGGCGGTGGACCGAGCACTACCTCGAGCTGTACGCAACGAAGAACACCGTAACAGACACTGCTCTTAACGCCATCCCAGACCTACCAGTCATGGAGGAGCTAGACACCCCACCTACTGTGGCAGAGCTCGGCAAAGCCATCGACCGCCTCGCTTGCGGGAAAGCACCAGGAAGCGACGGAATCCCTCCAGAAATCCTAAAGAGCGGGAAACCAGTCCTGCTACAGCCGCTCCACCATCTACTCTGTCTCTGCTGGAAGGAGGGTTACATCCCCCAGGATATGAGAGACGCCAACATTATCACCATGTACAAGAACAAAGGAGACCGCAGCGACTGCAACAACTACCGGGGCATCTCTCTCCTCAGCGTCGTCGGCAAAGTATTCGCCCGGGTCGCTCTTGCCCGCCTGCAGACCCTTGCTTCCCGCGTCTACCCAGAGTCCCAGTGTGGCTTCAGAGCTGGCCGATCAACAGTGGACATGATCTTCTCCCTACGCCAGCTGCAGGAGAAGTGTCACGAGCAGCATAAACCACTCTACCTCGCCTTTATCGACCTCACGAAGGCGTTTGATCTGGTCAGTTGAAGTGGACTCTTCAGCTTGCTACGGAAGATTGGCTGTCCACCACATCTGCTTGCTGTGGTCATGTCCTTTCACAACATGCACAGCACGGTGTCCTACAACGGCGCAACCTCTGAGGCCTTCCCAGTCAGCAGCGGAGTAAAACAGGGCTGCGTCCTCACGCCTACGCTGTTCGGAATCTTCTTCTCCATGCTCCTCCAATACGCCTTTAAGGACTGCAGCGAGGGTGTCTTCATTCACACCAGATCCGATGGCAAGCTCTACAACCTGGCCCGCCTACGAGCCAAGACCAAAGTCAAAGAGGTGCTCATCCGTGAGATGCTCTTCACCGACGACGTAGCCTTGACATCACAGTCCGAAGAGGGACTCCAGCAGCTAGTCACTTGCCTTTCCCACGCATGCAAGGAGTTCGGACTAGCCATCAGCCTGACGAAGACGAACGTTATGGCTCAAGGCACGGGGACTCCCCCATGCATCACCATCGACAGATACACTCTGGAGGTTGTCAACGACTTCACTTACCTCGGGTCCACCATCTCGAGCTCTCTGTCAGTCGACTTGGAGGTCAACCGGAGAATTGCCAGGGCAGCCACAGTTATGGCCAAACTGAACCGGCGAGCGTGGAACAATTCCAGCCTCACTGAGAAAACCAGACTGCGCATCTACCAAGCCTGCGTACTCAGCACTCTCCTCTATGGCAGCGAGACGTGGACCACCTACGCAAGGCACGAAAGGAAACTCAACAGCTTCCACATGAGGTGCCTGCGGCGCGTCCTGCATGTCGCCTGGCAGGATAAGGTCCCCAACACCGAGGTGCTGAAGCGAGCCAACATGAGCAGTTTGCATGGAGTTCTTAGTGAGAGACGCCTCAGGTGGCTCGGCCATGTCAAAAGAATGGATGCAGGCCATATTCCCAAAGACCTCCTCTGCGGCAAGTTAGCAGAAGGTCAGAGGATGACAGGGCGCCCAAAACTACGGTTTAAAGACATCTGCAAAAAGGACATGACACAATGCTCCATCAATCTCAACACATGGGAAGTTCAAGCAGACGACCGCCTAGCCTGGAGGCTCGCGGTCAGGCAAGGTACGTCACGCGCAGAGGCTGCGCGCAACGAGGAGGCGGTCCAGAAAAGATCGAGGCGGAAGCAGCGTCAACAGCAGCAACAACAGCCATCTGCCTTCACCTGCAACAAGTGCGGCAGGGATTGTCACTCCCGAGTCGGACTGCACAGCCATTCTCGGGGGTGCAGATAGACTCTCAAGAAGGAAGCTACGCCATCGTCTCTTGAGACGGACGGCTGCCGACGACGACGACGACGACGACGATATAACTCATTTGATAGTAAAGCCTGACCTAACTCATATCTTTGTAATATATAGTCTCTTTTTTTGGTTCTATACTTGACCTTCAGTTACTTATGTTTAGTTTATAAAAGCCCTCTTTCAAATGCAGACAGTTGTTATTATTATTGTTTTTAATACTTATTGGACAGTATAGTTGATAGTATCATGAAATAAAAATAAACTTGGATATATCATAATTAGTAATATCAACTAATTAATAACTAACATTAATAACTCATGTTAACAATATTTATTGAATGTTTACTGTTTTGCTAGGTACTGTACTGTGCATTTTATATCTATTATCTTCTTTATTCCAATAGTCCTCTAACTAGGTAGTATTGATCCTGCTTTTAACATGCTGAAGCTTAGGGAGGTTAAATAATTTGCCTAAAGTCACACATTCACCGACTGTGCTGGCAGTGCTAGGATTCAGATCTCACCTGGCTGACTTTTCTGGTAACTTCTCTGTTCTTTTTCTATACCTATGCTACCTCTAAAATTTATAAAATTTTTATAAGGAAATAAAAATCACTGATACTCTAAAGTATATGGTTGATTTGCTCTTTTCACTTTTCACTTTAGGTGCTGGAAAACCCCCTATGTTTGGTGATTATGAAGCTCAGAGACACTGGCAAGAAATTACTTTTAATTTACCAATCAAACAATGGTATGGACAATTATAACTTGATTTTATTGTTTATCATAGTCAATTAAGATATTTAAAAGGAAAATAATGCTACTAATTTTTTCATCTTGAACATCCTCATCTTTCTGTATAAGGATGTCACATATATTACTTTGCATAGGGTAGGCCTGTTTTGAAATATCATACCTCTGGAAGTTACCTGTATAATCAGTTACCAGCTGGAATATAATACTGAACTAGAACTTTGATGGTAGAACACTCTGTGCCTAGAAGCTCTTCTGGACATAAACAGTGGAGGTCTATGGGCTAACAATATTTCCTCTGGAGATTTCGCCAAGTTTCTCTGTTGGGAACATATGAGATGAAGAAAACGAGTAGCTGAGGGTGGAGGATACAGGTGCTACAGTCAGACCACTTGCATTCAGGTCCTGGCACTACTGCTTATTTACAAGCTGTGGGACCTTTGGCAGTTTTTAAACTTTCTCTGCTATAGTTTTATCACTTGTAGAATGGAAATAATAGAATGCATATTTCACTGGGTTATTTGAGGATTGAATAAAATGACATATATAAAGTACACTCGTGCCTACAATATAATAAGCTCTCAATAAATGTTAGCTGTGGTTATATTGTCACAGAAATTCCTGCTTTTGTCATTTTTATTGAACATATTCTGATAATAATTGATGACATTATTTATTGACTTTGTTGGATGTCTGTTAGATTGTTTTATTAGAGACTGTCTATGCAAAATCTTTATATTGTTCTGTTGATTGCTTTGGTCAGATCCTCAGACATTGATTTAACCAGTACACATCACTGTTCAGATTATTAGTACATTCATAATATTGTTGTCTTGCTTGATAAGTAGAATAAGGTATATTTGTTACAGAGAATCAGACCACTGCTTTTGAGCTTTGCAATTTTCTATTCTTTTGTAAATATTACACAGAGAAGATAATTGTATTCTTGGCTGTTCTTTGGTAAGTAGTTCCCAATGTAAACAGAGATGTTAATAGAGGACGGTGGCATAGGCAAACATGACTCAGCTCCACTTACAACCACATCAAAATTACAATTAAAATATAGAACCACCATCACTCAGAACTTTCAGAAACTGAGTTGAATGGAAGTCTGACAACTATGGCATTAAAGAAACCACATCCATCCAGACTGGTAGGAGGGGCGGAGACACAGAATGGACTGGTCCCTATCCACGTGTAGTGGATAAAAATTTGGGAGGGGAGAAGGGGCAGAGTAAAGAGTGAGTGGAGGGAAGGAGCCAGAATTACCAGTATTGGCTGTGCCTGGAACCATGGATGTGGGTGAATCTCTGAGCTACCAGGTATATAATGTTTTAGTTCAGGGACTTCTGGTCAAGATAGAGGCGTAGCTAGACATGCTTTGCCTCCTCACGCAACTACAAGAAGAATCAAGCTAACCTCAAAACAAAAAACACCTAGAACTGCCAGAAAATTGACTTGTATGTAAGTCCAACAACCAAGTTCATCCAGATGGGTAGGAGGGGTGGAGGCTGGGAGTTGGGGTGAAGAGGACATGGTGTGGCGCAGAGTGATGGTGGTGGTGGCAGCAGCAGTGGAACAGATGGCCCCATATTCACATGTGGTGGATAAAAATCAGGAGGGACACCTTGGGAGCGAGCCATCCCAGCTCCAGGCCAGACCACGCAACCCAGGATTCCAGCACCCGTAAGATAAAGCCTCACAACCTCTGACTGTAAAAACAAGTGGGGGTTGGGGTGGCATAATAACCTGCGAGTTTCTCAGGAGAGTCTGTTTAAAGGGTCTACATGGGCTTAGAACATATGCAAACCCATCAACTCTGGGAACTACCACCAGGGCAACAGCTAGACTGGTGCCAGACACAGGGGAAGTGGGTGAAGTGAGTGAAGTGACTGGAAACCGAGTGAGTGCCAGGCAAGCCTCCAGAAGCCAAGCAGCAGCATTGTCCCTCTCCGACCCCACACCTCCACAGAGCCAAAAAATGGTGAAGTGGGTTGCCCCAACCTGGCAAATACTTAAGGCTGCACCCCATACAACATAACAGATGAGCTGAGACAGGGGGTCAGAGCTGCTCTCTCTAGTACACAGAAACAAACACAGGGAGGCTGCCAAAGTGAGGAGACAGAGAAATACAGCCCAAATGAAAGAATAGAACAAAGCCCCAGAAAAATAACTAAATGAAATGGATATAGCCAACCTAACAGATGCAGAGTTGAAAACACTGGTAGTCAGGATGTTCAGAAAACTCACTGGGTAAAGCAAAAACATTAGGGAAGAAATGAAAGCTACACTAAGTGAACTAAAGGAAAATCCACAGGGAACCAACACTGAAGGGAAGGTAGCTGGGATTCAAATCAATGATTTGGACATAAGAAAAACATTCAACCAGAACAGAATGAAGAAACAAGAATTCAAAAAAACAAGGAGAGTATAAAGCTCTGGGACATCTCCAAAAGTGCCAACATCTGAATCAGGCACACCAGAAGGAGACAAGGAAGAACAAGAAATTGAAAAATGATGTGAAAAATTAAAGAAAACTTCCATAATTTGGCGAAGGAAGTAGACATACATGTCCAGGAAGCACAGAGAGTCCCAAACAAACTAGACCCAAAGAGGACCACACCAAGATGCATCATAATTAAAATGCCAAAGGTTAAAAGTAAAGAGAGAATCTTAAAAGCAGCAAGAGAAAAGCAGAGTTACCTACAAAGGAGTTCCCATAAGACTATCAGCTGATTTTTCAAAAGGAACTTTGCAGGCAATAAGGGACTGGCAAGAAGTATTCAAAGTGATGAAAAGCAAGGATCCACAACCTAGATTGATCTATCCAGCAAAGCTATCATTTAGAATGGAAGGGCAGATAAAGTGCTTTCCAGACAAGGTAAAGCTAAAGGAGTTCATCATCACCAAACCTTTATTATATGAAATGCTGAAGGGACTTATTTAAGAAAAAGAGAAAGATCAAAACTGAGCAGTAAAATAGGTTTTGAAGTTTACTGAACACTTAAGTATCTTTTCATTAATTTCTCTTTTCTTACTTATGCATGTCCATAAGAATAGGGAACACAGTTGTCCTTTCTTCCAAGTCCGTTCAGTTAGTATATCTCTGCTAGCATATACTATTAGTATATATCTTTGCATGCTTACTGCTTACCCTCTGCACCTTTTACTTCTCTCCATTGAATCTCAAGGTTAAAATAAATGAAAACTAGCTTTTGCCTTAATAGAAGCTGAAAACTAAATCAAATTGCGGTTGTCAAAATGTGATTCTTGAGTCTTTTGATGATTTTCTATTGCTATATACATGCAATAGTTTTGAGACTAACAGTCAAGTTAGAACGGCTATTTTGCACTTTGTGTCAGGGAGTGGTTTAACAGCTTTACATCCTTTGACACCTCTCTCTATGAGGTTTATATAATAAAAGTTGATGCTAATGTGCCCTGCAGTAACATGGATTTGGAAATAACATAATTGGTGCCTATCTTCAAGCAACCCTGTTTAGAGAAGTGGGCCCTTGGCCTCCACTATGGCTGGCCCAGTTTCTCAGATTCAAGCTGCCTCAAGGGGCTCCAGCGAACATGGAGATTCTTGGATGCACTGCCTCTTGGCTTCAGGTCCCAGCCAGCTATAGGATCCTGGATTACTTACATGGATGTGACTGCTGCACTCATCACCAGATAGTACCATACTTAGTACCCTATGCCCAGATCTCTTGGCTGTCCAGCACACTTTGATCGTTTTATTAATCCCAGTTCCTTCCATTTAAACCTCTGTGTGACTGACATTAAGAAAATGGACATTAACAGACTTGGGATCATAATGAGTGCTAATTTAAAAAGTTTTTTTTTTTTTTAAATTCCAACATAAGATGCTGAGAAATTGTTACCCATTTAAACAGGCTTATTATGAACAATGATTATTTGTGAGTTACATAGTTTGGTCTCCATTACTGTAAATTCTTACGACTGAGAAAAGAAATTGGATAGAAGCAGCTGACTAGTTTTCATGGATATAATTTGGAAATTTGTTTTGTATAAACTTTACTTTTATTTTTTGAATCATAGTAATTGTATAGTTTCTTTCCATTCTGGCCATCGGGAGGAGCCTATTAGTTTATGAACACTAGACGTAGTTTTCTTCCTTAATTCACAGAATCTTGCAAAACATAGGCTCTCATTACATGTCGGTTGACTTGTTTTCAAAGTCTTCCACCTGTTTCATGAAGTATTTCTCTTCCCATAAACAAAATCTTTGTGTTCTTTGATATTCACTTTTTTCTTTTTAAGATTGTGCTTTGATATTGTTTCTTTAATTTTTTAGATTTTAAGAAATAATTTGTTTTTTGTTGTTGCATATTTTCTTTTATATAAGTTAGTCATTGATTAAGTTTAGTAATAGCTGAGTGATAAGTTCTGGTTTGTCTAGGACAATGCTGGTTTACATCTATTTTTATGGCTTAATTATTGATAGCTTCCTCTTTTACTCAAGAATGTCTTGGTTTAGACAAATTATTTAGTTACTTACTCAATAATAACTTAATTGTGAATTCACAACAATTTTTAGAAAGGGAAAAGATAAGAACATTTAGATGAATTTTTAAAACTCATCTAACATATCTTTTCATTTTAATTAAGTTAAATGAGATGAGATGTTAAATATAAGTCTTGTCCTGAATATTGATTAATAGAATGATGCTTTTTCTTTTCTTTTTTCCAGGTATTTTAACAGCAGTGATAACAATTTACTATACTGGGGACTGGATTATCCACCTCTTACAGCTTATCACAGTCTTTTGTGTGCATATGTGTAAGTTTTTCTTCCTTAATGTAACTAAATATTTATGTTCTTAACAGATATAGTAAAGAACAGCGTGACCTGGCTTTATTGAATATAGGAGAGATTGTTTGTAGCTAAAATTTTATTATGGTTTGCAAAGAAAGCAATATACCTTTACAGTTGGCTTGTTAAAAAGTTAACTATCCGAGTTTGAATATTTGCATAATTCCTTTGGAGGAAAAGCTAGAAAGAAAGGGGAAAATGTAGCCCTGACAGGGTGGCACAGTTGGTTGGAGTATCGTCCTGTACACCAAAAAAGGTTGTGTGTTTGATTCTTGGTCAGGGCACTACCTGGGTTGTGGGTTTGATCCCTGGTTGGAGTACGTGAGGAAGGCAAGTGATCCATGTTTCTGTCACATCCATGTTTCTCTCTCCCTCTCTCTCTCTAAAATCAATAAACATATCCCTGGGTGAAGATTAAAATCATAATAACAATAAAAAGAAAAGCAAAAATCTAGCAGAGTTGTTACCAATTATGCATGGATGACTGAGAAATATATCTAATATGGTTAGTTGTGCATGGGAAAGCTTTTTTTCTGGAATGGCCCCAAGTAAATGAAAAATATGGATCCAAATGGTATTCTGATTACCCTGTCAAGTTAGAAACTAGAATTACTCTAGCGTTTCACTTGTGATTTAAGATTGGGATTAGAATTCCTTCTTTTACAGAAATGGAGTGGTTTATAGATGATTAGGAACTTCTGTTTGGTGGAGAAACAGTTCTCTGTAGTGCTATTCCATTTCAGACTTGAAGTGTGTAAGCAGAAATTTGAGGAACTTCTTCACAGTATCTTCCAAACTCATCCTATTTGTTTTACTATTTTGTATTTCATAAAAAATAGCTTCCTGGATTAAAAACAAGTTCTCAGACTACATGATAATCAGTTATATTTTGCAGTGTTCAGGGTAACATAATGTGATTGAAAACTTATTTTATCTTTAACAGTTTAGTTTTATGCAATGACTAATGATTGATAGCTTTTTATTGCTTTTTGTTATGATAACTGAAAAGATTATAAATCATAAAACATGATCCTCTGGTCAATACCAGCATATTGTTCTTTATAAAATATGTGCCTAATAAATGAAATGTGACACATCGGATTGTTTTTACACGGAAAGAATTGTGAAGGTACGGTTCTTAGTAACGTGTTATTTCAAGGTTTCATTGAAAGTGAGCAAGGCAGACTGTTGTATAGCTTAAGTCAGTTTCACATGATTAAATAAAAAGATTAAAGCTTAGACCTTGACTCTATTGGTTTATAAGAGCGGTGGCCGCTTCTCAAAGTAGACTTATATGTCCTCAGATGTCCTTATGCTGAAAGTGACGGGGAATAAAGTGAGTACATGTATATATGCTTTGATTTGCAGGGCAAAGATTATAAATCCAGACTGGATTGCTCTCCATACCTCACGTGGATATGAGAGTCAGGCGCACAAACTCTTCATGCGTGCAACAGGTAAAAGAACAAATAGGTATTAAGTGAAATTTTTGATTTAAAAAAAGTTTTTGAACTAGTAAAAGGTTTTAATTTTTGTTCCCGCTTATTTTAAGACTATACAAATATATATATATACATATATATGTGTGTGTGTGTATATATATATGTAGCATGCATGACCAATGTGACTTGTAAACTGAAAGAGGAAAAAGTAGAAAGGAATAATTCTGGGTGGTTTACATTTATTGTCTTAATAATTTGAACACCCAAATGAAGTAAATACTGCTATTACCTTTATTTTAAGGTGAAGAAACTGAGGCACAGGTGAGATGAATAGCTCACTTGAGGTTGGATAGCTATAAACTGAAGTTTTAGTGGTTTAGGTTATTGCTTAATACCCTAATTCCAAATCCCGTTAGCCTTTTTCTTACAGTAAACTTTAAGTTGTATGTCATTTATTCTGTTGCTTTGCCTTGTCACTAAATTAAATAATCCACTTAACAAATGTTTATTGAGAATTTATTGTGTTCTATTCCAAGACTTGAAGGTAGTAAGCTTAGATTGCTTTAAAAGCTTTACATGACTTAGACTTTAGTGCTAGCCTGGAACTTTTCCTTAATCAGTCTAAATTTAGTAGAGTTTTTTCTTTTTATTATTCATCCAGTTATGGAATCTCAGGCCCAAGTGATAATCTGTCTTGCCTGGCCTTCCCTCTCCCACACCGTTCCCTTTTCCCCACAGTCCTCTACTCCTGTCTGAGCTGCATCCTCACCACATGGTTATGTAGCCCTTGCACCAACACCTATATGAGGGGGACCCCCCCAAAAAAGGAATATAGTTATTAAAAATTCTCTATTTTTCTTATATCCTTAAACTTCAGTCACCTTCAAAGTACTCTCTGTTTGATGCAGAACACCGATCAAGACTTTTTTCCACTGCTCAAAACAGTTTTGAACTCATTGAGTTTGATGCCTTTTAGTGCTTTTATCATTTTTTGTTTCACCTCTTCCACATTGGCAATATGTTTCTCTTTGAGGACCTTTTAATCTGGGGAAACAAAAAAAGGTTACTTTGGGTGAGAGTCAGTGAACAGGGAGGGTAGGAAATAGGGGTCATGCTGTTTTTGGTCAAAAACTGCTGAACACTCAGTGCATTGTGGGCAGGTACACTTGTAAATTACCCATCATGAAATGGACTTATGTGTTGAAAATGTCTTAAAAAAATTCACTGAAGCCCAATGCAGCCTCTCACAACCACACCAGCTGGTACACTGATAGAGATGGGTTCCTAGAATACTCACCTAGCAGGGGGAACCTGTACTACAAGGCGCCCGCCCTCCAGAACGTAATTCCATTTTTGTTTGTTTGTTTGTTTGTTTTTGGTTCCCCCTCATATCTGCAGGGAGCTCACAATTTTCTTTCTTTCTTTTTAAAAATATTTATTGATTGGTGGGGGGAGAAACATTGATTTATTGTTCCACTTAATTTATGCATTCATTGGTTGTTTCTTAACATGTGCCCTGACTGGAGATGGAACCCGTAGCTTTGGTGTATTGGGTCGACACTAACCAACTGAGCTATACAGCCAGGGTGGGAATTTACAGTCTTTAGAGACTATTTTAGTTTTAGAGAGCCCCAATCATTAAAAATTTCCTTCTTATATTGAACTTCCACTAGTTATTTTAGGTTCTGTTTCCTTGGGCTGCATAGAACAAGTCTAATCCTTTATACTGTATCCTTAATACCTGAAGACATTTGAAGTCACCTCTACTCCAGATTAGACATTGTCAGATAGTTTAGTTATTCCTTAGATGATGAGTTTATTGAATGTGATTCTGTTTCTGAGGCCTCTGGTTGTGCTCTTTGGGAATATGTTTGTCACTTTGGTTTGTCATCTTAAATGTGGCATCTGGAGCAGAAAATAGATCACATGCATCTAACACTGACAGATTTCTATCATTACCTTATTTTGAACACTATTTTGTGTAGTACAAGAAAAAAATGGACTCTTTGGATAGCTGCATTGTATTGTTGAAGAAATTAATGCACATTATTTGTTTTTCTGTGGTCTAAAAGGATTGGACATTTGGAATTATGAGTTGCTTTTTTGTAAAAACATTCCTTAAGTTTTCTGGCTCTCCCAAGTTCTTTGTATGTATTAACTAGTACAAGTTTATGTATTTTTAAATAATATATTTTTTAAAGATTTTATTTATTTATTTTTAGAGAGAGGGGAAAGGAGGGAGAAAGAAACTTGGAACCTGGTCTGCAACCCAGGCATGTGCCCTGACTGGGAATCAAACCTGTGATCTTTGGTTCATAGGCCAGAGCTCAATCCACTGAGCCACACCAGCCAGGGCTAAATAATATTTTTAAAAGATTCTTATATGTATCTGTCCCCACATTTGAGGTATTCTTCACACCAGAAAATTTCGACTATATAGATATTTTTTAAAAAGATTATCTTCTCTTGCTTTGAGTATTCTTAATTATTAAATCCAAGTCAGAGCAAAGAGAGAATTAATTTTGGATACATCTAATTGCTTTAATGTGTGAATTTGTTAGAAAAAATTAAGAAAAGAGACTGTGTGAAACCATATCAATTGAAATTTAGCAGAGGTGAAGGGAGAACTTGTCCAGAGTGGGTGGGAACCTTGTGTTAATAGAATTCCCATTCAGTGTTGGAGGGAGGGATACAATTAATACATTATTGTATATGGATCCTTAATGTCTCACAATTAAAATCACTTGCTTGTTTCTTGTAGTGTTAATTGCTGATTTGCTGATTTACATACCTGCAGTGGTTTTATACTGTTGTTGTTTAAAAGAAATGTCAGCTAAGAAAAAGGTGAGTTTTAAAACAACCTTACATTTCGTCTCTGAAATACTTTATTAACTTAACTATTGAGTATGGAACTGAAGGGAGCCATGCTTTTGGAAACACTAATAGGGAATTTTATGTCTCTACCAGTTAATTTTCATTTAGAAAACATCAATTTACCTTAATTTTTTAATGCCCAACTATAGCAATAAGATGCACCGAATGCTCAAAGTAATATACTGCTGGATTACACAGGATGTTGAGTTTATTGCTTAATGGGTAAATCTGAGCTTTGAGTTGGCTTGTGAGAATGACTGAACTGAAAGGCATTTTGCAAAGCTGCTATATTGTCTTGTAGACACAGTTAACAAGTACTCTTTTTGGTGATTTAATATAGGTTAATAATTAGATTAACATCTCTGATCTGTATATCTAAAAGTGCTTTCTCTGACAAATACCTTTTAGTAATTTTTTCCTTTTACTGAAGTATCCTATCCATGTATCACCTCCACAAAAACTAGTGTTTAGAGTTGTTTTATAAAAATGAAAATTTTTTGGTAACCAGATGGTGAGAAAGGGAACATTTGCTACTGTGTTAAATCAAACTACACTTTTACCCTGTTTGATTTAAGTTAACAAGATTACTCTGCTAATTCACAGTGTTTTTCTTTACAGGTTGCTAATGCATTATGCATATTGCTGTATCCAGGCCTTATTCTTATTGACTATGGACATTTTCAGTATCCTTTACTAACTTAGAAATGAAGTCAAATGCATACATATTATGAAATCTAGGCTCAATTGGTGTAATTATGTAATATCTTATTTGTTGGGTACTTGCTTCTGTAAACTATTTTCACAGTGGTATATAAGAATCTCCTCATGGAGCTTTTACTTAAATGTTAAAAGTAGGACTGCTTTTTCACACCTATTTGGCTTGGTAAGTGGTTAGCTCTTCTGGAGAGCTGGAAAAAAGAAGGCCAAGTATAGTTATACTCTCCTGATTTGAAAAAGGTGTAACATACCTTCTCTCGTTTGTAAATGTTATCTGACACTAACAAAGGAAAAACAGTCTTGTAGTTTTTTGAGTTTTAAAACAAAATGTTTCTCTAACAGTGCTACTGGAAACTTCAGGAAACTGAACTGAAAAATTAAAATTTACTATGTGGATTTTATGTGTAATTTTGATTTTTAAAGCTATATTTACTTAGAAATATAACACTGATACAGAAAAGTGCACTAAATGTAAGTGCGCAGTTTAGTGAATTGGCAAACTATAACCTATATCGAGAAATAGCATGCTGCCGGTACCCCAAACCACACTTGTTTGCCTCCCAAGTTCTTCTCCCTCCTCCCTTCCCAAAGGTAGCAAAGTACTACTATTCTAGTTTAGTCTGCCCCGCTTTTTGAACTTTATATACAAGAGACAACACCCTAGATGTTCCTTCATGTTTGGTGTTTTGGGTCCAACATTTTGTTTGTGAGAGTTATTCATGTAGTTGTATGTAGCTGTAATTTGTTCACTTACATTGCTTTATAATATTCCATTGCAAGAAAACATAGAATTCTACTACTGATCGACATTTGGATTGCCTCCAGGTTTTGGCTGTGATGAATATGCTGCTATGAATATTCTTGTTCATGTCTCTACACATATGAATATATATTTTTATGAGTGGAATTGCTGAGTTACAGGGTGTGCACATGTTTAATTTTAGATATTCCCAAATGATTTTGAAGCGTGCTATGCTAATTAACACTTCCATTAACAATGGTATAAAAGTTTTAGGTGTTCATCTTCACCAATTGTCATTCATTTTCATTTTAACCTTCTGGTAAATCTCGTCGGTGACTTGGATCAAGCTCTTGAAGCTTTTGGGATATGTCGGTTTATGGCGACACATTTTTAAACTACTGTGTACTTTCCTCATTTGTAAAATGAGCATAATAATAACCCTTACTTTGTACACATTTTGAGAATGAATTGAATTAATATTTGTAAAGCATTTAAAACAATATCTGGGAAATACTAAGTACTGTGTAAGTATTGCTATTTTTATCTGTTGTTACTGTTGCTGTTGTCAGTACTATTTTTTATTTTTTGGACTCTGAAGTTTTACAGTGATTTATTTAGGCATTAGGTGTTTTTGACAGTTGTTTTGGACACTCTGTGGGTCATTCATTTTGTAGACGAATGTTCTTTAGTTCTGGGATATTCTCTTATATTATATTATTTCTTTGATAATTTTCTCACTTCATTCTTTCTTGAGCTCATTGGACAGGTGTTGTTTAGTCTTTCATCTCCATCTTCAGCATCTGTCTTTTTATGGTTCGGAAGATTTATCTTTTCTGTATTTCTAACACTTCTATTGAATATCATTTGTTTTGTTAAGTGTATCTTAAATTTCAATTTACTCTTTTTTTTTCCCTCTTAGTGTTTTCTGAATTATTTCCATTCTTCTAGGGTCAATATTTTTCCCTTTTCATTTTGGTCTTAGGTTGTTGTCTTCAATGTCTATTTGATCCTAGAGTATATTCTTATTTAAGAGTCAGAAGAAAAAGCTGCATGTGAGATCTTTATTTATTCGATCCATTGTAGGTGAAGTGGGCAGGGAGCTGGCCAGTACGCTTTGGGATCCTTAAATTTCAGAGCGTGGGGAGATTTGCACTATAGGGTTAACTTCCCCACTAGCTGTCCCAGGTGGTTTATTCCATTTCTTTTGGGGAAATAGTCCTTTTGTTGGCTGGGGTGGGGGTGGGAGGGTAAATGATTTGGCTGCTAGATAATCTTTGCACAGGAGTGAGGTGGGATTTGATATCTTCATCTAGGGATTTTCAGTTAATCCTCTTGATTTCTTTTCAAAATATTGCTCAAGCCCTCTAACATACTTGGTGTCTCCAGAGTTCTCTAGGGCTCGCAGGGTAGATTGGCTCCTTGCTTGCCTAAGCTGCTTCTGTGCTGTGGCTTCTTCCATCCTGTTTTATCTGTTACCACTTTCTGTCTTCTGGAAATGTGTTGAAATCTAGATCTGTTGTAACCCATCTCCCCGTTCTCTTTATGGCTGTGAATTTATACTTTAAAAAATTTCCTATCATTTTAAGGGGGTCTAGGGAAGGAAAGGAGGTAAACCTGAGGGCTTAGCTTACCATTACAACGGTGATGTTGTTTTAATATCACAATGCTATTCGTTTATAATCAAGCACAGATATTAATTTATATTAATTATTGAAGAATTATAGTGATATCAGTAAATTGTTTTTTTTTTAACTTTTGAAGCATCATTTTATTCTCTAGGTTTTGGTAGGTTTGATGCTTTTGAAGCATCATTTTATTCTCTAGGTTTATTCTCTAGGTGAAATAGTCTAGCAGGAACAAAGCTACATGTTAACTATTTAGAGTTCTTTTAAATCTACACAAGTCAGTTCCTCTGTTTAACAGCAGATTTAATATATTTGAGGCCATTCTTTATCATTCCAAATGTTTATCACTTAAATACTTTCAATTTCTATTTAGAAATAGCTTTCATTAAATATTGTTTTCAAATTGTGTGAAAAATACAGTCTATGAAATGCAAGATCTGCTTCTTTTAATTATGGAGATAATTTCCTTGACACAGGAACAGATATAATTCTGTGAGTCTTGGCTTTGCTTTGTGGGGTGTTCTTGGAGTCTCTTGGAACTGGGACCTGCTCGGATCACTGGCATTTTGCTTAGCTCTAAATTATAAACAGATGGAACTTTACCACTCCTTGCCATTTTTTTGCTTTTTACTTGGCAAGTGTTTTAAAAAAGGTCTCAAAGGAAAAGGGTGAGTAGCTTTTAAATACCAGAATTTTAAAAATTACTTCAGAGAATTTATTTGGCAGACTTACCTGGAGGAAGGGGGTCTTTCGTTTTCCCTTTTGGTAATGTCTTATTAATGTGTTGGCTAAGGGGTGAGTGGGAAGAGAGAGTAAGTCATTTTCTATGCTATTTTAAATCTTCCTAACTAGAAAAATATTTTGATCAATGTACATTTACTGACGGTAATGTGGGTTGGTTTGTTAGAGCATTGCTGTAGGATTTCATCCATTTAAGAGCATTACATTATATACTAATTAGAAATACATCCTGATTTGACATATTTCTTCATGGCTGCATAGGAATGGCATCTCAGTTAAATGTTAATTAGGATGGTGATAGGTTTTCCATTGGAGAAGTGCACATCTTAATGGTTTTGAATTTCTTCACTCTGATTTGAGTAGACTCCTATCTTAAACCTGTATTGGTGGCATAGATTTATCATTATTCTCCATTTGCATTTATTATATTTAGTGAGATTCAGATTGATTTCTCAGAAGCATTAACCTCTCCCTGTCTTATTGGCTGTCTTTGTTTTTGTTCTAGGTTTGTGTTGTTAATTAAGCTGGCTTGTACTGTTGTGGCTTCCTTCATTCTCTGCTGGCTGCCGTTCTTTACAGAAAAGGAACAAACCCTGCAGGTTCTAAGAAGGCTCTTCCCAGTTGATCGTGGATTATTTGAGGCATGTTTAAAAATTCTCACACTCCTTTCTGCTACTTTTTCTGTGACCTCTGGGATTTCCTATAAAAGACACACAGCTGCTCTCTTCTTGTAATCATTCCTTGCCAACTATTTAATCCAGTATATAACCTCTAGCTCAGCTGACATGTTCTAGCATATTACAAGCATAGGTAGTATTTATGCCATCATGAGATCCATAATTCAATTATACATTCTTTTCTAATGAAATGGGGTTCATAATGAAAGACAGCATGAGAAGTTGCAACTACAGCCCTGACTTGGTAACTCAGTTGATTAGAGCGCCATCCCAATATGCTAAGGTTGTAGGTTCAATCCCCAGTCAGGGCACATACATGAAGCAACCAATGAATGCATAGATAAGTGAAAAAAACTAATCGATGTTTCTCTCTCTCTCTTTCCCTTCCTCTCTCTCTAAAACCAATAAATATATTTAAAAATTGTTTATATTCTCTTTTTAATCTTAGGAAATTATTTATTAAACTAATAATCATGTTTGCTTCAGAAAGATCTCATAATTCATTATGAGATATATAAATAGAACCTTCATTCATAGTAATTTTTAATGAGAATTTTTCATTTCATTTAATGATAGCTTAATCACTCTTGTTAAATTTTTATTACATGGATAATTTGATGTTTTAGATTTAGTGATTAAATTAAACAAACCATTTTTCTGAAACAAAAGATCTTTTAATAAAGTTAGACAGAGACAACATATTTATAATTTGCTTTTGAATAAGCTTTTCTTTTAAAAAGAATTTTAAAGACATACATATCTATTTTTTGAATATATAAATTGGATCTGTAAGGGGATGGAACCAGCATTTTGAAAGAGACTAAGAGTTTGGTTTTGTGAAGGAAAAGGAATGTGTGACTTGTATGTCAATGGAGATGCTGCCGCTGCTGATGTTGATGATCATAAATAATCACTATTATTATCACCACTCGGATGCCAGATATCTCACATGTGATTTTGTTTGATCTGTACAATACTTCTGAGGTAGCTTCTATACCCACTTTACAGTTCAGAAAACTGAGGTCATATAGCTAGTGTGTGGCAAAGCTGTGATCTAACTTTGAAAATTGCGCTTACTTTCAAATATTTTTCTAATCTTAACACTTATATAAAGAAAACTTCAATTCTCCATGTGAGCTGCCTGGTGTTTTGCCTTGCCGTTCATTTCAAGAATGGTGTTTATCATGATAATTATAAAAATGAGTATCATATATGTTTGATGGTGTTGCAGGTCGCCTCCAGTCACTTGTTGCTCTCAAAATCTGAAGAGCATTTTCTTTGATCTGAGTGAGGGAAGTAGGATGGTACAGCTGTCCCGTGATGGCTGCCTTCTTGATGTGATGCCTGCATGGCTGTGAGTCAAGCAGCTGTGTAGAGGATGGGTTTCATGAACAGAGAGCTGTAGTGACAAATTTAATTTTGAAAGTGATCCTAGCACAACTGCTAATGTCTTTAAACTTCTTGATGTATTAGCAATTAACTCTTGTCATTGCTAGCAGCAAGGAAGGTTAGTTGGATAATTTCAGATGTGTGATAAAACAAGTCACATAATATGTGCTCTAAAATTAGGAAAACAATTGATTTCTAGAAAATATTCTAAAGATTAATAATGATTATTTAGAGATAGTGTGCTGTTCTTTGAAAAATATTAAGTATTTCTTAGGAACGTCTAGATTATGGTTGGATAGTGATTGAGATCAACTACCATTGCAAAAAAAATTTAAAAAGAAAAGGAAAAAAAATGCTAGTCTGTGTATGTATGTATGCAAAACTTGGAGAGTTTAATCAACTTAGTTATAAAACTGAACAAAAGCTTCATGTCTCTAAGTTTATTTAGAGTTTATGGACTGTACTTTGCGGAGTTTAATATTTCTTTCAATTATATGAGAATGTAAAACCAAGAAATCTTTTTTAAGGATAAAGTAGCCAATATCTGGTGCAGCTTAAATGTCTTTCTGAAGATCAAGGATATTTTGCCACATCACATCCAGATAATAATCAGGTAAGAGACATGAAGTTGGTATATAGTATTTTATATGCTTTTCTCTAAAACTGTTATGGTAATATCTCACCTACCTGGCATTGTTAGGGAATTTTCCATATAACGTAAACCCGTCCCTCTATACAGCAACACTTTTATTTGAAATATTTTATGTGAAAATCTTCCTGGATTGTATCTACTTGCCTCCTCCTTAAACAGAGCGAATTGCGAATGCTCAACATGATTGGACATTATGCTGAAGAGTCGTGATTTTCAGTGGTGTGTAAGTCAGGGTTCAACTAGAGAAGAAGAATGAGTGGGAGATCGGTGTGTGTGTCCCCGCATGTATGAATTTGCTATGAGGAAACAGCTTATACAGGTTGGGGGGCTTGCTAAGCAAGCTGCAAGTCCGCAAGGCATCAGGAAGGAATATTTCAGGGGAAGGAGGAGTGATTCAGAACCAGCTGCTGTTAAGACTCTCTGAGCTTAAGGAAGGACTGAACCCTTTTAAAGGATTTCCAACTATCCTCCTATAGATTAACTAAAAATCAACCGATTAGGGACTTTTATTAGATCTGCAAAATCTCTTCCAAGCAGCACCAAGGTTAGTGTTTGAATAACTGGGTGAAGGTGTGTGTGAGCTACAGAATGGGTGCTGCCTCCCTCTGTAGCCCGTGTAACAAGGACTGTAGTCAGTTTAGCCAAGTGACACACAACGAAGCCACCACAAGTGGGAAGATCCCTTCCTGTGTTGCATTATATTCCTTGTTTCCAGGGCTTTCAGGTGCTGATTGCCATGGTACTTCATGGCTCCAGCTGGCTCTGCTCCCTGAGTTCTTGCTCCCCCTGCCACCAGCCACACTGAGGGGGAGCTCTAGCAGCTTCCCGCTCCCTTTCTAATTTGTCTATTTTTTATTTTCCATGGGCTCGAAAATCAGATAATCAGCTATTGGTGAAATGAGGGCCTGAGAGAGATTTTATTTATTTATTTGTTTGTTTGTTTATTTCCTCACCCAAAGACATGCTTATTAATTTTAGAGAGAGGGGAAGGGAGGGGGAGAGAGGAGGAGAGAAATATTGATGTGAGAAACATCGATTGGTTGCTTCTTGGAAGTGCCCCGACTGGGGACCAAACCTGCAACCCAGGCATGTGCTTTGACCAGGAATCCAACCTGCGACCTTTCACTTTACGAGATGACGCTCCAACCCCTGAGCCACATTGGCTAGTGCCAGAGAGATTCTCTTATGAGTACATTCAATGAATGTTTCTGCTACAGATGTAGCATTGTCTCTTTATACCTGGTTATGTTTTCTTATTTTGAGTGTTCGATAATTGACGTTTAGCTAGTTATCTTTGTATCTTTTCTGTAAATGATACTAACTAGTAAAATAACATAAGCAACATTTAAAACTGTAATATTTTGTTCCTTATTATATAATCTTGTATATATTAAAGAGTGTACATATTTCAATGTGTGGGTTTTATTTGTTATTTAGTCTTAAATTTAAAAAATAAAAATAAACTTTGATTTGAAAGCAATTTAAGTTGATAAGTAATGTGATCCTTACATTTAAAAAGTCTTTGTTTTAGCTATATACCTCTGCAAAGAAAATATTTTTCAATTTATTTTTTAGCTTTTGTTTTACATTTTTGAGCCTGCTTCCTGCATGTATAAAATTAACAGTCCAGCCCTCCCCCAGAGGATTCAGATTTACTCTGGTAAGTTTCTCATTACTTAATTCTTGCTGCAACTGTTCTTTTAAAAATAGAGAAAATTATTTTTTTGCTCTGAACAGTTTTATTGGATTGGGACATTCGTTTATCTGATGAGCATTTATGAGTGTCTGACATAGGTGCTGGGTTGGGCACTAGGTTGAGCAATTAGAATCTCTCAGTTTCATTTAACAGTTTTTTAAGTTCTCTTGTATTAGTCAATGAGGGAATACAAAGAAGACAACAGTGTAATAGACATATGCTCAAATAATTCTGTGCCAAAGTAGATGGTATTAAGTTCTATTTGGTACAGATTAGGTGCTATGGATGTGCAGGAAAAGGAGATATAAATACTTGAGGTGCAGATGTCAGACAGCCTTTTAGAGCAAGCGTGATTGGAGCCAAGTTTTAAAAGCTGGGCAAGATCTGGAATAGGTTATATAACAGGAGAGAATTCAAGAGAGAGGAAGAGTTTGAAGGTACAGAGGTGAGAAACAATAGGGAATGCTCTAGGAATGGCTATTGAATAATGAAATTTATGTGATGTGTGTGTGTGTATGTGTTGAGAGGATTAGTGAGAGATCAGAGTCAAAAACCATGGAACTGTATAAGAGTTTGAATGTCGGGTTGAGTAAGTTGCAGTTGGATTTGTGTGCAAAAGGAGCCAAGAAAAAGATTTTTAAGCAGAGGAGGGGACAGATTTCTGTTTTAGGAAGATGATTTGTGCCAGTTTGAAGATGCATGCATTGGTTCTATGTCCTTCAGTTTAGAGTTTCTCTGAGTGGGTTCACAATTTCCTCCAGGTTGTATTTCCATGGTACTTATAATTTTGTTTCTGTGTGCCTTGGCCTATAAAATGGCATTTATAAATATCTTTTAATATGTCGAGAAAATATGGTTTATGCAAACACTAAGTCAGTGGACTTTATAAGGGGACAACATTTTAGAAATCGGGTTTCAATTCTGGGTTTCATACATACATTGCATTCTAAGAGCAAGCCAGAACATAGCATACCAGTGAAATATTCTGAAAGTGCATATGGGTACCACGAAGTAAAAAAGATAGCTTTATATTCTTCTTTTGATTCCCTTTTTATTGATGATTTCTGTTGTTTCAGTCTGTGAATGAATTCTGAGCACACTTAAGTCATTGTAGTTAATATTCTATAGGACTTTCAGGATAGGAAGGATGTGGTTAGTAATGCTCTGATGTCTTTAATATGCCTAACTTGAAATATTTGCAAGCTCATACAAGATAATGTTGTTTTTCTAGGAAATAGCATGTTAAATAAAGGTATATTTCTAAGAGGATGGAATGGAATTTCAGAGTTTGAGTAACTGTGGCGGTGCTAGAGTGACTGACTTTTAGGGATTAAAAGCCAGAAAAAAGATTTTCTTTTGCTGAGTTTCCTAATTTTATTCTATGTGCTATGTTTTAATACAAGTCATTATATTTAAAAAACTAAAAATTTATATTAATGACTTGTTATTTTATTTTCGTTGGTGATGTTTTGAATTCTTGTTGAATACTGCTGAGAGCTTTATAAACATTTCTCATTTCAATTACTTTAAAGTGTTTTCCTTTCAATGAAGATTGAAATATTCTCAATTCAATTATCAATAGAAGTCTATAATGGAGGTAGTTGATGGTATGAATACTAATTATTTATAGCAGCAAAATGACTTATATTTAATTTGTTCAAGTAGTATGTATTGAGTTCCAGGGACAGTTCTGGCATGTAAGTGAATGACAGTTCACATTCCTGCTCTCTCTTTTTAAAAAGAAAATATTTTATTTATTTATTTTTAGAGGGAAGGGAGGGAGAAAGAGAGGAAGAGAAACATCAGTGTGTGGTTGCATCTCGTGCACCCCCAACTGGGGACCTGGCCTGCCACCCAGGCATGTGCCCTGACTGGGAATTGAACCAGCAGCCCTCTGGTTTGCAGGCTGGCGCTCAATCCACTGAGCGACACCAGCCAGGGCGCATTCCTGCTCTTTTAATTGGGGCCGTTTATGCTGGTGGCAGAAGAATTACAATGAACAAAATAAATGAGTTAAGGAGAAAGTATCTGGGAGTAATGAGGGCTATGAAGAAAAGTGTTATGTAAAAAGGATGCTGGTGGGGCATGGTGAGGGGGCACTACTTTAGACTGAGCAAGGGAAGGCCTTTCGAGGGAAGTGACAGTTGAGCCTGGAACTGAATGGCCAGCCAGAAAGAGCTGATCGCAAGAAGATCTGAGCTCTGACTTGATAGAAGCAAGTTTTTCCTTAAGGCAGGAAGACATTTGGCATGTTCGAGGCATAAAGGCACAGGTGTGAAGTGCTAGTGTGAAGTGTGTGAGGGGACAGTGATCGACCAGAAGAGGAAAGCAGGACCCAGCTCATGTAGGAGTGTGGATTTTATTCAAAGAGAAGCAACTGAAGAAATTTAAACAAGGAAATTTACATGATCTGACATGGCGGCTGAGTGGAGAGTGGATTGGAAGGAGGCAGGAGTGTTACTAATGAGGAGGCTATTGCAGCAGCCCAAGAGAGAGGTGGGGGAGGCGCAGCCCACCCGCCCACCACCATCAGCAGAGCGAACGGAGAGAAGCGGGTGGATAGTGTATGTAGGAGGCGGTGTGGAGGGCTGGCTGGGGGATTGGATGTGCAGCATGTACAAGCTGGTGACCCACGAGTTTTACTTAAACAACTAGACCGGATGTATATACATAGATGTCTAATATTCAGAATATAAACTTCTGAAAATAGATCTAAGTAATTTTTTACTTAACACTCCAAATAACAAATGATTGCTATAGTTTTTTGAAGTGAGTGTTTCATTTTTTTTCTTTTAAAATTAAATTTGTTGCCCTGGTTGGTATGACTCAGTGGACTGACCGCCAGCCTGCGAACCAAAGGGTCATTGGTTTGATTCCCAGTCAGGGCACATGCCTGGGTTGCAGCCAGGTCCCCATTTAGGGGTGTGCGAGAGGCAACCACATACAGTATTGATGTTCTCTCCCCCTCTTTCTCCCTCCCTTCCCCTCTCTCTAAAATAAATAAAATCTTTAAAAATAAAAAATAAAATTGAATTTGTTGGGGGTAACATTGATTAATAACATATAATTCTCAGGTGTAGATTACAATTCAGCAGTTGTGTACTCTATTGCATAGTCTTCACCCCAAATCCAGTTTCCTTGGGTCACCAGGTATTTGACCCAGGTCACCCTCACTTTTACCGCCTTTCCCCTCTGGTAACCCCCATTCTGTTGTCTATATCTATGAGTTTGTTTTTGTTTTGTTAGTTTGTTACTTTTTGTTTTATATTCCACATATCGGTGAAATCATATGTATTATATAAATGATTATAAAACATTTAATATATTTTATTGTAATGCATGTTTTAAGAACACTGAAATAGATTTGTTTTGCCAGTTTTAGATTTTGACCTTTTCCTTCATGCTTTTTAATTTAAATTGTCAGAGTCCAAGGGAGGATGATGGTATGACTGTTGTGTCTGAAGTATTTAGTAGTTTTGTTTATTAATAACAATTTCAAGGAGTTTATTTTAGATGGTTAAATATAGTGTTATAATCAGTTTTTTCAAAAATATTTTGATTACATATTTGAATAAAATATACAGTAAACTTTAAAGTTTTACTTGAAATTATTTTTATTCACACTCATAATTAAATTGCTATCTTATTTTATACGTTGTTATATTTTATTTTTCTCATTTTTCCTTTTCTTAAAGGTTACCTGTGCACTATCATTCTTTTTATTTTCTTTCCACGTACATGAAAAGTCCATTCTCTTGGTATCATTGTAAGTAAAAATGTTTCAAGTGTTTTATTTACTTATTATTAATTATGTATTTATAATAGATAAATTTATTACTTACATATAATTACCTAAATGCAAAACACAAGTACACAAATGTTACATAGTTGCATAAAATTAATTCTTTTTAAGTATATTTTATTAATTATGTTGTTATAGTAGTTCCAATTTTATTTTCCCTTTGCTCCCCTCTGCTCAGCACCCCAATTCCCTCCAGCAGTCCACCCCTCCTTAGTTCATGTCCATGGGTTGTTCATATAAATTCTTTGGCTTCACCCTTTCCTATATTATTCTTAATTTCCCCCTGTCTATTTTGTACCAACCGATTATGCTTCTTAATCCCTGCACCATATCCCCATTTCTCCCCTTCCCGCCTCTCAGCTGATAACCCTCCAGATGATCCTCCTACCTATGATTCTGTTCCTGTTCTGGTTTGCTCAGTTGGACTTTGTTTTTATTTTTTAGATTCAGTTGTTGATAGTTGTGAGTTTGTTGTCATTTTAGTGTTCATAGTTTTGATCTTCTTTCTCTTAAGTAAGTCCCTTTGACGTTTCATATAATAATGGCTTGGTGATGAGGAACTTCTTTTGCTTTACCTTGTCTGGGAAGCACTTCATCTGCCCTTCCATTCCACATAATAGCCTTGCTGGGTAGAGTAATCCTGGTTGCAGGTTGCCTTTCATCACATTGAATACTGCTTGCCAGTCCCTTCCTGCCTGCAAAGTGTCCTCTGAGAAATCAGCTGATAGTCCTATAGGCACCCCCCTGTAGGCAACTCTCTGCCTCTCTCTCTTGCTGCCCCCAGGACTCTCTCTTTATCTTTCACCTTTGGCATCTTGATCATGACGCATCCTGGTATGGTCCCCTCTGGGTCCAGCTCGCCTGGGAACCTCCGTGCTTCCTGGATCTGTATGTCCTTCACCTTCACAGAATTTGAAAAGTTTTCCTCATTTTTTTCAATTCTTGCTTCCTCATTCTGCACTGGTTGACTTTTTTTTTCTTCCTTATGTTCCAAATCATTGATTTGAACCCCGGTTTCCTTCCCTACACCATTGGTTTTGTGTAGATTTTTCCTTCGTTTCACTTAGCATAGCCTTCACTTCTTCTCTTATGCGTCTGCCGTACTCAAGCATATCTGTCAAGCCTGTGAGCATATTTATCACCAGTATTTTGAACTCTGTGTCTGTTAGGTTGTCTGTCTCCTCATCTGTGAGGTTGGCTATCTCCTCATTGCTTAGTTCTCCCACTGGAACCTTGATCCATTCACTCTTTGGGCCATACTTCTCTGTCTCCTCATTCTGACAGGCTTCTGTGTTTGTTTGCCTCTGTGTCCCAGGTAGAGCTGTCACTCCTGTCATGTTGTAAGGGGCAGAGCCTTAGGCATTCGTCAGTACAGGGCGACCTGTTTCACCATGTTGTGGCACTGTATGTGGAGGAGGGGTCCAAGAGGGAACAATGCTGCCTGCCTAGCACTCGCCCCTTTTCCAGGCACCTCTCCCACTTCCACACCGGACTGGCGCCCCTCTAGCTGCTGCCCTGGCCATTGTCCCCA
Source organism: Furipterus horrens (assembly GCF_987537825.1). Classification (NCBI taxonomy): domain Eukaryota; kingdom Metazoa; phylum Chordata; class Mammalia; order Chiroptera; family Furipteridae; genus Furipterus; species Furipterus horrens. Next base: position 45,431,504 of record NW_028327173.1, read on the forward strand.
GAGTGGGTGGGTCTGCGGATTTTTTAGGACCATGGGGGCCCTTTAAACAAACAAGTGGACTCTGCTGAGAGACCTCCAGTCTGTGCCTTCTCCCCAACCCTCACTGGTCTGCACAGTACAAAACAGGCTTGATTTTCCCCGGTGCTGGGACCGTGAGCTGCGAGGTCCGGTGAGGAGCTGGGAACGCTCCCCAGATGTCCCTCCTCACTTTTTAAAACTTGTGACTGCGTTTTCTGCCGGCCACACTGTGTCCTCTCCGCCCTGTTTCCGCCCCTCCTACCTGTCTGGATGAGTATTCCTTCTTTATATCTTTGTTTGCTGGATTTCCATGCAGTTTGATTTTCTGGAACTTCTGGTTGTTTCTAGTTTTGAGGTAGTTGTATTCCTTCTTAGTTGTGGAGGGAGATGCAGCATGTCTGTCTACGCCTCCATCTTGGCCGGAAGTCAGGATTCACTCTCAAAATTAATTCTTAAATTACATTTTTTTCAGAACGATGATCTTTTACAATTTTACTTCTTTATATTTTAAATGAAAAAATATTTCATAGAATTATTACTGATATACTTATTATTTCTTTCTATTTCTTCCTATATATTCTATATGCTAATAAAAAATATGTCTTCCAAAGGGGCTTTCCTCAGACTGGAGCTGTTTGTCATCTTTGCCTTTCTCATTTCCATATCTATTCAACAGCCTGCTTCTCTCTCCTGTCACCTCTTCAGAGGTTTTCATATGTTGGCTCCTTTCTATGCATGTTGTCAGAACCTTTGGTTAAACCCTATTGGCAATCTCTAACTAGACTACTTTGTTTTAGGAGCATTAAATTTTTTTCTTGGTCTTCATAGAAATTGGGTGACAGGGGTATATTATCCCAATATTAAAATAGTATCAATATTTTCCCAGAACCCATTGGAATACTTGAATCCAAACCCACAACCTCTATACCCCTCACCCTGTTTGCTAGGTGCCTATGGAAGATAATGTACAGATAGACCAATGGCAAATGGAAGGTGGAGCTTTGGAATAAAACCTCAGTGTACAGCTTTATAGTGAGTGGGCTGGCCTGTGTGGAAGGCCCCTTTACTCTGAACAAAATAGTCTCATATCATTTCAGTCTGGAGGACAGCTTGATTTCATCTTCCTAAGTCTAAACCTCAGTTACCACTATTATATGAAGCCAGGCTGACCCCACAGTAATCCCTAGTGCCAGGGGATAGAACTGTAGAGAGGTATTGCTTTCAAACATGTATATTTTCCCTAGAATTTCTATCCCATAGAAAGGCAGCCCAGCCCATTCAGTGACCTATAATCTGACCATTCAGATTAGCTCTTAGGCCCTGAATACTAGATAATACTTATAAAGAGTTTTTTTTAACTACTTAACAATACAAGATATTATTATTTCAATTACACATAAGAAAAAGGTTAAACTAATAATTTATTCAAGCACATACGGTAAGTAAGTGGCAGAGACGAGACTCGGACTCAGGTCTTCTGGCTAGCCCCCTTCTTGAGCGTTATTGTCACAGTTGAATCTAGAAAGTAATGGGACTAGGGGTTGGTGGTAAGAAGGTTGCAGAGTTTGGGCTTATTACCCTAAACAGCTCTTTAGTAAAGTCAGTGTCTCCATTTATTGGCATTACATTTCCTGTTCCTGTACTATTGCTCTTTTCATGTAGCCTCTTCATACTGTTTTTTTTTTTCCTCTTTTTATTTATTCTACTGTCATCAACTTGTTTCCCTGTATAGTTCTTTGCCTCTGTTGTCCTCTCTTTAGTGGCAGGTGATGATCCTGTCTGTTACAACTTTAGTTTTTAATTTAGCTGAGTACTATGTAACGTGGAGGATCATAACGAAGAAGTGTGAAAACTACTATACTGGAAATTCATTTCATGTTTACTAAGTAGGATCAAATATATTGAAGCAGCTGTCTTTCTCTGGTTAGATCTGTGTATCTGATACTTTCTTTAAAGCTGTTTTTTGTATGACAGAAAAAATATTCCATTGGTAGAGCGAATTCTGGAAGAACACTTTTCCAGTTATTTTAAGTAGTTGACACCTTCTCTGCGTTTAGATTCATTTACTTTGGATTGATAGCTATAAAAAAATGAATCAGTAATCCACAGGAAGACCTTGCTGGCTGTTTTTAATTTTGTTCTTTTAGCTATCCTGAAAATAAGGCATAAAATATGTTTATATTTTTTTACAAGACTTGAAATTATATTCTGTAAGACTAAAGTATTTTTTTTCTTTATTATATCTAGGCCTGTCTGCTTAGTTTTAAGTGAAATTCCTTTTATGTCTACTTGGTTTTTACTTGTGTCAACATTTAGGTGAGTCAAACCAATTTCCATATGATATTTTCAGTATAGTTCTTATAAACTCATTTAAAACATTTTTACAAAGTGATTATGGTTTCTGTTTTCTCTTACAGTATGCTACCTCTTCTATTGAAGGATGACCTCCTAATGCCCACAGTTGTGACAATGATGGCATTTTTTATAACTTGTGCAACTTCCTTTTCAATATTTGAAAAGACTTCAGAAGAAGAACTACAGCTGAAATCCTTTTCCATTTCTGTTAGGAAATATCTTCCATGTTTTACATTTCTTCCCAGAATTATACACTGTTTGGTGAGTTGTTCAGTTTTTAAGGAATGGTACTTAGCTTATGCCATTACTACATTGTCTTGATTACTATAACTTTATATTATAGTTATTTTTAAAGAATTTATTTATTGTTAGAAGGTAAGGGAGGGAGAAAGAGAGGGAGAGAAACATCGATGTGAGAGAGAAACATCAATCAGTTACCTCTCACACATGCCCCAATCAGGTCTAGGCCTACAACTCAGGCACGTGCTGTGACCAGGAATTTAATTGGTGACCTTTTACTTTGTGGGATAATGCGAACTGAGCCACACTGGTCTGGGCTGCCATTTAATTCTTAACACCTTGCCTAATTACCCTGGGTAGAATCTCTGGTACAATGTTGAATCCAAGTGGCCAGAGTGAACATTTCTTCTTCCTGATTTTAGGGGTAAAGCATCTAGTCTTTTACCTTAACTATGATGTTAGCTGTGAGTTTTTTTTATAGATGGCCTTGATTAGGAAGTTCTTATATTCCTAGTTTATTGAGTGTTTTTTTTTAGCATATAAAGCTATTGGATTTTGTCATATGCTTTTTGTGTATCTAATAATATGGGCATGTGATTTTTTTCCCTCCTTTTATTGTATTAATATGGCATGTTACGTTGCTTTTTTGTATGTTGAACTAACCTTGCATTCTTGGGATAAGCCCACTGATCATGACGTACGTATCCTTTTTATATGCCACTTGTTTGGGTTTGCCAGCATTTGTAGACTTGCCTCTATATTCATAATGGATATTGATCTGAAGTTTTCTTTTCCTGTGATATCTTTTTTTGGTTTGGGTATCAGGGTTAATATTAATACTTGCCTCATGGAATGATTTGGGCAGTGTTCCACTTCTAATTTTTGAAAGAGTTTATGAAGGATTGCTATTAATTCTTCTATAAACCTTTGGTATAATTCACCAGTGAAGCCATCTGTGCCTGGACCTTTCTTTATGGGACTTCAAAAATGATTAATTCAATCTCTTGTTATAGGTCTATTTAGACTTTCTGTATTTCTTGAGACATTTGTAGTGGTGTCTTAAAATTTGTTCATTTCATCTATGGTATCTAATTTGTTGACTTAGAGTTGTTCATAGTAGTCCTTTATCATTTGTTTTTATTTTCATATGTGGTAAGGAGTGATGTCTATTTTTTGCTCCTGATTTTGGGAATTTGTGCCTTCTCTTTTTCCCTTGGTCGGTCTAGCTAGGTTCTTGGTTTCATTGACTGTTTTACAGAACCAACTACTAATCATTGATTTTCTCTATTAAAAAAATATGTATTTTTATTGTAATTTTTATTACCATTGAGTCTTATACTCCCTTCCCCCACTGCAATCATCATACTGTTGTCCATGTCCATGAGTCCTTTTTTCTTTTTGCTCAGTCCCTCTACCCCTTAACCTCCCCTTACCCCATAGCTGTCATCCTGCTTTCTATCTATGTGTCTCTATTTTGCTTGCTAGTTCAGTTTTTTCATAGATTCCACACATGTGTGAAATCATATGGTATTATCTTTCTCTGCCTGGCTTATTTATTTCATTGATTTTGGTTCTACTTTTATTATTTCTTATGCTTGCTTTGGGTTTGGTTTACTCTTCATCTAGTTTCTTAAAGGTCGATTGATTTGAGAGCTTTCTTCCATGTGTTACATAGGCCTTCAAATCCATAAATTCCCTTCTGTGCCATGTTTAAGCAGCATTCTATAAATTTTGACATGTTGTATTTAGTTAAAAATATAGCCCATTTTCATTGTGATTTATTCTTTGGCTCATGAATTATTAAGAAATCTGTTGTTTCCAAATATTTGGGGATTTACCAGATTTCTTCCTGTTTTTGTATTCTAGTTTAATTTTGATATGCTTGTAGAACATACTTTGTATTATTTTGGTATTTTTAAATGTATTGACTTTGTTTTATGTTAATTTCTCTTAAATTTTGGAATGGTGCATTTGCTAGAAATAGGATTGTCTCTTCTTTCTTTTTAGCAATTTGAATGTCATACTTCCCAGTGCCTTATGGCCTCCATGTTTTCTGATGAGAAGTCAGCCGTTAATCTTATTAAAGATAGCTTTTATGTGTTTTTAGTTTTAGATGCTTATTAGATATCCAAATGGAGATATTAAGAAGCACTTGGAACCCTGGCTGCTGTTACTCAGTGGACTGAGTGTTGGCCTGTGAACCAAGTGTCACTGGTTCGATTCCCAGTCAGGACACATGACTAGGTTGCATGTCAGGTCCCCATTTGGGGGTGCGAGTGAGAGGCAACCACACAGTGATGTTTCTCTCCCTCTCTTTCTCCTTTCCCCTCTCTCTAAAAATCAACCAACAAACAAACAAATAAATTATTTTTTTTAAAAAAGTATAGTAGGCAGAATTTTTAAAAAAAAGAAGCACTTGGATATATACATCTGGAATTTAAGGGAAAGGTCTAGAATGAAGACAGTAATCTGAGTCTTTGGCATATAGATAATAATTACTGTAGTCATGTCACTGAATGAGCTCACCAAAGGTGTGAGTATAGATTAACAAGACTAAGTACTGAGCCTTGGGATAGTACAAGGCGTAGAGATAGGGGACATGAGAATGAACCAGCAAAGCTGCTGAGAAGGATTAACTAGTGAGATGGAAGGACAGCAGTTTCAAGGATATGGGAGCGTTGTTCTATTTCAGATGCTGCTGGGAGATCATATAAAGCAATAATAAGTGAACATTTGATTTCGTACAGTGGAGGTTATTACAGAGCTTTGACCAGGGCAGTTTCCTTGGAGTGGTTGAGGTAAAAGCCTAGTTGGTATGGGATCACTAATAAATGGAAGAATTGGATGCACCAAGTTATAGCCAATTCTTTTAGGAAACTTTGCTGTAAAAAAGAGCAGACAATGGGGGTAATCAATGGAGTTTGTTTAAAAATGGAAGGAATTTTGCCCTGGCTGCTGTGGCTCAGTGGATTGAGCATCGACCTGCGAGCCAAGTGTCGCTGGTTCGACTCCCAGTCAGGGCACATGACTAGGTTGCAGGTCAGGTCCCCAGTTGGAGGCGCGAGTGAGAGGCAACCGCACAGTGATGTTTCTCTCCCTCTCTTTCTCCTTTCACTGCTCTCTAAAAACAGATAAATAAAAATAAAAATGACAACAAATTTTAAAAAAATGGAATTTTAGTATGTATTTTAATACTGATTCAAATTCATAGTGCTATGACATTTCAATCAGTCCCATATTTCTTGAGTTTAATTTGATGATTTCACTTCAGAAATTTTCACTCTCCCCAAGTCTCAGGGATTTACCCTTTGACGGATACCTGTATTCTATTTATACCTGTTTCTAAGCCTTTTTGGCTCTCATCCATCCCACTCTTCCATCTGGAATGATCGCTGCATTACTCTCTATTCATGGTATAGCCATGAAAGCATCTTTTAGGGTTCCATTTATGTCCCGCCTCCTTCATGAAAGTCCGTAACTGTTGCTTACTGCTTGCTTTATACATTCACTTAAGCAGTGTCTGTACTTACATACTATGTTAGGAGTAAAATAAATAAGAGCTGGCTGGTCCATGTCTTAAAGGAGCTCATAGTATAGAGCTAAACTCTCCAGTACAGTAGCCACTAGACGCATGTGGAAATTTAAACTTAGCAAAATTAAAACAATAAAAAACTTAGCTCCTCTTTTGCAGCAAGCCCATTCCAGATGCTCAGTAGTCACATGTGGTTAGCACCTACCTATTTGGAGCACACGGGTATAGAATATTTCCATCATTGCGGAAGTCCTGTTGTACAGTGCACTGGCCTGGAGAAGAAACCTGACTGCTACATAATTACAGTGAATGCAATTACTTTTACTCCTCATTTTGGCATTTAGTAAAATGTGACCTTGTGATTTTATTTAACTAGTTCACGCATTCCCCTAATTAAATTGAAAACTCTGAGGCCAGAGGACATTTTCTTGCATAGGGCCTACCATGCTTACTACAGCACTAGCTCATTGAAAGCGTAGTGAGCATGAAATATAATTTTTCACTTGCCAGATAACTTTGCCTTAAATGGGTTCTTAGATTAGCTTAGAATTTTATATCCTGTAGGGACATAGGGTCCTGGAGCATGCTGTGAATTTACTCACACTAGCATTATCTGTTCCAGATAAGTCTCTTCAGTGCCTGGGAGGTATGAAGTATGACAGGGGTTCTCAAGCTTTCGCTACACATGGGAATCACTTAGAGAATTTTTAAAAATACCAAGGCCTACCCCAGAATCTCTGATTTAATTGGTATTGGGTGTGGCGTGGGCATTGAGAGATTTAACCCCAGGTGATTCTAACTTGCAGCTGGGGCTGAGCTCCACCATGAAAATCGTACCCTCCAGCCCTCCCCCGCAATTCTGCTGAGTTACAGCTATAAATGAGTGTTACCAGTGCATTTAACTAGTGTTACTTAATAATACTTCTTTTCCTCCTTACAGTTTCTTCTGTCAGTAATCACAATGGTCCTTCTGACACTGATGACTGTAACATTGGATCCTCCTCAGAAATACCCAGACTTATTTTCCGTATTGATGTGCTTTGTATCCTGCTTGAAATTCCTGTTCTTCTTGATATACTTTAACATTATAATCTTGTGGAATTCCAAAAGTGGAAGAAATCAGAAGAAAATCAACTAGCTATATCCCCAAATGTGAAAATGTGAACAGCGCTAAAAGGTTTTATGGGTTGTGGGCCAGGTCCCTAGTTGGGGGCACGCGAAAGGCAACCACACATTGAGGTTTCTCTCCTTTTTTCTCCCTCCTTTCCCCTCCACTAAAAATAAATAAAATCTTTTTAAAAAAATTACAAATACAGTGAGTTTAATTGGGGAATTTAGCCCCATATTTCTAAAGGAAATTACTAATTTTGATATTTAAATGTCTTTTATTTACATTTAATGGTAGAAGGCAAGTAATGTGTATTTCATTCTTTAGGATTTATATCTCAGCGATTAAATTTGTAATAATCTTTTAAATTCCTATGAGAAGGCAATTTAAACTGCTTGAAGTCTGCACATACCTTATTACATGCGCAGATTTGAATTTTTTTAAACAAGGCAGAGATTAAACTTTGTTATTTATTTCCAAGAATGCTGATTTACTTTAATGTAATTAAACAATGAGTTTTCATGATTTAAATCTAAGTGGTTTGAGTGAAGTCTTTTTGTTACTCGTAAGCACTAGGTTCTAAATTTCCAGGATCATTTTAAGTTAAATGCCCTTATGCAGGATTTCATCCTTTTGTTCTTTTTTGTTACAAGATGGTTCAAGGTTACCAGTGCCATAAGCATTGCTTCATATCATGCTTCATGTTAACTTCACCCTGTTAACACTGTCTCTCTGTATTAGCAAAAGCCCATCTTTACTCTAGTATTCAGTTGGTAAAAGTAATGTATTATATCCATGTTGTAGTTTCTCATGTAAAGATGTGTTTTGATTAGTGTGTGATGAAAATAAAACAATCATTGTCCCATCAACACATTTTTAATAAATATATTTCTTTCATAAGACAGCCATTAAAGCAAATTAACTAAGGGGTGGTATATTTTAAAACAATGCAAGCCAAACACATATACACACAAAGAAAATCTCATTTTAGACCTGGACAACCACAGGCTGATGCAAGAAGATATGTGTTTCTTAGTCTGATAAAGTGAGTGGGTTTAGACAAAGCGAAAAACAAGAAGTATTTCTTTCTCAAAGTAAATGTTCATAAAGACTCAAAGGGCAGGTCAGCAGAGAAAAGCAGCCTTGAATCACTGCGGAATCAGCAGGAATGTTGCCGTCCATGGCCACCATCTGTAATCAGTGTGCCCAAGTGTCAGCATCTTGGCTGGCTGGTGGAGTCTTATTTATTTGTTTATTTTGTAAGAGCACACTTGTGTTTTACATAGGATGTTGATTTAAATCAATGATGAGGAAGTTCTAACTTCTGATAACTGGAACAGAGAAATGTTATTTGAAAATAAAAAGTATTATATAAACATTAGTAAAATAGAATGCACCCATATTCAGGGTATCTTATAGGTGAATTCTGTAAATAAAATATCTTCCAGATCATTTAATTTAATCTTATTGAGTTACATTGTAGCTTTTATGTAATTTATAGAAATTATCTCAAGTATCTCTTTTATCAGCTAGAAATCAGTTTAAGAAGAGTCCCCTTTGGAGTTTGAGAAGTTAGGTTCCAAAATACCAAGTGTCCAGTGATGAATTAAGATGACAGAAATAGGCAATTCCGTCCGCTCCACCCAGGATTATAGGGATATTTTAATATAAAGATATTTAGGTTTTATAAAAATACTGTTTCTCACTTTCTTCACTAATATACCTGCCAGAAATGAACCCTTCTAGGTTATTTTGAAGTTCGTGTTAGAAGGGACGTCTGTTTCTGAGAAATGCAGTTTTCTCTGTTGCCAATAAACTTAGGTTTGCTTCTTAAAATTAAGAGAATAAGGTGTATGTTCATGTACGTATCAAATACGAGGCACACAGAAGTCATTTTCCCTTGAGCACTTAAGAGAGGGGGAAAAAAATCCCCGAAGTAGCATTCTGTCCATATGATAAACCACAACTAAGTGAGTGAAACATTTACAAAAGTCAGGGCAGCTGAAGGAGCGAGCCTCTCTGTTCAATAGAGAGTAAGAGATGGATAGGATGTAACTGAATGGTTGGAGTAACAGTGGTTTCAAGTCTCAATTGGTCTTCTTCTGTTATGTTCATTGGAAAATCAGGGCCAAGTGTACCCACCCCCCACCCCCATATAAACATTAGTTTTGTGTGTGGATCTATCTGCTTTGTCCTTCATGTGGCCTCCAAGGGTGATAAAGCGAGAGTCATCTGATCTACAATTGAAGAGAACTGAGAAATGATTCTTAGCAGACCCAGCTGTTCTGAAAGGCAAAAGCTCAGGATATCAAGAGGTCAAATATACAGTAACTTATTTAACAGCATTAAGCACATACCTACATAACTTGGATTACATATGAAACCAACCTATTTCCTTATTAACGTAGGCTTCTTTATATGTTTTGGCTTACATTCTAAGGTTTTCAGTACTAGAACACAAAAGAATTATCCTTTTTGGTGTACTTCAGGTAATGTCCTATTATAAAGGCTGTATCACAAAGTGTTCTGAATATTCAGCAGACAGATTATCTCAAAAATTGTATTTGAATAGTACCAATAAAGTCATTAGAGAAGGCAATTAGGTTTAATAGTTAATTGGGCTACTGTTTAGTATCTATGTCATGCAAATTAATAGTTTAAAAAATAACTCATTTTCATTTTAAGAAGTGAATCTTAAATTTCTCTAAATGGAAACTGTTATTTTCAACCTTAATTTGTTAAATTTTGTTTCAGATTTTCAAATAGTATTTTTATTTTTATGATACACTGAGTTAAATGACATGGAATATCTTACACAGATTTTGTTAAGACTTAGGGCAAGTACCAAGGAGTAACAGCCCCTTAGAAAAACTGTGTTATCAAGTTATAACACATTCTATGATTCCCTCTTCCTCTTTATTTTGTGGCAGCACAAACGTGGTGATACAGAACCACATCATACAAAAACAGAAATCTACATTAATGCCTCAAAATAATTTGGAGGGGCTCACATACTGCCCCATAAGAAAATTCTCTTATTTTAGTAGTCTGTGTAGTTCAGTTTAAAAACAATATTTAAATATCTATTAAAAAATACATTATGGTATTTTATAAAAGGTGTGAGAATTTTAAAACTTTGAAAATATTTATTCTCTTGAGTAGAAATAACTAGAGTGTGATAAAAATTCATCCCTGAAATAGGAGCTACACGATAAACTAAATTTTTAAATTTAAAAAAAATCTAATTAATACACATCTGGGGCTTTAAATGGAAAAACTGGTACCTAATTCCACTCACCATTAGATTTAATGAGTTTTAAAATATATAGCTCTACCAAAGGTGCCATTTTCATAAATGCTTTATTAAGTCTATCCACAATGCTAAAAATATACAGAAGCATACATGATAAAGAATATAAGGCCAGGTCTTGTCTACATGTTGGTTAATTCATTAAAAGGTCAAGAAGAAATGTATTATTTACATTGAGATTATCTACTGGTGTGTGTAGAAAGTTTAAATTAGCTGCAAGAAATTTTATCTAGACATGCACCTGCCTAGTGCTATGATCTGGTATTTACTGGGCAGATTAATTACAAACATTTCTTCTGTTCCTTTAAATATGATCAGGCAGATGCAGAAGTTGGTGTTCATGGTGAGAGCATTTCTTCTAAATGCCTATAGGATATAAAAGATGATTATTATTAAATCATCAAGAATTAGTTTCCAAATTAACATGCATGTCATACATGATGTAAGAAATGATTTAAACACCTATTTGCCATGTAATTTCATACATAGTTTAGGTAATGGTAATCTCTCAATTGCTTAGTTTTTAGTCTTGCTTAAAAGCAAGATTTACCTTCAGAAATAATCAATCAATATGACTGCTCTGTTTAGCACTCTTCACTTTATGTGAATATGGATTTTGACATACTTCTGAGTTCTAAAACCCCAACATGACCTATTGAAAACACTAAAATCTACATGCCTTTTGTCTATTAGCCTTAAGGGCCTTTCAGCAGGTGTTTCCTCCAACAGCTGCCCCCCCGTCCAGCCCCAAAGACAGTATTTAGTGACATTCCTATTCATAGTGTGTCCCCCTGGGGACTCCTAGTGGTGATAGAAGTTCTTGTCTATTTGACCTTAGGAACTTTGTGTGAAAGGAAGCTTTTAAAGAAATAGTCATTGGCAACCGATGGCATATATTCCCCTTCGCTGACTGCATCGGCAGCTATGAAGAAGTTGCTGTTCTTGAGTCTACATATGTTTTTGTCCTATGATAAGACAGGTTGCCAACTAGACAATCAACTTTTGCCACCTCTCATTTGAGGCTGGTCTCAATTCCAGTACAAGATCTAAGCACCTCTAGTACTCACTTAATATCCTTATAAGTTGTTGATACATAGTTATCAGAACTAATGATAATACTACAGGGGAAAAGAAGACTGATTTACTAATAGTTACTAGGGGGGAGACTCTGTCTTTCCCTTGGACCCTTCAGCTGCGAAGAGAGGGGGGGTCTGCTGCATGGGCAACAGCAGACCCTCCATATCACCCTGCCCAGGCTCTGTAGCTTCAGCTTCACTGGAGAGGACACTCCAGCGTCATCGCAAGATGTCGATTCAACACGGGAGGATACAGATACCGTGTCACTCCCGAGTCGGACTGCACAGCCATTCTCGGCGGTGCAGATAGACTTTTAAAAAGCTACACCATCGTCTCTCGAGACGGACGGCTGCCGACGACTAGGGGGGAGGCACTAATTGTTTTGTACAGTCTCACAGGTAAATGTTCTCAGTCCCATAAGGTTTAGGGGAACTAAGTATCTTGTTTAAGGCCACAAAACTAAGTAGGTAATAGAGTTGGTGCTGGACATTTAACCCAAACCCTGTTCTCTATTACAATGCCAGGCCCTGTAAAGATGTTTCATGAATTGGAACATTATGGTTGCTGGGAGAACTGTGGTGAGAAAGATTCTGAGGCCAAATTCAGGATCCAGCAAAATTTGACCAATGTGAGGTACATCATAGGGAGCAGCAGTATGTTTGTTAGCTCTACACTGCCATACTGTTTCTACACAAATGAAAAGGAACTTATTTTTTTAAGTTTTCTTTTTTTAATTTAAATTTTTAGAGAGGGGAAAGGAGGGAGAAGGACAGGGAGAGAAACATCAATGTGAGAGAGAAACATCTTATCGGTCGCCTCTTAAACGCCCTGAGGGGGAATCAAACCGGCACCCTCTCGGTTTGCAGGCTAATGCTTGATCCACTGAGGTACACTAGCCAGGGTGTGAAAAGCAATTTAGATACAGTGATGCAGTTTATGAGTAGTATTTTGACAGGACTTATTTGTTCATAAAATTATTGTTTCTAAGACATATTTTGGATTGCTCCTTCCCCAATCATCTTAACTGACCCACCTCTGCCTAACGAAGAAAGTCTGAACTCAGTAGCTTGGTGATCACAACTGTCAGTGAGGAGGCCGGAATCTACTGTTCAATCATTCTGCTTTTCTGCCTTTTTTGTTTACATTTTCTCTTAGTATGCTTACACAGCCCATAAAAGTTACTCATTTTTCAAATTCCAAATTCCTAGTAAAGTGCGAAGTTTCCATTACTATGGTCTAGATGGCTCTGTGTCAGATATAATGTAGAGTGGAATAACTAGAACTGATTTTAAAATCATGAACCCTTAAATAGTGACCTAATCACCCCATCCTGAGGTGAGCTATGTCTGTTGTATATTCCTGTACTACTCTTATTCTTCATTTGGTACTGAGAGGAATGTTTATACTTCTCAGTCTGAAGAGGAAGGAACTTCTGTTAACTCTGTTGCTCTCTATACCCCATGGAAGAGCAATACATGTGACTGGCCAAAATCCAGAACATTGGTCCACACTTTACTGCTAATACATGCCACTACTCTTATGCAACACTCTTCCCCACTATTAGTTTCCCTTCACTGTCTACTCTCAAGTCCAATGCGCCTTTGTGCTTCCCAATTTCATGTTGTAAGGAGACCAGCCCATTCTGTCTCCCATCTGCAACAGAACATACAAGGTGGGTCCGTGGTCTTACTGTTGGAGATGCATGTGGACATGGGGCTTATTTCAAAGATACACTTTCCTCAGGTTCAGGAGAGCACACGGGGTTCAAGATTTGGACTCAGTGTGAGATAAAGGCTCCCCCACATTTTGCTTTAGGCACAATCCACATCAGTGACCCCAAGCTTCTACCAGAGAGCCTGCCATATTGGAGGTTATCAATTCCTCCACTAATCAAGTCGATACTTTGATCCTCTTTGGACCCAGTCCTTTTTTAAATTTGCTGTTGCCCAAAACTCTGAAAAGAAGGGTCTGAACTTGTATCACTATTATAGTTTGCCTTATATTATTATTTCATGTATATAATATAAATCTTGTATCCTTACCCTGATTACTAGTTTTCAAAAGGTTGGTATTATGCACAGTGCTGTGTTTATACTTTTGTTAACTAAGTGACTTACCCACATTGTTTCTAGATAAACAGCACCCCACTTTCTCCTGCAATACCCTGTTAACATTAGCCAAAATCATGCCTTTTCTCCCTACACCCTTTTGCTGGCCCATGGTTGCTGAATCCCTATTGACAGTCTCTCTTGTTATAACATTATTTTATAAAAGCTTCACTTTTTAAAGGCTCTGGGAGCTAATTTGTATGGGGCAGTTCCCCTGACTGAGGGCAGACGATGTGCAAACAGAGAGAAGTTGGCCACTGTGGTATCAGCACGTAACTGACAGAGGTTCCCAGGACAAAATCAGGGAGTTTAATGCCTCCCCTGAGTCCTGCCAGCTGGGCAACTATGGCAAATGCACAAAAGAGCAGTGAGAGGACACGGAAGAGAGGAATCTGAGGAAGCCTAGTAGGGTAAGTTGAGTTATAAGCAGGTTTTGAAAGCTGGGTAAAATTTTGACAACGATGGGGAAGTGGAATGCCGAATAGAGGAGACGAGAACAAGGGTAAAGAAATGAGAAAAGCACTTTCTGAGGGATGTGTCTGGAGAACAGCAAGTCATCTGGAGGGACTGAGGCACAAGGACAAATTGGAAAGGTAAACTGTGGTTAGATCAGGGAGAGTTCTGAGTACCAGTATAGATTTGGGTGTTACTGTGAAGATGGTAGAGCGCTACCACTAAACCATAATTTGTCTGGTAGCAGGACAGGCTGTAGGGAAAGGGACCAGAGGGGAGAGAGGCAGGTTACAATGGGGATGATGATAATCTGGACGAGAGGTAATGAAGAAATAAACTAGTATAGTGCGCATGGAAAAGAGACGTAAACACTTTTGGAAGTGATGTGACATGGCAAGAACTTGGATGTGGGGATAAAGAAAGGTTTGAGCCCTAACATTAGACGAATGCAGACCCGGAAAGGTAGAATAAAGAACAACTAGGGGAGGAGGATGAAATCAGCATACTCAGGGGACAATGTACGGTAGCTGAGATGTGGGTTTACATCAGGAGGAAGGTTACAGATAGATTTGGAAATAATATACATTAAGGTAGGAACCAAAGTCAAGGGATTGAATGAGATCCTGAAGAACGTACCCAATATGAGAAGAAAACACTGTCAAAAGAACCCAAGGAACCACCTCAAAGGTAAGTCAGGTTTCACTTCACTGTTAGCTCTCTCTGTTGCTTCCCACTGAAAGGGAAATTGACGAGTAGGTCAACCTTAATTCTTCCAAATTTTCTGAAAGTCCTGTGTTGGATTTCCATGGATCAGAATTTTTATAAAACATTTAACCCCATAATGAATATGTGTATGCATGTACATACATATTATATCCTTACTAATTAATAGGATCTAAAACTTTTTTACCAGTAGTGAAACCTGACATTCATAGATTATTGCTGTATAGTGGGCAATAGCACAGACTGGCACCAACTACTCAGGTTGCTATCCTGGCTGTCTCTTAGGTGATTCTGGAATAAGGTACTTAACCTCTTTGTTTTTCAGTTTCCTTACCTATAAAGACAATAACTATAGCTACTTCGCATAAGTTGTTGTGAAGGTTAAATGGGATATGTATAAAGTGCCTGGCATACTGAAAGTGCTCAATAAATGTTAGCTATTATTATTAGCTAATATTTGTTGTGTACAATAGAATGAACATTCGAATGAATGAAAGTGACATAATTTTCTATATAAGATGCTTTGCAAATCTACTTTGTTAAGAAGCTGATATTAATCACTTGAGATACCATTTCCAAAAAAATTATTTTTGGATAGAATAGAATGCTTTCATTTTGCATATTTCTAAGAGATAGCAGGTAACATCTTAGAGGCATACTGATGCCACTAAGAATGGGATAATGCTAATTCTTTTTCTTTTTTTGAGTAGCAAAGCGAGGCATTTATTCACGAGTCTGCAGAGTCGTGCGCACCACCAGCCAGGAGAATGTGCGCCGGTAATGCTAATTCTTAATATGAACTTTTAGTTACAGGAATAGTAAACACTAATATCACATCATGACTCATATTGCCTCTAGCTAGCTATTAAAATAAGTTATTTATACATATATATTTTACTTGTCTTGCTGAATCCACAGGAACTGTTTTGAAGAAAAGGTACAACTAGTTAATAATGTAATTACTTAATTTAGCACATTTGTGAATTCAAAGACTTGTTATATCTTGTTTAGTCAGATATGCCCTATAGAAACCATAACCCCCTTGTCAGTATCTGGTTAGCTATTTATACTAAAGGTGCTTAATTATATTTACTTATAAGTGTGCCCACTCTGACTTTTAAAGCTAGCCTAATCAGATCGGCAGTGTTCCTTTATAACCAGTCTCTAACTCACAGATCCTTGTCAGACTGCCCTCCTATTATTTATAAGAACAGATTAAATAGAATTTCAAATAAAGCTCCAAAGCGCATGGCACTATTTACTTGTAGACAGTACCAAATTTGATCATGTAAATAAAATGTTTCCATCAGAACAAAGCAGTGAAATTTAACAAGGCTATACTTAATTAGAAAGGTGAAATAATACCTTAATTTAAAATGGCTTTAAGGAATTCATAGCTGTCAAGATGATGTAACTCTATATGAAAGAAAAAAGAAATTTTTTTTCAGGAAAAAGTTCAATGTAAGTTGTCACAGTGTATGTTGCAGAATCAATGCTGAATCAAAATGAAATTAAAATAACCCAAACATAAAATTTTATTTTACACTATAAATAGAAGCTTTGAGGTTACAAATTCTCGGTTCAATAGCCTACTGATCTACCTGATTCGGTTTCAGAATTTACATTTAAAAACTTAGAATGAAAAGTGCCAAGAAATTTGTTATTATAATGTATGCTTATGGTTTATTATAATTTCTTGTCTTTTGTGCTAGAGTCTATAATCCTGAGGGCAGGACTATGTCTGTCTTATTCACTTGTGTATCCCAATGCTAGAACAGTAACCTGGCTCATAGCAGTTATTCAATAAATATTAAGTGAATGAGTCTTGTAATGAGATAGCAATTTGTGTTTGAAAATATTTAGATAATTCCTTTAAAAATTCTTAGAGTGGTCATTTGTTTTTATTCATTCACCGACTATGGATTGTGGACCTGCTATCTGGGCTCTATTGTAGGCTCCGGGGCTAGAGATACAGAGATAAGACTTTTGTTTGCCAAGGAGGAGCCCAAAAGGAACCAGACAATTACAACACACAATAACATGATACACTGATAAACATTCAGACAAGTGATATAGAAGCCCAGAAGATGAAGCAATGTAGCTTCACCTAGGCGAGCTGGGGAGTTTCACGGAGGATGTAACATCTGAGACTGATCTTAAAGAATGAGAAGCAGTCCATGTAGAGAGAGAAGCAGTAAAGAGGCCTGGAGTCCCCAAAATGAGAGTCTAGCATATGGCCTGAATAGTATGAATTATAAAATGACTACTTTCCTTCTATGTGAGGATGCCTAGCAGTGTAAGTTGAGTTGTAAGCAGGAAAAATCACCTAACATATACTTATTACACAAGTCCTGCTTTAAACTATGTAATTAGCTATATAACACCCAAAATATCTATTTATTGTTATGTGTATGTGTTTAAAATATATAAACCACTTAAAGAATTTAACTATGTTTTTGAGAAACTTTTCTGACTATTCTAAGAGTTAAAAATGGAAAAAAAATGTTCACCTGTCAGGTGACATAAAACCAATTTCTACTAAATGTGCCAGAATAATTTTTCGCCACCTCAAGAACAGTTAGTCTTCGGTCTGTTCATTACTGTCTTTTTATAGTATTTTTATTTAATAAAACCTATTAAGACTACCATACAAATCTCTTTACTTATGCTTTTATCTTTTAGCTGATCAATTTTTATATTGCTGACATCCCTTCTTCACCATTTGCTCATTTAAAAATTCATAGTATGTGAGATATGTCTCTGGAGAAAATGTCTATAAAATTTGTTACAGCTGGCAAATGTGTATGAGTCAGTGATAGCACATGACTAAATGCTTCACAGAAAATAAAATTTGTTTCTGTAGTAAGCAGAACTGTTTAAATGTTATTTATTTTTATGTTTCAAAGAAAATATATTGTGAAGTGCTGCATTGATTTAATACGCAACAATGTCTGTGTACACGCTGTAGAAAGAAAATTTATGAAACCTTTGCACAACTCCTTTAATTGAATTTTCCAAATCTCTCACCACACACAAATAATCAATATCTTCTGCAGAGAAAACCAGTCAGAATTATTACAGTCTTTTGTTTCAATTTTGTTGTCATCAGCACATACAGAGCACCTGGATATTTGTAATGTCTGATAGCAAGTTATTTATACCTCTTAAACACATAATTGCTATTAAATGAGTTCAAGTCTATGGTTCAATTTTTTTTTTTTTTTTACTGATTACTTAAAAGATAAAAGTTATCACACTTCTGGTAAAGTATAAAAGAATTTAAACCGTGAAAAATATTCCTTAAAAGGCTTTGAAAAGAAGCAGTTTATTTTTCCTTAACTCCTAGACAAATCTCAAGTAAGCAGTCGAAATGTATCTCCAAACAGTGATGGATGTAAAACAAGAGCATTAACATTACTAAGAAGACAGGTAGGACCCGTGGACAGCACACATGACAGCTGAAACTTTATGAAGTGCTGAGGGCTGCACATTAATGTATATTTGTTTGACCAACATTATTATCTCCATTTTATTTTATCTTCAGACAAACCTAGAATGTTAAAGCATAGGGGGATGTTGTTTCACCTAAAACTCTTAAGATCTTTTAAACTTCAAACCTCAGTGCTTTTAAAACTGAAATATTTGTTTGAAAAAAGACACTGTTTAATGTTAATATATAACAGAAAAAACTAACAGGGTACTAGTCTTTTAGCAGGAAAATTATTTAGCTGATATGATGAATACTTTTTCAAGACTGAGTGGGGGAAAGAACAACATAGTTTTAAGTTGAAAAATACTTTAGTGAGTGGTTAGAATGAAGAGGCAGTATCAAGCTATTTCATAGTCTTAGAATGGAAGTTTAAAATTTGTCCTGGAGTCCAAAAATTTGAAAACTTTAAAATCCTATAACCAAGATGAATTTTATAATGTAAGAAGAGAGTTAGTTAGCTAAAGAAAACAAAAACATTATAGTCTGTGCTTTCCTTTTTAAGACTAGAGACAGAAATTCTGAAATATTTTATATTACAAACAGCTGAAACAATCAACTTTTTTGAACAATGTATAAAGTTCAGATATTTAACATTTCACTTAAAATATGCATACTACAACCTACACAATTATTCTCAAAAATGATAAAATATGTTTTGGACTGAAGCTAAGTGTCTAGATTTCATATCTTGGCAAATGCTCTATAATTTGCTTACATTCTTTTCAAAAATATTTTGTTTACTGGAAGTACTAGGCACAGACAGACAAAGATGGTATTTTCTAATATCTCCAGAAAAAAAGGAAAATACTAAGTACTATATAATGCCACTTATTGACTTTGGAATATTTGTATTAAGTTGTTTTAAGTTGAGGTTGATTATGTGAAGCAAATAAATTTCATGCCTTACCATGTGATGATAATGTGACATTCCATCTCTATCAACCCACTGAATGGTCATATGTTTTAAATGTTCAGCATAACAAATTAAAAATAATTATGAAAATTCACATCCAAATATAACAGAAAGAGAACCTTTCATTTCACTATTTTTCTATTAGTCATAAAGCCAATATTATTAAGGAAAGTGAAGTTAGGCTTACTTCCTAAGTAACTTCAAAAAGAAACAAACCTTCCTTTGTTTAAGAAATTTGTAGTTAGCAGAGGATATCCTCTTTTATTTATGCACTCTATCAAGGCATTCCCTGATTTGCAAGGTCCAGTTCTTCTGAAAACTATAAAAATCTCAGTGTACCTTTTAAATTAAAAAAAAAAAAAAGCTATATAAAGACTTAAGAACGTGTGTTAGATGTCTACTGATTTAAAACACTAGAGTGTTATTTTTAGAAGTATCCTTCTCTGCCTGTAATAAAGACTGCAAATGGTGCTAAACAAGCTAGCACTGAAATTTCAAAAAAATATACAACCACAGGACCAATTTGAAAGAGCAACTATAGCATAAGTGTTGGAATTTTTCTGGTATTGTCTACTTGGACATTCTTTTGATAGTGAAACAAGTAATTGGTTTATTTTAATTTCATAATTACCTAATAAAAGAAATCCAATAGATATTATAGGGCTTATTTTTATATTACATGATTCCTAACCATGTAATTTCTAATATTATGAAGATTCCCAAGACATTTTAAGATTTAGACAACTCTGGGTACCAGCATACTAAAAAGAGTAAAGTCAAAATTTCTGTAAAAAAGGCCAGATCCCCAAATAAGAAACATGTAAAGCAATCTAGTTTGAGATGTTGAGAAAAACCAACAAAGTCCTCTTAAAATGAATGTATGACAAGGAGGGGGTTAAACTTCTAACTCAGCAAAATAAATTTACATGTATATGTGCGTATGTTGGTATATGTCATCTTTTAACCAAAAAATACCACCAAAATGAAAAAACAACAACGACAACACATAATATTAGGAGCCAGAGAAAGAGGGAAGAGCACCCAGTAAAAATATATAGCTCAGACTCAAATCATAAAGAAAATAAGCTTCAATCTATTTTTCAGACATTATTTCAAGATAGTTACAAAGCTAATGAAGGTTTGGATACCTCAGGAAATATAAAAAGGTAATGTAGCTCTTGCCAAGAAACAGAAATGGAAGATGACATATATTCTAGTATATACTATATATTAATATATAACATACTATATAATTAACTCAGATTTCATTTAAACCACAACAAATAATCAATGCTTATAGAAATCTGAAAACATGATTTAGTGATACAACCCTCTCTATGCATGAAGAAATACTTAGTCCTTAGGGAAAACCTGGTAATGGGCAAGTTAGTTTTAATGCCTAAAATAACAGAAAATAGATTTAAGACTGATCATGCATAAACACACAAAGAATCAGTATATGCTGGATAACTGAAAGGTGAGAACTGTTTTAACACATGCAAATAATTTTAATATTTTAATAAATGTTTATGGAAGGAAACAATACTTCTGGAAAATTTTTCCTCATTAACTTTTAGCAGTGACAATTCATTTATTTGTCTTACAATTTTCCCTACCTAATTTCTCAAAACTGTTGGCAAAAGCTAACTATGTACAGCCTAATTCTAATTAGGTCTATGAAATGAGATTTAAAAGAAAGCCATACAATTGGCATAAAATATATAGACTCAAGATTCCCTCTAACTGGGGAATAATAAACATTCCAGTTTCCCATAATGATCCTTTAAACTTGTCAAGTTTGGAAAGATTGAAACTACTGAAACCCATATATCAAGTTATACAGCATTAGGAAGGAAGAACTATCAAGCCTTCTTAAATTCTTGGGATCACAATGGAAGTTCGCTGCTCTACTGAATGGCTTCGCAAGCCAGCTCAGCTCCCTTCCCACAGGAGTTTTGGAGGAGAGGTGCCATAGCTGCCGGGCTGCCATGACGTAGTGGGGTTTTGGAACTGACCTGTGGGGAATCCCAGCACTTTCCACTGCAAAGTCATCGCCAACTGTTCAAGTCTAACATAAGAGATTGGTTCAACCAGCTTCAGTTATGGCCCATGTTAGACTCTGAAAGCTGGGATGACTGGATGATTTGATTTGTTTCAGGAGGAAGCAGCATGGTATAATGAAAAGATCATACTTTTTAAGGTCAGCATTGCCTTTAGATGGAATCCCTTTTCTGGCATTAAAATAGTAGTGTCTTTGGGCAAGTTTACTTAATACTCTTTGTGTCCTTGTTCCTTATCTATGATGGCAATAATAATAATATAATAATAATAATAATTATCTTGCAGAGTTGCTATAAAGATGTGCTGATCCTAGTAATAATCATAGTAATTATTAGTCTTTAATAAATGGTAGTCATTGGTACTCAAAGTGATAGACTAAACCATGGCTACCCAATTCAAGGCCTACCTCTGTTTGCAGAGGCTGCTAACTGACACTCATGTGCATGTGTTATGGGAACTTCAATCCTGCCAATTTAGTCACCCATACTGTGAAATGCTCAATGGCATAACAGTTAACAGTAGATTTAACATCATTAATGATCCCAAAGTTTTCAGAACACTAGTTACAATGTAACTTTATGCTTTGTGTCTCTCTAATTCATCATTAAAAGCTTCTGTTTATTAACACATTGTTGCCCCATTTGTCTAAATCTTGAAAAGAGCTTTGAATACAACTACAAAAATTAAATCTTAAATGAAATTTATATTTCAAAAGGCATATTAAAAGTTCAGTCATCAGGGAAGCTGAGCTCATCAGATATGGCCTTCTGCTAAATGTAATTTCAATAGAGATTCCTGGTCTTTTAATTAAAGAGTACACTGAAAGACTCATAATGATTGGTTTTAAACGGTAAAACGAGATGAAAGGATCTTTTTATATAAGTTAAAACACAACTTTTTACCTTTGTCAGAAAGTTCTGAACTCTTCTTTTCAAATAGTTTTTGTTTTGTTACTTTTGTCACTAGAAGAAAAAAAAAAATCTCATGTTAAGAATTAACAGGGAATGTGAGTACTTTCTCATCTTGGGAGAAACACTTGATCAAAAATGCAAGGTAATATTTACACATTTGTATAGATATCAAATGCAAAATGCAATATATTATATCTTATTTAAATAAATGAGCACTACAGAAAAAAAAAAACCCTAACTGCAGTTTCGAAGGTACCGTCTTTCCCATTACATTTGAGAGGAATTCCAGAAACAACATAACCTGGTAAAAGATATGTGGCTTCTATTATTTCTAATACATGTCCAGCAGTGATACATATAGATGTATCTATCAAATTAAAATTCTGGAAAAATTAGTAGGCTTATCTCTAAAGTTTAAAATATTAAAATATATATCTAACTTTGCAAACAAGGAATGGAGAGACACCACTGTGAACTCATAAAGTCTTACTTAGTTCTTTCGTTTTCTGCATTTCTCTTTTTAAGAAACATGATCCACAGGAGATACCAATAAGATTTTCAAGCACTCTGTTGCCCTCCAAAGCCTAAAAGAAAGTCATTTTAAATGAGTTAAGTTCTCTTCAACTATATTACTGACAAATCTGGTGAAAATACTGTTTCCTTAATCTGAAAATCTTAAACTCTATAGTAGGGAATTTAACATTTTCTTGTAGATCAACTATTGCGAGCCTTAAATGCCTGAATAAAAACAATTTATTAACTAGAAAGATTAAACATAATCTGCAAATTTACTGTTAAATGTAAAAAGGCCAGATATTACCTAAAACATTATGGCTTATTAATGATCACATAAGAAAAGAAATTTCCTTGAAAAGTAAATTAAACATATCCCTTGCAAACTTCTGGACTGGATTCTCCTATCTGGGGCTTCTTTCCTATTCTTTTTCTAACGGGGTAGTAGAAATATAAAATATTATATGCCAAAAAAAAGCAAACCTGTATAATACTTAAGCTTTGCATTATTTTCGTGATTTCTTCTGATGATTTCTCAACTTTAGATAGCAACACCATTAATCTATGAATAAAAAAAACATAATAAATTAGCAAGATCAAACATTTTAGCACAAGTCATTTTCACAGCTTTATTTTTTAAAGGATTTTACATTTTTTATATTCCTCTCCTTTACATTTTTCACAGTGGTTAGAGATGTAAATGTTCCTCCTCCATTCCTTCATTCCTTTACAAACACAATATATATTATCAACCATCCTGTCTTTTGGAGTTTCATTTTTTTCTCATTCCCACTGAGCAGAAGAAAAGATTGCAGACCTGAGAAATGTCCAAACCTAGAGTTCTGACTTCCGGCCAAGATGGAGACCTAGACTGACACACTCCGTCTCCCTCCACAACTAAGAAGGACTACAACTACTGCAAAACCAGAAAAAAACCATAAGTTCCAGAAAATAAAGCTACATGGAAGTCCAATGTATGAAGTTATAAACAAGTGGTACTTGTCCAGACAATAGGAGGGGTGAAGCTGGGACGGAGAGATCAAGCAGTGCTAGTGGCAGCAGCTGCAGCGACAAGCAGCGGGACGGTGGTAAGCACAGACACCCATGTTTAAGGGGAGGCGAGAAGCACCTGGGGAGCAACTCTGACTGCAGACCAAACCCTTAGCTCGAGATTCCAACATCGGGGAAGGCAGACTCCCATTGCCTCAGACTGTGAGGGCCAGAGGGCGTGGGGACGGAGGAGGAGGCTCCCGGCCTCTCAGGAGAAAGTGAACACCAGGAATCCATCTTGGACCCCCGCCCCCACACAAAGCGTCACAATGTGGTGAGAAGGGACGCCCGGTAGTGAGGAGTGCATGGGGCTCAGCGCCCCTATAGTGTAGGAGGTATGACAGCCCCACCCAGGAAAGAATGGTAAATGAAAGCTGTCAGGATGGCAGGGGTAATGATAAGAGATCCCAATCACACAGCTGACCAGAAAGCAAATTCATGAATTAACGGACAAACAGATAGATAACCTTTCAGAGGCACAGTTCAGAGCTATAGTTATAAGACAGCTTACAGAAATAACAGCGGGACTTAATCAAGACGGGGCAGGACTGAAGGCTAGTCCTGCTGAAATGAACAAAAACACATAAGAAACAAGTGGTGAGGGAAGGAAAACCAGGGACCAAATCAACAAATTGGAACATAGGGAAGGAACAAACAGTCAACCAGTGCAGAAAGAGGAAACAAAAAGTGAGGAAAATGAGGCGAAGCTCAGAAACCGATGGGACAGCTATAAGCAGGCCAACACCCAAATCAGAGGGTTGCCAGAAGGTGAAGAAGAACTAGAAATTGAAAAATTATGTGAAAAAATAATGAAGCAGAACTTCCCTAACTTGGGGAAGGAAATAAGACTTACAGGTCCAGGAAGCACAGAGTTTCAAATAAACTGGACCCAGGGAGAACCACACCAAGACACATTATAATCAAAATGTGAAAAATTAAAGATAAAAAGAGAATCTCAAAAGCAGCAAGAGAGAAGAAGAGAATTATGTACAAAGGGGTCCCAATTAGACTATCAGCCGATTTCTCAAAGGAGACTCTGCAGACAAGAAGGGACTGGCAAGAAATATTCAAAGTAATGAAAAGCAAAAACCTACAGCCATGATTACTCTATCCAGTGAAGCTGTCATTCAGAATAGAAGGGCAAAGAACGTGCTTCCAGAACAAAGTAAAACTGAAGGAGTTCATTAGATCCAAACCACTGTTATATGAGATGTTAAAGGAACTTGTTTAGGAGAAAGAGGACCAAAACTATGAACATTAAAATGAAAACTATATCACAACAACCAACAACAGAAGCTAGGGAACTGAAACAAAGGCAAACTAAGTAGGCAAAGAGAGTGGAAAAAGAACTATAGGTATGGGGAACATATAGGGAGGAGGTCAGCGGGGAGGGGGAAGGGGAAAAGGGAGGGGGATGATGCAGGAATTAAGAAGCATAGTAGGAGGGAGTGGAGTAGACAGGAAGATGTTGAGAAGAACTATATGCACAACCCATGGGCATGGACTAAGGGGAGGGGACAACTGGAGGGGGGAGGCAACTGGAGGGAGGGGGGGTCCCTGAGTGGAGGGGAGCAGAGGGAAAAGAAATTGGGACAACTGTAACAGCACAATCAAGAAAACATATTAAACAAACAAACAACAAAAAAAAGAATTGTCCAAACCTGTAGAGAATTTTTATGAGTTTATTTGAGCCAAACTGGCATGTTGGGAAGCATGATCTCAAATGCTCCTGGAGGGCAGTTTTGCTATTTCTTTTACACATTTGGAATTAAGGAGGGAACATAAAAAAGATTACCTGTTGGTGGGAGAAAGCAAAGTACAGGATAGTTAACAAGATTATGTGCTCCCCTATGACTGACTATGCCTTCAAGGGGTCTGGGAAAGAGGATTACTTCTGACAGTTCAGAGGTGTGTTAACCTAGATGCACAAGAATAATAGACTGAGTTGCTTAAAACTTTTCACTAAAGAAGTTATAGTCCATGTTCATTGTAGCATTATTGCCATTGCCAAGATGTGGAAGCAGCCCAAGTGTCTTTCAGTAGGTAAGTGGATAAAACAACTATGGGACATTTACATCATGGAATACTACTCGGCCATAAAAAGGAAGAAAAATTTTACATTTTGTGACAGCATGGATGGAACTGGAGAACATTATGCTAAGTGAGATAAGCCAGTCAGAGAAAGACAAATACCATATAATTTCACTTATATGAAGAATCCAATGAACAAACTGAACTAACAAGCAAAATAGAGACAGACTCATAAAGAGCAGGATGATAGCTAAGTGGCGTGGGGGAGGGTAGGGGGTAGAGGGATTGAGCAAAAAAGGAAAACGGACCCATAATCATGGACAACAGTGTGGTGATTGCTGGAGGATCGGGGTATAAGGAGACTAAATGGTAATGGAAAAAAAAAATTAAAAAAAAACAAAAGGAATCTTAAGAGGCCCATTACCTTGTTGCATCCCTTTTCTGGGAGGACTGGAGTGGCAGAGCCTCTTCACACTGTCTTACCACATGTTAAGGAAGTGATGGTGCTTCCTGTTAACCCTCTGAGAACTGAGTGGGAAGGGTTGGATGCTGCAGGGTTGCCACCCTGAATGATTCTAAGGGGCTGTTTAGATAGAGTAAGATGTGAACGGTGCCCCAGGAGCTGTGCAATGTAGCATCCCCAAAGGACCTATTAGTAATTCTCCTACATTAAGACAGTTATTGAAGGGGTCAGTTAAGCACACTGCTTTGACGGCAGCAGAATGTTGTATGGACTGAGTATCAGTTATCTGAGGAAATTGTTTTCAAGACACCCTTCAGGTGCCTAAGCTGCTTTTGAAGAAAAACCTGTCTCCAGTGCAGGACCAAGTGGACTAATGGACACTCTGTTACTCTTCGCATTTATACTTTAATTCCCTTTCTCCTGCTTTTACGTCTTCCTAGATGAATTCAACTGTTCTGTCATCTCGATGGCAACCAAACACACAGAATGGTTTTATAACAGTTGTCCAACTGTTAAGTTTTGAGAAATTCAGGAGGTGTGTTCTCCTTTTCTACATCTTCTGACTCAGTGCTTTGGAACTAGAGTACTTGCTGAGTAGCTTTGTGGGGGAAGTCTGGTTGCTACTGTATTCACCCTAGACAAAATAGCAATTCTCATATTTAATCTCACTGGTGCTGGAAGCTGGGTTTTTACTGCTGCTGATAGCATTTTTCTATATATATATATATATATTTTAAATAATTTGTTTGTTTGTTTATTTATTTTTAGAGAGAGGGGAAAGGAGAGAGGGAGAGAAACATCACTGTGTGGTTGCCTCTCACTCGCGCCCCCAACTGGGGACCTGACGTGCAACCTAGTCATGTGCCCTGACTGGGAATCAAACCAGCGACACTTGGTGCATTTTTCTATATTTTTAATGGGTGATTCAAAATCCACTCTGCTGCTCTCCGACAGTATTATTTGCTACAGTCACCTGATCTTTAATATCATCCTTATTTTTCTTCACTAATTTACTTTTATCTGAAAACCAACTATCTTTTATTTCTGCCTGAACAATATATTTCTTAAGGTCACTGTGTTACAAAATTTCAAAGTTATTCTTACTCCCTCTTTCAAGTTGGTGAGTGAAAGGATCAGTGGGTGCTATTCATATAGAACACTACTCCTTTTTAAAACAGATTTACCTCTGGCAGGACTAAACTGGATCGAATCCTTCATCTTATAATGGCTCTTGTGAGCTGTGCAGATGTTGATATCCAGTGACTGCTCCCAGTTCTGTATTATGGCCAAAGATCATTATAGTACAACTTAAGAAATCTGAAATTTGGTCCTCCTTGAAGAAACCCTTTGCTGTCAGTAAAAATCCAGCATCAACTTATTTTAGTATTTTAAAAGTGTCTAAGATACTTTTAAAAAGAAACTATAATCCTTTTGATCTGAACACAAAAAAGTTGTTAAAGGTTTGACTTTTTTTTCTTTTCTTTTTTTGCCAGATTGCCTATATCAGGACAAATACTTTTTTAAAAGAATTTGTTTTTAGAGAGAAGGGAAGGAAGGGAGAAAGAGAAGGTGAGAAACATCAATGTGTGGTTGCCTCTCACGAACCCGCAACCGGGGACCTGGCCCACAATCCAGGCATGCACCCTGACTGGGAATCGAACCGGCAATGCTTTGGTTCACAGGCCAGTGCTCAATCCATTGGGCCACACCAGCCAGGGCCAGGGCACATATTTATGGTATGTTAACTATGAATATCTCCTTTTCTTTTGAGAAAGCCATGTGCCAAAAATTCAGGATTTTAGGTGCATTTTCCAATTTGGTTAGAAAATGCTCATTGTGAAGTTCAAAGTTCTCTCATTTTCCTCAAAGAGAAAGTCTCATTATTCTGAAGAAGAACTGAAATTAGGTAGATGCTCAGACAAATAAAATCCATGGAAGGGATATATCCATTAATTATGCTTTTTATTTCTTTCATAGTAATTCAGTCTCAAGAAAGTCATATGTAATGTAACTTTCAAAACTATCATTCTGCTTGTTTTGTTTTTTTCCTACCTTGACTGCTTTCAATTATTTTCTGTTCTTAATTTTAATCTAGCTTTATCATTTTCTTCTTCTCTATAAAGTTCCTCAGATATAATCTGAGTAGATAATTAAAACAAAAAGAAACTGTCATTAAATTGGTGGTCCTAATTCAAAATTATGACACAGGTAGTTAGCAAGCACTAACTAACTCAGCTGCTACTGTGCCATCGTAGATGTGGAAGAAGGGAGCCAAAGAAGAGCAGGCCAGAAGGGAGCCCAGGGACATCGTTGAGGTTCCGCAGCATGCGATCCATGATGACTGTCAGACTGACTGTGTAGGCATTGTGGATGTAATGAAAGAAGAAGTGAAACCTCTAAAAGCCATGATAATGGCCTTTAAAGATCCCGATTGCCCCCTTTCTGTAACTTCCAAGTGGCTGACATCTGTGTTCCTCACCAAATTTTAAGTTCCATGAAGACAAGGACAGTGCCTATCTTATTTACTGTTACAATTCAAGTCAGTTAGCCTGGTGTCAGTAGTATGGTAAGTACTCAATAAATATTTGATGAATCAATGAATATAATACAAGAAACCTCATCTAATGATCACCCATCCCTACATCCAAGTGAAACACACTTATCTTTCAGTTTTCTCTTCCTTTCGCTTCCTTCCAATAATAGACTTTATGGTTCAATTCAATTAAATCATTGAGAAAGTTGGGTGGGCGATGTGAGGAGATGCTGGTTAAAGGGTACAAGGCTTCATTTATATGGTAAGGTAAATTCTAGAGATCTGATGTATAGCATAGTGGCTATAGTTAAAATTTGCTAGGAGAGTAGACCCTAAGTATTCTTACCACCAAAGAAAAAAGTAACCATGTGAGCTGATAAATGTGTTAATTAACCTGATTGTGGCAATGATTTCACAATGTCTACATATATTACATAACATTATACACTTTAAATCCGATTCGGGAGTGACAATCCCTGCCGCACTTGGTACAGGTGAAGGCAGATGGCCGTTGTTGCTGCTGTTGACGCTGCTTCCGCCTCGATCTTTTCTGGGCCGCCTCCTCGTTGCGCGCAGCCTCTGCACGTGACGTACCTTGCCTGACCGCGAGCCTCCAGGCTAGGCGGTCGTCTGCTTGAACTTCCCATGTGTTGAGATTGATGGAGCATTGTGTCATGTCCTTTTTGCAGATGTCTTTGAACCGCAGTTTTGGGCGCCCTGTCATCCTCTTGCCTTCTGCTAGCTCGCCGTAGAGGAGGTCTTTGGGGATACGGCCTGCATCCATTCTTTTGACATGGCCGAGCCACCTGAGGCGTCTCTCGCTAAGAACTGCATGCAAACTGCTCATATTGGCTCGCTTCAGCACCTCGGTGTTGGGGACCTTATCCTGCCAGGCGACATGCAGGACGCGTCGCAGGCACCTCATGTGGAAGCTGTTGAGTTTCCTTTCGTGCCTTGCGTAGGTGGTCCACGTCTCGCTGCCATAGAGGAGAGTGCTGAGTACGCAGGCTTGGTAGATACGCAGTCTGGTTTTCTCAGTGAGGCTGGAATTGTTCCACGCTCGCCGGTTCAGTCTGGCCATAACTGTGGCTGCCCTGGCGATTCTCCGGTTGACCTCCAAGTCGACTGACAGAGAGCTCGAGATGGTGGACCCGAGGTAAGTGAAGTCGTTGACAACCTCCAGGGTGTATCCGTCGATGGTGATGCATGGGGGAGTCCCCGTGCCTTGAGCCATAACATTCGTCTTCGTCAGGCTGATGGCTAGTCCGAACTCATTGCATGCGTGGGAAAGGCAAGTGACTAGCTGCTGAAGTCCCTCTTCGGAGTGTGATGTTAAAGCTGCGTCGTCGGCGAAGAGCATCTCACGGATGAGCACCTCTTTGACTTTGGTCTTGGCTCGTAGACGGGCCAGGTTGTAGAGCTTGCCATCGGATCTGGTGTGAATGAAGACACCCTCGCTGCAGTCCTTAAAGGCGTATTGGAGGAGCATAGAGAAGAAGATTCCGAACAGATTCTCGGCGGTGCAGATAGACTCTCAAGAAGCTACGCCATCGTCTCTCGAGACGGACGGCTGCCAACGACGACTGTACTTAATCAGAGAAGGAAAACTCTGATTCCAAAAAACCTCCGCTGCCTTGCGGCATACCTCTTCAGGGGAAAGGCTAAGGGAGTAAACCCCGACAGAAAATCCGGAGCTGGAGTCCCTAAGGCGGTTTGACGTTGTAGTCAACACCGGCAACTCCTGCGGCGCACCTGAAGCCAAGCTGTATTGACTCCGTCTTTCCCTTGGACCCTTCAGCTGCGAAGAGAGGGGGGGTCTGCTGCATGGGCAACAGCAGACCCTCCATATCACCCTGCCCAGGCTCTGTAGCTTCAGCTTCACTGGAGAGGACACTCCAGTGCCATCGCAAGATGTCGATTCAACACGGGAGGAGACAGATACCGTGTCACTCCCGAGTCGGACTGCACAACCATTCTCGGCGGTGCAGATAGACTCTTAAGAAGCTACACCATCGTCTCTCGAGACGGACGGCTGCCGACATACACTTTAAATATATACAATTTTATTTATTATATTTTGATAAAGCTGGGGAAAATTAAGAAAAAGAAAAGTTCATTATCGCAGCCCCTTAACCCTCTGCCACACACTTCTTTCTAATGTGTAATCCTGTATTCCTACCTATTTGCTTTTCTCACTCAGGCCTAAGCTGTGAATGCCATAGAAATCTTACAGCCGTATTGATGGTTAGTATTACAAATATATGGTTTTGCCAGGCCCCTGATGCTGCTTAGCTCCCCTTTTATTTAATTTAGTAAATTTATTTTTCACAAACCATTGCTCAAAATAATGGTCTAAGCTAACCTCCAATTCCTCAGTAGTGGAATTAAGCCACATATTCATATTTCTGCCTTTACTCCACTAACACTATACTCTCAAAGGCCACAAATGAACTCTTAATTCCATTGCCGAAAACTTAGCTGAAAGTCACTACCTGTCAGAGACTGTATTTTTTACAGAAAAAAGGTAAATAGGTCAGTGAACCTCTATTTATCTAACTCTATCTAAATTGATTATTTTGGATGATGATGGTGGGATTATAATAATAAAATATATTGCTAACAGTTTTTTTTTGGAACTCTTTCTAAATTCAAGGCACTATACTTGTTACTTTACAAGCTATATATTATTTAATCTTTAAAACAACACTGTGGTACTATCTCCATTTTACAAATATGGAAACTGAAGCACAAGAACTTACTTATTCAGGGTTACATAACCAAGGGCATAGTCAGGACTGAACCCAGGTTTTTTTGATATGTATTTGTAACCACTATACAGTATTTCCTGAAGTGTAATTCACTTACTGCTAGAATCAGAATTCCTTGGTGAGATTGTTAAAAATGCAAAGTACTAGGCTGCAATCAAGACCTAATGATGAAGAATATCTCTAGATGGGTCCTAGAAATATGCATTTCTAGGTGATTCTTATGCACATCAAAATTAATTAAAAACATTTCCTCTTAAATTAAAAATAACAATATAAAAAATTTGACACTCCTTGTCGAAAATTTTTTTTCTGTGTTTAGGTCCATTTATTCCCTTATATTCTCAAAAGCTTTCTCAGAGAGGTTTTCTTCATCTGTTCTTTTATTTTTAAGAAAAATTTCCTTATTGTGACAAAATATATACGAAATTTGTCTTTTTAATCATTTTAAAGTGTACAGTTTCACAGTATT
This sequence comes from Furipterus horrens, assembly GCF_987537825.1. NCBI lineage: Eukaryota > Metazoa > Chordata > Mammalia > Chiroptera > Furipteridae > Furipterus > Furipterus horrens. The sequence goes on from NW_028327173.1 coordinate 45,463,630, forward strand.
ATTTACATTCACAATGATGTGCAACTATCATCATTACTTCCAAAACGTTTGTTACCACAAACAGAAACTCTGGCAAATTAAACAATAACCTTCAATGTCTGGTAATCACTAATCTACTTTCCATTTCTTTGAATCTGTCTGTTCTACATATTGCATATAATTGGAATTGTACAATATTTATCCTTTGGTGTCTGGCTTATTTCACTTACCATATGTTTTTAAGGTTCATGTTGTAGTACGTATCAGAACTTCATTCGTTTTTATGATGGAATAATGTTTGTATAAAGTGTGAGGTAGGGTCCAACTATTATTTTTCTTAATATTGTCTTTTCAATTGAGGTATAATTGACATATCACATTATATTAGTTTCAGGTGTACAACATAATGATTTGATATTGGTATATACTGCAAAATTATCACCACAATCAGTCTAGTTAACACCTGTCACCATACATAATTACAAAATTATTTATGATGAGAACTTTTGAGATTTACTCCCAGCAACTTCCAAATATGCAATATAGTATTAACTATAGTAACCATGTTGTACATTACATTCCCATGATTAATTTATTTCATACCTGGAAATTTGTACCTTTGACCCCTTCACCCATTTCCTCCACCCAGTACTCCCCATCTCTGGCAACCACCAATCTTTTTTTCTGCATCTATGAGCTTGGTTTTGTTTTGGTTGTTTTTGATTCCCCATGTAAGTGAGATCGTGTGGTATTTGTTTTCCTTTGTCTGACTTACTTCACTTAGCATAGAGCCCTCAAGGTCTATCCATATTGGGGAAAATGGCAAGATTTCATTCTTGTTTATAACTGAATAATATTCTATTGTGTGTGTGTGTGTGTATAGTTACTTCATTATCTTTATCCATTCACCCATTAACAGGCACTTAAGTTGTTTCCATGTCTCGGCTATTGTAAATAATGCTGAAATGAACATCGGGGTGCATATATCTTTTCAAGTTACTGTTTTTGTTTTAACTTTACTCTTTGGCATGTAGAAAATCCTGTTGCTTTAGCACCATTTATGAAGAGACTATTCTTTCCCCATTAAACAGACCTGACACCCTTGTCAAAATCTATTGGCCGCAGATTTATGCGTTTATTTTGGGACTCTAAATTCTACCCCTATATGACTATCATTATGCCAGAACCATACTGTTTTAATTAGTGTAGATTTTTAGTGAATTTTGAAATCAGGAAATGTGAGCCTTCTGACTTTGTTGTTCTTTTTCAAGGCTGTTTTTTTTTTTAAATTGAAATATATTTACAGGCCACTGAATGGGTAGGAACAACGACTGAGTGGTCTTAAACTGCTCTTCCACCAACTCTTAACAGAATGCGAATAAGGCTGACAGAAAATAAAGTTTCTAAGAATATATATATATCTATATTTGACATAGTGTGTAAATTTAAGGTATGCGACATTGACTTGATAAACTTAAATATTGTAATATGTTTGCCTTTGTAGTGACAATTAGCACCTCTATCATGTTACATAATTATCATTTTTTTTTAGTGGATGAAATAATTAAGTTCTAGTCTTAGCAAGTTTGACAATTATAATACAAATATTGTTGTCTATATTCACTATACTGTGCATTAGATCTTTAGGACTTATTTACTACTCATTGCAGGTTTTGTACTGTTAAATAACATCTGCCCTATCACTCACCCCTGGCAACGACCAGTTTTTTTACTAGTCTTTTGTTTTTTTTTTAAGATACTACATGTAAGTAATATCATTACTTGCCATCTGCTTTCATTGTATGTCCTTTTGCACAATTCTGAGTTTTTTTTTTACTACATATGGATATTGCTTATTTGAAAATATAAGTTACCGGAAGTTAAAAAATGCTTCCTCGTAATATCGAGTTGAGATAAGTTTCACTGAGGAAATGAGAACTTTAAATGAAGGAAGGAGTAGTAATTCACAACAAAGCTATCTGGGGACAGGGCACATGGCTATATTTGGAGCTGTGGGGTGAGCATGGCTAGGAAAAGCAGCTAGGAGGAGCAGATAAAGGGGTACAGTTTTAGATGCAGGAAATGCCAAACAAGAAGACTTCTCTGAGAAACTCTTCCCTGCATCCTCACTCTACTCTAAATGGCACTCACTTTCCATCTTTCAATGTAATTCAGCTACATCATGAAAAAAATCGACTTGTGACCCTGACCTGGAGGTATAACCACAAATTATAACACTATTTGTATGAAAAATTCATTCTAAGTTCCACTCAAATGGTTTAAAAACATTTTGCAACATTACCCACTTCTAAGTTGAGGAAGGTATATTAACATAAGCCCATAAGCTCCCAATGGGTAGAAAGTTCATTCTCCTCTTATCTACCCATCCATCCTATTGTGTGGCACACAGAAGACACAGTTGAAAGGGTAAATGAGCTGAACATGTTAATTACTTTGAAAATTTAATCCCTGTCCTCCTTAATTCAATTTCTCCAGCTTCAGTGAATAAGTATTCTTTCCAGACTATGTAGACAGTAGCTTTCTGCAGATGACTTCATTCCCAGCAGGCCAATATGAAAATGGATGGTTGCTTAGCATGTAAGCCTTCTAGGTTCCTCTAGATCCCTTATTCTGTTGGCTTCACTGTGTTCTTAGCTCTTGAACCAGCTATTTGTTAGGCGTTATTTTCCCAGACAACATATTACTTCTCTATCCATGTAAATCTGAAAAGAGTTCCTCAGCGTTACTGTAAGCTGGTCTCAATGTATAACAGTTGGGGAAACTGGGCTCAATGACTATTAAAATGATGGTATCACATATCATCATCATATGAACACTGAAAAACACATAATAAAGTATATCACTTTTTTAAAGAAAGAACCCTTTACCTCAGGTCTATTAATTTCTGTAAAGAAATAATTTATCTTAAATTATCACTAACAAATGTGACGCCTCTCTTTCAAGACATGTGTATACTATTTCAAAAACAACAAACTTACTCATCGTCTTTTGTTGTAGATTTCCTTTTTTTGGTTAAACTGAGATGATTCAAGTTTTTTCTCTTTCCTATACATGCAATAAAAAAAAAAAAAAAAAAAAAGAACATAAGGGAAAAATTGTCAAATTTTAAATAAAATTTAGATCACCAATTGTAAATAGAAAATAAAAAGGTAGACAAATAAAAGGAATGTAGAAAAAAAGTATCCTGAAATTTGCTAGGGACAAAAATTTTCAATTATGAATAACTTTTCAACAGCTATTTTACTTTTTTCATTTCCTATTCTATTTTTAAAAATATTTTTTAAATTTATTTTTAGAGAGAGGGGAAGGGTGGGAGAAGGGGCTAAACATTGATTGGTTGCCTGTCGCATGCCCACTATCAAGGATCTGGCCCGCAACCCAGGCCTGTGCCTTGACGGGGAATTGAACCAGCGATGTTTTGGTTGGCATGCTGGCGCTCAATCCACTGAGCCACACCAGCCAGGGCACTCTTCTTTTTTATTCATGATGACATTATATATAAAAAAATTTTTTTTTTTTTTTCTAGAGAGGGGAAGGGAGGGAGAAAGGGAGAGAAACATCAATGTGAGAGAGAAACGTTGATTGATTGGCCTCCGTATGCGCCCTGACTGGGAACTGAACCCGCAACCTAGGCCTGTGCCCTGACCGGGAATTGAAATTAGATTGTGGACCACATTAAGAAGGATTTGGCTCACATACCTCAAATTGCTCATCATATATTTAAACTGATATTAGTTTACCAGTTCTTTTGAAATACATATCATCTGTTCCTTCTTCCACTTAAAATAAAAATCAGTCTTGCCAGAGGCCTACTATTTGATCAGTCTTTTCAAAGAGCCTGCTTTTAATTTTGTTGCTTTTCTTTGTTATTGCCTTGCTTCCTATTTTATAATTTCCATCTATATCTTTTATTACTTCCTTTCTTCTACCTTTTCAGGTTTTTCTAGTGTTCTTTTTCTATCTTTCTGAGTTGAATGATTGCCTTATTAGTTTCAATTAGTCTTCCTCTTTAAATATTACATATTATAAGTATAAAAACTGTTTTGATATAATGCAGTATTTAGGTATAGATTTTTTCCTCTCAGTGCTGAGATGCTTTCATTATCATTCAATGTCTAAATATTTTATATTTTGCATTATGATTTTTCTGATTAAGGAATTATTTAGAAGTTTCTTGGTTTCCAAACACATGGGCCAAAATTTTTAGAAGGTATCCATTTTATCATTGATTCCTAATTGCATGAATTTTTTTCCAGAGAATGTGAGCTGTTTAACAGCAATTTTTAGTATGATGAGACTTCCTTGCGACTCCAAACTGGTTATATTTTTGTAAAAATTCTATGTGTGCTTTATTATGTATGGGTAATACACCTGTTTGACCAGAGCTCATCAGATCAAGCTTGCTAGTTGTGCTCAAATTGACTATATCCTTCCTAACTTTTCACCCATTCCATCAGTATCTGAAAGAGGTCGTTTAAAATTTCCTACTTTCGTTAGGGATTGGTGAATCTCTCCTTGTAAGGTTGTCCTATTTTGCCATGTTTTGTTTGAGTTTTTGTTTTACATGCACAGAGGTTCAAGATTCATTTTCTGGTATTGAATCTTTCTTTCTCTAATTACGTAAAGATTCCTATTATCTTCAATAAACCCTTTTTGCCTTAAAGCCTGTTTTGGTCTATATTAATATTAAGATTCTTATACCAACTATTAGTTTCTTTTAAAAGTTAATATTTGCTTTGTTTTCTTTTTCTGTCCCATTATATTTAATTGTCCTATGTCTAAAATCTAAACAATAATATTAATAAAAATAGCTAAAATACATATTGAACCTTACTGTATGCCAGGCACTATGCTTTTTGTGTATTAATTCATTTCATTCTCAGAACAAGTCTGAGGTAGATATTATTTTCTGTACTTTATAGGGAAGCAAACAAAAATACAATTAAAAAGGTAAATTTACACATTTCCCACCTTCTCCCTGAAAATTACAAGGACCTTATATCACTAACACCTTTCTGTTTCTCGTATGTCTTCTATGTCATTGCAGTCTATTATTTGTTTTTACCTCCCCACCCCCCCATATTTGTCTTTTGCTTTATGGTCAGCAAATTTGTAATCATATTTTTGTCATTAAATTTACAATTAGATTTACCAATTTGTTTGCCAGTTAAGTTTTCACCATTGCACCTTGCATTTCATTCCTTTACCTGAGACTTGGTTTGCTTCTTCTAGAAGTACATTTTTTAGTAGTTCTTTCAAGTGAGTATCTGTGAATGGTAAATTCTTAGACCTTACCTGAATATACCTTTATTTCATCTTTACTTCCTGAATTAAAACTTCAGCTATGATTTCTAGTTGGTATTATTATTCCATTTCCTGCTGCAATGGTAAATTGGTAATGAAGAGAGAAACCTACTATCTGTCATTCTCTTGTAGGTAATATGTCTTCTCTGGTTGCTTTAAAATTTTTCTCTTTGTCTTTAACTCTAGAGTTCAGCATGATATGATTAGGTGTGGAATTGTTTCAATTCATCCTGCTAAGACTAGCATGCTATTTATTCTAATCTGGAAATTCCTGTCTTTCCTTAATTATGAAAAACTGATAGTCCATATATCTTAGAATACTGTCTGTGCCCCATTCTCTCTACTTCCTCCTTGTAGGGCACCTATCTGACATAGGTAGGAGTTTCTTCTTCTATCATTTCTCTTCACTGTTTTAATCATATTCTGTTTACATCTCTGTGTTGCTACATTGCTGATATCTGGGTGACTTCTACAGATCTATTGTCTAAGTTACTATGCAAATTTGTTGTTTATCCTTCTACCCTAATTACTAAAAAATAAGTCTGATGTATTTTGGGGAGTAAAGGAGAGAAAAAATGTACCAGTCGTCCTCTCCTCTGAAAAGCATAATAGTTTGGAGAAATTTGTTAAGGGTAGTGGATGGCAGCAATGTAATGACATACAAATATATATAAATATAATAAATATATGTGATAAATAATGAATATGAATGTATATATATATCTCTTAAATGAATGAGGTAGAATCAGTAACCCCATATATGGTCCATGCAGAGTCTAAGTAGAGGGAAGGCTTAAAATCAGATTTTTCTTCCTGTTATAGCTATAAATGAATTTAAACATAATATGAAGTCAACTGTTCACATACCACATACCACATAATTCAAGTGTATACAGAATATACATAGAAATACCTAGAGAAAGGGTATTCCAGATTGAGGCAACTGCAAGTACAATGTCCTTGTGCTGGGCAGGGGCCCAGCCTGAGTAACAAATGGCAGGGAAGAATGGCTAAAGCAGTAGAGAGTAGCAAAAAATGAGCCAGGTGATGTGCTCAGGTATTAGATAATGTATGACCATAAAAGTCAGGATAAGGTTTTGAATTACATCCCAAGTGTGATGGGAAGTGAGTAATACCTCAAATGTCCTTGAAAATTTAGGAAAAAGTGCTTATTTAAATTGTACCTTATGTTTTATACAGTATTTAAAAAGTGAGGATTGTTAATAGAAGTTACGACGTCATTTGGAACTTAAATTACTTCATGAGTAGGGCTTTTTTATTTCTAAAACATGTATACGATGACATAATCTGATATGAGCCTAGACAGAATTCTCCTACTTTGAGACTTCTGTATGTGAGAGGGATGTATATCAGAGTATATAAAACACATTATGTACAGTTTAATGAAATATTATAGAATGAAGCAGTGTCACCACAATATAGGTTTAAGAAATAGAATATTGCCAGATCCCCAGGAACCCTTGCTCTATGACTTTTTTAAAAAGAGCTTACTTAGTGCTATAATCTGTGATAATTATCCACTTAAATGTCAACTGGAACCATGTGACCAATCTTTTTATGGGCAAAGGAATGTTCCCTTAAGTCCATATTTAATTTCAATATGGAAATTGAGTACATATCCACTTAAAATCTATTCACATTTCAGTATAGAAATGTACCATCTCTAAGGTACTAATTTTTAATTTTGAACATAAGATATATCAAATGTATAAAAAACAGAGCTATGGAACTTGAAGAAAATATATACATCTTCATACATTTTTGTGAAAGCAAACCTAATAGTGATAGCTTTCAGATAAAAAGCATTTGATTAAAGTAAAATAGAAGTCACTCAAAAGTTTAAGATCTCATTATGGGTTTCATTACAACAAATTAGGTTCAATAAGAAGACTTCTTTGTTTCTGTATAGCTTCTAGTATATGCTTAGCACTCAATAAATGTGAAACAATAAAATATGAATTAGGCTAATCATATCTAAAATATATTTTATTAAATTTAAGCCTACTTAAAATTTTATATTATAGAAACCTGACATGTCACTGATTCATAACCTTTTCCAGTATTAAAAATTAAACATATGAAGTCTGGATTTCCATAGCTTTTAAACAAACATTTTAGCAATAAACTACCAGAGAATAAGAAATATATGTGGTCAAATTTAAACAAACAGTATTTTAAAATAAAAAAATTCATATTAAATTAGGTCATTCTCTTACAGAAAATTCTACAAACTTTTTGAAAATACATTTAAAACAGTAAAGGAAAAGAAGGGAATGAAATATAATAAAAACATCTATATAAATATATACAAAGTGTGGATAAAACTAAATGGACAACATGTATAAAAATAACATTTAGGAGGATCATTCTTAAACTGTATAGTGCAGTGGTACCTGAATTATGTGCCCTTTAATTTATGCACATGATGGATAGCTTGTTAAGAGGCATATCTGTAACCATTATAATTGATAGTAGCTGAAGGCAGTCAGGCCATAATTTCTATTTAATGGATAGGATAGTAAGGGAACAAAGTCTGCAGTAGCATTTTAAAATAAGTACCTAGAAAGTTTACATTTATGTCCAAAGTAATATCTATATTCTAGACTTTTCTATGTCAAATTTTTTAAGAGAGAAGAGAAAAAATCAGCTGCAGCAATATCCATATATTATTAAATCAAAATTTTGATTTAACCAATAACTAGAAAAATATTACAGTAAGTGGAAAAGAATGTTAAACTAACCATTTGATGGTCCATTTTTGTGCTCCTGTTCTTTAGAGCTTGTGGGAGAAGCAAATGGGCTCATTCGACAAGTTCCAGTTATTGGAGAATAATCTGTAATACTTTTCTTCTTTGTGATTTTTGAAGGATCAAATGACTGGAAATAAGCATTAATATGGGACAAAAATACTATGTTTAGTTATAGATCTTTGAAAATACCTTTGAAAACTCACAAAATTCAACCAATACTCTTTTTTCTTGTTCTTTTTTTTTTTTGGATTTTAAGTATACTTAATTATCATCTTCAAAATGCACACTAGTTTTTCAAGTTATGTATATATTTTATTCTCCATATGTCTATATTTTGCATATATTTTAGGGCATCTCAATTTTATATTTATAAAATTTTAACATTAAAGAGATACTACCTTCTGAGGTAGTACTTCCAAACTAATCAGAGACGGCCGGCTCTCCCAATTACATCCTGACTTTAGCTGTCAGCTGAACCTGTAGTATAATTATAGGGCCAGCCCAGGGAAACTCTCAGAAGCTCTCTTACTAAATCGCACAAGGAAATCCTAGGAAGGATCAGTACTGCCCCAAACCTTCACAGAGTTGTTCTGTCACAGTGTCTTGCCTTACTGAAAACCAAAATGATGTTCAAACAATTGAATAGGGAATTTAAGGTCTTTGAGAATTTGGCCTATCCTACCCAAGTCCTCTCTGCTGCTTCCTCCTGTGTTCTCACAGACCTTGTGCATACTTCCTATTGGAGGTAGCAAATTCTTTAACATTTCTGTCTGCTCCACTAAAATCTGAGTTCCTGAAAATATCATTTCTTCATCTTTGTATCCTAGAACTCAAATAATGTGTGATAAATAAATGACTTATAAAGAACAGTCCAACAATATATAGATGATACATTATAGAACTGTACATCTGAAATCTATATAATTTTGTCACCTCCCAATAAATTCAATAAAATAAAAGAACAGTCCAATAAACTAGGCCAAGCCACTATACACATCCGTCCAATATTAAACAGCACCTATAGTCCAAGTATCTATGCTATACACATTTGGGCCTTAGCCCTCTTGATCTTATCTTCCCTGGGACCTAGTCTTTCTTTGGTTTAAGTTCCCATTCATGCCCATTTCCTCTGAACACCCATTATCACACTATTAATTGCTTGTTCTAAATTCCCTTTCAACTTGTTTTCTATAATGCTTACTTATTACCCAGCACTTGTTAACTCATGTGTACAAACAAACAGAACAAATCATTCTGGCCTCAGACACAACAGAAAAAAGGTCTTTAGGTAGTATGTGTGCTAAAGAAGTTAAGAGAGAGAAAATCAAAGCGGGCTGCAGTAACCTCACAGAATGATTCTTGTGAGGGGGAAGGGGAGGCTTAGATGAGTGAAAATAGAAGGTGTGAAAAACCTGAAATCTGGACATAAAACAGACATCACAGGGTGTTTGGGGGATAAAGGAAAGGTCCGAAGACTCATATGTTGTAAACATCGTAGAACTAAACTTTAGCTTGGTAGCTGTCTTGAAATAGTTATATAATTCTCCATGATCAACTATTCTTTATTTTTAAGACACCATAGCAGAAATAGTGGCTGTGTCACATTTTTAAATAATCTTGTTATTAGTTCCTGAATCTATAGCATCAATTTTTTTTACAGTTAAGATTTTAAATGATAAATACTTCTTTGTATTGAGGGAACAAGAGCACTCTATTCTTTACTTTATGTACCCACGGTAGCCACAAATGTAACCAATATCTTTAAAAAAAAATCAAACTATAATATCAAGTTATAACTCGAGCACAATCTTTTTTTGTAGGGTGAAAGGGTTTTAAGTCTCTTTATCAAGTGGTTATTATTACCTCTTCATCTTGAGTTTTCACCTGTTTATATGTATTCAGTCATAAACTATGACATTTATCCAATCCTACCCTACTTTTTCAAGAATTTATTGCCCAGAACTATTTCACTGTGTATGTACAAGAAATGAAAGTCACTACCCTAATGTACATTTATGTCGATCTGTTTTCCTATTTTCACCAAAAAATTATTTTTTCCAATTGCCAAATATCTAAACATTGTAACTGTAGATCATACATTTCTCCTTGAAAACAATTTTCTAGCTTTCATAAAATAAGTCTTTGTGTGTGCATGTGTGTGAGTGTATGTGTATATATTTTTCCTCACCTTAAAAATACTAAGGAGTCTCTTTTGCTTTCTTTCTTTTTTGGTCATCTGTGTTGGTTAAAAGAAAAAAATGACTGTCTATAATTACTATACACAGAGTAATACATACTGTCTCACTAAATATTTTTCAGTAAATAAAGGCATAATCTTACTTGTCTAAGATTTTTTTTGGCCCTAAAGTTGTATCAATATTCTTTAACTTTTAAACCTTAAAGACGGTTAAAAGTGACACTAGAATAGACCTGAGAATTTCCATTCAACCATCTCAGACACTGAAGGACTTGGCTGACTGATTAGTCTCCCACAACAGGAAGAATTAAGAAGATGGGGTTTGCCAAGCCATTTCCAGCCGCTTTTCCATACAAACTACTTGTATTGGCTCATGCTATGGACTTCCCTAGTCTCTCAAACAGCACCCCGCCTCAGGGAGCCCCGTACCTTTTGCTAATTGGCTGCAGACCTGGCACTAGTGGCAGCTGGCCTTTGTTCCCAGCTTGGCCTCTCCTGGGCACTTCCAAGCCCAGCAGCACACGTAGCAGCCGTCCGCAGATCACTTTGTAGCTCATGCTGGGAGGCCCCAGAGCCAGCGCACCTGGTGGACAGCTTCAGACCATACCCGAGCACCTCCTCATGTGACACACTCAAGGGATGGACTCGGAGCATTTGAGATCTAGTTCTCTGGCATGTGTCTTCAGTTTGGCTCAAGTAACCTCTTATAAAAATTCTCCATAGGTGTGGTGTCAATTTACTTAGTAGCTGGCAGGAATCTGAAGAAGCCCGCCCAGGGTCACCCCATGGACCTGGACCTGGTGCTAGGTATAAGCAAGGTCCCATTTTGTCCCACCAGCTCCTTGCTTTGCATCAGGTAAATTTGGCGAGCTCCCAGAAGACAAAGACTTTAAAGATTGTTGACTGCCACCTAGTGACATTTATTGGAAAGGACAACTAATAAAAAACACACTCCAACCTTTTTGGAAAGTCTTCTCAGGTGCCTAACCTTGAATAAACATCTACCCCTGTCAAAGACTCATTGAGGATGAGAAGCTACAGACACCAATAGGAGACAACTATCCCAGGACATTGACACAGCCTGTATATTTACAGATTGATATTGTGAGAAATGCTCACAATAAAAACCAGGACACAGGACCTGAGCAGCAAAGCGAGGCATTTATTCACGAGTCTACAGAGTCAGGAGCACCACCAGCCAGGAGAATGTGTGCGCAAAGTAGACAAAGAAAACTGGGTTTATACTGATGCGATTAGCTCCCCTCCCTAACATGATTAGCTTCCCCTCTCCTCTCCTCCCCCATTTCTCCATTACTGGTTAATCCGGGTTCACAATCTAACACGATTAACTACTTAACTCAGGGTGTGATTAAGTAAGGGTGATCTAGTTATAGGTCTATCTCCAACTTATTTGCAAAGTTATCTAGCTACATCTTCCCATTTCTCTGTTTGGTGATGACCATCTTCCTCCTTTTGATCCCAGAGATATGTGTGAGGAGCTGCAGAATGTCATTTCCTGGCCCCTTTTCCATGATTCATCTGTAAATTATCTCCTACTGGTTTGAGAGTCACTGGCTTGCTTCTTTATCCCTAACAATATAGAATCCATTTTGTCTTTACCTGTCTGCTGATGATATTAGTCATAATAATAGTTATACTTGTTCTTTGGGTTTTTCCATACAGTCCAACTGTTTATGATTACTGAACACATATGAGATATCTGTTAATACTCTTTTCATGGCTCATGTAAGTATTATACTAAATACCAAAAACAGAAAGACGGGAAGGTAAAACCAGGATCATGATAGCTCACAGGAAACAAATGATCCAGAATGTTTTTTTCACAATGAAGGCCATAGATCTGACTGCCTTCCATTTAGCTTCTCTTTTTTTTAGAAAAAATTATGCCTCAACTCAGATCCCATCCCCAGTGGTAGACAAGACAATGTTAATACTGAGATTTCGTAGCAATGAGCCTTCCTAGTGCTATGAAACCACACCATCCAACCAAAAGATTGGTCATTAATGCATCCTTTGGATGGATTATGTCCAAAAGGTGGAACTGTGGAAGAATAAAGGGGCTCTACGAAAAGTAACCTCACGGGGTGATCTGAGCATAAATTCCTAACTGGGCAAGTCATGGTGAGTGGTGACAACCCAGGCCTGAAACTTTTTTAGTGAAAGGTTTTAAAGCAGTCCTGCCTATTGTTCCTGTGTATCTAGGTTAACAGACCTTTGAAATTCCAGAAGGTATTAACCTTCAAAAGAGCACATAATCTTGTTAATTATCCTATAATCCAATTACTGCCTGATTTTTCTCCAATATTCCTTACATCTATTTCTTAATTTCAAATGCATAAAAGAAGCAGCAAAACTGTTATTCTCAGGAACAGTGGAGATCTTGTTCCACAGCTTATGTCATTAGTTTGGCTCAAATAAGCTCTTATTTTAAAAAAGGTGGAGGGGGGGGGCGAAATCAGCAGGCACCAGAGCCTCACTGAACTGAGTCCTGCCCTGTAGAGTTGGTACCTGCAAAGCAGACCCTCCACAGTGGTCATGGCCAGCCACTGGCCTGTGGGTAAATCTCTCACATTGGTGTGCCCACAGCAATCAAGGCTCAACTACAAGGGGAAGGTGAATGCAGCCTACAGAGGGTGCATTCTTGAATGCCCAACTTGGGTGACTGGAGACTGTGCCACTGGGCCCTACTAGATCACCTACTATATCAGGCCACTCTACCCATACCAGGAGACCTAGAAGCTTTACCTAACACATAGAAGCCAACACAGGGAGGCTGCCAAAATAAGGAGACAAAGAAACTTGTCCCAAATGAAAGAACAGAGCAACACTCTAGAAAGAGAACTAATCAAAATGGAGACAAGCAATCTACCAATGCAGAATTCAAAACACTGATCATAAGGATGCTCAATGAACTTAGGGGAAGAGTAGATTAACTTAGCAAAAACATCAACAAAGAGATAAGAAACATAAGGGAACAGAAAACATTTTTTTTAAAAACCAGTCAGAAATGACAAATACATTAACTGAAAGGAAGAATATATTACAGGGAATCAACAATGGAGTAGATGAAGCAGAGGATCAAGTCAGAAATCTGTAAGATAAGAAAGCAGAGCCCTGGCTGGTGTGGCTCAGTGGCTTAAGCACCGACCTGAGAACCAAAGGGTCACTGGTTCAATTCCCAGTCAGGGCACATGCCTGGGTCGCAGGCCAGGTCCCCAGTTGGGGGCGTGCAGAAGGCAACCACACACTGATGTTTCTCTCCCTCTCTCCCTCCGTCTAAAAATAAATAAAATAAAATAAAATAAAGCAGAAAACAATTAGAACAGCAAAAGGAAAAAGGATAAAAATAAAATGAGGATAGTATGCATAAGGAGACTCTGGCACAACTTCAAGTGTACCAACATTCACATTTAGGAGGGTGCCAGCGGTAGAGAGAAAGCAAGGAATTGAAAACCTATGTGAAAAAGTAAAGACAGAAAACTTTCCTAACCTTGTGAAGAAAATAGACATACTAGTCCAGGAAATGCAGAGTCCCAAACAAGATGAACCAATGAATCCAAAGAGGCCCACACCAAGACACATAATAATTAAAATGCCAAAGGTTAAAGACAAAGAGAGAATCTTAAAAAGTATCAAGAGAAAAGCAGTTAGTTACCTACGGGGGAGTTCCCATAAGACTGTCAGCTGATTTCTTAAGCCAGTCAGTGAAAGACAAATACCATATGATCTCACTTACATGTGGAATCTAATGAACAAAATAAACTAACAAGCAAAATAGAAATAGAGGCATAGACACATGGAACTAACTGACAGCTGTTGGAGGGGAGAGGTGAGGGGGGACTAGATGAAGGGTGAATGGTGTGGAGATTGCCTGAGGGAGTGGGGGTGCTGAGTGGAGGTAGGCAAAGAGAAAAATGGGGACAAATGTAATAGCATAAATGATAAAATATAATTTTTAAAAAGAGATAAAAGAGAAAAAAATCCCCCAAACCAAAAATCCTAATGTGACCACAGTATATGAGTTTTTATATTAAGTGCATAACTATTTCTGCATATATATAAATTTTAATATAAATGTTATCCAGAAAACTTAATTTTAAATTCTTCATGATATACCTTTTCAAGCAAAGTAATTCTTAATGAAAGCTAATTTGAAAAGAAAAAAACTGTCAGCTGATTTCTCAACAGAAACTTTGAAGGCCATATGGATTGGCATGAGATAGTCCAAGTGATGAAAAGCACGGACTTACAACCAAGATTACTTAGCAAAGCTACCATTTAGAATGGAAGGGCAGATAAAGAAGAGCTTCCCAGACAACAAAAAGCTAAAGGAGTTCACCACCACCAAACCAATATTAAAATAAATGTTAAAGGGCTTCCTTAAGAAGAAAAAAAGAAGATAAAAAATATGAATACATAATAAAATGGCAATAAATACATATGTACCAACAATTACATCAGAGAAGGAAAACTCTGATTCCAAAAAACCTCCGCTGCCTTGCGGCATACCTCTTCAGGGGAAAGGCTAAGGGAGTAAACCCCGACAGAAAATCCGGAGCCGGAGTCCCTAAGGCGGTTTGACGCTGTAGTCAACACCGGCAACTCCTGCGGCGCACCTGAAGCCAAGCTGTATTGACTCCGTCTTTCCCTTGGACCCTTCAGCTGCGAAGAGAGGGGGGGTCTGCTGCATGGGCAACAGCAGACCCTCCATATCACCCTGCCCAGGCTCTGTAGCTTCAGCTTCACTGGAGAGGACACTCCAGCGCCATCGCAAGATGTCGATTCAACACGGGAGGAGACAGATACCGTGTCACTCCCGAGTCGGACTGCACAACCATTCTCGGCGGTGCAGATAGACTCTTAAGAAGCTACACCATCGTCTCTCGAGACGGACGGCTGCCGACGACGACGACGAAATGCTCCAATCAAAAGACTTAAGATGGCTACATAGATAACAAAACAAACTTCCATATACTGTCTACAAGAGATTCACTTCAGGTGAAAAGACACAGAATGAAAATAAAGGGATAGAAAAAGATATTTCATGAAAATGGAAACAAACAAACAAAAAAGCTGGGGTAGCAATACTTGTACCAGACAAAGTAGACTTCAAAATAAAGGCTATAACAAGACACAAAGAAAACCTAGCAATCCCACTTTTGGGCATTTATCTGAAGAAACTCAAAATGTTATATCGGACAGACAGATGTATCCATATGTCCACTGCAGCTTTATTTACAACAGCCAAGATATGGAAACAACCTAAGTGTTCATCAATCAATAAATGGATAAAGAAGTGGTGCATGTATACAATGGAAAATGACTCGGCCATTAAAAAAAGAATGAAATCTATGATCTGCTGTAACATGCATAGACCTAGAGGTATTGTGCTGAGTGAAGTAAGACAGACAAAGAAAGACAAATAATAGACGATTTCACGTATATGTGAAATCTACAAAACAAAATAAACAAGCAGACAGAAACAGAATCACAAATACAGAGAACATTTTGATGGTTGCCAGGTGACAGGGCATTTGGGGGATGGTTGATAAAGGTGAAGGGATTAAAAAGTATAAGTTTGTAGTTACAGAATATTCACAGGGAGGTAAAGTACCACATGAGAAATATAGTCAATATTATAATAACTATGTATGGCATCAGATGTGTACCAAATTTATTGGGCTGATCACTTCGTAACTTATATAAATGTATAATTACTGGGTTGTACACCTGAAGCTAATATAATATTGTATGTCAACTGTAACTGAAAAATAAAAATTATTTAAAAACAAAAAGAAGGCTGAGGTTTGCGAGAAGGCTGAGCTGCTAATTGAAAAGTCTGACATTCTTTTCACTCAGGAATGATGAGTACTACCTACCAGATCTTTTAGAAAAAGAAATTAGAAATCAGATAAATCACAACTACTTCTTTAATAATTTACAACTGCTTGTAATATTTACTGACTCCTTAGGGCTATTAACACAACTGTTAAAAAATAAATTATATGACCAGCACAAATGCCACTACAGTTTTTGTAAGAAGATTCAAACCTTGTACATTCATAAAACTAAGGTTTTATGGTAGTAAGAAAGAAATGAAGGAAGGAAGAAAGGAAGGAAATGAGTTTTCTCTCCATAATTTCAAATACATATAATGTTCTTTCAATATCTTTCATAAATTGTAGCTTGCTTTGTCACCTTGTTTAAAGCATAGTCTACCAAAAAGATGCTTCAATTTTATTGATTTTTACTTACTATAAACAGTTTTGAAAGGGTTCTTTCAGTATGATTTATGGGATATTAAGGATCTGCTACTACTATGAACTACTAGCCTATGCTATCACTGAAATATTTAAGACACAGGTACTACAGAAACAAAAGAAAAGTTAAGGCAGTCAAAGGAAGATAATTCTTTATAAACTTATACTGGTTTAATTTAATTAGGTTATCTCACCTAAGATATTATTATGCATGACTAGCACTTATTATAGAATTTACATTAGAAAACTCTAAATATTGTCTGTCTCAAAAACTTTTTACGATTCGGGCCTAGAGTTCCTGGAAGAGTCCTAGATATCAACTAACTTCTGATCAGCTGCCATAATTATTATCCTTAATGGTTCTAGTAACATTGTGGTTTTGTTATTATTTTATTTATTGTTTTAATGGTAGTAAAGGTGATGTAATAGGAACTATATAGATTACTTATGAGGCATTCTTACCAAAAATTTGAATGAGAATCTAACCAGTTTTATAGAAAATATGAAGAATAGAGAAATTATTTAAAGGATACCATAAGAAAACAACCAAATCCAGAATGTGGAAGATGGTTATTGAACAAATGTCTGTTTTTTTTTCCAAAATATAAGTCACAAAACAAAGAGTGAGATTTAAAAAGATTCAGCAAGACTTAAAATATATAAGAACCATTACAATGTATAAACATTGTTTGGATCTTTTAAAAATTTATTTAAATATTTATTTATTTTTAGAGAGAGAGAAATTGCAATTTGTTGTTCCACTTATCTGTGCTTTCATTGGTTATTTTTTGGTATATGCCCTGAATGGGAATTGAACCCACAACATTGGTATATTGAGAAGACACTCTAACTGAGCTACCCAACCAGGGCTGGATCCTTTTCATTAAATTACCAAACTATAAAAGAACATTTTCTGATATCTACTTGGGCTGCTTCCATATCCTGGCGATTGTAAAAAATGCTGTAAAGGAAGGTGGGTGCAGACTCATAGATGGAGAGCAGGATGACAGCTAGCAGGGTGGGTGAGGTGAGGGGATGGAGGGACTGAGCAAAAAGGTAAAAGGTCTCATGGACATGGGCAGCAATTGGTGATTGCTGGGGGTGGGGGGTATAAGGGGACTTAAAGATAATGTAAAAAAAATACAATAAAGATTAAATAATAAAAATAAATTTTGAAACAAGCATGGAAATAGGAATATAAACTGGGTGAAAGATATTAAGAAATAACTATTAATTTTGCAAGGTATAATGGCCTGTGGTTATGAAAGCAGCCATTATCTACTAGAAATGCATACTAAATAATGTTCTGATGAAATGACATTCTGGGACTTATAAAATATTCCAGGGAAAAATATAAAGATACATGTACACGCATACATTACATACACAGTCATGTGTGGCTTAAGGACGGGAATACAGACTGAGAAATGTGTCATTAGGTGTCTTTGTGCAAACATCACAGAATGTACTTGTAAAAAAAACAGATGGTATAGCCTACTACACACCTAGACTATATGGTACAACCTATTGCTCCTAGGCTATAAGCCTGTACAGAATGTTGCTGTACAAAACAACATGAGATTAAATTAAGTGCAAGAAAAAATAATGCAATCAAGAGTGAAGTAAACACGAGATGTAAGAGGCCGCTGCCTGTGTCACATGGCATACTGTCGTAGAGCAAACTTTTTTTTACAAGTAGAAAGAGTACACTCTAAAATATTAATAAAAGTATAATATAATAAATTTATAAACCAGTAACATAGTTGTTTATTATTATGCATGTACCTTACATAATTGAATGTGTTATTCTTTTATAAGACTGGCAGCATACTAGGTGTTTTTATACTAGCCTTGCCATAATCACATAAGCAATGCACTGCAGTATGATGTTGTGATGGCTATATCACTAGGCGACAGGAATTTTTCAGCTCCATTATAATCTTATGGGACCACCATTATATATGAGGTCCATTGTTGACAGAAATGTCATTATGTGGCATGTGACTGTACATATATATACATAAATGTTTATATATAAATAAGTAAAGCAAAATAGCAAAATGTTAACTGTGAAAGTTGGGTGATAGTAACATGGTAGTTCATAAAATTATTTTCTCTACTTTTGTATGTTTGATAAATTTCATAATAAAAAGGTATAGAAGGAAGAAGAAAAGGAGAGGAAGGGAGGGGGAGAGAATAAAGGCATAGACCTGAGCCAGATCAGTAAGTAAACCTGCAGAATGTGAGCTATAAAATTTCCTAACGCCCAGAAACCCTGTCTTAGGTAAGACAAGCTTAGGCCATGGGAATAATCAGACTTAGAAGTGTCTTACTGTCAGGGTCCCCCTGGGGAAGTATCAAGACTTGGAGCCCAGCACAGGCCAGGCAAAGGAAACGAAGCTTGTAAGACCAGACTGGAAAACCAGGAAAGCTGGATACATTTGTGCCTTGACGCTATAGCCAGTGTGCCCTGATGGGAATTGGGCCATGAGAAAATGCTTTATGTCCTTTGAAGCTTGCCCTGTTCTTTTGCCTTGCTTAATCGCTTTATTGTACCAGCAGCAGAGATTTTAAATTTAACTCAAAATGAACTCACCCTCCCCATTTTATGGCCATCTGAAGTCTTTGTGTCCAACACACCCTGACCTGAGGGAGCTCTCAACCTTCCTTCAATTGTTATCCCTGAACAATATCTGTTTTCTGTAATCAGCACTGTTTAATATTGGTTGATGAGCCTTACGTGCATGCTATATGCCCTTAAGCTTACTGCACTCAATAAAAGACCCTTGAGGAAGGCAATCGAGGCATTTGTCTCTCTGACATTTGCCAGCCTTCTCTCCCCTAGCACAAGCTGCCTGGGAAGTCTTCATTTCATCCACACCAGGGGTTCTCTGCGGGTCGGGGGTCTTCAACATCCTACCAGTATTAATGGAATAATATATGTCCAAATCAGCAAACCTTCCCCAAAACCTGAGCTGCCATGCCAGACCTCTAGCCGCATGCCCACTGAGTTTGCCTTCATAGGAAGTATGCTCCTTCCCTTCCCATCTGCAGCATCTGCTTCTTTCACTCCTTCTCTGAGGTGGCCTGATATTGATTGGGTCAAGCTGGCTAGGTCTATGACCAGGTAGCCAGTTGTCCTTATAAATTCGTCTGGACCAGTACTGGCAGCAGTTTGTAATAAATAATTCATCTTTTCTCATGAAAATTCATCAACAAACAGTGCTTGGAGGGCAATTACTTGAACAGTCCAAAGACTGTAGGTGATGATAAACTGAAACTTTCTTTACTCATCACCACCCACCAACAATTTGGAAGGTTCAGAACTAGTGGTACTTGCAGTTTACATTCTATATATTAAAGGAAGGTCACAAAGGATGTTCCATACCTCTGCTTTCCCCATTAGGAGATTCATTAAAAAAAAAAAAAAAAAGACTTCTGTAGACTTGCCCTAAAATCATGGAGCCTTAATTTCCATGAAGGTCTGTAGCACTGGGAATACTGGGATATGGAAGTTCCCAAAATAAAAGAGGAAATACCGGTAGATTAGGATAAACAGATTCCACTTCAACTAATGGGCCTATAAAGACCATCTCTCCTGGGACACCAAAGCCACCTTCCTTCAGCATCATATTGGTGCGGTAAAATGACCAAGTTACTACTAGTTCCCCTGTAGCTTCACAGAAATTATGTACTCTTAGAATTATAGTTGTATGTTTAGAATGTCTGATTTTCCTTTGGATGGGCTAAGGCAGACTCAGTGGGATCACTGGCATATAGGTAGGTTTTTTGGAGCCTGGCTGTTTAAGGGCTAAGTTGTTTCTGGAGTGGATGAAAGCCTAGACTTAAGACCAGAGCAAAAGCTATCAGATCTGTTTGTGAATTTAGAACTGCCACCAAATGATTAGGTTGAGTAAAGAGCTGAAAATATCAGAAACAGATAAAAAAAGTAGAAGAGAAATGTGAAGGCTCAGGCTGGATGCTAAGAAATGTTGTCTAGCAGGTGGTGGCCATGTGGTACCCAACTAAGTCAATTGGTTTAAAGGTACAGAATTGGGCCAAACATAACAATGTATTTTTCTAATACAGGATATTAGCTGTGGCACTGGCTACCTTGATACATCTGAATTTGAAAAAAAGAATAGAAAACTTGCCATGACAACAATTGTACTTCACAAAGAGGATAAATTCCTAAATGACCATTCTTTTCCATTCAAATAATGTCACCATCTCCCAAAAAACAGGTTTGGGGCAGGAAATAACAGTATTTCATTTCAAGCGGACTACTCATCTACCAAAATACCATTCTGACCAAAGAAACAGATGCAGAATTACAGTCACAGCTGCATTCTGTACAGAGCAAGTTGGATAATGGTACTCTAAATTGCTAATTACACTGCTAATGATGTTTTTAGTGGCATTGCAGTATTTTTCCACCTTTGCTTAAAATTTTTTAAAAAGCACCTAGGAACTTTTTAAAATGGTAAACTGTTAAATAGTAGTGAGTCTTCCAAAAAAGAACTCCATATAAAACCATTTCTTGAAATGGCACTCTCATATGTGATTTTGTAGGAGCCTATTTATTGACTAGCTATTTGTTTTAATTTACTTTCTCACCAATTTACTTGCACTTAAGATTACTGAGGCCCGAAGTATCTCAATATTAGTATTTGTATCTAGATCCATAATGGTAAGAAAAGATAATCAACTAACATATGTCATGATATACTGGCACTGGGAATGTGCTATGTCTAGATTTACAAAAAGTAATAGCAAATGTACAATTTTATTTTTATTGTGACAAGCATGGTGAAATTTATTACAGTATATTTTATTGTTTAATCATGACAGCACAGTTGAAGGAGCTAATTAAATTTTTGAAAAAAAATGCTTTTAATGTTTTTATTTCAGATATCATATAAGGTTATAAAATGTATATTAAAGCATTGTCATTGTTTCATATTGTTTCTTGCATATTTAAGTGGCAGAATATTTTTTCTACAAATAGTGAATTAATTTCTACTAAATTATTTCATAAGGTTTTTAAATAATTTTCCTCTTAAATGAAAATCTCCAGCTGGTGGGGAACCTCCATACATTAGATTTACAAGAATATATTAAATGCAGAAAATGGTGTACCAATCATAATTATGTCATAATGTTTTTTGATTATTTTTATATTTAATAAGGCAAATTAGCTGTTAAAAAAACACAATCTTACTATGAAATTACAAACTCATAAGTAAATACTTACATTTGCTTCCAATGGCTCATCCAATTTCAGTGATCTTTTAACACTGCAAACAAAATATTTAAAGAAATCTTAGATTTCATATGCTTTAAGTAGCCAAATTTTTAAGAGTAATATATGTAAAGATTCTAAGTTACTTCCATAAAGTAGAATACCATAAGGAGAAAGCAATTTTCACAATGATGAAACTGTTTTCAATAGCATATTTCAAGATGGAATCATAATTAAATATCTAAATGGATATTTTAATGCATATATAGTTTTATATATATGCACTATCATACAATTTAACCATCAGTCATATTATAAAATAATCTTCGTAAAAATTACTATTTGTATGTTTTAAAATACCACTAATAAAAGTTATATGTAAGAGCAAAATAATTTACAAACCTTCAATGGAGATATTGAAAGTATATTATTTGCACAAATAATGCCCTTAAAGTAAAGGTATGAGCAAGATGAAAAGTTTTGCACATTTTTGTAGCTTTAAACGTGATTCAGTGCTACTAAAGTATGACTTAACTGAGGAACAGATGCTCTATGTCTTCCTAAGTCCCCAATCCATATGAAACTATTTTTTGTCTCCTTCACTAAACCGATTCAGGAACATGCCAGGCTCTCTCTGTGCAAAATCTGTTCTGCTAAACTGGATGCCCAGCTGTTGGTGACAATGCTTAGAAAGGAAAGCTGAATATTTATAATACTTTATTTCATACAGCTGTCTTCTAAAGAGCAGTCATCAACATTTTATTGAACGCAGATTAAACACTCAAAGGAGAAAAAGGTCAATATAAATTAAAACTAGTTTTTACAATGACAAATACAGACTTAAAAGTACTTTCTTGATCTCTGAGAAACAAATTGTTATTTAAAATATTCAATAACTTGAGCATTAGACAAAAAAGATTGTATTATAAATAAAGGTTACAGCATAGAAAACAAAAAACTTACACATCCTAGAAACGACTATTCATAAATAACTGACTAATGACTTTCAAACAAGTGACAGGAGCGAGAAAAGTGAAAGGAATGGACAATTTACAGAACTTACTGAGCAGTAAATACTAAGTACAAAATTTTTATCTAAAAAGGAGTCACTTAAATTTGCTGTTACATCTACATTAGTCTATCACATAACATTATTTCTTGAGATTAATTAAATTAGTTTAAAGAATTAGTTATATATTTTAGAAGTCTACTTAAAGCCAACTGAATGTAAATTCTCAATGGAGTAGTAAGAAAAGAGAGGTAAGAACAAAATGGAAGATGATAATAAAAAAAAAAGTATATCTATTTAGCTTCAGAATATATATTACCCTTTGCCCTGGCTGGTTTAGCTCAGTGGATTGAGCGTCGGCCTGCGAGCTAAGTGTCGCTGGTTCGATCTTCCAGTCAGGGTACATCAGAGAAGGAAAACTCTGACTCCAAAAAACCTCCGCTGCCTTGCGGCATACCTCTTCAGGGGAAAGGCTAAGGGAGTAAACCCCGACAGAAAATCCGGAGCCGGAGTCCCTAAGGCGGTTTGACGTTGTAGTCAACACCGGCAACTCCTGCGGCGCACCTGAAGCCAAGCTGTATCGACTCCGTCTTTCCCTTGGACCCTTCAGCTGCGAAGAGAGGGGGGGTCTGCTGCATGGGCAACAGCAGACCCTCCATATCACCCTGCCCAGGCTCTGTAGCTTCAGCGTCATCACAAGATGTCGATTCAACACGGGAGGAGACAGATACCATGTCACTCCCGAGTCGGACTGCACAGCCATTCTCGGCGGTGCAGATAGACTCTTAAGAAGCTACACCATCGTCTCTCGAGACGGACGGCTGCCGACGATATATTACCCTATTCAGGTGTGTGAGGTGTTTTGGCACTTAATAACTTCAAAAACAGAAATCAAAAACTAAAAGTATGCAACATGGCATTTTTTTATCCTTTGTTTTCAAATGCTGTTAACATTCAATACTACCTTTCAGAAGGAAATAAACCCCACCCTGTTATTAAAGTTCAAAATATTTTTGTTTTATTATTGATGGTTAATTCCTAGAAAAAGAAACTAAATGTTTGGATTCAAAGGTTTCTAGTTTAGGTGCTAGTTTGATCTAAGAAGCCCAAGGCAACGTGTAAAAGTAAACAAGAAAGTGAGCATAGTTGTTAGATTGTTATCTTACAGTTTAACAGTTTAGAGAGAATCTAAAAGCTTGATTTATTATGGGAAATGTAGTTTTTCAGATAATTCAGGCATCCAACAATCAAAAGCTGAAAATATTTACAAAAAGAAAACCAAAATTAATAGACAAGACTGGGAAAATCAAAGAAATCACTTAGTTCGTCCAATAGGGACGAGTTGGTGTGATTTGACCACTGTCACATAGCTTGAGAAACTTGGATCTCAGGTCTTGTGCTTAGTAAATCTTTGTCAAATTGAGGGGGAGGGACTAAAAAGGTAAAGAGGGGCAAACCTAGTAGAGGAATTTATGACCATCTATACTTACCATTCTATTAGAACTGGGCCCATTGTCAAGATACCAATTATTAAATTAAGCACCTACTATATCCTTTTACCCTTTAAAGAAAACAGTGCTCTTTTACTCAGGTACAACTGTAATACAAGCATGAGATGATGTCAAGCAGATTAGGATAATGTTAACAGGAACAGAAGGGAAGAAATGGATGAAACATATCATAAAGAAAGAACAGGCAAAACTTGATTAGATATACAGGATATTTTCCTAAAGTATTCTCACTTTCTACCAGTCTTAGCAATTAAAAGTGATATATCTGTGATAGTTCTGTAAAGTTATAAGCAACTCTTGTGGTTACTTAGTTGTAAAAAAATTGAGCACATAAAAATAGGCAAAAACGCAAATAGGCATCTCTCCAAAAACATACAACAGTCCTATTAACACATGAAAAGATGTCCAACATCACTAATATTAACAGCAGCACTAATATTAAGAAAATGCAAATCAAAACCACAATGAGATACCACTTTAAAACCATTAGAATGGCTACTACAAAACAACAACAACAACAAAACGCAAAAAACAAGAAACAAACAAAAAATAGAAAATAAGTGTTGGCCAGGATGTGGAGAAACTGGGACTCTTGAGCACTACTGGTGGGACTTCGGAATGGTACGGATGCTATGGAAAAGTTTGGCAGTTCCTCAAAAAACTGCGCCATGTTCACAGCAGTATTATTCACAATAGACAGAAAGTAAAAGTAATACAAATGTCTATCAACAGATGAATGAGTAAATAAACAAAATGTTACATACACACAGGCACATACATATGCACATGTTGGCATATTATTCAGCCTTAGAAAAGGAAATTCTGAAACATGCCACATGGATGAACCTAGAAAACATGCTAAGTAAAACAAGCCAATCACAAAAGGACAAAAGTATATGATTCCACTCAACTGAGTAACTCAAAATAGTCAAAATCATGTCAGAAAATAGAATGGTGGTTGCCAGGGGTGTATAGGGAGTTACTGTTTAATGGGTACAAAGTTTCAGTTTTCCAAGATAAAAACGTTATAGAGATGAATGATGGTGATTGTACAACATGAATGTACTTAATGCCACAGAACTGTACACTTAAAATGGTTTAGTCCTGGCTGGTGTGGCTTAGTGGATTAAGTGCTGGCGTGAGAACCAAATGGTCGCTGGTTCAATTCCCAGTCAGGGCACATGCTTGGATTGCAGGCCAGGTCCCCAGTTGCGGACACATGAGAGGCAACCATGCATTGATGTTTTTCTCCCTATCTTTCCCCCTCCTTTCCCCTCTCTAAAAAAATAAAATAAAATAAACAAATAAATAAAATCTAAAAAATTAGTTTAAGTGGTAACTTTTATGTTATGTATTATTTTAACACAAAAGAAATTATTCTAGCCCTGGCTGGTGTGACTCGGTGGATTGAGTACTGGCCTGTGAACTGAAGGGTCACTAGTTTGATTCCCAGTCAGGGCACATGCCTGGATTGCGGGCCAGGTCCACAGATGGGGGCGCACAGGAGGCAACCAAACATTGATGTTTCTCTCCCCCTCTCTCAACCTTCCCCTCTCTCTAAAAATAAGTTTTAAAAAAGAAATTATTCTAAAAAATGTGAACTATCATTTGATTCCTAATTAAGAAGTAGGAATGACAGCTCAAAAATTCATGAAATTACATGATTTGAGATTCTCTTACAGGATTTTTAAAACATTGAATTACATATAATTTGAATAGCTGAGCTGAGTATAACAGTGTGAGTCCAGGTAGGAAGATAAACTTAGTAAAGCAGATAAGACTCAGGGAACCTT
Source organism: Furipterus horrens (assembly GCF_987537825.1). Lineage (NCBI taxonomy): Eukaryota > Metazoa > Chordata > Mammalia > Chiroptera > Furipteridae > Furipterus > Furipterus horrens. The sequence continues at coordinate 45,489,738 of NW_028327173.1, forward strand.
GATGCTATCTATACCAAATTCTTCCCCTAAGGTTGGGCAAATCACATAATCTCATTGAGCTTCATAAAGTTAATAATAGAGGCCTGTAAACTAGTAGAAAATTTCTCAATGAAAAATAAAAATATGACTTAGTATGTGTTTCCACTTCCTCCTCACTATAATGGAGATGATAACATTGCCAGCTACAACTTCATGGGAGTATTTAGGATTATTGAGTATGCTTATGAGATACTTTGATACGATACTTTGATGGAAGGCAATGGCCAAATTCGCATCCCATGTGATTCCATAGGTATAAATTGAGATCTCTAAAATGATTTTTTCCCCATTTTATGTATAAGAAGGATCAATACCCAAGCCAGTTATTGGACAACATGTTTATAGTGTCAAAACTTTCTTTATTAAAAAATTAATAAAGAATTAACTAAAGTATTCTTACAGAAGCAAAGAGATATATTTGGGAATAATGACTCCAGAAGATAAACAGGTGAAGGTAAGATGTTCTTGGGTTGCCCTGGCCGGTGTGGCTCAGTTGGTTGGTGTGTTGTCCCATACGCCAAGTTTGTGGGCTTGATTTACAATCAGGGCACATACCTAGGTTGCAGGTGGAATGTTTGTATGGGAAGCAACCAATCGATGTTTCTCTCTCACAGTGATATTTCTCTCTCTCTCTCTCAAAAATCAATAAACATATATATTTTTAAAAGATGCCCTTCAGTTGAATAAAATGAGAAATGTCATTAAATTATTTCACTCCTAAATGGGTACTCTCAAAAATGAACTTTAATACTCATTACTATTACCTTCTGCCAGAAACATATAAACATGTGTATCATCATATATACATACATATAAAAAGCATAAGTCCTTTACTATTGAAAGAAGCCAAAGAGGCTCATCAGAATTAAATATGGCAGAGAAATTTTATATGCTTTCTTGTATGCATTATATTTTACAACATAAAAATGAACAATAATCAATTAACAGTGATGCTACCTTTCCCTTGAGATTCCAGCACAATCATTTCTAAGAAGATTCCCTTGAAAATGTCCAGTTTGCACTAAGGATCTTTCCACTCTACACCTGTAGCACTTGTACACGTCTCTCGCATAGTCTAGTTTGTCTTTACTCCCTAGACTAAGATATTTATATCATCAGCACCTTGTCTGTTAACTGGTAGGTTATGAGTTCTAAAAATGCCTGTTGAACTATCTCTCCCACTGAAATAAAAACTCTTAGAGAGGTACAGTATCTGTTCACATTTGAATCCCAAAGACTGACTCTGTGACCAGCACAAAGTTGTTATATAAATTAATAATTTAATTATTTTTATTTTTAATTTAAAACCTGTCTCAAATCCAAAAATATATTTACTTCCTTTAACTTTTATAATCCTCTAATTCTGTTTAAGGTGATTTAAAGGTGGGTTCCCAAAGGATGTCATGCTAACATGGTCTTAATCTCTAACATTGACTCGTATGTGGATTTATGTTTTATCAGCTCTGGAAAAATCTTCCATAATCATTTCAAATACTGACTTGTCTTCATTCTACCCTTTTGAGACTTCATCTAGAAGTTATTTTAGACATTCTTATTATCTTAGTCTCTAAACTCCTATTTTTTATTATTGGTCTCTATGCTGCATTTTTGGCAGTTTCTTCAGATCTATTTATCAGTTGTCTAATTCTTAATCCAACTGTGCTTAATTTACTGTTTACTCCATCATTAGTACTTAAAAAAAACAAGTTGATGAGTTTTTTCAGTAAGTTAATTTTTATATAACTTTAAACTTAAAAAAAGTTCTAGGAAAGAGGCTTCTTTTTATCTTTTACTCAGACCCGCCACTTGCTAACATTTTGACCCATTTGCTTTATCATTCTCTCTATACAAATACATATACAATGTATAATCTTATTTTTGAGAATAAGATAGACATTGTATGCTTTTACCCATAAATATTTCTGTGTGTTTCTAAGAACATTTTCTTATATAATCACAATACAATTATCAAAATCAGAAAATTTTTTTGAGATATAACTGACAATATTCAAGTGTACCACATAATGATTTGATATATGTATATATTGTGCAATTGTCATATGTCTACTTAAGATCCATCACCACACAGTGACAAACTTTTTAAGATCTACACTCAGCAACTTTTAAATATACAATACATTAATATTTCCTATAGGCTGTACATTACATCCCTAGGACTTACTTATTTTATAACTGTAAGTTTGTACCTTTTGACCACCTTCACTACCCACCACCACCTCTGGCAACAACCAATCCTGCACTGTTTCTATAAGTTTGTGTTTGTTTTTTTAAGAATCCATATATAAGTGAGATCATATAACAGTATTTGTCTTTTTTTAATTTATCTCACTTAGCATAATGCCTGTAAGGTCCATCAATATTATAGCAAATGGCAGGATTTCCTTCTTTTTAATGGCTGTATAATATTCCATTGTATAAGTGTGCCACACTTCTTTATCCCATCATCTATTTTGGCTATCATAAATAATGCTGTAATGTACATGATTGGGGGTGAAGATATCTTCATGAGTTTTGTTTCCTTTGGATACCCAGGAGTGGAATTGCTAAATCATATGGTAGTTCTCATTATACTTTTTAAAGTAAAGTCCATTCTGTTTTTTATAGTGGCTGCACCAATTTAGCTTCTCACCTACAGTGCACAAAGGTTCCCTTTTCACCAGGTCCTAACGAGCACTTGTTATCTCTATTCTTTTTGAAAAGAGCCATTCTAACAGATGTGAGGTGATATTTCATTGCATTTCCCCTATGATTAGTTATGCGAGCACCTTTTCATGTACCACTAGTCTTTTTGATTAGAGCCATTCTAACAAATGTGAGGTGATTATCTCATTGTAGTTTTGCTTTGCACTTCCCTGATGATGAGTGATGTTGTCCCACTTACTTCTCTTTAGTTTTGTTGTCAAATCCAAAATATCATCGCCAAGACCGATGTCGAAGAGCTTATTTCTAGAGCTTTATGGTTTCGGGTCTTATGTTTAGGTTCTTAATCCATTTTGAGTTAATTTTTTTTATGGTATAATATAGGGGTTCAGTTTTTCCACCACCATTTATTGAAGAGACTGTCCTTCCCCCACTCCATATTCTTGGCTCCTTTGTTGTAATTAATTGACCATTTATGTGTGGCTTTATTTCTGGGCTCTCTATTCTGTTTTGGTTCCTATAGCTTTGTAGTGCAGTTGGAAATCAGCATGGTATCTCCAGCTTTGTTCTTTTTCTCAAGACTGTTTTAGCTATTTGGGGTCTTTTATGGTTTCATACACATTTTAAGATTATTTGTTCTATTTTTCTTTTTGAAAAATGCCATTGGAATTTTGATAATGATTGCATCAAATATATAGATTGCTTTGGGTAGTGTGAACATTTAAACAATATTAATTTTTCCAGCTGATGAGTATGGAATATCATTCCATTTATTTGTGTGTTTTTCAATGTCTTTCATCAATGTCTGATAGTTTTCAGGTCTTTTCACCTCCTTGGTTAAATTTATTCCTAGGTATTTCATTAATTTTGATGCAATTATAAATGGGACTATTCTCTTAACTTCTCTTTCTGGTAGTTTACTATCAGTGTATAGAAATGCAACTGATTTTTGTATCTTAATCAAATTCAGTAAATACAATATTATTATCAACAGCCCACATTATCACCTTTTCTAATAATTTCCTTTATAGCCAAGTTTCCATCTAATCTAAGATCCAATCCTGGATTACTCATTGCACTTAATTGTCCCATATCTTTGGTCCCCCTTAAACTAGACAGTTCTCCAACTTTCTTTTTCTTGACCTTAACATTTTTTCAAGAGTATAGGCCAACTATTTTTGTAGAATATCTGTCAATTTTGGTGTATTGGATTTTCCCATGAAGTTAAGTATTTTTTGGCATAAATATCACAAAAATGATGATGTACCTCTTGACAGCACGTTAATTTGAAGCACATGATTTTGGTTTGTTACAATATCAGTGACACATTTTGATCATTGATTAAATATTATTATCTGCCAGTTTTCGCAAATGTGATAAGAAATCTTAGCTTGTTTCATATCATATCAAACTTTCTCCCAATACTTTAAGAGACTTTCAGAAAGTTTTTATTTATTGATTTGAGAAAGAGAGGAAGAAAGAGGGAGAGGGAGGGAGCCAGGGGTTGGGGAGAGAGAAAGAGAAAGAAAGATCAATCTGCTGCTCCACTTTTCTACGCATTCATTGGTTGCTTCTTGTATGTGTCCTGACTGCGGACTGAACCTGCAACTCTGGCATATCAAGACAACACTCTTAACAATTATGCTACCAAGGCAGGGTTCTCCCAATACTTTTAAAGAGTCATTAATGATTTTCTAATTCTATCATTTAAAAAATATTTATTAGCATTTTACTCCAAAAGCTTTCCTTTCTCCTCTTTATTTATGTATCATTATGAAATGATGTAATTTTATTTTAGCATTTTATCCAATGGATTACAATCAATTTCTATCACTTATTTTGATGTTTGATTGTCCCAGATTCGGCGATGGGATGTTTCTCCTTTCACACTGCCTCTAATGGAACTATAATAGTTTGACCACTTCCGTATTTACTAGCACAAAAAAAAAAAAGTTCTCTGTTTCAGTCCTAAAATTTGCTTTTGCTTCAGTAACACTTGTTTTTTTGTGGACAATGGCATTTAGAAATCAAGATCTGGGCACTAGATATATTCATTGCTACCTATGTCATTGCTTATAGGCAATTGACAGAACTAAAACAGAACACACACACACACACACACACACTTCTACCTACTTGTATCTTCATGTGTCCATTTTAAAACTCCATGATTTCATTTGATACTTCTAATACCAAGCCAAAATATTTTAAATTACTCTAGCTTCCACGATCTTCAATACACTTATTTGCTTAAGCCTAGAATACATAAACTAGTTTCGTAAGTGCTAACCTATACAAATCTATTCACTAAGATTCAATATTCACCTAGTATTATTAAAATATAAAATGTATATGCAGTCATTTTTGGGGTATTAAACAGTATTTCAACCTAGTTTTAAGTTTAATTTTCCTGATGTCTAATAAGATATTTATTTGCCATTCATATAATTTTTGTTAGGTATTGGTTCAAGTCTTTGAGCCAATATTTTAATAAGGTTTTTGTTTTTTTTTTATTGTTGAGTTGTAATATATAATATAAATCCTACATCAGATATATGTCCTGTGATGTCAACCTCAACTTTAAGATCATGTATTTATTGTCAGAATACATTTATCACAGATTCTTCTAATATAATATGTACCGGCTAATATGCTAAGAAAACAGTTCTCCAAAAGTTCCATTTTTAATAATTTTCTGGTTCCCCACTACCAATAACGGGACAGAATCATAGTTCAGGAAGTACCACCGCTTATATATTAAGCAAACACACATCAGTTTTCCTTGTATTCCTACTTAGCATGGATTATGTTACATTATTCTTGCTGTTTCGTAAACGTGCTAACTGGATTTTTTTTTTTTTTTAATAGTGCAGCAGTAGGGAGACAAGTCTTAATTCCAGGGAAAGGAAAACCTCTTCAATAACTTATAACTTTTAAATATATAAATGAAACACATTTATTGATACTTGTGTGTCACACACCATATTAAGTGCTGAGTTTCCTTATCTGAAAATTAGATAACAGCTGCTCCTACCTCCTCAAGTCCTTTCTCTTTTTCAATGAGAAAATACAGGTAAAACTACTAAACGCTGTGCCAAATCATAAAGATTCAATAAATGTAGGTTATTTCTTTACATTTTTCCACTTTCATGTCGATTCCTATTTGACACAAATACAACCCCGCTGTGTTACTTCCCATTTGGCTCAAACCGGAAAATAACGGAGGAATAAGTTACTGTAGAAATGGGTAAGAGGTAGAAATGGGTAAGAGGGGGTACCTAAGTCAACCTGGGGACAAGCGACAGCCGAAGAATTTCACGTATTAGATGTTAATCCCTCCACCCCAAAGAAAAACTTCTTTAGTAAACTTTAAAAAGTTTCTATAGAGCAGCAATAAGAAAACTGACGCCAATTCGCTACGCTCCCTCGTTTCAGATCTGGAATCCAGCTCTTTTGAGACCCAGTTCTTGAGCTGTCCCAGAAATTTATACGAACTCACCACACTAATGGATGTTATCAAATTATATCGCGCCTTTCAATCTACTGTATCCCATTCTTGGTATGTTAACCATATTTGAAATTATTTCAAGCATTCAACACAACACTAAATACTACAACCTATAGCCTATAAACCTGTCAAAAGCCTTCGAGAATCGGAATTAAAGTGGATCAAGACTACCGGATAACTACGGCTGGAAGAAGAGCAGAGGTGGGTTGAGGCTACCAAGTACTATGAACTGTCGACGGAGGAGTCAAGTTTATACTCAGAAAAGTAGAACAAAAAAGATTATTGGGCCACATAATATTTACTGTTCTTGCTCTCAGAGGCGCCCGACAAATAGCAATATCTGGGGAGGAGATACCTACGGCATTTCCACATTCAGGGAAGGATCACCGCCGCTGGATAAAACTAAGCGAGCACCCTCTTCCGAAAACACAAAACTTCCGAAGAAAACACAGAAGCCTGAAAAGCGCGGGCGGGTGGTCACTTGTCGCTGTGTCCCACTTAACGTAGCCCGCCGGAAACACCATCTTCGCAACAACGGATCCGAATGCAAGCGGGGAAAGGAGGAAAGGAGTGTCCGTTAAGTCCGCATTCAGTCCCTTGCAGTGCGGCACAGGACCCTCTCTCACGCTCTGGTCGTAACAGACCCTGATAGAGGAGCAGCAGGGCCCTCTCTGATCACTGTGGATTAACGATCCGTAGGTTTCTAGCCGGACCGTTTGGGGAGGTGCTCCGTATCTTATTTCCGGTGGCAGAGAGGTGCAGTTGCCATGGTAATTAAAGAAAGGCCGAGGTCCGACTGGTTTCGGTGAGCGGGTTGTGGAATCCGTGCAGAGAACTGGCCGCGCTTCCTCGTCTGTAAACTGGAATTAGGTAGCAATCAACTCAGTCTCTCTTTGCGTTCCGTCCCTTAACTGTTCGGCTTTTCTCCCACCTGCTACTTATTCCTCTCTGTCATGCTAACAACTTGGTCCATATAGGTACCTGAAATGTACATAAATGCAGTTTTATGCTCAGAGGAATACAAAGAGAGAGAGACAGAGAGACAGAGAGACAGAGAGATGTTGCCTGAGATCAGCGGTGAACATATTTCACTGTGTAGGGACGGTGTGGCTGGCTCTCTGTTTTCACTTGGCCCTTCAAAAGCCCTAGGCGCTTGTTAGTTTATTTTTCGTGCTATTGTGTGACTGGTTATTTATGGAGCCGTTTGCTGCAGTGTACTCTCTAGGCCCCTGCCTGAGTCTCGGGCTGGAGTTTTAAATGAAGGAGGTTTCCGAGCCCGAGGGGGTACAATTATATATTTATTTAAGCTTAGTTTAGTCTTTCCTCACAGAAAGGGAAAGAATAGAATTCTGGAACATTTCTGCTGTGGGATTTCCACGTGAGGGAGTCACCTTATTGGGAAAGAGTATTCGAGGACCATTCTTAAAAAAAGAAAAAAACTTACATTTTAAAATTGCTTGCTGCAAAATGAGCATTCTCCATTCCTTATTGGAACGGTTTCTTTCACATTTTTGAGGAGATGCGTGCACGCATATGTGTTTAAAACAGTGATGCTTAATTATAGTGATACCAATTTGCAGTAACCAGACTGTGACACCACACATCCCTATGGGGTCCTTCTAAATCTGCTGTAATATGAAAGTGTCAGGCAGGCGGTCTGTGTATTATAAATAGGGTACTTCATCCATGATAAGCGATTATTATCTTTCTTTCCCAAGTGTAAAAGACCTATATAATTCAAGAAGGTGCAAGTGATTTAGGTCTCTTGAGTAAGAATCCAATGAGTCCTGAAGGGGACCCTATCTGTGTCGTCTTATTGTTGAACTTGAAATATTCAATTTATTAGGCTGAAATGTATTTTTAAAAGTCAAAGCTGGGTAAAATAATGTTGGAAGCTGTTAGACCACTGGCACAATTTAGTGCCTCATAGTTACTATTGTACAGGAAGCCTTCATTCACATTAATAAAGAAGAAACTGTTATTGAATTTCACTGCCTTTTGCTACTGACTATTAAATTGGCAACACTGTGTCCCTCAATTTCCTTATCTGTAAAATGGACCAAAAATACCTGATCACTGTAGGAGGGATAAATATGTTGTATGACAGTTCTCTGAGCTCTTAAGAGCAGAGGTGCTATATAGACCCAAAACATTATTATTTGTAATGGAACACAGTAAAATCTCATGATAACGCTATAAATGGGATTTTTAAAATTCAGTCTTTTAAAATGTGGGCTGCATTATTGAGGTGTTAGTGAAGTGACCTGTTTGGTCCTGCTGTGGAGATGGATGGCAACTGTCAATCACGTTATATCCACATTCTTATTATTGTGGAGTTTCTCTCTATCTACAGTTTATTCAGCACTTAATTTGTGCCAAGCACTGTTCTGTTTGCTTTATACATATTAACTTATTTAATCCTCATGACAACCCTATAAAGAGTCTCAAATGACTCCTGTTATTTTGAGAGAATAGATGTGGTGTTTTTTTTTCTTTGCCCTGTGATTCTTCTTTTATATGCATATTACATCTTTGTTTTGGCTTTGTTCTTTTAGTATATACATGTATATTAATAAAGAAGAAACTTTATTTATATTTAGAAAGCTGTTTTTATATATATATACACATTTAGAAAGCAACTTCCAAAAGGCGTATTCTAGTTTGACACATATTATAACTTTATACATATTATAATGTTCATCTTTTTTTCCCACAAATAAAAACTCTAATATCTTGATTCCTACCTCCTCCAAATTTGAAAGGCAAGGTGACATTTGCATTTTAGGGGATTAACATTGACTAAACCAATTTTTAAAATTATTTTTTAATAGAATGGCCATCAGTCCAGGAAGTGATGCTGCTTTCTCCAGTCAAAACTCAACGCTTTCAGAGAGTCCTCGAACAAAGAAATTTCCACTAACTGAAGAGGGGATATTTTATATGAATTGTAGAGCTGCCTACTTATCGGTTTTCAAAAGCAGCTTAGAAAACATTATTTCTAAAGATCAACTTTACTTAGGTAAATTTTTAAATTTAAGTATTTGTTGAAAGTTATTAGATCAGGAAGACTGGATTTAGAATTACATTGTTGAATCACCCCAATTTTAGTGGTTTGAGCAATGGAACTACTACATTAAGCTATTGTGCCATTTTATATAGTTACATATTGTAGAATCTTCAAATTAAAACTTTCAATGTTTATAGAGGATAGAATAGTATTTTTAAACCTATCAATTCTTTGCTTAAAAATATTTTTTAAATTCTCATTTTGTTACTTTAAGATTTACAATGGAATTAAAACACTTGGCATCAGAATTACTATTTTGAATTTGATCTATATTAAGGAAAATGTAAAAGATATATAAAATGGAGTGAATGGTTGTAGAAGAGTAATAAGTGAAATTTTAAAAGAAAATGAAGAGTTCCGGGTTTGGTTTTGTCTGTGTATGGTTGGAAGGGAGGTTGGTCTTTTTTTGCTTCTGTCCATTATCATATTTTAAATTCTTCAGGTTGCAAATATCCCCCAAAACAATGAGTTTGGTCCTTGCCATGTGTATCAAATGACTTGGAGGTCTTTAGTCTTAAGAGAGTGTTAACAACACTAAATACTCGTGTTATTTTAATCAAGGCGAATAACTTTATGAGTAAAGAAACTGAGTTATTTTGCCAACTTAAGAAGCAGTTTCCTTAAATAAAAAATCTGACATAGTTTTGCAACATCTTGGATTTATATGCAGTAAAATGTCTATTTGAGAAACTCTGTTTGGGGGAATATAAAATAGTTTATATTTACTATAAATTATAGTTTTAGTTTTTTTCTCTTTATTCTTTTGAAACTAGGCCAAGATTACAAAAGTTTAAAATTTTAACATGCGCCCTAGCCAGTGTGGCTCATTTGGTTGGGCATCTTCCTGCAAAGCAAAGGGTCATTGGTTCATTTCCTGGTCAGGGCACAAGCCTGGCTTGTGGGTTTGGTCCCTGGTCGGGGCATGTGCTACAGGCAGCCAACTGATGTTTCTCTTTCACATCAGTGTATTATCTGGGGGATAATAATGCAGTGTTTGTCTCTTCAGTGCTATAGTACACTTTTGGTTTTATGGTGGAATGCTCTGTGTAACATTGTAGTGACTGATTTCACATAACCTAGATTTTTAAAAAGTGGTAGTGTGAACCAGTGATGTCTCTTTCTTAATACTCTATCTATATTCTTAAGCCACTGCTGCACATAACATGTGTTTTGGCATTCCATTTTAAGGTCAGATAGAGCAGTACAAGTATCAGAACCAGAAGTTTGGAATTCCTTTATCCCCCCATTTTATAAATAATACAGGTACTCCAGGCTTGTGTCAAAGATTAAACTAAACTCTGGCAAAATATCAGAATTTTGGTGTAAACCTTTAAACAGCTGCAGTTACATAATGTTTTTACTGTTATCAGACTTAATTATAGGTTCTAAGTAATTCTTAAACTGGAGATTAAAGTTAAATTAGAAATTACTAAATTATACCTATGTCTTAAATATGGGAATATCTACTTACTGAGTACATGTTTTGGACATAATGGATTTTATTCTGAGGAAGTTGTTCTGTAATTAATGGTATCTTTAAAAATATTCTGTTATCAAAAATAGCAACAAACATATGCTGAGCTATTACTTGGTGTAAAGAGTTCTCAGAACTGAATGGAATACCATTATCTTTCACATGGGCTTTTGACTTCAAATCACAACTTCATTTAGGTTCTACTTGTCGTCGTCGTCGGCAGCCGTCCGTCTCGAGAGACGATGGTGTAGCTTCTTAAGAGTCTATCTGCACCGCCGAGAATGGCTGTGCAGTCCGACTCAGGAGTGACACGGTATCTGTCTCCTCCCGTGTTAAATCGACATCTTGCGGGGGTTTACTCCCTTAGCCTTTCCCCTGAAGAGGTATGCCGCAAGGCAGCGGAGGTTTTTTGGAGTCAGAATTTTCCTTCTCTGATGTGCCCTGACTGGAAGATCGAACCAGCGACACTTAGCTCGCAGGCCGACGCTCAATCCACTGAGCCAAACCAGCCAAGGGCAAGGTTCTACTTGTATTCCCAGCTTTTAAGGGGTAAAGGTTGGCTGGGGATGGAATGATAAAACATGTATCTTGATTCTCTTTATAGATGAATTAAGGAATTGCCCGTTTATAGACTAGGCAAAATAGTTTTATTCCTAGAGCAGTGTGATAATCACGGTTTTTATCTAGATCCAGAATAAACCTGTGGGGGGGGGAAAAATTCTATTATCTCCACTGTTAGAAATTTCCACAGACTTTCTATGTGAATGGAAGATGTCAAATACTACAACTGCACTGTTTGTTAGCTCTCAAAGTCACCTCCAGATGATTTACTTTGTTTCCATCCCAAAGTTTTAAGTTATCTAGGAATGATGCACTGGCATAATCTGGAGGATGGGAACATTTCTCTTGGTCTAGGGACTTCTACTATGTTATTAACCATAAATCATACCACAGGTAGCAATTTCACACTTCAGGTGTGGACTTTGTATTTAGATTATAAAACGTAGGAGCCAAGAAGCTTGTATCTCTGCAAAAAAAAAAAAAAATCACTCTGTGTTTTGTTAGTGCACAGTGAATGTTCAATATAATGGATTCACATATCTCTGTATTTATTACCCCCATCTGATTTCTATTTCTTTGAGGATACTTCTATACATATACCTGTATCTTTATTACATTATATTGCAGAATATTCAGATTGTCATTTTTAGTGTTGATTGAAAATGCATGATCTTGTAAAGTCTCGCTTAAGATGCTTGGAAATACTCAATGTAAGATTTTATAATAGAAGTTGATAGAACAATTCAGGGCAATTATACCTTTTAAAATTCTGTTAATTCCTTTTATAGTGCTTAGGAAACTTATCATTGGTTCATTTTAGATAGTATTAAGTGTTAATATGCAGAGATTTGTTTATTTGCAAATTACCAAGTTACTCCTGTTCAACTGTACAAAATATCTACGATCATTTGAAGCCATTATATTTTAGTGTGGTGATATATGCAAACATACAAAGCTTTTCTCACATCATAATTCTTTGTCATTCATGGCTTTTAAAATAGGAATGTCTCATGAATAACTAGTTATAGGGCTATTTTTAAATGTTCTGATCAAAAATGAAAAGTGATTTGACCATTACATCTCTACAATAGTCTTCTCTCAAAGTATGTTGACATTCTTGACTTTTAACAGGGCTATGGATGTAAGTTGATAATTTTCATGCATATATTTTGACATTTGGGACACGATTAATGTTTTTGACACTCTTAATATCTAGCAATACAAAAATAAACATTTTAGGTTTCATGCCTTGGTGGCAGGACCATTCTCAAACTAATTATTTCTTCATTTTATTAAGATATTTGTTGCACTAGAAAGTAATAATTTATTATTTTTGTGGTTATTCTTATGTTCTCAGAACCCTTAAGTCAATGGTTGTTTTTAATCTTTTCTTTTTTCTAAGCACTCTAATGAAGTAAATAAGATATTGTCAGGCAACTAAAATATATAGTTGAGAACCAATTGCCAGAATAGAGAAAATCTATTTAATTCTAACATTAATAAATCAAGAATCTTTAGCTGGTAACATGTGTGTGTAATTTCTTAAAATTATTTTTGACAGCCAGGCATACATTGATATCACTAGATTATCAAAACCAAAGGTAATACACTGACATGTGCGTACTTTTGTATAATATTGTAGTAGATAATGATTTGAAGAAAAATATACTTACATACCAATTCCAAATGTTACTATAAAAAAATAATACTTGTTTTATTGGGCAGCTCTTCAGCATGCAGGAAGAAATCCATCCCAAAAGACTATTAATAAGTATTGGACTCCTCAAACTACCAAACTGAATTTTGATGATTTTTGTCTAATTTTAAAAAAGGAAAAACCTACTTCAAAAGCAGAACTGCTAAAATCATTTAAGAAATTAGATGTAAATGATGATGGCTTTATTTTACACTCTGACCTTTATAAACTTCTAACAAAGGTAAGATCTACGAAACAGTTTTGTAATATGTATATTTTGCCAAACAATTTGGAATCTACCTTTGGCAACCTCAGTTCACATTAAAAATAACTATTTAATTGGCATGTGAAATGAATCACATATATGTTGTTTATAAAATACTTAAGGATCCTTCTGGATGACGGTGCTTTGTAAATAAAAGATAGAGTATAAAATTGAGCCCGTGCTGCAACACCCTTGTGTTTCCTTGCAGTCCTTTCCAGCTCAGAACTCTGCAGTGATTCATGTGTGATAAGTAAAAGAGAAACAAAGTACTAATGGGATTCAGAATCCATTCTGTTTCTTGGTACAGTGTGAGAAAGTATCATTACTATAATTTTAATAGTAGTTATTACTAGATCTATGTTACACCTCGTTCAAATTTAGTAAACTGAGATTCAGCACACTTACAAAACAATAAAATTGTGAAATTTTATGTTTCATTCTTATCTGACATAATACTCATTCTGAGATTTAAATGAAATTATATATTCAAACTTGTAGAAAAGATTGAAATGAATTCCCATTCTTCCCATACATAGCTAAATAATCATCCTGTTGCTTTAAAATAAATTTTTTTCAGAGAGGTGAGAAGATGACTCAAGAAGAAGTAAATGCCGTAATAAATTTGGCTGATGTAAATGTTGATGGCAAATTTGACTACATCAAGGTACATAAGTTCGTATTGATATAAATTTGCTTACTACATAGAAGTGTTTTTAAAAGAGAACATCTTTTCGATGTTGGCAATAACATACTCGTATGTGTGTACCGATTGTACTTGAAATTTAATCTTTCCAGTCCCACAATTGTAACCTTATGACTACATTAAAATAATATAACCAAGTTAAAATACATGCATATTCACACAAATACAACATACAGACTCTCATTAGGAATATGCCTTTTCTGGGGTGGAAGAATCATAAAATTATTTAGAACAAATGCAAGTCTACATGTCTTGTGTAAAAATAATAATAAACCACGTCTTTGTGTAACAGTTGTTCTCACTCAGAGTATGACTTCCTCAGTGAATCATGGCTGCATTTCACTAGGTCATCTGAGGGTGGTCAGACTGATTCAAGAAAGTAAAATGAGTACCCTAGTTAATAGGGGACATATTCCATCCATCAGCCTAGTCCTTCCCTACTAATGTGCATTTGCTTTCTCCTCCCAAGTGTATGATTGAATGTTTCACCTACTGGACTCCTCTTTTACTTCCTGTAGTTTTGTAAATCATATATGACAACCAATGAGCAATGTCTCAAAGCTACTCTAGAGAAGCTGGAGGTGGACAGTAAACTGAGGTGTCAGCAGTTTGGAAGCCACATGGAGGGGTTCCCTGCGAGGGATCCGTCACTAGTACCAAAACCATCGCCGAGAATCCTAAGAAAAGCTGATCAGGATACATTCTCAAATAAAGGTATTTACTTTTTGACACTAAAAATTTCTTCAGAATGGAGGGTTAATTTTTCCTTACATCGTCTTAAAACAAATGAGAATCCAAGTTTTGTCAGCCAGTGTTTCTAGATTTTCTTAGCTGTAAAAATCTATTGAAGTAAAATTTTATTAATGAACTTGCCTTGGCCATGCTCATCATATTTTATTAAAACCAAAATTCAGGCTAAAAGGTGACAAATTGAAATAAAAAATCTTATTAGTAGCCCATAAATTGGAGACCATTAAAATCTGATAAATATAAGACTTCCGACTTTATTTCAGTAGGAATAACAACGAGAACAAAATTAATACACGTACATGTTATACTACATTGTGTTTAGAAGCAAACTTTCTATTGACAACTTTTCGTAATGCAAGACCAAATCACTCTTACTTGTTACAGGTGACACCAGGAGTTCTTTACTGGCAACAACCAGAAAGTTCAAAACATCTGTTTCTTTCACAATTACCATGGGGGCTAATAGTAACCGAAACTCAAAGTTAACTGAGCCAAACTCAATAAAGGTATAGTATTTTAAATTAATATATAAGAGAACCAGTAAAGTTTGCAAAGTAATTCTTCGAGGTTTTTCTGTGGATTGCAGCAATTCCACCTATAAACCAGTTCTAATATTTTAAAGTGAAATTGATGGATGAGGATATTAAAAGGTCTTCAGTTTGAAAATGTTGACTCTTCAGTTTTTGAACTTGATTAATAGATTATCTAATTATATACTTTGCCAAGCATTTTGTTTGTTTTAACCAATACTTTTCATGGGTGCTTCTTATAAATAAATCGTTCATTCAATATCAATTCCTATGAGAGAAAGACAACAAAGTCACTTTGCTAAGTCAATATTTGTAGAGTGTTAATATTGATCTTCTTCCTTTGTTTTCCCTTTCTAGATTCAACCTTTACTAGTTTTCTTTCAACAGAAAATAATAGCTACAGAAATATAAAACATTAACTGGAAACTGCTAGGATACATTAAAAATGTGTACCTAGAGACCCCTGTAGAAGGGGAAAAAATGGTTATGACCACATACTATAACTGCTGTTAGAAAACTGAACTGATTGTTCTCAAGAGCTACATTTTTGTTTCAAATAACAACTCTGTATTTGTAATTGAACTCTGAAGTCCCTTATATCTTTAAATTGCTAGACAGTGACATTTGTTCTATATTAAAATTTTAAAACATTATCTCCAAGGAATTTTGTTCAGACTGTTTAGGAATCTATACACCCTAAGCAATTTCGTGTGTATGTCCAACATGTTCACATACAATGTTCTGTGTTCCAGCAATATCATTTTCTACCACTAGAAGCTTTTTGTGTTTTGCAATTAAAGTAAATATTAATAAAATGAACCTAGTTAAATAATTGTGGTTTACCTGATTCAAAGTGTAAATAAATATAAGTTCAGCTAGTGTAGAGAGAGCTGTTAATAAATATTAATATGGTTTATATTAAAGCCATGATAAGATTTTTTCTCTGTATCATTCTCATGTTAATTGGGCCCATACTAATACAATTCCTTTAATTTAGTTTTACTCAACAAATACTCACTAATAAGGTGAGTGTATGCCAGCCATTTGGTTTAGTTATAAAATATGGGCCTTGAATTTAAAAAATGAAAAATTTATTTTGATGATTAATATACCAAAGTAATATAGCATAGTATTCCATTTATTTGTTAATTTATTTAACAAATATTTATTGAGTGACTACTCTGTGCCAACCATTATTTAAGTGCTGATTTAAGAGCTGTGGATAGAGACAGATCTGTGCTTGAACCTTAGCTTAGTTTTGTCAATTGATGACTGGGAGATCTTTAGCAAGTTAGTTGGCAGTCTTTCTGAGTCTCAGTTTCCTTAATTATAATTATATGTAGTGTGCTTTTGAAAGATTAAATCATCTAACATATATAAAGCCTTTAGCATAGTGCCAGGGACATAGTATTCACTTTAATAAACGATAGTGTTGTTAGTATTACTACAGAACTAAGAAATGACTGTAGGTCTTTATAAAGGAATGACATTATAAAATTATAATTTAAGAAAAGTTATCCCATTGTATACTGTATAGAGTGATCTCACATTAGGGAGACTATCTGAGAGGCTGCTAGAACTATTCAGATATAAAGTAATGATAGGAGACTTGGGGTGGTGAACACACAATACAATATACAGATGATGTATTATAGAGTTGTATATGTGAAACCTACATAATTTTATTAAACAATGTCACCCCAGTAAATTCAATGAAAAAAAAAAGGAGAAAAGAGAACAAATAAATAAAACAAAGTAATAATAGTTAGACCTATCATGATACCTAAGGAAGTATCTGACCATAGTAAGGAAGGGACAGCTCTAACAGACAAAACCAAAATAGTATGTAGGCCACAGCGACTAGATGACAGAAGACTACTTCAGTTTTGCATCTAAGACATGAAGAGCAAGGAATGGTGCTGATAATTGGGAATTTGGTAAAAGGTACTAGGAGAATTTAATGATTAAAAGAAGATGGCATACTCTTAACATTTAAATTTAATAAGGTTTAGATAAAATTTCATGTCTTTAGGAAACTTCATAGCTTTCATAATACTTACCTGATTTTGTATCTTATTTCTGATCTGGATATTGCCCATCGTTGTTTACTATCTGATATTTCCTAGATTAGCTAAAATATTTTTTAAATGTCTGTGAGGCTTTTGTTATTCAGCACAATTCAATTATTTGTTTGCATTTTACTTTTTTTTTAATCCTCTCCCGAGGACACTTTGTTTTTCATTGCTTTGGGGTGGGAGGGGAGAGGGGAAATATAAATGTGAGAGAAACATCCTGCCTCCCCTACATGCCCCCTGACCTGGCCGGATCAGGATCAGACAAACCCTATAACCTTTCGGTTTGGGACAATGTTCCAACCAACTGAGCCACACCAGCCAGTGTTGTTTGCATTTTATTTTGAAGTTACTTTATATAAATTTCATAAATTTAATATATTTCTTAAGTTTCATAACAACTCTGAGAAGTACTTGGTTATAAGTATACTTAATGTTTAATTTGTTTTCATTGAGATTGATAGAATAAATCTGAAATAAAAAAATTGTTAAATTCTCTTCAAATACTTTAAATCTATTTTAAACAAGTTTGGGTACCTCAGTTTCACATGGAGTGGAGAAGTATGGAATGGGGAGAAGAAGGATCTTTTCAGAAATTAGAAAATTGTTGTAGTAGGGTACACATAAGCCAGGTTTTAAACCATAAATCCACATAATTGGTAAGGGACCTGAATTGCAAGAGGCAAATAAGACCCATATAGGGACTATGCATGTATTAATTTCTATAGGCCATTCATAGGTACTGTATCACCATTCTTTTTTAAATCCTGAATTCTGTCTATTTGCTTTGGATTTATAATGTACAAGGAGTGTTAGGAATATTTCTTTGAGAGAGGAATAGCTTTAATCACCAGTCATGACTAGAATGAGAGAAACCCTAAGCGATGTGTGGTAAACTCCAGAGATCCAAAACTTCTTATATCCAGACTTCTAATTAAGACTGTACCTACATATACACTTATAGATATGTATGTATTGTATGACATAAGCTATATATATCCATCTATCTACATATAACAATACAAATGTCAACATTTTAAACTTGAAGTGGTTGTCTAATTTTTGTGAAGACTCAAAATACTAATTTTGTTAACAAGTTTCTCATTTAAAAAATGTTGACCAATTCGACTTATCAACTAGGTGGCAATCTATATCAATTTTCCCTTTGTAAATAATCTCTTTTACATTTGTTTTCAAGTATGTACAGTTTATAATTCTTTACAAACAAAAAGTTCAGTAAGTGTTTACCTACTTGTCTTAATGAAAAGCAAATAGCTTTCTAATAAGTATGTGACATAGGGTGTCTTTATAAAAGGCGACAGTAATGATAGTGATTATTGCTTGATAATTCTACCTCACCTAAAACTTTAATAATAACACAGAATGTTATTTCAAAACATCTAAGGTGTTCCAGGATAAATCTAGCTTTACTGATTTATTTGTTTTTTGATAGTGATAGCTAGAATTTTCAATTTTACTATTTTTAATTTGTGCTTTTCAGCTATTTTTATACATTGTGAATGAAAAGATAAGTAAAATTTGTATATTACAAATGAATGAACAGTTCTTCTTTTCATATGAATTTACCCGAATTGGTAGAATAGAGCACCACCTTATGCCCTATATAAGAATTACAAGCTACTATTTTATTTTTGCTTTAATGTCAAAAAATTACATTATACATAGAATTTCTCTATCATTCTAAATTTTAAAAAAACTAAATTTTCCATTTTTCTCACAATACTCATTTTCAACTTAATCTATAATCCTTTCAAATTGATTTATTTGAATGAGTCAGGTAATTTGTCAGTGTTTGTTTTTTTTAAATTCATAACATTTTAGTCTAGATCCTAGATAAAAAATTTTGTGTGATTGAACATCTGTTTGTTTTTGCCCTGGCTGGTGTGGCTCAGTGGGTTGAGCACCTGCCGGGGAACTGAAGCTTGCAGGTTTGATTCCTGGTCAGGGCCTGGGTTGTGGGCCAGGTCCCTGGATGGGGGTGTGCGAGAGGCAATTAATCAATATTTCTCTTACACATTGCTGTTTCTCTCCCTCTCTGTCTCCTTTCCTTCCCCTCTCTCTAAAAGTAAACAAAATCTTTCTTAAAAAGAAAGTCTATTGTTTTAAAGAAACTTTTGGTTGAATAAGCATCGTGTTTTTAATAATTCAGGCAGATCTTAAGAATTTGAATGCATCCTTTTAAATAGGAGAGCCACAAATTATTCTAGTAATGTTATTTAGTATTCAAAATTATCTGATTATGACTTGAAGTTTGTTTGCTAATATGGCATTCATCTTCTTTTTTATAATAGCTGTTTTCATAAAAGTTTTCCAGTGCTGTCTTCCAAAGGAACTTATAAATTCCCTCTACCTATACCTCTTCTAGATTTGGAAGATGGTAATGACCTCTAATAAAAATGCTTAACTCACTTTCCAGCAGCTACTCCTGTCAGCTTGTGGCACTGTCCCCAGAAGTACCATAAGCACATGGAAAATTTTTTCCATCTTTGAGTTTCCCAAATGCCACAAATTATGTTCACTAGCAGTGTACCTGGCAAAGTGCATTATTTTAAGTTATATTTAAATATTTTTTAAAACAGAATGGGGGATGCTCATAATACAATACAAATTTAAGAAAATTTTTTTAGCTACTAAACTCTACCACTTTTTGTTTTATTCTTTTTATTAGTGACTGAAACCATTTTTATTTTTTAAATATATTTTATTGATTATGTTATTGCAGTTGTTCCAAATTTTCCCGATTTGCTCTCCTCCACTCGACATCCTTCTTCCTCCCAGCAATCCCCCCCACCTTTAGTTCATGTCCATGGGTCATGCATATAATTTCTTTGGCTTCTCCATTTCCTATACTGTTCTTAACATCCCTTGTCTATTTGGTACCTACCAATTATGCTTCTTAGTCCCTGTGCCTTTTCTTCCATGCTTCCCCTTTCCCCTCCCACCTGATAACCCTCCAAATGATCCCCATATCTGTGATTCTATTTCTGATCTAATTGTTTGCTTAGTTTGTTCTTGTTTTTGTTTTTTGTTTGTTTTTTTAGGTTCAGTTGTTGATAGTTGTGAGTTTGTTTTCATTTTAATGTTCATAGTTTTGATCTTCTTTTTCTTAAATAAGTCCCTTTAACTTTTATATAATAATGGCTTGGTGATGATGAACTTCTTTAGCTTTACCTTGTCTGGGAAGCACTTTATCTGCCCTTCCATTCTAAATGATAGCTTTGTTGGATAGAGTAGTCTTGGTTGTAGGTCCTTGCTTTTCATCAGTTGAATATTTCTTGCCAGTCCCTTCTTGCCTGCAGTTTCTTTTGAGAAATCTGCTGATAGTCTTATAGGCACCCACTTGTAGGTAACTCTCTGCTTTTCTCTTTCTGCTTTTAAGATTCTCTCTTTATTTTGAACCTTTGGCATTTTAATTATGATGTGTCTTGGTGTGGTCCTCTTTGGGTCCAACTTGTTTGGGACTCTGTGCTTCCTGAACTTCTATGTCTATTTCCTTCACTAAATTAGGGAAGTTTTCTTTCATATATATATTTTTTAAATAAATTTTCAATTTCTTGCTCTTCCTCTTCTTCTTCTGGCATCCCTATGATTCAGAGGTTAACACTTTTGGAGATGTTCCAGAGTCTTCTTATTCTCTCCTCTTATTTTATTTTTGAATTCTTGTTTCTTCATTTTGTTCTGGTTAAATGTTTATTTTTTCTTTATGTTCCAAATCATTGATTTGAATCTCTCTTTCTTCCCTTAATTGTTGGCTTCCTGTGGATTTTTCTTTATTTCACTTAGTGTAACCTTCATTTCTTCCCTTATGTCTTTACCGTATTCACTGAGATCTCTTAGCATCCTTATCACTAGTGTTTTTTTTTAAGTATATTTTATTGATTATATTGTTACAATAGTTACAATTTTTTTCCTTTGCTCCCCTCCGCCCAGCAGGCCCCTCCCCCAACAATCCCCCCCAAGTCCATGCCCATGGGTCATACATACAAGCTCTCCTGCCTTACCCTTTCATATATTATTCTTTTTTAAAAAAATAATTAATTAACTAATTAATTATTTTAACAATAAAAAATAACAATCCCTCCCTCTCAGACTTAAGACCCTTTATAATCTTATAAAGGACAATGGGTGAAGGTCTTGAGCTCTTCTAGCTGCTTCAAGCTGGACATGGTCATCGTCCTACCTACCCTTGGGTCCAGAAATCCTTAATAAGAGTGGGGGTGTAGAGGGGAGGGTGGCCTTCCCACGTGGGGAAGGATCGTGCAGACTCCAGGTCGGTTGGCTGTCCCCGGCCAATGGCGTGCTTGATTTAACAGGCTGGCATTCTTGTTGTATTCTGAAGGCAACAGATTTGGCAACAGGGTTAAAAGACATCATTCAATCTATAACCACTAGATGACAAAAGACAGGTATTAATTTTTCAATGTCCCACATTAGGGAAAAGAAGGGCTTCTTTGGAGGAAGGTGTGCCAGGTACATCTCACCTGTCCAAAACCCTTTTGCCCATTATACTTAGTTTGGGCTGAGGGAAATATTTTAGGTTTCCCCCCTCTCAGACCTCTGGGCTCTCTGTCCAAGCCATTAGGATAGAAAAGAGAAACCAGTTTTAAAGTGAAGCCCACAGACCACCCCATTCTTCACTAACCCAGCCACTTAGTTCAGCCAAACCATTGAGTCTCAGGAGGCAGCGATGCAGACAGGATTAAGTGAGGCCTATACGTACAAACAATCATGCAGGTAATGAGATCATAGGCTTATGCCCTTTGAAAACAGAAAACACATGTTAATTTATGTAACATAACCCATATACAAGTCTCTAAATTTGTAGGACTGTCTTATTGGAAAGACATCCAGTTGAAAGGCATTTGACATTCTTCTTGCCTGTAAATTAAACATCTTTGATAATACCACAGACATAGTTTAACTTTCAAATGAAAACAAATTTTAAATGAAAAGAAACTTTAAAGATGGTTAGCTGCACTACTTTATAGTCTACAACTGAGCATTGTGATTTTCCTTGAATGACGATTTTTTTCCCCTAAGACTACCCTCCTTGTCATTAAAGGGACTGCATTAAGTCCATTTTTAATTTATCCTGTTCATTTGCATAAACACAACAAGAGCAGAAAATGATCACTTATGATCTTTAGTTCCGCTTTGCTGGAACTTACGCAAGGAACATTTAGGGTGACCTTCAGTCTGCCCTTCAGGGCACAGAAGCAGAACCATATACCTGGCATTCAGCCTTGCCTGTAAACACCTGTCTTTTCCAAGTCCTTCTGGTTTTCCATTGTGCCTTAAGGTCCCTTCTAGCCATCTTTCAGGAAAACAACCTTCATTCCTTCCCTGGAAAGATTGCCATGGACCGCACATCCAACCAAGGTACCAGGCCTTTTATCTCGTGGGCTTTTATTACCTTTGAAAGTCAACCCCAGTTCCTCAGTGCTTTTTGATAACAACCAGAGTCCAAGCATGTCTCCTTTAGGCATGACATTCCAGTCAAAGTCTTAGTCAAGAAAAACCTCTATTAACAACTGGTCTTATTAGTTTTATGCAAAGAAACTTATGTCATTACTTCTTTAGAATGTCAAACTCTGGAGGGATCAGATAGGGAGAAAAATATAGTGTGAAGGAAAATCCTTGTCCTTCTAATATTCACTGAACTTGCATTTCCATTCTTTATATTTTCATTTTTTCCCCCACTAAAAAATTTTTTTCCATTATAGTTGTCCCACTTTTTTCCCCCTCTTGCTTCCCTGCACCCTGCTCCCCCTTCTCCCACATTCAGTCCCCACCCAGTTGTCCATGTCCATGGGTCATTTATACATGTTCTTTGACTAGATCCTTCCCCTTCTTACCCCCTTCTCTCCCTCCCATCTCCCCCTTTGTTACTGTTAGTTTATTCCTTGTTTACATACCCCTGGTTCAATTTTGCTCATTTGTTTGTGTTGTTCATTAGTTTCCTGTAATAGGTGATAGCATAAGGTATTTTTCTTTCGATGCCTGGCTTATTTCGCTAAGCATAATTCTCTCTAGTTCCATCCATGTTGTTGCAAATGGTAGAAGTTCCTTCTTTCATTCAGTACGTATTCATTGTCATTTTCCCCCTTTGTACTCATGTTCCCCTCTGTCTCTCTCTGTTTCTTCATCTTCTTAAAGCAGACCCTGGTTTGGTGGAGATGTATTCTTTTAGCCTTCTTTTGACTTGGAAACTCCTTATTTCACCTTCCATTTTGAATGAGAGTCTTGCTGGGTAGAATATTCTTGGTTGTAGGCCTTTGTTTTTCATTGCTTGGAATATATTTTGCCATTCCCTTCTGGCTTGTAGTGTTTCTGCTGAGAAATCTGATGATAGCCTTATTGGAGCTCCCTTGTATGTTATTAGTTGTTTCTCTCTTGCTGCTTTTAGGATTCTCTCTTTGTCTTTGAATGTTGCCATTTTAATTATGATGTGTCTTGAAGTGGGCCTGTTGGGGTTCATCTTCATTGGGACCCTTTATGCTTCCTGGACTTGCGTGACTCTTTCTCTCCTCATGTTAGGGAAGTTTTCTGTCATTAGTTTTTCAAAGAAGTTTTCTATCCCTTGCTCTTCTTCTCCTTCTGGAATTCCTGATATGGATATTATTATGTTTCATGTTGTCCTGCAGCTGTCTTAGAGCCTCTTCAGTCTTGTTCAGTCTTTTTTCATTTTGTTGCACTGTCTGGGAGTTTTTGTCTACATTGTCTTCCAGCTCGCTGATCCAATCTTCTGCTTCCTCTAGCCTGCTTTTAATTCCTTCTACTGTGTTCTTCAATTCAGAGATTGTGTTCTTCATTTCCTCCTGGCTCTTATTGATAGCTTCTATGTCCTTTTTCATGCTGGTGTAATTCTCAGTAAGTTCCTTGTAGTTTTTCTGGAGTTCCTTGTAGTTTCCGCTGAGCTCATTGAGCTTCTCCATAATCCACGTTTTGAATTCCATATCTGATAGTTTGCTCCCCTCTATTTCATTTAGCACTCTTTCTGGGAATTCTACCTTTCCTTTCGATGGGGGGTTGTTTCTCTGTCTCCCCATTTTTGTGACTCCTATTTTTTGTTGGTGCTTCTTAGAATGATCTGCACTTCCTGGATCTGGCCCTGGTGGCGTCAGATCCTGTACCAGTCTGGGTCTAGGCAGCCTGTTGGAGACTTCCAGGGATCTACTGCCTTCGTCTGACTTCTTTAGTTGTTAATCTATTCAATCTGTGATTAGCCATCAGGCTTAAGGATCGTGAATGTGGCAGCTTAATTCCTGTGGGCAGGGCTTTTGCTTCCCCGCAGGCTGACGCCACTTGGAGTTGGGGGAATGGTCTGCCTGCAGTACTGGGGATGAGTCAGCACTGGGACCCGGTCGGCTGCTTCCCCAGTTCTCCCCTCAAAGCCACCACACCAAACTCTCCCCAAGCATCTTTCGTCCTCTCTGCCTTTCCTCTGCTTCAGCCAAGGGTAAGTGGGGGCCAAAATATTTTCGTATGTGATCCGCTTAAGAGCTCTTTTTTCTCCAGCTGTTTCTCTCCGGCTAGCAAGAAACCCTGTGGCTTTTTGCTTTTCACAGCTGGATCGTCGGCAGCCGTCCGTCTCGAGAGACGATGGTGTAGCTTCTTAAGAGTCTATCTGCACCGCCGAGAATGGTTGTGCAGTCCGACTCGGGAGTGACACGGTATCTGTCTCCTCCCGTGTTGAATCGACATCTTGCGATGACGCTGGAGTGTCCTCTCCATTGAAGCTGAAGCTACAGAGCCTCGAGAGACGATGGTGTAGCTTCTTAAGAGTCTATCTGCACCACTGAGAATGGCTGTGCAGTCCGACTCGGGAGTGACACGGTATCTGTCTCCTCCCGTGTTGAATCGACATCTTGCGATGACGCTGGAGTGTCCTCTCCAGTGAAGCTGAAGCTACAGAGCCTGGGCAGGGTGATATGGAGGGTCTGCTGTTGCTCATGCAGCAGACCCCCCCTCTCTTCGCAGCTGAAGGATCCAAGGGAAAGACGGAGTCAATACAGCTTGGCTTCAGGTGCGCCGCAGGAGTTGCTGGTGTTGACTACAACGTCAAACCACCTTAGGGACTCCGGCTCCGGATTTTCTGTCGGGGTTTACTCCCTTAGCCTTTCCCCTGAAGAGGTATGCCGCAAGGCAGCGGATGTTTTTTGGAGTCAGAGTTTTCCTTCTCTGATGTGCCCTGACTGGAAGATCGAACCAGCGACACTTAGCTCACAGGCCGACGCTCAATCCACTGAGCCAAACCAGCCAGGGTGAATACTACTTTACTTTCCACTCTTGCTATAGGCTGGGAACTCAGCTGGGGGTTTAGACCCTGCCCTTCTCAGGGGGAACCTCCGAGCTGTTTCTCAGTCCCTTCAGCTGCCACCCATGTGAGCCCAGCCAGCCCTTCTGTGTCTCCGCACTCCCTACCGGTCATGTTGTGATGTAGCGGCCTTTTCTGTCTCTTTGTGGTTATAAGAGTTCTCTCCAGCTAGTGTTCGGTTGGTTATTCCAGATGATTTCTCCAAAATTAAGTTGTAAATCCAGACTAGTTCTGGGAGGAGGTTAGTGTAGCTTCCACCTACTCTTCTGCCATCTTGTTTCTCCCTCAGCAATCTTTTGTGTAGTCACGATATTCTTTGAGAGGCTGATAAAACCTTTGGACACAAATTTTCTGTAGTGTAGATGGACTTCACTGCCTTTGTTCTCAATTGGCGATGTTATCCCCGGTCCCAGCTGGAATCTCCTGTGAGGAGTCTGGGGCTTATGGCTCTGGGGAAAGAAGATCACTAGTGTTTTGAACTATGCATCTGATAGGCTGACTTAGCTTTGCTTAGCTTTTTTTCTGGGGTTCTGTTCCTTCATTTGTGTCATATCTCTCTGTCTCCTCACTTTGGCAGCCTCCCTGTGTTTGTTTCTGTGTATTAGGTAGAGCTGATTTGACTCCTTTTAGCGCACCTGTTAAGTTGTTTTGGGGAGAGTCTTAGGTATTCGCCAGGTGGGGCAACCCACTTCACTGGTTTGTGGCCCTGTGTGTGGGAGGGAGGGGTCAAAGAGGGGACAATGCCACTGCTGCCTGACTTCTGGAGGCTTGCCTGGTACTCGTCTCATTTCCGGTCACTTTATCCACGTGCACCTGGCAGTCCTCCAGCTGCTGCCCTGTGGGTGGTTCCCAGAGTGGGTGGGTTTGCATATTTTCCAGGCCTGTGGGGTAAACTGACAGTTTCTTCTCCACCCCTGCCCTCACTGGTTTTTACAGCCAGCAGTTATGAGGCTTTTTTCCCCCAGTTATGAGGCTTTATTTTTCCCACCCTGGGCTGTGTGGTCTGTCCTGGGCCTGGGACCACTTGCTCACAAGGTATCTCCCCAATTTTTATCCACCATGTGAATGTGGGACCCCCCGATCTGCTGGCCCCTGCTGCTGCCACTGCACCACAGCCTTTCTGCTCTAGCTCCCTGTCTTGCACCTCCTACTCGTCTAGGTAAATATAGCTTCTTTAAATCCTTGGTTGTTGGAATTTCATACAGTTTTATTTTCTGGTAGTTCTTGGTGTTTTTTGTTTTGATGTTAGTTGTGATCCTTCTTGTGGATGTGCAAGGAGGTGAAGTGTGTCTACCTACGCCTCCATGTTGACCAGAAGTCCTACCTTTTTCTTTAAGTGAGGAAACAAAATAATTTGTTTATCTTAACACTTTAATGTATGGATAATTCCAAATGATAATGTTTTATCATACTTTATTATGATAATTCATAAAAATGAAGTTTATTTAAATTCTAACTTTTAAAAAAATCTTGGCAGATATTTTAAGTGTGAAAAAGAAGAGAATTTTGAGTATTGCTTGTAGTTTGGAGAAAAAGTAAGGAGACTTGGGTTCCAGCTCTGGTTTTGCAGTTAATGAGAATTGTAACTGCAACATATCACTTTATTTTCAGACTTTCATCAATCAGAAGAGAAGTCTGCATTGTACTGCTTTTTAGTCTTCTTTTAACTTTAATATTCTGTAATTCTAAATCAGTATCCCTTATTATTCCATATCGGTAAATATAAAAATTATATTTATAAAATATATTAGATGAAATTCCTTCTGATAATGCTACAGTCAAAATTGATTGAAAGGGAAACATTTAAAATGTTTTCCATTTGCTGTCAGATTCTTAGTTTAAATTGTCTCAAAGAGTAACTTACCTGAATGCAATTTGAGTATATTTTTCCTTTTTTCTCTGTAGCAATCTTCTTCATTCAAGGTCATGTTGATTATATGAAGGCCAATTGGCTTTGAGGTAATGTCAGAATCTGTGGTTAGTACGTAATATATTCCCACCAGAAGGTTTACAGAGAGGCTAGGAAGTCTGTATATATTCTCACTCATCATTAATAGTTGGACTTTTGGCTCAAGCTCAAGTTTATCCAAAAGTCTCAGACTCTAGACCTGATATTTCTTCAAACTCCTTGTAGAAGTCTGAACTGATATAACCTCTGGGTACCTCAATTTCTGTTTATTAAAATGACTAATTTTTATCTATCCCATATTGCCTCATAGAGATGTTGTTGAAATATCATCTATCATGACTTGTTTCTGTCATGAGCAATGTACTTTTGAAGATGAATTCTAATAACTTAAGGTCACATTTTAATTTCTTAGAATTAAAAGTACACATATCTTTTATACCCCAAAGGTGTGACAGTGCATGTGATTAATTACTGACTGAAAGCTTGAGTAATAGTTCGGCAATAATGGTAATTTCTTAAAATTCAGTTTAAGAAGAAATCCCCAAAGAAAAGATGAATATATAAAGTAAAAGTTACATAAGTTGAAGAATAACCAAAAACTACATTAAAAGGATATAGAGAAAATACATGCATCAAAGCTTACAGTGGGAGGTTAATATCTAAAATAGTGAAAAGAATTTATTAAAATCTGTAAGAAAAATATGAAGTCTGCAATTGAGCTATGAGAATAGGTGATCAATAGGCAATTCACACAAAAGAAGACAGAAATAATAAGCATATGGGGAAATGTTTAGACTTGCTAGTAATAGAGAAATTGAAGTTAATTCAAAAATTACTACAATACCATTTTTATTATTTTATTGCATTAATATAAATTAATGCATAAATTATAATTCCATATATGTAAATATGTGGAATACTATAATGAGTATTTCATGTACTCATGCCTTGCTTAAGAAATCATCCCCCGCCACCACCAACTTTCTTAATGATAACACTATTGACCAAGTTATGGTAGTGGCAAAATTACTGTATTATAACCATTGGTGGCATAAAATTATCATCACTGTTTTACAAAGCTATACGGGGACCCATGTTATTAGCCTTAAAAATATATATACTATTTTTTCTCAAAATTCTTCTGAAGGATAAAACAGTGTTTATTTTAGCATATCTGTACTGATGAGAAATTGGAAATGACCTGAATGTCCAACATTTTAGAAATGGTTAAGTAAGTAAGGGTATTTATAGAACTAGTTAAATTGAAATTTTCAATATTGCTTAGCAATTTTTTTTATTGTGGTAAGATATACATAACAAAATTTACTATTTTAACCATTTTTAAGTATAAAGTTCTGTGACATTAAATGCATTTTTATTATTGTGTGACCATCACCACCATCCATCTCCAGAACTTATTCATCATCTTCAGTGAAATTCTTTACCTGTTAAAAACAACTCCCCTCTCCCTTACACTGAGCTTTTGGCAACCAACATTCTACTTTCTCTCTTAATTTAACTACTCTGTGTATCTCATATAAATGAAACAATACAATATTTGTCCTTTTGTGTCTCGTTTATTTCACTTAGCATGGTATCCTCAGGGTTCATCCATATACAGCATGTGTTAGAATTTTATTTTTTAAGGCTGACTAATACTTCATTCTATTTTTTTTTTTTTTTTAGGATTAAACAAGGAATTTATTGAGGGAAAAGTGGAGAGGGTCATAGAGCGAAGAGGAAACTCCCAGACCAACTTGAGGGCCTGTAGGAACAAAGGAAAGGGGGAAGGGAAATGGGGAGGAGAGTCCCATTTGCCCACATGGGCCTGGAGGAATTGCCTCTATGTGTATTTTATTTATCCATTCCTCAACAGACATTTGGGTTCTTTTCACCTTTTAATTATTGTGAACACTGCTTTAAAAAGATGGTGTAGAAATATCTGTTTGAGTCTCTGCTTTCAGTTCTTTTGGATATATACCCAGAAGTGGAATTGATGGATTATAGGATAATTCTATGTTTAATTTTTAGGGAAAGTGCCAAACTTTTTACACTGGCTTCACATTTTACATTCCTGTCAACAACGCAGAGGGGTTCCAATTTCTCCACATACTTTCCAGCACTTGTTATTTTCTGTTTTTGTTTTTATTATAGCCATTCTAATGGGTATGAAGTGGTATCCTGTTGTGGTTCTGATTTGCATTTTCCCAATGATGTGATATTGAGCATCTTTTCAGGTGCTTATTGGCCATCTGTGTATCTTCTCTGGAGAAATGTCTATTCAATTCCTATAACCATTTTAAAATTGTTTTTGTTATTGTTGAGTTGTAGGAGTTTTTAATATGTTCTGGATATTAAAGCCATTTTCAGATATATGACTTGCAAGTATTTTCTCCTGTTCTGTGGGTTGCCTTTTCACCATGTTGGTTGTATCCTTAGATGCACAAAAGTTTTTAATTTTGATGAAGTTCAGTTTATATTTTCTTTTGTTGCCTGTGATTTTGGTGTCATATTCAAGAAATCATTGTCAAATTCAGTGTCATAAAGCTTTCCCCCCATTTTCTTCTTGGAGTTTTATAGATTTAGTACTTATATTTAGGTCTTTAATCCATTTTGCATTAATTTTTGTGTATGGTTTAAGGTAAGGGTCCAAATCAATTATTTTGCATATGTATATTCAATTTTTCCAGCCTCACTTGTTGAAAATACTGTCTTTTTCCCTATTGAATGGTTATAGCACCCATGTTGAAAATCATTTGACCAAAAATGTGGACGTTTATTTCTGGGCTCTCTATTCTGTTCCATTGGTCTATACAGTTATATTTGTCTTTACGTCAGTACCACACTGTTTTGGTTTGTGTAGCTTTGCAGTAGGTATTGAAATCAGAATGTGTGAGTCCTCCAACTTTGCTCTTCTTTTTCAATAGCAAAATGCTTTAGATATAACATTAAGTGAAAAAGACAACATAAAATAGTGTTATTTAGAATGTAAAAAATAGTTTTTTTTATAATATGCCAATATTAGGATATATTACATCTAACTTTAGATGTATTTGATGCTATGAAAATAATGTAAAAAATAAATACAATTTTGATTTATATAATAGAAAAATGATGTGTAAGTACATGTTATGATAATTTGGCCTTCTTAAAAAGTGAGTGAAAAAAATCAATCTCAATGTAAATTATGTTTGTTCTTGTCTTTTAGGTGCCATATAAGTCTTTTTATAATGGATTAATACTATTTTTATATTATTGTTATGCAACAAATGCACAACTTTTAAGTAGTTATTATTAGAGCCTTGAGCTTATTTTTTTATATTTAAATATCCTTACAGATACATTTTTTTCTTTAAGATGATTTTCCCTTTGTTTTTTAATCTACACCTGAGGACATGCTTATTAATTTTAAAGAGGGGAAGAGGGGGAGAGAAACATCAATCAGTTAACTCTCATACATGACTAGGGACCAAACCTGCAACCCAGACATGTGCCCTGACCAAGAATCTAACTCGTGACTTTTCAGTTTATGGGATGATGTTCAAATCAACTGAGACACATTGATCAGGGCACAGATAATCTTTTTAAATCATTCTATAAAGTAACTTCAAAACCTCAATATTTTTAGAAATCATTAGGAGTAGAATGGAAATATGTGTTACATGATAGATAGGCAAGTCTTCTAATGATAAAGTGAAAAGCACTTATGCACACATCCAGGGTATAGCACAATTTTTCTTTTTCTTTTATTTTTTTTATGTGCAGTTTTTTCCCAGTGATTGTCATTGGCTTTTTTTTTTTTTTTGATAATTTTATTTATTTATTTATTTATTTATTTTATTTATTTATTTTTTTAATGTTTTTTATTGATTATATTGTTACAACAGTTCCAATTTTCTCCCCCTTGTTCCCCTCCACCCAGCACCCCCCTCCCCCAGCAATCCCCCCCAAGTCCATACCCCTGGTTCGTAAAAATTAACTATCCTCCCCCTCTCAAATATTAGGACCCTTTGTAATCTTGTAAAGGACAATGGGCGAAGGTCTCAAGCTCCTCTAGCTGCTTCAAGCTGGACATGGTCGTCGTCCTACCTACCCTTGGGTCCAGAAAACCCTAATAAGAGTGGGGGTGTGGAGGGGAGGGTGGCCTTCCCACATGGGGAAGGATCGTGCAGACTCCAGGTCAGTTGGCTGCCTCCGGTCAACGGCGTGCTTGGTTTAACAGGCTGGTATCCTTGTTGTGTTTCAGTCATTCCTCCCCGAGTTTGTTCCTCCTGGATTGTCTCCTTAACAGGAGCGAGCTGAGAACACTGTTCCTACTCCGCGGCCATCTTGGTCCCCCTCCAGCACAATTTTTCATACCTTCAATAGAGAATCCTTTATTTTCTGCATAAAGTGCTATCTTCAAGTTGTACTTAATTCTTGTTATGAGATCCTATGTAGACATATTAGTCTGGACTAGAAGAAGAGATTTGGCTAAACCAAGGGATAAGAGAACCCATCTTATAGAAAGGTCTTTCTCAAAACTGATATTTATCAATATATTGCTATAGCTGCAAAACTTATTCAGTGTTCTTTTAGTACATAGACTTGAAACAGTTATTCTCATTGTCACGTACTTTATCTTTTAAATACAAAATCAGGTTGCTTTTCCTTTCAACGTATCAATTTTAGTGGTCCTTCTTTATTCCTACATGCTCCCTGATTATTGCAGAATGTTTATTACTTTATTTCAATACTTCTCCCATTCTCATGAACTTTATTTATTTTTTACTTCTGCTGTTCATTGTTTCTTTTCCTAACTTTTCATTAGATTAGTTCTGCTGATCCTTCAAGATACAGTTCATGAATTGTTCTCTCAGTTTGTATTGATGTCACCTCGCTCCCTGAACCCCACACCAGACAAACATTCATTGAGCACCTAGAATGTGTCAGACACTATTTTAGGAGCTGGAATTATAATATTAGTTTTCATATATGATTCATTTTTTGACCTAACTATGTACTACTACTATCAGTTATAATTGAATTGTTTCATGTCTGTTTTTAACCTTTCAATGACAGTTGCAAATTCTGGAGGTCAATGTTCTATTTACAATTATTTTATATTCTCAGATTTCTCCTCATTGCTAAGCATGCTGGAAACATTTAGTAAACACTGAAAAACTTTTTTCTTCTTCATTTCAGGAGTGGCAATGTGTACAATCAAAAGGTTGCTTTTTCTTAGAAGAAGATGGTGAAATCATTAGTCATCAATACAGGATGCAAATAGCTCAGAGGTCCATGGTGTATTTAACAATTAAGCCATTAAATCTGAGCCAAGTTGAAGGCAAGTTTTAAATTTTTATATATTTTAAAAATATATTTGTGCCCTCTTTGAAAATACTTATGTAAGTATCTGATAGTTCTATTTAGTGAAGAAAATAATCTGCTTGAGAAACATGTGGTTACATACATTTAAAGAAAGAGTTAGTTTATACATAGCCTGTTACCATATTTTGCAAAGCAAGTTGCTTTTTGTATATATTTAAAGTATATTTTATTTTAATTCACTTAAAAACCTTATGACATATAATTAAATTCATTTGTTAATTAATCCTTAGCTTTGCCACTTATCAATTTTTAGAATTAGTATGTTTAAGAGAAGTTCTATAGAAACATAATTTAAGACAATATGAGTTGTCTTAAATTTAAATAACTTCAAAGTCCTATGTCATATGACTTAAACAATTCTTATTAATAATCTTTACATATATGGTAATATTCTTTTTTGTACACAAATACAAGATAAAAATTAGTAATTTCCTAGTGTCTAAAAATGGTTATTATATAATTTTTAATTAGAGAAAACTGTTTATAAGTGCAATCCTTTTAATGTTGATTGTTCTAAATATTAATATTTCTTTTATTATGTTTATATATAAACATTTACTAACTAGAGGGTTCTTTCCCATTCCCATTCTTGTTTCCTCCTAAAGTAGAGCTTCTGTCAGTTTTCACTGTTTATCTTATAAGACACTTACATTTGGTAGTTGATGCTTTTAAATAGCAATGACAATAGTCATTTTTCAGATAAAGGTATCAAGATGGGCCTGCAAATTCAATGTATTTGTTAATTCTCTGTATTCTTATGAAAAACATGCCTTTATTCATTTATTTCTCAAATGTTTATTGAAGGCCCATATACTTAGTAGCTTTTTAGGTGTTAGGATATATCAGAATACAAAAACAGAAATCTCTGCTCTTAAGAACCTACATTCTAGTGTGGGAAATAACAATAAATAATAAACAAAATAAATAGTAAATGACATGGTACGTTAGAAGAGGGTGAGTGCTGAGGGGATATGGGCTGCCACCGAATGGAGGGGTTACTGTGTGCGCCATTAAAAGGCTGACATTTGAGCAAGGACTTGGAAAAAGGTGTATCAATTGTGAACTGCTACAAAACAAACTATCACAAAACTCAGTGGCTTAAAACAATTAAACATTTGTTTGCTCACGAGCTGGGCTTCTAGATAGTCTGAGTTAGGCTTGGCTTTCACTGTAGGGCTCACCACTCATGTATCTGTTGTCTGCTGCTGGTTAGCTGCCATCTGGATTTATTGGCCTTGGCTGGGCTCTCCACTCTGTATGGGGTCTCAGGCGGGACAGCGGGACTCTGCCTCATATAATCTCTTATCCCCTAGTAAGCTAGCCTGGACTTGTTCTCATGCGGTATCAGGGACCTGAGAGCAAGCAGAAGCACCGTAGGGCCTGCTGGGGCCTGGGCTCAGAAATGACATGTTACTTCTGTTATATTTTGTTGTCCACAGCAAGTCACAAGACAAGTCCAGATTTATAAAGTGGAGAAATAGTTTTGACCTCTTGATGAAGGAGCTGCAAAGTCACATTGCAAAGTCTTATTACAGCTAGGGACAACCTTTTTTTTTTTTTTTTTTAACTGTGTGGTTGCCTCTCACTTGTGCCCACAACTGGGGACCTGACGTGCAACCTAGTAATGTGCCCTAACTGGGAATCGAACCATAGGGACAGCCATTTTTGCTTTGTGCGTGTAGGCGTGGTGGGAGGAGGAAGGAAGAGTGGAGGAGGTGAGAGTATGCCTGGTTTTAGAGGAGCAACAAGGTGGCTAAGTGGCTAGAATGAGGGAAGGAGAGAGTAGTAGATGAAGGCTAGGAGGAACAAGGACAAAATCAAATACAGGTTTTTTGTTTGTTTGTTTTGTTTTTGTCATAATGAAGACTTGGCCTTCAATGTTAGGGAAGTGAGGAAGGCTTAGGAGAATTTTTCCCATGGCTGCCATCAAGATTTTCTCTTTACCTTTTATTTTCAACAGTCTGAATATGTGTCTAGATGTTTTTTGTTTTCCTTGTTGATACTGTTTGTGTGTGTGTGTGTTTCCTGCTTAGGGCTCTCTGAGTATCTTGGATTTATGGCCTATTGTCTTTCATAATTTTTAGAAAAATGCCTACCTTTATTTATTCAAATATTTCTCTGCCTTCTATCTTCTTTTTCCACTTGCATGGTGCCTGACATCTCCTCCTCCTGTGTTTTACAAGTAATCCAGTGCTTGCATTTCATCTCTCCTGGGAAAGGTCTGTCTTTCCTTGGATTTCAGGTTACCCTGTGACCAGCTCTGATGGATTCAACAGAAGTTATGATTTTGTAGTTAATGCATTTTCCCTTGTTGTTAGGGTGGGAGTAACATTTTCCCAACTCTTAACTCCATGAGAAGATTGTGAGTAGAGACGGGACATACTCTGACTTCTGTTTTAACAAGAGCAATCAGATTGCCATGTTGAAAATAGACTGAGAGGCTCCCAGGAAAAAGCAAGGAGACCAGGTCGGATGTATTGCAGAATTCTAGGAGGGGACTTGTTATGCTTTGAACTGGGATGTACAAAAGATAAGAAATAGAAACTCTGGGTATATTTTGAAGGTTGAACCATAGGGTTTCCTGAGGATTGGTTGTGATATGTGAGAAAAGAAAAATGGTAAAGATGATTCCAAGATTTTGGGCTTGGCAATTAAATGGAATGAATTACTATTAACTGAGATAAGAGTATAGATGGACAGTTTTTAAAAAGGGGTTGGAGAAGGTCAGTTTTAGATGTAGAAGTCCAAGTGGGAATGTCAAATAGGCAGTTGTTCTTATGGGTCTGACATTCAGAGGTAAGGTTCTAGCTGGAGATACACATTTTGGAGTTGTCACCACGTAGATGGTGTCTGACATCTCCTGTGTGCCTCCACAGGTAAGCGAGTGCTTGCATCCCATCTCTCCTTCAAAGGGTTTGTTTTTCTTTGGATTTCAGGCTACTTGTTTGTCTTGCAATCTCAGCTCTCTGAAGAGTTTAAGAAAAATTATGATTTTAAGAAAGTGTTTATGTAGAGAATATTTCTAACAAGCTCACAGTATATAGGTATGTGCTTTATTGCAAATGCTGTGATGTTTTCATGTAAAATTAGAATGTGTATTTCTAAAAAAGACATCCAAAGAGAAAAGAAACCACTAACTTCTTTTTTAGATAGGAAAGAATAATAGTGATTATTTATTTTAAGATTTTGGGTTTTTTGTTTATAGGAAAACCATCACCTTGGTTATCAGTTGATACTGCCTTATATATTCTTAAGGAAAATGAGAATCAAACAAATCTGCAGCTCATGTGTTTTACTGAACTACAAAACAGAGAAGTATACATATTTATTTTCTAATGTTTAATTTAAAAATATAGAGTGAACTCAAGTTTGGAAACAATAGGTTTTTTTATGTATTTTAAAACTGTTGTGTCTTTTCTTCCAAGTAGGATATATATAATACTTAAACACCATGTGCATTACATATGTTTTATTAATTGTGAAGGATTTTTTCTTATTCTCTGAGATTTAAGAACTGAGGCTTGATTGGCAAGTTTAGCTTCATAACTTAAAAGTTGTGTGACATTGTACTTCACTTTCCTCTTCTCTAAATGCCCTGAGCCTCACATTTTCTTGTTATACTCAATAAAAATGGTTGATACTGGTAGACTTTTTCCCCCTAAATAAAAGCAATTCAAAACTTTAGAAAAGTTGCTTTAGATGTTTATCTTACTTGTAATACTACTGCAAAAAAGAAAAACTTCAAGATTACTATCCTCAGGCTTGACTCATATTATAGGGTTCAAAAATAGATTGATCTGCAGAAATGCTTTTAAATGATTTTATACGTTGCCCATAGGGTTGCTCTGATCTCTTCTAATTATATATTTACTCAGAGGCCAAATGTGTGAGGCAGATACATAAATGTGGCTATTTATTTTATGAGAACTACAAAATACATCCACTACACAACAACAGAAATAATACTATTCAAGGGCTTACTGCAATATCATATTTAATCTTTATATAGGTTCAATGACAGACAAACATTTCCCTGATGGAATGTTATATAAAAGTCTTTATTGTAGGATTCCTAACCGACAAGAATAGTTATAGGCAAGAAACAAATAAAATGACAGAAGTTAACGTTTTGACTAAACTCCTCTTCAGAACTGACCACAAAGTCAAGTTCAGGATAAAGCATTGTCTAAAACAATAGCTGTTTCCATTTTTGTTTTGGATAAAATTACTTTCTTATGAGATTGCATGTGTAAAAATGTGACTACATAGCAAGCCTGTAATAAAGTTTGAATGAGTTTCTATTTACCTCTCTACTATATAGGCTTCTGGTTATCTGTAATATGTCATATTTACAAAGGCCTTTTCATTTTTAGTTTTAGTTTCACAATTATTTTCTTTAAGAAGAGTTTTGTGCCCATGAAAGACCTTCTATTTGCCATCCACAGTGGCAATTGAAGGTTATATGTGGAGATAAGGGAGGTTCATGGGGTACCATATATTAGGAAGCAGCAAGAACTGTTTTTCACCCTTGGGTATCAGTCTATATCTGGCCAGTCTAAAAGATTATGGCTTCCAAAGGCTTTGGTCAATCTTTAGTTTTCAAAATGACCCTCAATTTTTAGATTGTTTCTTGCATTAAAATAGTCACGGTCACTTTAAGATGATTATGGTTCAGTCCTCTGGTTCATGAGTGCAGAAATACAGCTGATCCTAGAATTCAGATGAGCAACCTTATTTTGTATATGAATGAGTACCCACGAGGACTGAAAATATATCTGGGTTTTAGAAATTTTTGAACACAACACCAGACAGAAATCCCTAGGGCTATTCTGTGCTGAAGGGCAAATAGCTGACAGAAAATGCTTAGATTTAATATATTTGACAGAGACAACCCCTAAGTTTTATAGGAAGCCATTGGGCTTCAGAAAGCATGTAGAAGATCCATAGAGAGGTAGCATTTTGCTTTTATAGAACAGAAGAATAAAATGTTTCCTATACAAATATTGTGGCACTCATTATAAATATTCTGTGGTGAAAAATAATTTTGTATAAGGTTTATCTGGGATTCTGCCATCTTGTTTTATAGCCCATAGTACATAATAGTAAAATTCCAGCGCATTTGTATACATAATAGGATTCTTATAAATATGGCTAATTTATATAAACAGTTAACTCTTTTAAATATATTTAATTTTTATTTTGTTTCCCTGAAATCTGACATACAAATCATATGTTTATATTTGATCAAATTAGGGAACTGTAACCTCAAAAAATAATATAAGATTCCTGTCTTTGCCTCCTATTGAAGATATTTCCATCACAATCATTTTTGAAGATTACTGAGGAAGATTTAGAAAGTATATAATATCTTAACTGTTACATTTTTAAGCATTCAAGAATATACATATAGAGAACTACATAGAACTATACATCTAATGGTCTTACATGAGGATTACCATTAAAAAAAGATTTTGATACAACCATATAGAATTGGTGAATATTGATTTAAAAAATTATTTCTAATGCTTCTTTGCTCAGAAGGAAGATTAAAAGTCATTAAGACTTATGGCGGTTGCTTTTTAAAAAAATTCTTTTCAAAAAAGGTTTCTGGATGGACTGGTGAACTAGGACCTGGAATTTACTGGTTAATTCCTTTCACAACTGGCTGTAGGCTGAGGAAAGAAAGAAAACTAATAACAGAAGAAGCCCAGCTTGTATACAGGGATGAAACAGGGGAATTATTTCTTACAAAGGAATTTAGGTAAGTCTTGTTTTCTAATGTTAGAACTATAACATTCAGACTGGATATATAGAATAACCTGTCTTCCATCCTTTCTTCTGAAGCTGCCATCCCCACCCCGTTATTCTAATTCAATAATTCAGGTACTCACTAGGCATCTGAAAGTGACCTTCCCTTCACAGGTCTGGGCTTGCCATTCATTTCTGGGTTCTGCATACTTAACAAGTCAACTTTAGTCATACCTCTACCAGTTTCTACTCCAGTAGACATTGCCTTAGAACTAGATCCTGCTAATTGCATTGACTTAGATAACTGTCAAAGACGAAATCTAAGCACTTAGGTGGTTCTCCAAACCCTAGATATACACAACAACATCTGGTAGAAATGAAGAAGTAGATTGGAGGAAGGAGAAAAGAAAATTGCTATCAGCTGAGGTTCTTCTAAGTGTTGAAATACTCTATTGCTTTTAGAAGCTTCTTTATCTCATATAATACTAGACTGAATTGAAATGTATATTTGGATACGTTAGCATTATAGTTCACAAAAACTGTTCAGTGCCTTGATATTACTTCCTTTTGAAGGTCATCTTTGTAGAAAGCTTCAGTCAAGTTGCTTTTGAGACAAGAAATAATATCCTTTTTTAATAATTTTAGGTCAACTTTATCAGATATATTTGAAGTAATTGACTTAGATGGAAATGGTCTTCTTAGCCTTGAAGAATATAATTTTTTTGAATTGAGAACAAGTGGTGAGAAATGTGATGAAGATGCTTGGGCTGTCTGCAGAGGTAAGCACTTTTCTCTTTCTTAATGGATATATTAAAAATATATAGCCCCATCTCATTCTTAAGAAGTAAAATGTCAGACTTCTCCATTGAACATTATTATAGCATTTAGGACTGTTTAATCGTAGTAGCATTGTTTGTAGACCATAAAAACTTAAACATTTATTTTACCTAAACTGATAGTTTGTATAGCAATCAAAAGAAAATATGCATCGGCCTGCAAGCCAAGTGTCGCTGGTTCACTTCCCAGTCAGGGCACATGACTAGGTTGCAAGTCAGGTCCCCAGTTGGGGACGTGAGTGAGAGGCAACCACACAGTGATGTTTCTCTCCCTCTCTTTCTCCTTTCCCCTCTCTGTCAAAATAAATAAATAAACAAACAAACAAATAATTAAAAAAAAAAGAAAATATGAATTACATTACTTAATTGTAATTCTATTTTCAACCGGAGCTCTTTGGAGCTCAGAATGTAAAAAACTTGGTCCTGATTCCTGATACCAATGGGACTGCAGTGGTGAAAGCCCTCAACTGTGCCCAGGAGAGGGCAGCAAAGAGCTCTAATAGACTAGAATTTTACTAAAAATTGAGGTTTCCAGGAAGTTGTTTATACCTATTAAGAATTCTTTTTTTTTCTTTGTATTTGAGTTGAATTACAAAAATGCATCCATGGAGGAATACCAAAGAAAAATGCTTTGAATGAAACAAAAGCATTTGTGATTTAGGAGGAGTGTGGGAATTTGTATTTAAGACAAGGACTGAAAAGTCAAAGGGAAAAACCAAAAAGCCATAGCCAACTATAGATCACAGAACAAGAAGTCTGAGGAGGCCCGAATGCAATCAAGAAAGAGATTAACTCACATATTTCTATCACTGGGGTAGTACTGTGTCCTACTCTTCTGGTTCTTGGCAAAGTCAGTGAGCCAGGTGGGAGTCTGATAAACCTGTTTATCTAAATAGAAAATAAGGTAGAAATATTGATATAAAGGTTTTAAAAAATATATCTCTTTTTAACTGTAAGTTTATATAGTATAATAAATAACCAGAAATGTACATTGATTTATAATATTAAACTTTGATTAACAAGATTGATAATACACATGAGTATATTATTTTTAGAATGATATAATTATCTTATAACTTTAATGATATAATCTTTTTGTTCTCTATTATTGACAGTAGAGCACATTTCATAGAGTGATTCATAATTAGGATTTTCTTATGGGAAAGTTGTTGATAAGTAAAATTTGTTTAATTATTTAATTAAATTGATAGAGTTGATAGTTAATATTTTTAAATATTATATTTTATTATGTATGCTATTAAAATTTTCCCAATTTTTTCCCTTTGCCACTCTCCACCCAGCTGCTTCCCTCCCTCAGGCAATCACCACACCATGTCCATGTCTCTGGGTCCTGCATATATGATCTTTGTCTATTCTATTCCCTATGCTGTACTTTACACCCCCATGTCTATTCTGTAACTACCTATTTGTACTTCTTAATCCCTTCACCTTTTTTGCCCACACCTCAACCCCCTCCCATCTGGCAACCATCAAAATATTCTCAGTATCTATGATTCTGTTTCTGTTCTACTTGTTTATTTTGATTTTTTAGATTCAAATGTTCGTAGATATGTATTTATGGCCATTTTATTCATATTTCTTCTTCTTCTCCTCCTCCTCCTCCTTTTTTCCCTCCTCTTCTTCTTCAGGAAGACCCTTTAACATTTCATATAATACTGGTTTGGTGGTGATGAACTCCTTTAGCATTTTCTTGTCTGGGAAGCTGTTTCTCTGTCCTTTCATTCTAAATGGTAGCTTTGCTGGGTAGGGTAATCTTGGTCATAAGTTCTTGCTTTTCATCACTTTGAGTATTTCTTGCCAATTCCTTCTAGCCTGCAAGGTTTCTTTTGATAAATGAGCTAACAGTCTTATGGGAGCTCCCTTGTAGGTAACTGATGCTTTTCTCTTGCTGCTTCTAATATTCTCTCATCTTTAACCTTTAGCATTTTAATTATATGTCTTGGTGTGGGCCTCTTTGGGTTTATCTTGTTTGGGACTCTGTGCTTCCTGGTCTTATATGTCTATTTCCTTCACCAAGTTAGAGAAGTTTTCT
Organism: Furipterus horrens; assembly: GCF_987537825.1. Taxonomy (NCBI): domain Eukaryota; kingdom Metazoa; phylum Chordata; class Mammalia; order Chiroptera; family Furipteridae; genus Furipterus; species Furipterus horrens. The sequence goes on from NW_028327173.1 coordinate 45,531,318, forward strand.
GTCATTATTTTTTCTTTTCTTTTTCTTTTTTGTATATTTTATTGATTATGTTGTTACAGTTGTCCCAATTTCTTTTCCCTTTGCTTCCCTGCACCCAGTTCCCCCCTTCCCTGCAGCAATCCCACCCCATTTAGTTCATGTACATGGGTCGTGCATATAAGTTCTTTGGCTTCACCCTTTCCTATATTATTCTTAACTTCCCCCTGTCTGTTTTGTACCAACCAATTATGCTTCTTAATTCTTGCACCATTTCCCCATTTCTCCTCCTTCCCCCTCCCAGCTGATAACCCTCCAAATGATCCTCATACCTATGATTCTGTTCCTGTTCTGATTTGCTTGGTTGGATTTTGTTCTTATTTTTGAGATTCAGTTGTTGATAGTTGTGAGTTTGTTTTCATTTTAATGTTCATAGTTTGATTTTCTTTTTCTTAAATAAGTCCCTTTGACATTTCATATAATAATAGCTTGGTGATGATGAACTCTTTTAGCTTTACCTTGTCTGCAAAGCACTTTATCTGCCCTTCCATTCTAAATAATAGCTTTGCTGGATAGAGTAATCTAGGTCATAGGTCCTTGCTTTTCAGAATTGAATACTTCTTGCCAGTCCCTTCTTGCCTGCAAAGTTTTTTTGGAGAAATCAGCTGATAATCTTATAGGCAACACTTTGTAGGTAACTCTCCGCTTTTCTCTTTCTGCTTTTAAGATTCTATCTTTATCTTTAACCTTTGGCATTTTAATTATGATGTATTTTGGTGTAGTCCTCTCTGGGTCTAGCTTGTTTGGTACTCTGTGCATCCTGGGCTTGTATGTTTATTTCCTTCACCAAATTTGGGGAGTTTTCCTTCATTATTTTTTCATATAAGCTTTCAACACATTTAAAGTTGTCCCAGAGGTTTCTAAGCCTCTCCCCATTTTTAAAAATTCTTATTTCCTCACTCTGTACTGGTTGACTTTTTTTCTTTCTTATCTTCCAAATCATTGATTTGAACCCCTTTCCTTCCCTTCACAATGGTTTTATGTGAATTTTTTTTCATTTCATTTAGCATAGACTTCACTTCTTCCTTTATGCATTTGCCATACTTAAACATATCTGTCAAGCCTATGAGCATCTTTATCACCAGTTTTTTGAACTCTGTGTTTGTTAAGTTGGCTATCTCCTTGTTGCTTAGTTCTCCCACTGAAAGCTTGATCCGTTCCCTCTTTTGGGCCATACTTCTCTGTCTCCTCATCTTGACAGGCTCCTGTGTTTGTTTGCCTGTGTCTTAGGTAGAACTGTTGCACCTATTATGTTGTAAGGGGTGGAGCCTTAGGTATTCGTCAGTACAGGGTGATCCGTTTCACCAGATTGTGGTGTTGTGTGGCGGGGAGGGGTCTGAGAGGGAACAGCATTGCTTGTTCAGCACTCACCCCTTTTTCCACTTCCCATGTGGGACTAGCACCTGTCTGGCTATTGCCCTGGCCGTGTTCCCAGAGTGGGTAGGTCTGTGGATGTTCTAAGACCATGGGGGCCCTTTAAACAAGCGGACTCTGCTGCGAGATTGGCAGTTTCTTCCTCCACCCCAATCCCCACTGGTTTGCAGTCAGAAGCAATGAAGCTTTATTTTCCCGGGTGCTGGAACTATGAGCTGCACAGTCTGATCTGGTGCTGGGAGCACTCACTAGGTGTCCCTCCCTACTTTTTAAAAAGTGCGACTGCACTTTCCACTGGCTACCTTATATTCCAAATCGCTGATTTGATTCTCAGCTACATCCACTCTACTGTTGACTCCTGTAAATTGTTCTTTACCTCAATTAGTGTATCATTTATTTCTGACTGGATCTTTTTTATGCTCCTGAGGTCCTCACTAATTTCACTGAATATTGTTATAACCAGTGTTTTGAACTTTGCATGGAGTAGATTACTTATCTCTATTTCATTTAGCTCTTTTTCTGGAGTTCTATTCTTTCATTTGGGCCATTTTTTTTTTTTTATCTTCTAATTTGGCAGCCTCACTGTATTTGTTTCAGTGTATTAGGTAGAGCTGCTATCTCCCAGGCTTGGTAGAGTGGCCTAATATAATAGGTATCCCGTAGGGTCCAGTTATGTGCTATTATTCTCATTTTACAAATAGGGAAACAGAATCAAAGAGGTTAAGTCATGTGACCATGGTTACACAGCAAAAAAATTCACAGCTGAATTTCAAACCCAGGCACTCAGACTCCAAAACCTAAGCCCCATGCTGTAAAATATCCCCAAGAATGGATGACTTAAAAAATGATTTGGGGGAATGTCTCCTTTGTCAACATCAATAATACTGCAAAGAAACAGGCTTTATAAGTTCTGAAATGTGTATACTTTTAGGTACATGTAACATTAATTTTATTCATTTTTCTCCTTGATGGTAAGACAACATTATTTATTTGTAAAATAATTTTAGTAAACTTTTTTAGACTCAAAGTTACCTTTATTTTATTATTTTTTATTAATAGACTTTATTTTTAAAGAAGTTTTAGGTTTACAGTGGAGATTAAATAGATCTCCCAAATATCCCTTCTTCCTCCACTGCCATTCTCCCTATTATAAGCATCTTGCATTAGCATGGTACATTTGTTAAAATTGATGAACCAACACTGATACATTATTATTACCTAAAATCCATAGTTTATATTAGGTTTATATTGTGTTGTAGAGTTCTGTGGGTTTTGACAAATATATAATTTTATGTATCTGTCATTATGAAATCATACTGAATCACATAATTGCCCTACATATCCCCTGTGCTCCACCTATTTATCTACCTATTCATCCCTCCAAACCTTTGGCAAACACTGATCTTTTAACTGTCTCTATAGTTTTCCTTCTTCCAGAGTATCGTTTTACTGTACTATCATAGTACAATTATGTTTCTACCACTTTTTTTACTATAATGCATACAAAAAAGATATCACAAATAAGAGTATCCATTTGCCTTGGGTATATTACAGATGGGAGTTGAAAAATAGAATCTTTATTGTTAGAGCAGTTAGGAGAGTATAATCCATCATGAGTAGCAATTTATTATCTATATTATAGATAATTTCAGAAATTACATATATCTAGCTGCTTCTAGGTGAATTTAGTTTTGCTTGCAAATAGTGTTTAAATGGACATACTTATATTTGTCTAGGACATTGATGAACTCCAAAGTGTTTCCTATTCTCTAATAGTTTTTTAAGGACCAGGGGACAATTCAGTTAAAACTACAGTAATTAACCATATAGCAGTCTCCTGGCCTGGCACTATCCTCAACTTCCTTTCTGAGACAGTAGTTTTGGGGGTATTACATCAAATTAACCTAAGTTCTGCTGTGTTTAAGTGGCAAATATATAGAGAGCATATTAATTTTTTGAAATATGTATGTATATAAGCAGGTAGGTTAGAATTTACCCAGAAAAATTATAATTTATCTTAATTTTGGAACATATTTACATTACTTATAACTTCAGATTTTGTTTAAAAACTAAGTCATGCACTGTGATGGTTATTATGTTGAGTTGTGGGAAATTAGAATGGTATCTGTCATATTTTGAGTCATTCTTATTCCACTTTACACAGCTCACAAATTCATAAGGCCTCCTTTATAATAAACATGTATGAATAATATAAAATAGACATTTTATTAAATGTATGAATTTTATATTATATGAGAAAACTTTTGGTTGTTTTGACAGAGAATTTTGATACAAAGAAGAATGAACTAACAAGACAGGGCTTTATGGACCTGAATCTAATGGAAGCTAATGATCGTGAAGGAGATCCTCGTGACCTTTGGGTAACTCTCCTCTCGATGGGCTACAATAAAGCTCTGGAATTAACAGAGGTAAAGCAATCTGAAAGTGCTGGAGTGGATTTGCTGTACATAATATTTTACCCCATAATATTTTCCTGACACATGATTTGAATTGGGCAATCAAATTCTTGAACTTTATTTAGCATATGAATGAATCATGGGTGCAACAGCATGTTTTTGCTAGTTTATGTAAATTCCTATTTGGGGCTAAGATTTAGTTACTACAAATCTTTAAATAATTCAGAAACAAAGGAATTTGAACATATATGCAGGAAAAAATTGTAATCTAAAAAATTATATTTCTTAATTGATGACAGCTATTTGAGTTGCTAAAGTCTCATTTCTATGGGAAAACTCATTGTCTTTGATAATAAAGGTTCTCTTAGAATAAGAGGAATGTGTTCGTATGAATACTGGAATTTTGATTTTTTTGACAAAGGACACTTCTTCAATTAATATTTGTGAAACACTTGGGTCAGTGCTTATCTCATTTAAAGCACTGTGTATATATTAGCTGTTGTTATTACTTATTAAAATGATAGATATAGAAGTTGAATAAGTCTTGTAATAATCCAGAGAAAAAATAAAAATTAGGTCTTACTTCTTTTTTAAAATTAATTTTATTGATTATGCTATTACAGTTGTACCAATTTTTCCCTTTTTGCCCCCCCTCCACCTGGTACGCCCCTTCCCTCCAGCAATTCTTGCCCTTAGTTCATGTCCATGGGTCATGCATGTAAGTTCTTCAGCTTCTCCATTTCCTATACTATTCTTAACATCCCCCTGTCTATTTTGTACCAACCAATTTATGCTTCTGGGTAAATTCTAACCTGCACCCATTCCCCCATCCTTTTCCTTCCGCCTCACAGCTATTAATTCTCCAAATGATCTCCATATCTATGATTCTGTTCCTATTCTGGTTTGCTTAGTTTGTTTTTGTTTTTATTTTTTAGATTCAGTTGTTGGTAGTTGTGAATTTGTTGTTATTTTAATGTTCATAGTTTTGATCTTGTTTTTCTTGAATAAGTCCCTTTAATATTTCATATAATAATGACTTGGTGATGATGAACTGCTTTAGCTTTACCTTGTCTGTAAAGCCCTTTATCTGCCCTTCCATTCTAAATGATAGCGTTGCTGGATAGAGTAATCTAGGTTGTAGGTCCTTGCTTTTTATCACATTGAATACTTATTGCCAGCTGCTTCTTGCCTGCAAAATTTCTTTTGAGAAATCAGCTGATAGTCTTATGGAAACTCCGTGTAGGTAATCTGCTTTTCTCTTGCTGCTTTTAAGATTCTCTCTTTATCTTTAACCTTTGACATTTTAATTATGATGTGTCTTGATGTGGTCCTCTTTGGGTCCTATTTGTTTGGGACTCTATGCTTCCTAGGCTTGTATGTCTATTTCCTTCTCCAAATTAGGGAAGTTTTCTTTTATTATTTTTTCAAATAAGTTTTCAATTCCTTGCTCTTCCTCTTCTCCTTCTGACATCTCTATGACTTGAACGTTGGTACGTCTGGAGATGTACCAGAGACTCCTTAGACTATCCTTGGTTTTTTTTGAATTCTTGTTTCTTCATTGGTGATAGAGTAAGGGTGTGGGAGAAAGCAGAGTGAGGAAATATCTCAAATTGGATAAAAAGCAAACAGAGAAACAAATACATCTTTTACATTGGTGGGCACAGGATAATTAATAATTAACATTTACATAGAGATGGTATTTGGGGAACAAAATAACAAGGAGGAGTTTTGTGGTCTCACACTCTGGTGGTCTTGTACGCATGGAAAAGAAAATTGCTCTGACATTTCAAAGGTTTGTTATACTAGATGCATAAGAACAGAGGACAGAGGTAATTTAAGGTAAATGAAGGAAGCTCTAGGCTGTGACATGACTACCTGCTATGACCTGCCCACTTAAGAATTTGGTGTCTTGTGTGGTTACTTTTAGTCACTGAGCTTGTCAGGCCTGCCATGTGGCTCCTGAACTTATCAGGTTTACTTCATAGCCCCCTTTTTTTTATAGTATAGCAATCTGTTGAAAAAGTATTTTATAGTATTTTTGAAGTGCTTTCATAGTATTTCTCATATAATACTTTTAAAGTATTTCTATAATATCTATAATATGCTAGCATCTAGAACTTCTTTTACTTTGAGTTTTCTTGCCTGTTGTATGCTTTCTATATTACTTTAGTAGGATGAAGAAAATAGGTTAAGATTAAGATTAAGCCCATGAACAGAAAAAAAAAAAGTTATATGGCAACTTTTTAAAAGTAAATATGATTTTATTTAAAAAATTTTAGAAACCATATCTTTAACCAAAGATCTTTTAAGATTCTTGTTTTCGGTGAATCTTTAAATATTGATACTCCTTGGTTGAATAAAACTGATAACCAAGACTTGGAAATGGCTAAATAATACCAGAATCTGTTTAGTACTAAAAAAACAAACCTTTATAATTCCGTATTTTTATAATTGTTATAAATAATCTTTTTTCAGAATTCTACATTATGCAATATGTTCACACATCCCTTATTAGATAATTGCGACAACCCTTGGAAGAATATATCCTATTTAATTCCACTTTCTCAGTGAAGAAATTAAGTGTTATAGAAATAAAGTGACTTCCCCTGGTTATGTAGCTAGTAAATGGCAAAATTCAGTTACGAACCCAGGTTTTCAGCTTTCTAATCCAGTGATTTATGTCTTTCTTTAAAAGAGTGAGTTTATTATTGGTAAAGGTTGGAGTCATTAATATATATATTTTTTAATTTTAGTAAAACTGTGTGTTGATGCTCTACTAGCTTCAGACTTTTAAAAATAGATTTTATTTATTTATTTTTAGAGAAAGGGGAAGGGAGGGAGAAACGGAGGGAGAGAAACATCAATATGTGGTTACCTCTTGCACGCCCCCACCTTGGGACCCAGCTCGCAACTCAGGCATGTGGCCTGACTGGGAATTGAACCGGTGACCCTTTGGTTTGCAGGCTGGCACTGAATCCACTGAGCCACACCAGCCAGGGATAACTTCAGACTTTTATGTTTTGTCTCCCATATACAATTTATACACACCATCAATGTGTATAAATTCACTTACTTATTTAACAGATATTTTTTTGATGCTTATATGTGGTAAACCTGTAATAAAGAGGCATATGAAAATACAATGATGAATAAAATAATCAAAATTTACATTTCATGAAGGAGAATGATTAATTAAATAGAGAAATAAATAAAGTAATTTCAAAAGTATTTTGAAAAAAAGCCAGAGGTCAAAGTAAAGAACAGTAGGGGAGTGAAGGAGATAGAGACAAGACAAGACTCTTACGCTTTAACCTGAGGAGGAGGAGGAGGTACCCATGTAAAAAGATGTGGAAGAATCTTTTAAGCAGAGATAATACTACATAAAGATTAGGAAAAAAGTAGGTTTTCGGTTGTTTGTATGGAAAGTAATGCAATAATTAATAAATAATAGTATAAGAATTAACTGTGTTTTGCATGTTTACAACTGTAAACCTACGTTTGCCCCAGCCTGTGTGAAGGCTCTGACATAGGAAAGGGCTTCATTTGTTCTGGGGTTTGAAAGATCAGAGTGGCTGGAACATAGTGAAGCTGGAGACTGGATTGTAGAGAGAGGCAAAGGCTACTCTGTGCATCTTGTGGACTATGGTAAAGACTAAAAGGTAAACATTAGAAAAATCCATTTCCAAATGCACAGAATCTTTTTAGGGCTCAGATTTTGAAGGTGTTTTTACACTAACTTTGAACTGTGAAGTTATTTTTATACATCTGGTTCTTTTTGGTATTCTGTATCTACCTATTAAGTTTCATTTGTAAACATATTAATTCCTTTAGAGTTCTTTGATGAGTTCTTTCTGTAGTCTTAAAGTTAGAAAAGTTAGCTTTAAAATAAATGAAAGTGTGGTACAATGGCTTGAAGGAGGTGTTACTGATTTGCTAGAGGTTTTAGTTTTCTTTCCTTTTCTGTGAATATTATCAGTTAATATGCTAACCAAAAAACCATAATTGCATGCTTTTTCATTACTCAATTTATGGTACTAAAATTTTCTTTTGAAAGTGTATCAGAAGGACAGCTAGAAAGTGCAGTGTACCATCCTAAATCATATGATAAACATATTAATAATAAGTAATTTATTTTAACTTATGTGAAAGGCTTACATGAGGTTGGCTTTTTCTTTCATATCAGGCATGCCCATTTGTCATCGATATCTATGCAGACAAATGCAAGCCGAGAATTAAAGCTGTCCATATGGAGCCATGCAGTGGGCAACTTGAGAAGGCCATCTGTAAATCTGTCCTTAACAAAGGTGATGCCAAAGTAATGGATGGTGATGAAAATGTTATTGTACATACTCATAAGCGTGACACCTGGATAACTTCCGTTATTGAAAACAAGGTATTGGTTATGAAGTGGTCTCGTAACTGCAATATTTACTAATATTTTCCATCTTCTTTCTTACTCTGTTCTTCCATGGTAACTAAATATCCCATTACATTAATAACATGTATAATAGGTAATTATTCTTTCTCCTTAGATTTCTAACTCAAACTGGGAATTATAATACAAATATATGTAAATTATGTATATATTTGTATGGAAAATAATAAATTAGTAATTATATATATACTTAAATAAAAAGTCTCTTTTATTAAGGCATCACACAGACTACAAAATAAGAAAACTGATTGACAGAGAACCAAGGGTCTGTATTAATTTTAAAAGAAAAGTAAGCATGATGGTTTGCACATCTATAAGAGCAAAAGTGTTATTTTAGCAAAGTAATGGAGACAATGACCTTGTTTCCATGCAACACCTGGAGTGAGTTCCTTTGTAAGTTCAGTCAGCTCCATTAACAGCAACAAAAAGTTGGAAAATATATTCAGCAAGCTTCTTGAAGTTGGCTGATCTACTTATATATAAACAGTATTATTTGTTTAGGAAGTATTACATGTATTATCAATGCAAGAACAGAGAAGAAGCAATTTTTAAAAATTCATCTTGATGTCAACCTTTTTAATTGCCATTTTATGTATGTTTTATAATATCAATAGATTAAAATAGTAGTATGTGTATATAATTAAAAATACAGATTTTAGGTGTATGCTCACATTTGTTATTTATGTATGTTTTTCTGACTAATTTTTTATATTTCAATTATAGTTGGCATGAAATACTAATACTACATTAGTTTCAGGACCAGTCACCATATACTTTACTAAGTTATCACCCTGGTGAATTTAGTGCACATCTGATACCATACCGAGTTATTAGAATATTAACTGTATTCCTATGCTGTAGTTTACACCCCCATGACTATTCTGTAACTATTTATTTGTACTTCTTAATGCCTTCACCTTTTTCACCCATTCCCCCAACCTCTCTCCCATCTTAAAGAAGACCTTTTCACATTTCTTTTAATACTACTTTGGTGGTGATAAACTCCTTTAGCTTTTTCTTGTCTGGGAAACTCTTTTTCTGTCCTTCCATTCTCAATGCTGGCTTTGCTGGGTAGAGTAGTTCTGGTTGTAGGTCCCTGCTTTTCATCACTTTGAGTATTTTGTGCCAATCCCTTCTGGTCTGAAATGTTTCTGTTGAGAAATCAACTGACAGTCTTATGGGAGTTCCCTTAGGGATAACTGCTTTTCTCTTATTGCTTTTAAGATCTTCTCTTTGTCTTTAACCTTTGGCATTTTAATTATGATGTGTCTTGCTGTGGGCCTCTTTTGGTTCATCTTGTTTGGAATTCTTTGCACTTCCTGGACTTTTATGTCTATCTCTTTCACCAGGTTAGGGAAATTTTCTGCCATTATTTTTTCATGTAGGTTTTCAATTCCTTGCTCTCTCTCTTCTCCTTCTGGCACCTCTATGATGTGAATGTTGGCATAATTGAAGTTGTCCCAGAGGCTCCTTTTATACTGTCCTCATTTTTTTTTTTTTTTAATTCTTTTTGCTATTCTATTTGGGTGTATTTTGCTTCCTTATCTTCCAAATCTCTGATTTGAGTCTCTGATTCATCTACTCCACTGTTGATTTCCTGGGACGTATTCTTCATTTCTGACTGGTTCTTTTTATGTTTTCTAGTTCCACTTTTATTTTTCCTATTTCTCTGATGATTTTCTCACCAAATTCATCTACTCTTCCCTGAAGTTCAATGAGCATCCCTCCCAATTTTTGTCCACCACATGGGTATGGGACCAACCTGTTCAGTGTCTCTGCCCCTCCTACCAGTCTCAATGTGACTTCTTTATATCATTAGTTGTAGGACTTCTGTTCAGCTAGATTTTAAGCAGTTCTGAATGATGGTTGTTCTGTAGTTTAGTTGTAATTCAGATGTGGTTGCGGGAGGATTCATGTACTGCTTTTACCTACACCACCATCTTGATTGGGATCTCCTTATATATTTTTTAAAGGTTTGAAATAATTGTTTTTCTCTTAAAATATTATGAAATTAACTGTTAGAGCCTCATCTTATATAGTTTGTTATTAAAAGTCTTCACACAGACACAACTATTTTAAATAATAGACATCATGTTTTGAAGAAATACAAAGAAAAAAATTTAGCCCAACTCTTTACACAAACTTTGCAATATCAGAAATCCAATAGACTATCATTTTATCTAATTAAGTATATTCCACTGTCCAGGACCTATTTTTATCAAGACAGTTATTTCTAGCTTCAGCCATCTTCTCTCCTACTATTGATAATGCATGTCAAGAGAGTACACACAATAAATTCTTAGAAGTCAGAGAAACTCACTTTTCTAGAAGTTATAAATTTTCATAAAACCTTAATATAGCTGGGTTTTTAGAAATGTTGGCTTGTTTTTTTAGTTCCTGCATGATATTATCATTATTTTTATGCCTGCCATAAATTTCTTAAGACACTTAATATTTGGCTGAGTATTGAGTCAATGTTTAACTAACTCTCCTAGTCACAATAAGTGGCACCAGAAAGTGTGACATGATCTCTGCTTCCAAGGAGTTTATGGACAAGTTGAAAAGACAAAACCAATACTCTCAAAAGAGATCATAGGATAATTACGAGTAAATGTTAAATAATACAGTACTATCGTATGTGCAATAGTTTTCCTATATTTGTATGTCTTATAATTGATGTTCGTTTGGACTATAGAAGTTGGGAAGGATTTGTGGTGGCGGGAAGCGGACTGTGACATGGGATTTGAGCATGTGGTGTGGGATTTGAAGGATAACTAGGATCTAGATATGCAGCGAGACAGTCTTCAGAAGCAGGGGAAATAGTGTAAGGCAAAACATGAGAAAGGGTTCATATGAAGTATGGAGGAAAGAGTGAGGCTATCAGATTTGCAGAAATAGAGAACTGTATTTGGAAGAGTATTAGGAAGATAAATAACATAGGTAGAATAGGTACAGATTATACAGGGTGGGGCAAAAGTAGGTTTACAGTTGTAAGTAAATGAAACACAAGATTTATTCTTATGTTGTTACTTATTAATTATTGTATTATTTTCCATACAAACAACTGTTGACTTACTTTCGCTTCACCCTGTGTGTTTTCTTCAAAAAGAGATAATAGAATTTGGACTTGATGAAATAAGCTAGGGTCCCCAGCTAGTAAATTACAATCTTCAAATGGATCATAAAGCTGTGGAGGGTGATTCCTAAAATCCAACATGTTTCCCTTTCTTCCCTTTGTGTTTTATTAAGATTTCAAGGCTGGAGGGGAGTCACTACCTTACCCCAACTTCTCCATTCTGCTATGACTTACTGTTTCTCAGCCCTCCATCACCTTCTTTTCCCTCAAGGAAAATTAAACTTCTTTTACTAAAATGAGGTAATAATAATATTTTAGAGCTTACAATGTGCCATGCACTTTACATATATTAACACATTTGCTTCTCACAACAATCCAATGAGGTAAATGCTATCCACCTTTTATACACAAGGAAACTGAAGCACAGGGATATTAATTTGCAGAAGTCCCCTACAGCTAAGTAGTAGAAGAGCTGAGATATGAATTTAGGTTGTCTAATATTATACTACCCCTTTGTAGTCATTAGGGAGTGATTGCAAGTTCTTTAGCAGGGGAATACTTTGACCCTTGCAATTCTCTCACTTTTTAGCTCCATTCTGCTTTCTCTTCCTTCCGATCCATCCTAGAGGCTATTAACTATTATCTCAACCATCACTTCTTCCACAAGGTCTTCCTTGATATCCCAGTCTCAGCAAATGTTTCTGTATTTCTGTTATGTCTTCTGTGTGTCAATGGTACCCTGTAAATATCTCTATCACAAGACTTACAAAATGTTTTACAATTACCATTTTATTTGTCTGTATTTGTTAAAGACAGAATTAACAACTTATGGAATCTTTTTATAGTCAAATGATAAAGTGATTATCCACATCAACAATGAGCTAAGTAACAACTGCATAAACAACAGAGGACTCAACATATTTGCAGTAGAAGTGGCACCCAAATCTACAATGGTAATGCATTGTTTTCTAAATGAAGCCTTTGGTTTTCTCAATTTGAAAAAAAAAACATTTTTGCTATTAATGCTATGAGAGTCTATATGTGAAATAAAGTAAAAAATTATTTTAAGTTTGATATTTGTATTGGTACCATCTTATACTAGGAGATAGGAGATTTGGTTCAACTTCATTTCCCACAATCTAGCACAGCTAGTATGCGGTATTCACTTAACCTCCCTGTTCCAGTTTCTTTAAGTGTAAACTTAATATATCAGCAGCTCCAGGTACTTCACAAGATTAATGTAAAGATAAAATGATGTGCATGAAAGCACTTTTGAACATCATATAGAAGTACAAAATAGCAGTAATAGTAATAGGAGTTTTTGATAATCCAAAATACTTTTATGTACATTATTTAGACTTTCTTTTTCTTTTAAGATTTTATTTATTTATTTTTAGAGAGAGTGGAAGGGAGGGGGGCAGAGAGGGAGAGGAACATCCATGAGTGGTTGTCTCTCGTGTGCCCCCAACTGGGGACCTGGCCCACAACCCAGGCATGTGCTCCGACTGGGAATCGAATCGGCAACCCTTTGGTTCACAGGCCAGCACTCAATCCACCGAGCCATGCCAGCCAGGGCAAGATTTTCTAAGGCAACCTGAAAGAGAAAATGCCTGTGAGTTTAGGATAACCAACAAAGTCAAGAGTCAGGCACAGCCGTAGTTCTGGTATTAGCAGAGCTCCGCGTTTCTGACTTAGCAAGAAGTTGGAAAGCAGGGACAGATCAGGAGACACTGGAACCGGTCTAGTGAGAGGAAAAAGGAAAAAGGTTTCTGTCCCTACTCTTTCTTCCTCCATACTACCCATGAAATCCTAAAACATTCTAGAATAGGATAAAGAAAGATTATTCGTGTCTGTTATTCCAGTGAGGGTTTTAGAACATCCTGCAGTATCGAGGAAAGGACATTTACTCCCCTTTCAGCCTCCCCTCTTTATCCACCTTCACAAACACCAACTACCAACTTTTATACTGGAGCAGAATTTAGGCTGGGTTATCCTGCTAGGCATCTGGTCATAAATTGCAGGTTTGTGCTAAGGATAAATATTATGGAATTTTACATGTACAGGGGTATTTTTTAGATAGGGTCTAGAAATGTTGTCCTATTGAAAAATTAGTCCAAAATAACAATTGATAAAAGAAAAGTAAAAGATTTCTATTTTTATATGCAGGTTTGTCAACATGTAATGCCTCTGAATGAACGACAAGAATGGATATATTATTGTGTGTATTCCCTTATATCTTAAAAACTCATTTTAGGAAATAATTCTACTTGAGACTATCAAACTAAGAAGAATTATTTCAGGTTTAGTCTGTTCTTTGTTGATCAACTAAAGGCTAATCAACTGAACTGATGTACATAAATTATAATTCAATTTGTTATTCCTGCTATATTATATACTTTATTATTAAAATATAAATAATATTTTAAATGTATGGCCTTATTTAATGGGAAATCTGGGCACATTTTACTTATGAATAGTAAGTCAAAATAAAATTAAAGGTAAGCTTTTAAAAAGTAATACTCAATAAATTCTACAAAATCCTATACACTTTTGATTTATTCATTAAAAAAAAGCTAAACTAAAAGAAAATGTAAATGGGTCCACTGCAGCAAGTGTCTTGTGTGATTTTCTTGGCCTTTCGATGTCCTGTCCAGTGAACCTGCAGGTCTGAAGCTCCTGTGTGTGTCTGTATGGTCCCAGGCATATGGCTGTGGAAGGACCAGGGGACTTTGGGGGCCCGTTTTCCTTCCTGCTGCTGCTGCTGCCGGTGCTGGTGACACAGAGCCCCTGCAGTGCCTGCCTCTTCCCCGGTAGCCTCTGCCTCCTCGCTGCAGCTCTTCAGCTTTGAGCCTGTGCCCTCCCTTGGGGCCCAGCATGTGCTCACTGGACCGTTCCACCATTGCCCTGTAGTGGGAGTCACGATGTGCCCGAGAACATGCTGGTGACCACTGGCAGGCAGTTAAGAATGGAGCAACAGGGGTGGGGTTAGTCGTGGCGTTTACTTCTGATGGGATTTGTGTCTTATTATATGATGGCACAGTAGACAGGATAACATGGGAGTGGTCAGTGTATGATTTGACATTTGAAAAAATTAGAAAGCTTAATGCTGCAGCAAATCACAGATCCAGAAATGATTTCTCTGATGAGAAGCTCCCTATCCTGAGGGAAGCCAGCGCAGAATGCTGGAACCAAACCTCACTATCTTTGATGTTCAAGGCCATGCAAATATGGCTATCGACGTTCACAGAAAGTTTATATGGCATTTCCTCTACTATACAGTAATAGTTTCATCTGCCCTTTCTTGCCAGAAGTTATCTATATGTTGAGACAAACAGATCACACTCTAGTAATGGCTTTAACTCACAGACCTTGGAATCTCAGCCACGCAGGAGGTAGAAATCTCTGGAAACAATCCATGGTTATGGTAATGGCCATTTTGCTTGATTGGAGCATACCTAATATCTTGTGGTACCTGTGTGGAATTTCAGCATTCCTCATGCAAAAGGATTTTATATCCTCAGACTACTTGAAGAAGTGGTCGCTTAAAGGCAGTGAGGTTGTTGCTTGGACTGTTAATACCTTTAAAGGGAAGAAGTTACTGCGAATCCCATCTTGGTTCCAGCTGTATCACCAACAGCATGTTGGAAGACTGCACCTCAGTTCTAGATATCCCACTCCCACCCCACCCCACCCAAGAAATTCCATCTACAGAAACTCTCTGCTGACCTGATACAAGGATATTAAAATATCCTGTGCTAATCCAAGCCCTGGGGAAGCAGGTGGCTCACACAGCAGTCGTTTATCTGTAATTGCATTTTTACTTGAACCAAAGCAAAACCCAGTGTTCCACCATGCTCCTTGGAAGCCTGAGTTCAACACTGTTGCTTTGGAAAAGCTGGGTTTGCAAAATGGTACAACAGCTTCTGTCCCCACCTAGCTGAGGCATACACCTTAACCCAGGGAGGATAAGCGCAAACTGAGTTGTGCAATTTGCGGGTGCAGATGCAAATGCATGATCACTCGTAGTTGACATTTTAAAACTTGCCAACTTATGTAATTTACTTACTTCAAATATTGTATTCGGCTAATGTTATCAATGTAATATAGATGTCAAATGTGTGACCACACTGATAAAATCAACAAAAGGGAAAAAATGTAAATGTAGAAATTGCCATGTAATTGTATACTTAATTTTCTAATCACAAAATAATTAAAGCAAAATTTGGAGAAATTCATTTTTATATTGCAGCTAAAATCTAATCACAACTAAGAATATTTTGTTTTGACAGTAAATTTTAAAAATCAATTTACTTGTGGATTACTTTTAATGTATTTTGCAATAGGAATTAAATCTAAATAGCATTTAATGAAGTAATTCAGTGAATAAAAAACTATTAAGCAATTATGGACTATTTATAACCATATTAATAACAGAATAATTGGCTGGTAAATGTTAGCTTTTGAAATATGAATATCAATATGGCAGTATATTAGTTTGTACTTAGTACATGCTAACACATAGTTTAAGTGTCATTTGAATCTTTTCCCCTTGATTTAGGCATCTGTAAAGTGGGTAGTCATTATCTACTGTGAATTCTTTAGATGATTTTTTCAATCTTAAATTCTTTTAGTCCAAGGGAATTAGCTAGTTAATGAATATAAACTGTGTTACATGTTGGGACTTTAAAAGTAAATGACTCTTTAAAGATTACTTCACTACTGTGGTACTAGAATACCTAAGAAAAATTTAATTCAAGTCCTGAAATTCCTGACTTATAGGTTGATAGTAATTCTTTTTTTAAGTATATTTTATTATGTTGTTACGGTAGTTCCAATTTTTTCCCCGTTGCTCCCCTCTGCCCAGTACCCCCCTTCCTCCAGCAATCCCACCCCCCCTTAGTTCATGTCCATGGGTCATGCATATAAGTTCTTTGGCTTCGCCCTTTCCTATATTATTCTTAACATCCCCCTGTCTATTTTGTACCAACCGATTATGCTTCTTAGTCCCTGCACCATTTCCCCATTTCTCCCCCTCTCCCCTCTCAGCTGATAACATTCTAAATCAGCGGTTCTCAACCTGTGGGTCGCGACCCCTTTGGGGGTCAAATGACCCTTTCACAGGGGTCTCCTAAGACCATCGGAAAACACATGTATAATTACATATTGTTTTTGTGATTAATCACTATGCTTTAATTATGTTCAATTTGTAACAATGAAAATACATCCTGCATATCAGATATTTACATTACAATTCATAACAGTAGCAAAATTACAGTTATGAAGTAGCAACAAAAATAATTTTATGGTTGGGGGTCATCACAACATGAGGAACTGTATTAAAGGGTTGCAGCATTAGGAAAGTTGAGAACCACTGCTCTAAATGATTCCTATACCTATGATTCTGTTCCTATTCTGGTTTGCTCAGTTGGATTTTGTTTTTATTTTTTAGATTCAGTCATTGATAGTTGTGAGTATGTTGTCATTTTAGTGTTCATAGTTTTGATCTTCTTTTTCTTAAGTAAGTCCCTTTGACATTTTATATAATAATGGCTTGGTGATGATGAACTTCTTTAGCTTCACCTTTCTGGGAAGCACTTCATCTGCCCTTCCATTCCAAATGATAGCTTTGCTGGATAGAGTAATCCTGGTTGCAGGTTGTCTTTCATCACATTGAATACTGCTTGCCAGTCCCTTCCTGCCTGCAAAGTGTCCTCTGAGAAATCAGCTGATAGTCCTATAGGTAACCCCCTGTAGGCAACTCTCCGCTTCTCTCTTGCTGCCCCCAGGATTCTCTCTTTATCTTTCACCTTTGGCCTGTCAATCATGATGCGCCTGGTGTGGTCCCCTCTGGGTCCAGCTTGCCTAGGACCCTCCGTGCTTCCTGGACCTGTATGTCCGTCTCCTTCACAAAATTTGGGAGGTTTTCCTCATTTTTTTTCAACTCTTGCTTCCTTATTCTGCACTGGTTGACTGCTTTTTTCTTCCTTATGTTCCAAATCATTGATTTGAACCCGTTTCCTTCCCTTCACTATTGGTTTTGTGTGGATTTTCCTTCGTTTCACTTAGCACAGCCTTCACTTCTTCTCTTATGCGTCTGCCGTACTCAAGCATATCTGTCAAGCCTGTGAGCATCTTTATCACCAGTGTTTTAAATTCTGCATCTGTTAGGTTGTCTGTCTCCTCATCTGTTAGGTTGGCTATCTCCTTGTCACTTAGTTCTCTCACTGAAACCTTGATGCGTTCCCCCTTTTGGGCCATACTTCTCTGTCTCCTCATTCTGACAGGCTCCTGTGTGTTTGTTTGCCTCTGTGTTCTAGGTGGAGCCTTAGTGATTTGTCAGTACAGGGCAACCTGTTCACCAGGTTGTGGTGCTGTATGTGGGGGAGGGGTCCGAGAGGGAACAATGCCGGCTGCCCAGCACTCGCCCATTTTCCAGGCACCTCTCCCACTTCTGCACCGGACTGGTGCCCCTCTAGCTGCTGCCCTGGCTGTTGTTCCCAGAGTGGGTGGGTCTGAGAATATTCTAGGACCATGGGGGCCCTTTAAACAAGCAGACCCTGCTGAGACCGGCAGTTTCTGCCTCCACCGCAACCCCCACTGGTCTGCACAGTCAGAAGCAATGAGGCTTGATTTTTCCTGGTGCTGGGACCATGAGCTTCGAGGTCCGGTGAGGAACTGGGAATGTTCCCCAGGTGTCCCTCCCGATTTTTTAAAATGTGTGACTGTGCTTTCTGCTGGCCTGCTGCTGCTGCTGCTGCTGCTGCTGCTGCCACCACTACACCACTTCCTCTCCACCCCAGCTCCACCCCTCCTACCTGTCTGGATGAGTATTTCTTCTTTATATCTTTGTTTGCTGGGCTTCCATGCAGTTTGACTTTCTGGAACTTCTGGTTGTTTCTAGTTTTGAGGTAGTTGTATTCCTTCTTAGTTGTGGAGGGAGACGCAGCGTGTCTGTCTGCGCCTCCATCTTGGCCGGAAGTTGACTTTTTTGATAGTAATTCTTTATGCAACTAAATATAGTTGATGAACACATAAGAATATTTTCTTTAAATTCGAGAGGTGCATCCCTTTCTCAGAGTAGTTTTGCACAGATTAACCATAGTATTTTCAAAGGTAACTTTGCATTTGGTTTAATTTTTAAAATCACATGGGTACAGCTTACCAAAAAACATCTAGATATTCCAAATCTCTCCTGTGTTCTAGGTCCTATTCCTGCCTGTCTCTTTAGAGTTCACATTAAAGCTTCCTATGACTGAGTTTTATCTATAAACACTCCCTCTTTGCTGGCTTTTTCCCATTGTTATTTACAGATGTTACAGACCTTTTATCCTTAAGAAACCTCTCAATCCGCATCTCCCTCTGTCATTATCTCTGTTGTCCACATTTTCTATACCCGCTTTCATAAGTTCGTTGTTGTTAAACCCAGTGGGTATTTTAAAGCCTTCTCTCCGGTGTTAGACATTGTTGATCTTTCTGGGACACCATGCTCTTCAGATTTTCTTCCCACCTCTGACCGTTCCTTTGCAGACTTCTGTAGCTTCTCCCAATCTCTACATTCTCTCTCACCTCAGGCCCCTTAGATGTAATGTTTCCTTCTTGCCTATAGAATAGTTCTTCCCTCCCACTTTTCTTGCTTCAGGTCGCAGAAAATGTCACCTTTCCCAATAATTCTTTCCTGATTACTACCTTCCACCTCCGAGACCACTCTGATGGCCCTAATGCTCTGTGCTTACTCTTTGTTGTCCCACTTATCACACTACCCTGGAATTCCTGTCCGTGTGTACTCTTCACCAGGCTGAAAGCAGGGATAGTTATAATTCCAGCATATGCCATACAAACCATAATGGATATGCATTAAGTATTTGTTGGATGGGAAGAAAATTAAAATACACTTATATGTGGTATGAATTTCTCCTAATTCTTAGAGCCATTTGTAAATTAAAAATAGAAACATAAGAAAAAAACCTCTCTTTACTATTTAATTCTATGTAGGCAGACTTTGTCTTTCATGTCATTAAATAACAGGTTAAAAACTAAAAGAAAATAAAAATTTAATTTTTTCACTGATTATATAACGCAGTTTTAAATGAGAGAGGAATAGACTAAATTATTAGTAATTTCTTCCCACTTTAAAATTCTACCATTCTTATATTTTAAAACCGAATTGGTGTTAAATATCAAATGCTGCCATAAACAGTTCTTAAATTACTATATCTAATAATTTTGTTGGTTTTCCTTTAGATAGTAGTAGACCTGATTCTGCTTTGTTTTTTTAAGCCAGTGGCCTTCTCTTAGATCTATTTTTGGTGTAGGTTAAGTATAAAGCAGAAACATAATACACAACACTAATCAGATTTTGAATATAATCCAGGAAAATGGGAATGTATTTCTGATTTTGGCCACCAGAGGGTGAGCATATTACTTTATTATTCTTTGGTGGGAGTCGGGGGATACTAATAATATTTTTCAGCACTGGGTTAAGTCTTTTATGACTTACAAGATTGCTTTGTTGAAATGTATACTGTGAATACATCCATGCGCAGGCATGTACACCCATTCTTATTAGAGAATATATAAAAATTGTTTATAACTTACAAAGTGGATACTAACTCTTCTTCTCTTAAAAGGGTACTGATTACACTTTGTTAAAATCAAAAAAAAAAAAGACCAACCTTAAAAATTTCCTGAGCAAACAAAACCAGTTTAGTAATACAAATAAACTTTAATTTAGCTTATTTTGCAAGACTAGCTTGACTTCGGTCATTTCTTGCTTATGCCTCTGGAAATCATAAGCAGAACTTGAACCGTTTCCCAAGGTTGGTAGGAAGCAGCCAATGAACATCCGGTCAGTGTGGAGAGCACACAGTCACTGCTTTCTCATCACATAAGCGGCTTCATAACGAAATATGCTCCGAGCCTCACTCCGTGTTTTGGTTTGAGTGCTCCCAGTTTGCAAACTGCCTTTTTGGTGAGCGCACAATAAATTTTTACTAATTATTACTTTGGTGATTCATTGGTTTTACTTCTGTTATATCTGAACCTTGGACAACTTCATGAAGTTACAAGTATAAGAACACATAGAACTAGCTTTGCTAGGTTTACATAGGATTATAAAGTTTATCTTTGCTACTCAGCCTAGCTTAATTTCTGGGGGTGTTGGGGAAACTACATAATGATTTGAGGAGAAATAAGGCAAATAGTAGAACTGGTTTAAGGAAAGTTAATGAGATTCATGTGGAGTGACAATTTAGGGATCCGGAACTAGAAGTCGTTGCTGAAAGGGAAAAAGGATTTTGGTGGATTTGAAGTGCCTATGCTTATAAACTCTGGCAAGCGTTGTCTAAGGAAGATGAAAAATAAGCATTCTCAAGTCTTATGAATAATTCACAAGCTGCCTGTATTTGTGATATTTGATCAAAGTGAATTTGTATGTTAAAAATAGGTACTCTATTTTTTACATAATACATTACTAAAGATATATTTGAATGTTAAGAAGAAGACCTGCCATATTATAAAGGGGTTAGAGATATGGTTCCATTCCCCAAATTAAATACATATTTTTTTCAATTTCTTTTACACATGATAACTACCCAATATGTCATACACATTCTTAATTTTATCCTTTACAATTTAACACAAAGGTCACCCAACTTAAATTCAAGTCCAGCTAAGTTTAATCATCTTAAGGAGGCTGATGTTAACATATAATGTAAATGCAATAGTGCCAGTTACAGAATGCTAGCATTCTAAGCTTTCTGGGCATTTCAGATATAATATGCAAAACCACTGAAAAGTAAATTTTTCTGTTGCTAAACATCTGTTGCAAACATTTCTAGATTTAGCCTTTGAAAGAACTGTTTTCTTCTTAGCAGAGCAGTAGCAGTTGTAGGAGACAAGCAGGCTGGTGAATGGTAAATAGGGCCATACAGTTAACAAGTACCTGTTACATATTGCATTAGTTATAAGAGAGAAGTAGTAGACATATCTCTGTCCTCAGGAAAAGAAGGGCTGAGGGAATGAATTGCATGCCAACCTATTAAGGACTAATATTAAGTCAGAAATTAGTAAACACTGATCATTAAGCATAAACTAGTGATGAGTGTGTGGCAACAAAATCGGAAGGGACGTTGTCCCAACCTGAGGCAGGATAGGGAGATAAGATTCTCTTCAAAGCTTGAAAGAATGAATGAGGTGTAGTTTGAAACTAAGTAGTGCTTTGATTTGTTTTTAGCCATGCAATACAATGTATTTAAAATTACATGTAAAAGAGGCACATTTTAATAACTATTAAAGAAGATGATCCACAGGCTTTAAATTATTAAGTACTACACTTACTAAACTAAGTCTGATAGAACAAGTTTGGACAAGTTGGCAAGATTAGTGTGGACTGGAAGAATCAGGCAACCTAGAACTAAAACTGATCTTAAAAGGATAAGAGGGATTTTAAAAGGGAGAAAGCAAATTTTAGGCATTTAAAAATTTTTTAAAACTTTTCTGGGATTTGCTGTATTGTATCTCTGCCTATTAGTATCACAGGCAATAGGTAAATTGATCATATACTTACTGAGTATATGAGGTCTGTCCAGAAAGTATCTAGCCATGTAACATGAAAAATAGAGACATTTATTGAAGGAGATACAAGAACATAGTGTGAGAAACGCTCACAGTAAAAACTGGGACACAGGACTTAAGCAGTAAAGCGAGGCCTTTATTCACAAGTCTGAAGAGCCGGGCGCACCCTCACAGCCAAAAGAATGTGCACACCAAGTAGACAAAGAAACCTGATTTTATAGTCTTAGCTTTCCCACCCTGAAATTGCCCTGAAAGTGATTATCTTCCCCACCCTAAAATTGCCACCCTAAAGTGATTAGCTTCCCCACCCTAAAGTGAGAGGATCAGCTCCCCCACCCTAACGCAATTAGCTCCCCCTCCCCTCTCCTTCTTCCCCGTTTCTCCATTACTGGTTACTCCTGAGTTACAATCTAACATGGTTATCTAAATACCCCTATTGTGATTTGTAGATATGCCAGAGCTGTCAGCTCCCTTCTCAGGGATCCTCTAATTACATTTGCCCTTAAGACCCTTTAATTACATTTGCCCTTTGTTACTAATGACTTTCTACTGGTTTGGGAGTCACTATGACCTTGTTTCTTACAATAGGACAATGACACCTCAGTCTCCTTCAAAGTTATGACCTTCTTGAGGAAATCTGGTGCATTGGTAGTGGTTTGAATCAAGTCATTAGCAAGTACAGCATGATGTTCCTTCTACTGTGGTAGCAGAAGCCACGAAACAAATTTTGCCCCAACACATTTCATGCCGAGATCCTGCATCAAAATCTTGGACACAGGGGTTTTTGGAATCCCCAGATCATCTTCTGGTTCTCACGCTGTCTGTTGCTGATCTTTGCTGATTGCTGCCTGCACATGTTCAATGTTGTCAGGAGGTCTGCTTCCAGAACATGAATCACTTTCAACAGATTCCCAGCCATCTTGGAAGTGTTTGTGCCACATTTCTATTTGCGCTGCAGTCATTGCATCAGCCCTGAGTGCCTTCTGAATCATCTGAATAGTTTCTGTGAAGGAACGTTCAAGCTTAATGCAAATTTGATGCAGATTCGTTGCTCTACTCATTCAGTCATTTTGAATGGGACGGCCACACAGTACACATGCTCACTCAATGGTGTCTACTGCCCCTGCTGACTAGTACATTAAGTTGTCATTGTTCATGCATGCACATTCCAGTCCACTCTCCTTGGCTGCCTGGTTGCACAAACTGTTCCTGTTATATTAACAATGTCTGGACTTATTCCAAGAAGATCATATATATATATCACTGCTTTACTTACTGCATATACAAAGGTGAACAAGTTAGACATCATTCCTGCTCTCATTATATATAGTCTGTCAGAAAAGATAGATTATGAACATTACACATTGTACCTTTAACATTTATTTTTTAAATACCTCATCCTTCATGAAACTTTTAATCTTTTCCCCAGTACAAAAGAAACTTGCATTTCTTGAGCTCTATTTTAAAATGAATGCTTTGTCATGTTTTTATTTCATATTTAAAAATTATCACAATAAATTTGACCTTATTTTGGGAGGGGGGCAACATTGTATATAGATCTATTAACTCATGTACAAGTATAGATCCATTTAAACACCAGCACAGTCAGGATACAGAAAAGTTCCATCACCAAAAAAGTCCCTTGTACTATCCATTACAGTCACATCCTGTCCTCTTACACCCCACCGTACCCCAACTCCCACATGTCTAGCCTCTGGCAGTCACTGATCTGTGCTCAGAGGTAGGATTTTCTCTTTTTTGAGAATGTCATGGAAATGAGATTGTGCAATATATAACCTTTTGAGATTGAATTTTTCACTCAATATAGTGGCTTTGAGAATCAACCAAGTTGTACGTTTCAATAATTTGTTCCTTTTATTGCTGAGTAGTATTTCATTCTATGGAGGTATCATAATATGTTTATTCATTCATCTGCTAGGTTGTTTTCAGTTTTTGGTAGTATTAATAGAGCTATTCTAAACATTCAAATGGTATATAAGTGTATGTTTGAGTTTTTAAGAAACTGCCAAAGTGTTTTCATAGTGACTGTACCATTTCCACGAGTGATGATGAGAGTTCCAGTTGGTATTG
Source organism: Furipterus horrens (assembly GCF_987537825.1). NCBI lineage: Eukaryota > Metazoa > Chordata > Mammalia > Chiroptera > Furipteridae > Furipterus > Furipterus horrens. The sequence continues at coordinate 45,555,319 of NW_028327173.1, forward strand.
TCAGCTCTGGGTATTGTATTGTCAGCATTTGGTAGTATCAGTACTTTTTACTTCAGCCAGTCTAATAGATGTGCAGTGATATTTCAAAGTGATTTTAATTTGCATTTCTGTAAGAAGCTAACGATGGAGTAACTTTCTATAGGCTTCTTTTTTATCTGTATATATCCTCATAAGCAAAGTATCTCTTCAAGTCTTTTGCCCATCTTAATTGGGTTGTTCTCTTACTGTTGAGTTTTGAGGGTTCTTTATAAATTCTGGATATATCTTTTGCTAGATATGAGATTTGCAAATACTTTCTACTAGTCTGTAGCCAAAGCTTGTCTTTTCATTCTCAAAACAGCATCATATGGAGAACACAAGTTTTTAATTTTGATAAAATCCTATTTATTAATTTTTCTTCTATTGAATCATGTATTTGGTGTCAAGTCTAAGAAGTTGTTGCCTAACCTCAGGTCACAAAGATTTCTTCCTGTTTTCTTCCAGAAGTTTTATAGTTAATTTTACTTTGGACATTTATATCTATGATCTATTTTGAGTTAATTTTTGTATGAGTTATAAAGTTTAGGTTGAGCTTCATTTTTTCAATATGAATGTCAATTATCCCAGCACCATTTGCTGAAAAGATTATCCTTTCCACATTAAATTGCTCTTGTGCCTTTGTTGAAAGTCAACTGACCATATAGTACTATTTATTTGTGTGGGTCTGTTTCTGGACTGTCTATTCTGTTTTATTAATGTACAGATTTTTCCCTTAACAAATACTACACCGTCTTGATTACTGTAGCTTTATATGAGGGGGAACCAAAAGAACCAAAATTTATTTATAAAAAAATTGTGTATTTATTCTTACACATTTAAACTTAAATCACCTTCAAAGTACTCTCCCTTTGATGCAATACACCTATCAAGACATTTTTTCCATGGCTCAAAACAGTTTTTAAATTAATCAGTTTGGTGCCTTTTCGTGTTTCTGCCATTTTTTGTTCCACCTCTTCCGTATCAGCAAAATGTTTCCCTTTGAGGAGTTTTTTCATCTGGGGAAACAAATTAAAAAGTTGCTCAGAGTGAGATCAGGTAAATAGGGAGGGTGGGACATGGGGGTCATGACATTTTTGGTCAAAAACTGCTCAGTGATGTGTGGGCACATGTGCTCATAAATCACCCATCATGAAATAGGCAAATGCATTGAAAGGGTCTTCAAAAAAATTTAACTGAAATCAAATGCAGCCTCTCACAACAACACCAGTTGGTACAGTGATACAGATGGGTTCCTAGAACACTCACCTAGTAGGGGAAGCCTGTACTACAAGGGCTCACCCCTTCAGAAAATAATTTTGGTGTGGTTTTTTTGGGGGGGCTATGCCCCCTTATATGTGGTAAGTCTTGTAATTAGGTAATGTGATTTTTCAGTTTTATTATTTTTTAAATTGACCTAGCTATTCTGTTCTCTTTCCCTTTCCAAATAAATTTTGGAACTAGCTTGTTTATATACACAAAAGCTCTTGCTGGGATTTTTATTCATATTGCATTAAAGGTATTTTGGGGCAACTGACATGTTTATTGTGTTGATGCTTCCAGTCTATTAATGTGGTATTTCTCTCCATTTATTTAGGTTTCCATTTATTTCATCAGCATTTTATAGTTTTTAGCAAACAACTACTGTACATCCTTCATTGGATTTATATCTAAATACTTCATGAGCTACTTTAAATGACATTATTTTGAAATTTGTTTCCAGTTTGTACATTGTTAGTATATAAAAATGTGATTGATTTTTAAAAAGATTTTATTTATTTATTTTTAGAGAGAGGATGAGAATGGAGGGAGAAAAAGGAGAGAAACATGGACGTACATGAGATACATTGATTGGTTGCCTCTCACATGCCCCCAACTAGGGACCTGGCCCACAACCCAGGCATGTGCCCTGACCAGGAATCAAATTAGCAACCTTTTGATTTATGTGGTGACATCCAACTCCCTGAACCCCACCAGTCAGGACAATATGGTTGATTTTTGTGTGTTGGTCTTCTATTCTGAGACTCTTGTTAAAGTCATTTATTAGTTCTAGAAGGTTTTTTGTTTTTAGATTCCATGGTATTTTCTACTTAGAAAAACATATAATCTGCAAACAGGGATGGTTTCATTTCTTTCTATTCAATCTATTTGCTTTTTCTTTTTTCTTGCCTTATTGCACTGGCTAAGACTTTCATAATTATGTTGAACAAGAATGGCAAAGGTGAATATCCTTACCTTTCCTCAATCTTAGAAAGGAAAGCATTCAATCTTTTACCATTAATATGATGTTAGCTGAAGGTGTTTTTGTAGATGCCCTTTATTAGGTTGGGGAAGTTTCCTTTTGTTCTAGTTTGCTGACAGTTTTTTAAATTAGAAATAGATACTGAATTCTGTCAAATATTTTTTCTGCATCATCATACAGTTTTTTTTTAGACAGTTAATATGGTGGATTACACTGATTGATTTTCAAATATTGAACCAGTCTTCATTCCCAGGATAAACCCCACTTGGTTATAATATGTTATATTATTGTGGATTCAATTGACTAGTACATTGTTCAGAATTTTTGGGACTATGTATATGCAGGATATTGGTCTGTAGTTTTCTTGATGTGTAATATTTTTGTCTGGTTTGGGTGACAATACAGTGCTGGCTTCATAAGATGAGTCAGAAGTGTTTCTTCCTGTAGTTTTCTGCAAGAAATTATGTAGAATTGGGGTTATTTCTTCTTTAGATAATTGAGTGTACCATTGAATCATCTGGATGTGGGGTTTTTTAAGTAATGGGACCATTTAGTTTATTCTTGGGTGAGGGGTGGTTTTTGGCTTTTGAAGAATTGCTCCAGTTTATTTAAATTGTCAAATTTATGCACATAAAGTTTTACTAAAATGTTTATGGAATTTGTAGTGATATCCCCCTTTCTATTTCTGATATTAGTAAAATGTACCTCTCTTCTTTGTCAGTATTGCTGTAGATTTGTCAGTTTTATTGATATTTTTCAAATAACCAATGTATAGTTTTATTGATTTTATATTTCTATGTTTTCAATTTTATTGATTTCTACTTTTACCTTTATTACTTCCTTTTTTTCTTCTTGCCTTTGGTTTATTTGCTCTTTTTCAAGTTTGTTAAGGTAGAAGTGAAATTATTGATTTGAGACCTTTCTATTCTTATAACAGTTTTTAAAATAAATGCTTTTGTGGTTTACACTTTATTTCTTACATTTTATTAATCTGTATACACATACAAACTCTCCAATTTTAAACTTCTTAAGTTCAGGGATTTTATCTTAGGTAGTTAATCTGAGCCTACCTAAGTATCTTATACTCTGTGCTTAGTGAGAATTTCATAGATGGTTTGAATGGAAGGATGGATGGATAAAAAGAAAGTAAGTGAAGGCAATGAATATAAATTATTTCAAAGATATCTTAAAAATAAAGAAAAATATGTAACAGGGGCTTCAAGCCTCAGTAATGTCAAGGGAGGGAAACAGAACAATTCACTCATGAGGAAAATTGCTGACACCAGCCTAAGCTACTTCTGATAGGGAGAATTCAGAAGGTCAAAGTGATATACAGAACATTCACAGTATGTTGCATCCAGTTCTACGTAGCAGGTAGAACAAGGAACTCTGTTTCCTATATAACTCAAGAAAAAAGTTAATTTGTTCAGCTAATGTAAGCAAAATAATATTTGGAAATATTTACACCTCCATGATTTTCTTGATTCTATTTTTTACTGTGCTCCACCTGATATGCTTTCCTCTGATGATTTTCATTGGCAAAACCTTCGGATAGCCTGAAGTTATACTTCAGGTCTCTAGAGAATCAGGCTATGAGTTGACTGGCTCACTCCCTTTCATATAATTAAAGCATCTCTATTAGTTTCCTATGGTGCTGCAAACAAAAAATACCACAAACTTGATTACTTAATTTGGTGGCTTAAATGTATTTTCCCACAACTCTGGAGACCAGAAATCCAAAATCAAATCACTGATATGCTTTATAGTAGGAGATTCCAAAAATGAATTCTAAGGTGCTGTCAGGGTTGTGCTCTCTGCAGAGGTTCCAGAGGATGATGCATTTCTTGCCTCTCCCAGGTTTTGGTTGCTACTGGCATTCCTTGGTTTGTGGCCGCATCACTCCAATCTCTGTCACTAAGGTCATATTGTCTATAGTCGAATTTCCTTCTGACCCCTTCTCACAAGGACACTTGTGATTGCATTTAGAGATCACCGGAATAATCCAGAATAAGCTCGCTTCTCGAGATCCTTATTTATATCTGCAAAGTCCCTTTTTTGCCATATAAAATGACATTCATAGGTTCTAGGGTTTAGGACATGGATATCTTTGGTGGAGCTATTATTTAGCATAATCAAGAACATTGATGAAATGGGATAACAGAAGACATTCATTATTTCTTTAAAAATGTCCTTCCTAATCTGTATATTAAAAAATCTTATCTTTTTTCTATTTAAAATATTAATATTTGCATATAAAATATTCATACAAATTAATTTAGACTGATAACCTTTACAGTAGATTCCGAAAATGAATTCTAAGAGAAAAGGCCCAACTTATCATATATCAATATTTTAAAATATAGCTTCATGAATAACCATTTGACACTGAAACATGAGTTCAGAAACTATTATTATTTTGGCACAGGAACAAACTTAATTTCAAAATGACAGACTCCAGATATCCATTAACTTTCATTCAAATAAAAGTTTTAAGCACCTGGATAACTTATGGATACAAATAGAATAGATATTAAATGGTTTCATATTGCTTCCATATGTAGAAACTAGTCATTTAAGCAAACTACAAATAGATCAAAATTTCACATAATGAGCTAAATCTGCAGCCTCAAAGAACCTATGATTTAGGTTTAACAAATGAACTAAAATGACACTTGCCGAATTATTCAGAATTGATGTGTATATGTTCATATGGAATCATCAATTAGTTATTTGCCAGCTACAAACAATTGAAAATTCTCATAGGAGATTATCTACAACTTCCCATTCCTTCAGAATTCTCTTATTTGAGAAACTGTGTTTCAGGCTTAGTAGAACTCTTGGGTAGCAGAAAGATTGGGGTGACCATTCTAGGCCTAAATCAAGAATACCTTAATATTCTTCAACATGGGTTGTTCCACCATCACTTATACCACCAGACAGAAATTTGAATGCACACAAATACAGGTATGTTTTTAACAATAATGTAATACATGCTTTTATTGTATGCCATATAGGTGCTTTATAAGGATTTGTCTACATGTTGTTATGAATTACTTTTCAGTATTTTTATTTTGATAATTGGTTTATGAGCCATATAATAACTGTTAGATGGCTCATGCCACTAGATCATCCACTTCACCATCCAGTGGTTCCAGGTAAATTCCATACCTATCTTTTTCATTATAAATTCCACATGCCTACCATTTGTTATTTGTTGTAGTCATCAAAGTTTGATATCCTACGGTAAACACATTTCTTGAAATCATTATGGTTGGAATGCAAATGATGCTTTGTGAAGAGTGAAGATAAAGTTGTCTTTAATGAACACTGTATTTGGAAATGGGATTTCACCAACTATTATACATTGATCTGGCCAGAATTTAATCTACATCCCAATTATACACATATGTATATTTAGGCAGAGCAATCATTCGAGACACCAAATTGCCAATTGCTTGTTCCTTGACCTAGATCAAATCTAACAAAATTCTGAATAATTTGGCTTGTAGGAAGGCTCCTTAGTGGCATATTAATAACTTGCTTAAGAAGTGAATCTGAGTCCTAGCTGCTGTGGCTCAGTGGATTGAGCATCGCCCTGCGAATCAAGTCTCGCTGCTTCGATTCCCAGTCAGGGCACATGACTAGGTTGCATGTCAGGTCTCCAGTTGGGGGTGCGAGTGAGAGGCAACCGCACAGTGATGTTTCTCTTCCTCTCTTTCTCCTTTCCCCTCTCTCTAAAAATAAATAAATAAATAAACAAATTAATTAATTTAAAAAAAAATGAATCTTTCTTGCCTTTGAGTGTAACCTATAGATTTAAACTTGGGTTTACAGAAGGCTGGGTGACATACAGAAGAAACATATCTAAATTTTTTTTGTGTGCTGGATTGATGTTTCTAAACAAATTCTCTCTCAAGGTAGAAAAGCCTAACTTTTTCACATTGTAGCTCCTGGACTTTAAATGTTGGGGCTTCTCAGAACTTGGTGTTAACTTTCCCCCCCTGTATTGTGTATGTTCCCACTAAGTGGGTGATCTCATTCACTTTCAGGTTTTCAAATGCTAGCTATATGCTAATGGATTATAAATCCATATGACCAGCTCTGTTTTTAAACTCTAGACTTCTATGTCTAACACCTCATTCTGTACCTCCACTTGGACGCATGCCAGGCACCTCAAACTTTACATGTCAAAAAACTCATGGCTCATATCGCACTACCCTCCATCTCCATACTTTTTACCATAGTTCCAGTCCCAGACTGCTAGGACACACAACTCCTTCTCACTCACCCTATACATGTAACCTATCGGCGAGTCTTGTTGACTCTGCTTTCTGAAAATATCTTGAGTCTGTTCACTTCTATGCATCTCCATTGACTTCAACCTACTACAACACCAGTTCTCTGCCTGCCTACCTGGTTTCACTTCATCCACTTTTCCCTCTTTTGTTTGTTCACACAGCAGCCAGAGGGATCTCTTAAAAATGCTATTATGATCACAGTAGTCCTCTGCTTAAAACACTTGTAGCGGGCTACAACAGGTCTGAAACTTAAAGACATGTATGCTAAGTGAAATAAGCCAGACACAAAAGGACGCATATTGTATGATTCCATTTATATGAGAATAGAATAGTCAAATTCATAAAGTGGAATGGTGGTTACCAGGGGCTGAGGAAGGGAGGGATGGGGGGGAGTTAGTGTTTAGTGGGTACAAAGTTTCAGTTCGTGATGATAAAAAAGTTCTGAAGATAGTGGTAAGGGTTGCACAACAATGTGAATGTACTTAATGCCACTGAATGTACCTTTGAAATGGTTGACATGGTAATTTTTATATTATATATATTTTACCACAATAAAAAAACCCGTTGGTTGTCCATTGCTGTTATGATAAAGATTGCAGTGCTTGACACCATCCAGAAGGCTTGACATGATCAGTTACACTGGCTGCCTTTTCAATCTTTGATGCCACTAAATTTCCCTCTTATTTCAAACTTTCCCTCCAGTGTTCCCTCCCCTGGAATGAAATGCTCTTGCTCCCTTTTCACTGGCCAGCTCCTCCACCACTTTCCAGTCCTTGGCTCATCTGTCACTTCCTCCACACTATTTCCCCTGACTCCCTCCAATGATAGCCCCTATTCACAGTCTTATAGCATCTACACTTCCTTGCATCACTGTCACAATTATGCCTTATTACTCATTACCTATCTCCTCCGACATATAGCAAGCTCTGTGAGGCCAAAGACCATTCTGACTTATTAATCTAACACTTTTTCTAAAAAGATTTGATTTATTTATTTTTCAGAGAGAGGGAAAGGGAGGGAGAAAGAAAGGGAGAGAAACACCAATTGGTTGCCTCTCATACGCCCTCAACTAGGGACCTGGCCACAACCCAGGCATGTGCCCTGACTAGAATCAAACCAGCGACCTTCTGGTTCACAGGCTGGTGCTCAATCCACTGAGCCACACCAGCCAGGGCTAATCTTTTTAAAAGAGCTGGTGCTTTGTAGAAGTTCAAAACATATCTGTAGAGTAAATGTGAATGAGTCAATACATGAATGCATGAATAGCATCTAAAAGATAAAGGATAACTTAATGAAATTAGAATTACCACTTAAAAGAAGTACTAAAAAGAAAAAATAATGCATTTTTATTTAATAGAAGAATACACACTCCCTATAGAAAACAGAAAAATCCAGAAAAAAACATAAAGGCAGAAATAAAAATTACCCTATTCCACAAACCAGAGGTGATCATTGTTATATATGTTGATCTCTTTCCTTCCAGTCCTTTGTGTGTGTGTGTTTCATAAAGAAATAAAACACTCAAATGGGGTAATACTATATATACAATTTTGGTGTTTTGTTTAGGTTATACTATTTAGTTAAGCCCATGTTATAAGTAATTCTAAGAGTATCTTTTGATAAATCTTTGACTGCATCTTGGATTTTTATTAGGATTAATTAAAGTAAACTATATGAACATGAAAAAAATATGAAATCAGGTAACAGATGAAAGGATTACACATTTTACCATAATTAACTGTGCATGAAATACAACTTACTCTGTTAATAACCACTTAATGTTTTGAGGGCCTACTATCTGCCCTGGCTGGTTTAGCTCAGTGGATTGAGCGTCGGCCTGCGAGCTAAGTGTCGCTGGTTCGATCTTCCAGTCAGGGTACATCAGAGAAGGAAAACTCTGACTCCAAAAAACCTCCACTGCCTTGCGGCATATCTCTTCAGGGGAAAGGCTAAGGGAGTAAACCCCGACAGAAAATCTGGAGCCGGAGTCCCTAAGGCGGTTTGACGTTGTAGTCAACACCGGCAACTCCTGTGGCGCACCTGAAGCCAAGCTGTATCGACTCCGTCTTTCCCTTGGATCCTTCAGCTGCGAAGAGAGGGGGGGTCTGCTGCATGGGCAACAGCAGACCCTCCATATCACCCTGCCCAGGCTCTGTAGCTTCAGCGTCATCGCAAGATGTCGATTCAACACAGGAGGAGACAGATACCATGTCACTCCCGAGTCGGACTGCACAGCCATTCTCGGCGGTGCAGATAGACTCTTGAGAAGCTACACCATCGTCTCTCGAGACGGACGGCTGCCGACGACGAATGTTTTCAAAATGCTCTTCTGCTTCGGTGGCAGAGACTTAGATTTCTATGAGCAGGTATACATCTCAGTCCACAGTTATATATTCAGGAAATAATATTTATTTTTCTAATATTCATCTTGATTTCTGTTTCATTTGGCTGAGATAGCCATGTGCGACTATCATTAGGTATAGTCAGTTGGTTCACATAGTGCCAAAGGATTGGAGAAAAAGAATGGAAGAATGGCCCTTGGTACGAAATGTCTAGGGAGGCACACAATCCTCCAGTCTTATTTTTCATCTATACTGTCAAGAATTCTCATTTCTCTTTCTAAGCGCTCTTCAGGTCCAGTGGCTTCTTTCCTACTTCAGTGTCACCCATGAGGCAACAGGACTCATTCTGCTGCTTTTTTTTGTTAACACTACAACTTGGAAATTTCTGAAGTCAATTTTAAGTGCAGGTAGAACCCGTGAATATGATGAGATCTCACTCCCATAATTGTTATATTACGTGGCAAAAGGGAAAGTTTCCGGCTCTGTCCAATCTAATTCCACAAGAGTTTTCTCTGTCTGATGGCCGAAAAGGGAGTCAGAGATTGCAGTCATAAGAAGGATTTGATGCAAGTGGCCTCTAAGAGCAGAGAGTGGATCCTAGTTGATAGCCAGCAAGGAAACAAGGACCTCTGACCTACAATGGCAAGGAAATGAATCCTGCCAACAAACTGGATGAGCTTAGGAGCAGATGGTTCCCAGAGCCCAGCTTAGCTGACACCTTGATTGCAGCTTTGTTATACACACACACACACACACACACACACTCAACCCAGCCAAACACACCCAGACTTCTGACTTACAGAACTGTAATAATGAGGGTGTTATTTTAAGCCACTGAGTCTGTGGTAATTTGTTACACAGCAAGATAAGTAATACAAGAAGATTGCATAAAGGTATGGTTGCCAAAAGGGGAGGATCAAGGGGACAGCTTGCCCAGCCAAGATCAGTAGTCTAGTTCAGATCAGCAGACCCGTCCAGTTAACTCATTAAATCATGAACAATAATAATAATAATAATGATAAATGGTGATTGCCTGAAGCTTCTAAATTTGAGCGGTTTATTATATAGTTAAAGCTAATTGTTACAACTTCTGAGGTGAGAGAAGAATGGAATAATTTCTCTTAAATGAAAAGCCCCATCCTAGTTCCAAGGGTAGAGAATAATATAGAAAAAGCATGGGATCTGAATTTGAGCCCACCACTCTATAATAATAAATTATTGCCCTGGCCCGTGTGGCTCAGTTGGTTGGAGTGTCATCTGATAGCCAAAGGGTTGTGTGTTCGATTTCCGCTCAGGACACATGCCCAGGTTGCAGTCCGATCCCCAAATCAGGTGTGTACAGGAAACAACCAATCAATGTTTCTCTCACATGGACGTTTCTTTTTCTTCTTCTCTCTCTTCCTCTCTCTCTAAAAGGGATGAAAAAAACGTCCTCAGGTAAAGATTAAAAGATAATGAGTTACCACTTAGTGAGTACTTACTAGTACTGTCTTAGGAGCTCTATATTCAGTAGCTAATTTCTAGGTATTTCTTAGAATCACTGAGTCTTAGGTATTCTAATAAATACCTAAGACTCAGTGATTCAATGCTATATTTTCATTTTGTCGAGTTAGGTAACTTGGATTACATTCACCATTTTATCAATTCTTGAGCCTATAAAATGGGGTGATTATAGTACTTAATTCACAGATGATACTCTATAAGCTCTGTGAATTTCTGTGTAAATATTGGAAACCCTTACCAGCAGTCCAGGATTCAGTTTTCACATGTTATCTGTCTTGGGACTCATCTATCATGACTATGTCAAAACATAACTATATTGACATAACACCTATATTGACATATATATCAACACTTGATTTCTGAGTCAGCGATAAGTTCTGGTTTTGGAACTGAGGTAGGGGAGTTAATATTTTTTGAGGGCCTCTGTGTTTCATGTACCATGCCAGCTGACTTACTTACATCAGCTGATAATGACTGAATCTCTTTGGAATGGAGTATGGGTAGTTTATAAAGTGTATCATGTGATTCTACCATGTATCCATGATTGAGAACCACTGACATACAGAAGCCCCATGATTCTTGCAGAAATCCTCTCCTCTCAGATAGGTTGTGTGTGCTTTTTATAGTAAAGAAGTGGATGCCCGCAGATATTAACTGGTCACACATCTTGTAAGTAGGAGGAAAGAGTCAGTTTTTTCCCCACTTCACCAAAATGACACACGTCTCCAGCAGAGAACAACCACTGTCACCAAATCAAGGGAGATGCTGAACTCAAGATTCCTACTAAACACTGGAGTCTCTTTCCTTGACACCATATCTCCTATGAATCCTTTCTGGCCGACTTTGTCCTCCCTGATCTCTTCACCAAATTTCTATTACATGAATAACTGGTGTGTTTCGATGGTAACAGTCATACTCAGCCTTACCTCATATTTGCACACACATTTATCAAGGCCTCCCTTGATAAATTAGTTCCTAGTTGTCAAATCTGATGACAACTGCAGGCAAATCATAGTAAGAGCCCTGGTTTTGGAGCCACACCCACGAGAGTTGGCCTCCTGCATGTACTTTTATCTCTAAGGCCTTGACAAGTCATTCTATTTTTTGAATCTCAGTTTTGCAAGCATAAAACGGGTGGAGAAACCCTGTATTTTTGCAAGGATTTGAAACATGATATCCAGTAAACTTTAGTTATTAGTATTCCCATCCTAACCAGTGGAAGAAAAGTGACATGGACGGTAGTAGGATGAATTAGACCTTTAGAACTGACTCATTTTTCTAACACAAATACTTGGAGAGAGAATGAAAAGAATGAGGAGTCAAAATCTAGCTTAGACTGGCACTTTTGTCTCTTAGGTTTCCAGAAAATTATTTACATATGATACTCTAGCCAAACCACAGGTTTGTGGTTTTGTCACTCTGCCTCAAGTTGTCCTATGACCTGTCCCTACTCCAAGCTCTGCCCTTCCATTTAGGGGATGAGTTGATTTCATTTTGTAGTGGTTTGGTTGGGGTGGAGTAGAGGTGTTAGGGTCAATCAGAGAGGCTCCACCCATCTCTAAAGAGGCCTGGAGGTGGGCGGGTGGCGGAGGGAGGGCCCTGTCCCCTGTCCCTTTAAGAAGGGCCGAGCGAGGCCAGGAGAGCCTGCGTTGCCCCGACCCCGCCCGCACTCTCACCCCAGAACAGCTGCAGCCAGTGTTCCAGCCGCCCCTGGGTTAGCAGAGTCCGTTCCGGCTCCAGGAAGCAAGTCGCCAACATGGTGAAGATCCTGACAGTTAAGACCCAGGCGTATCCGGACCAGAAACCGGGCACGAGCGGGCTGCGGAAGCGGGTGAAGGTGTTCCAGAGCAGCGCCAACTACGCGGAGAATTTCATCCAGAGTATCATCTCCACGGTGGAGCCGGCGCAGCGGCAGGAGGCCACCCTGGTGGTGGGCGGGGACGGCAGGTTCTACATGAAGGAGGCCGTCCAGCTCATCGTCCGCATCGCCGCAGCCAACGGGGTAAGGGACGCGCCGGCCCCTCCGCAGCGCGCCCCCGGGCGCGGAGCCGTGCGCTACGTGCGGCCGCTGCCTCCCGCCCGCCTCCTTGTGGGCTTCGTCCCGGCCTCTTCCGTGCGGCCGCCCGGGTTTCCACCCCTAGCACCTCGGCGCCCGCTCCTACGGGCCTGGAGGCCCCGACGGAGTCGCCGCGTGTGGGAAAGTGGCCACTGTCCCACCGAGCTGCTTTCCCGACACCCTGCGGGCAGGGAGGTGCCGGCTGGGGAGCAGGGCTCCACCGTGGGGAGCCCGCCTCCGCCTCGCGCCCCTCCCTTCTCTCCTCCTTCCCTCCACCTCCCCTCCTGGGGCCTCTGACATTTACATGAACCTTTCCCGGCTGAAGATACAGTTACAGAGCGGAGTGCAGGCGCCTTAAGCCCAGAAAGGTTAGAGGCCGCCGCCTTGCTCAGAACCCCCTCGCATGCATCCCAGGCTGCCTTCTATTCTGGTCTGGGACTGGCGCTTCGCTCTGGCTCCAAGCCCGACGCGGTGGGGCCGGGGTGACGGGAGTGTCCGCCCCTGGTGTGTCAGGCCAGCGGAGCGGAGGAGGTGGTTGCGACGCCTCATTCTCCACCCCTCAGTTTGCGTCGGGACAGAGCTCTTGCCCTTGTGAAGCCTGGTTGCTGGGCGCAGGGTTTTGAAAAGGGTAGTCTTTGCCCAGCGGGGCTTCTGGACCTGTTCCACCGAGGGGGCTGGAGCTGAATCTCATTGGACAGAACTGCGTAGCCCACGGCGCTCTTGGGCAAGCAGCGGTGGCAGGCCAGGAAATTAATGCAACACTTTGTGTCCCTTCTCCGCCTAAGGAACGGTAACTGACTTAATTGGGCAGATTCACTCGGATAGGCGAAACTTTAAAATAGATTTTGCAGTAAACCTAATATACGGAAAAAATACATTTATAAAATAGGCAAATCGGAGCTGATTAACTCACTTTTATAAAACGTTTTCTAACGAGTTTTTTTTCTAAAGAACAAGTTTTCTTTCTATATTTAAAATAAGATTTGACCTTTACCCAACTCTCACTCAAGAGCGCCATGGGCTATGTAGTTTCATTTCCAATGAAAATTCATTCCCTTAAAAAATATTTTTATTCATTCTGATAGTACTTTATTTATCTTATTAACATTGAGTGCCATCTTGCTAAGCACCCTGAGAAGCCCTTCACTTGTGGAATCTCACTTATCCTCCTGCGGCGCTGGGAGGTAGATGCTATTATGGGCATCTTCAAGTTGCCAAGAAGAATAGGAAGCTTAGGCAGAATAGGTAATTTGCAGGAACTGTCATGACAACACTAAGAATGCAGTACAGTACTTGAACAGCTTCTGGGAATGAAGAGACCCTTAAATCTAAAGATCTGTTTTCCAGTAGTTTCCAAAATCTAAACTGGACCTAATCTACGTTGCCTCCCTGCATCAAACATTGTTTGGATTTGTTTTCTTCTTGCTCCTGAGTGTTCAGACAGCCTCAAATTCTCTTGAAAGAACAAACTATCTATATCCCAGTAGATCCTTTCATTTCCTTATCACTTGCATTGAATTTGCATTTTATTCATTCGTTCAAGAAACATTGAGCCCTGCACTGGGACATGTATGGGACAAAAAGACAATTCAAACACAAGACTTGTCCTTAAGAAGCTTAGAACATAGTAAGAATTTTAGGATCCAAAGGAAAATTGTCTATTTGGCAGTAGTGTGGGGTGGGAAGGAAAGAGTAAAGACAATAAAATTTGTTCTTGAACCTGTTAGCTACTGTTCCATTGCTTTACCTGCTGTAGGCCAATCTTTGTAAAACTTGTCTGCGTTCGCCATCATTGATTTCTCACCTCCTGTTGTCTCCTGACCCCACCGCGCTCTGGCCTCTGCTTCCTCCACCACTCCACTAAAATTTGTCTCGCCACGGTTACCACTGATTTTCTGCTTGCTAAATCCATTGAACACTGTTTAGGGCTTATCCTCTTTGACCTTCCTGTTCCATTTGTCACTGCTGACCTTGTATGCTTATAACGTTCTCATTCCCTTTTCTTAATCACTGTCTCCTGATTGCCCTCACACTTTTTGAGTTTCTTCCTGGACTGCTTTCCCTACCTACACCCTAGCTATTATCTAGGTTTCTGTCCTCAGCTTGCTGCTCTCTCTCTGTCTGTCTCTCATCTCTCTTTCTCTATTCTTACCAGTGACTTAAATATGCGATTCCTTCTCTTCTGGTGTGATTAAATTCAGATAGCATCTTCAGAAACCCATTCCCCAACAACCCCTCTGTGCCCTCTCCTCCCATTAAATGATTTTTTCCCTTAGGCACATAACTAGAATAGACTAATCAAACCCAGTAACATTATCTGTTTGTGCGTGACACCACCCCCACCCCCCACTGAAGAGTAAGCTTCTTCAAGATAGATCTGTGTTTTTTCTGTATCTGCAGTACCTAGGACCATGTAGCATTCAATGAATCCTTGTACAGTTGCCTTGAATTGTGAAGTGTGTGGAACACACTTGAAATTAAGTGTGTTCCAGCACTTAAGTTTATTCTCATTAAATATTTATTATGTGCTGACTTCATATCAGACATTGTGCTAAGTACTTGGCATACAAAAATCTTCTCGCCCTCAGCAAATGCATAGTCTAGATGGGAAGGTAGACAAGAAAAAGCAGACTGCACAGTGTGTTCAGGATTACGATGGAGGTATGTGCCTGGTAGTGAAGGGGCAGGAGCATGGAGGGCTGTACCTGGGAGAGGATGGTCCAGTGAGGGAGGCTTCGCAGAAGGCTGGTAGCTGAACTGAGGCTTAGAGGGTTTATTGGAGCTCCCAAGGCAGAGAGATTCTAGGCAGAATAAAAATCAGGAGTTGAGGACTGTTCTCTTGGGCAAGGTTGGAAGTGTTAGTACATACCCAGAGAGGGTCTTGTCAGGATCAAATGAAACAGTACATTTAAAAGAACGTGGCAGCCCCTTCTCACTTGCAAGCTGTTTGATTAACACTTGTGAGGAAACCTCAGGTTGGGTGTCAAATACACAACCCAGAGAGTAAGGGTCTCAGGTTCTCAGACCAAACCAGTGGGGCTTTGAGAGCTTCCCTAAGTGGAAGAACTCCACTATGTCCCATGTGGGGTGAATCACTCTCTTCTGAACTTTCATGAGGCCCAGCTGCCAGCACAGGAGAAAAGATAGGTTGCTGGGTATAGTTCTGAGAAGGAAATGAAAGAACACTGAGCAGGAGGGAGAATGTTTTGGGACTCTGAGGTAATTGGTGTTAGATGGAAGCCCCTTGTTTTTTATACTTAAAGGCTGATATCCTTAGGGCAGGGATGACTTGGCAGAGAAACATCTTTGGATCCCTTTTTAATATGTTGTAACTCCCATGTTTGAAAAAAGAAAGTTATTTAATTATGATGGGCTTATGAATGGTTGTTCTCCCCTGTGTATACTTTCTGATTTTCATCAATAGCAGGATGAATAAGATACTGTCTTTTTCCATCCAGGAATGTGCAATCTTTTGGGGGAGATAAAACACAAGAAATGCATAAACATGTGAAGAGCAGAATTAGAAAAAGTGCAAATAAGGGAGAGAACATTCTGGACTGGAGAAAGAAGAGACAGATATTGACTTGTGTTTTGAAGAGTAGAAAGTGTGCTAACAGAAAAGAGTGGCTACCATACAGAAGGGGGAAATGGCAGGAAAGTAAAGTGGAAGAATGGACAAGGCTGTTATTTAGAGCTTGGCACTTAGCCACTAAACAATCTTTGTTATATGAAATATTTAAGTAAAATTGAAAGTTTCTCTTCCTTGGCTTCATTAATGCTCTTGCTAAAAAATTGGTTTTCTTTTCTTTATTTTTTAAACATTTAAAAAACTCCTCACCTGAGGACATTTTTCATTGCTTTGAGAGAGAGAGAGAGAGAGAGAGAGAAGAAACCATCCAAGTGAGAGAGAAGCATTGATTGGTTGCCTCTGGTGTGCGCACGGCCTGGGGATTGATCATATGCTCCAACCAATTGAGCCACACCGGCCAGAGCTCCTTTTCTTTCTTTCTTTCTTAACTAAATTTGATGGCCATTGATCATTAAAGACTAAAAAGAACATTCTCTCTTTTCACAGTAAAGCTTCTCTTGGTAAACAAGATTAGATAGGAAAGAGTGATTCATTCAGTAAATACTTATTGAGCACCTATTGTGTTCCAGGACCTGTTTTAGGAACTAGGGACACAGCAGTGAACTGAACAGTTTCTACTGTCACAGAGCCGTGGGGTTCTAATGGAAGGAGAGATGCTAAATAAATATATGTATCAGAAAATGGTAAGTGCTCTGAGGAAAAATAAAACATGGTAAAGGAGAGAACATTATAGTGTGGGCTGCTCTTTTTAGTGGGCTGATTGGGAAAACCTCTGATAAACCTCATGTGAGCAGACAGCTGAAGGAACTGAAGGAGTGAGCCATGCGGATGTCTCTCTGAAGACTTCCAGGTAAAGGAAGAGTTCAAAGTAAAGGATAAACACATTTAATCATTTTACATTGTAGTTATGTTCCAAATAAACAAGTGAACACAAATTTCCGTTGTACAAAGGGCCCCAGTAATACACACAGTTGATTATATGTTTTATATATAGTATATTACAAATGTATTATAAATTTATCTTGACACAATAAAAGGTTTTAAGCAACATTGATCAAATTTAAAAAATAAATTTGTTAGCTCTCTTGGATTTGAGGAGGAAAAACTTTTTCTCTAACCTTATCGTCGTCGTCGGCATCCGTCCGTCTCGAGAGACGATGGTGTAGCTTCTACTGAAGCTACAGAGCCTGGGCAGGGTGATATGGAGGGTCTGCTGTTGCCCATGCAGCAGACCCCCCCTCTCTTCGCAGCTGAAGGGTCCAAGGGAAAGACGGAGTCAATACAGCTTGGCTTCAGGTGCGCCGCAGGAGTTGCCGGTGTTGACTACAACGTCAAACCGCCTTAGGGACTCCGGCTCCGGATTTTCTGTCGGGGTTTACTCCCTTAGCCTTTCCCCTGAAGAGGTATGCCGCAAGGCAGCGGAGGTTTTTTGGAGTCAGAGTTTTCCTTCTCTAACCTTATGGAGCCTACTAATTAAACTGACAGGAGACAGGTCAATAACAAGAGATGCGTTTTTATCACCTACTTATGATATTTGTAGTTTACTGAAAACAGAGACTCAAGGAAGCAATTAGGATTTGGGGCTTATATATCATTTTAATACGTGGAGGGGAGGGAGAAAGGGGCACTTACGGAAAAACAAATGACTTTCAGGAAAAATAAGACCTTAAGAAAATGAATGAAGAAGATAGGATATTTTAGTGAAAAAACTTATTTAGGTGTGGTGCGGAAATCAGTCAATCTTCCCCGGTTTCTAGAAACTGTCTCCAGGAGGAGATTTATGACAACCGAGGAGACTGCTTTTAGGCAGATAAAGGAGTTCAGAAAAATGCTTTTTCTCAAATGCCTTCAGCTCAGAATAATTTTTATGCTGCAATGGCATATTCTGACTCCCTTCATATTTTCAAAGAGCTTTCAGGAGAATGATTTGAGTAGGCTACACCTTTAAGAAAGTTGAGTAGGAAAGTTTGAACTGATTAGTCATTTTCTGTTAAATTCCCTTGAAGTCCACACAGACATATCCAGTCATTTTGTTGCCTTTCAAGCTGTGCTCAGAGTTGAGAACCACCTTTTAAGGATGGCTACTGAGTGCCTTAAGTAACTGAAGACCCACCAAGGGCTTTAGTTGGAGACTTTTCTCCCTGGTATAAAGGTGAAAATCTCAAAGGGGCGGCCTAGGGGCATTGTTGGAGGTGGGTGAAAAGAATGTGCCTTTCTCTTGGGTTAGGAAGATGGATATAAATTTTTTCTTTAACTTTAATTATTGGATGTCCCCCTTCCCAGTGCTTCTCCCAGTCATTACCTATTGGAGTCCCTGAGGCATAAGATAGAAATGGTGAGTCAAGCCCTGAATAAGCATCGTGGGGACTGCCAATCAAGTCATACCAATAAAGATTTAATCATGAATGTTAAACACTTTGAACGTTACGTTTTCATAGTGAGAACATGTTCTTTTCTTTATCCGCTTCATGGGTACCCCAGTGTTTCTGGAAAGATGTAACGTGACAGACAAGTGGTAGGACAGAAAGACTGGTCGATTGGTCCAACCTGACTGTAAACGTGGAGTTGGAACTGGGGCCCCAGTCTTCTCATAGTTCATCCATTTGATCTTTTCCATAAATAAGTATATGCTAAAGCAGGTAGTTCTGGGGATTGTTATAATATGCAGGTTAAAAGTTTGGAAAAGTGTTAAGTTGGACTTTGGAGCTTTTAATATACAAATGAGTCTGGTAAGTTTGCCAGAGGACCCCCGCAATGATGTTGCAATCTTTCCTCTACAGCAAAGATTTCAGGTGTCACAGGTCACAGAGTCAGGGCAAGAGACTGGGAACTGCCCACTCTGTTCCTAGAGTGTGAGAGATGTGACAGTAGAAAACAGACACACTGGGACTGTGCTCCTAACACCATGTCCCCTCTGGGGGTGGCTGAGGACACTGCCAGGTGAGGGGAAGTCTTAAGTAAGTGAGCATTTGGCGAGGACGAGTGTGGAGAGCTTGCTACTTGGGTTGAAGCCACTTTCTCACTCTTAGATTGAATTGAAACCAGTTGATGGAGTCGCAAGGTAAAGGCAGAAGCAAAATCTACATCAAGACATGATTTTTTGATCCTTTGATCATTCATATAAAAAATAAAGACTGAACCAGTAGAATATAATTCTAGGACCAGCTGGCCTCCCTGGAATCAGTGGATGCAAATCATTAACTGTTGTCTAATTAATACCGCAAAGTCACATTTTCCCGTGGGATAGAGGGAGTCTCAAGTTAGAGCGGAAGGTGAAACTATAGTATAGTCAAAATGATCCTTAACATTTCTCAGGAAAGCACTACATTGGAAAACAAAGCATATAATACAATACGTCTTTAAATACCAGGGGCAACTAGAAATTTTTGCCATGGGCCACCTCTTTTGCTATGCAGTGAGGGAAGCTAGGAAATATCAGTGTTATTCTGGGTGCTATGTGTCAAGCTAAACATTGGGGGTATCAAGCTAAATGAAAGGGAGCCTTGATGTTGAAAAACACCCAACAGTCCTCACTCTCTTAAATATGTTTTCCAAATTTGGTGAAAACCACTCAGTCATTTTCAAGTGATACAGAGATAAAACAGAAACTTAATTTTCCATACATAAGTAGATTTTTGGAAGAGACCTTGACTATCATTTATTCTAACTTCCATTTTAGAAAGCACCCAAGGCACAAATATTCCCATTGTGGAGGACTTTAAAAATAAACTACTTAATTGAGATACATTTCACACAGCACAGACACTTCACCCATTTAAAGTGTACAATTCAATATTTTTTAGTATATTTGCAGTTTTATGCAACCATGAGCACAATCTAATTTTAGAATATTTCTATGACCCTAAAAGAAGCCCAGTGTCTTAGCAGTTTATCCCTCTTGCTCCCCTATGCCTTCAAACCTAAGTAAACAACCACTAATCTACCTTAGGTGTCTATAAATTCATGTGGATGGATTTTACATGGACTAAATGTTCAGTTCTGGTTGCCAGGCAGAGGAAGTTCACTTAGCAAGTGAAGCTCCCAGAAGCACAAGAAGCAAAGGCAGAAGGTTTGTGTCTAGAACAGGCTACTGAGCATGGTGTTCTGCACACTGGAGACACACAGTGGAAAATGACCCCATTCTCAAGACCAGTTGAATGGGAGAATGTTGACACACACATGAAGGCGGTCACCATTATCTATTATGAGAACTAAAACCTAAAGGAGAAGAGGTGGCTGTGGGAGTGCAGGGCAGGAGCACTTGCCCCAGCCTGTGGTGGGGTAGTGTGGCTGGTGAAGGCTTTCTGTGTGAGGTGAGTCTGTTTTTCTCAGCAGACTTACCTGTTCAAAGCAGACCAGGCTGTCAAGAAAAGGAGGAGAAATTTCTCCAGGAGAGTAGCTTCTTTTTCATGAGTGTAAGCAATCAGATTTCCTTTTTTTTTTTTTTTTTTTACAAACATATTTGAACTTATATATCCAAATTAGTATTGTATCCTGCCAAATCACCACTCTGGGAATGGTACACTTACTCCAGCGATGCGTCTCGGGCTCAGAGCATTTTGAAACTCCTCTATGGGAATTATTTCTCAGCCAGTCAGTTTATGGGTCACTTAGGAAAACCAGTCACATTATTTTATAGTCATGCCTCATTTTTCACCTAAAACGATGTAACAAGATTTGATCACCCACTTTATTCATTAGACATGACTCCAACCAATTTTTGTCTCTTTCCAAAGTTCAAATCTATTCTCAAAGGATGACATTTGTTATGACTGAAGTCTTTCAGAGAAAGTGCCACAGACTGTAAAGACAGTTGCCCAAAAAAGAGTTCAAGAAATGTTAGTGCGATATCAGCATTGTTTGAATAAGTGTGTTGCTTCCCCAGGTGATTGTTTTGAAGGAGGTAACATTAATTTAGATGAAAATACTCTGTATAACTTTAAAATGAATTATTGTATTTTATACTGTTCAAGCCCACTGCCCTGTCAAGAGGGTCTTAGAAGACAGTTCGTGCTGAGGGAGATTCTGGCCTCTGCTTTCCTCTGCGATCTCCCATGGTGGCCTGGGGACAGAGTGCTTTTCTATTCCGGTAAACATCTAAACATGCTCTGGTTAGGTATTTAGAAATTGTACACAATGGGGAGGTTTGCTGAAACACAAGTAGACAAAGTGGCCCTGACCCAAGATGAGAGTCCTGTCACCTCTAAGCCACAGAACCAGAAATGGAGAGGTTAAGCCTGCACCCACCTGATTCCATGAGATTGTCCCATGGTTGCAAAGAAGCTAGAAAATGGAGCTGGGATGGCATAACTGGGTGGAGATGGGGAAAGATCTTTTGCTTTGGTAGGAAAATTGTTGTTACACCACCTCTGCAGGACTTTGAGAAATGCATTCTGTGGAGCAAATTGAAATCCATTAAAAAAATCCCAAGACAGAAGGGAAATTAGTGTAGAAAGCTCAGGTGGAATTGGAGTAAGGTTGACACTTGTCATGAAAGACAAACTGTCCCTAAGCTGAGCTGCACAGTTGGTGCCAAGCCTTCTGTAGTTGAATCCATGAGAAAAACACTTACCACACAGTTTAGCCAGTTCCCCATGTGTAGATTTGGTATAAAAAGACTAATAATAATATCTACCTTGAAAGATTCATGTGAGGATGAATTAAACTTTGTGAGGCACTTATAGAGCCTGACATTGTGTTTAGTAAACAAAAGATTATGATGGTTCTAGCGATTATTATGATTACTCCAAATGCTGATGCTATCGGAGGGCAGAGGGAGGTCTTCTGTGTCTGCCACCACCCCCACCACCTACTCTGTCTTGGTTCATACAGTATCTCTAGAATTTGTCCAGGGAGCTAGAGATTCACAGTTGCTGTAAGTCTCAGTCACAGGCCCATTGATATCAGACCTTCACCTTGTTGAAGTCATGAGCTAGCAGTAGAAAGTTGAAGATGGATATTTTAGCATGAGCCCAGACCAATGTCATGTTCCAGATGGGAAGCTATAGGAAACGTCTGCTGGCATTGCTGGACTGCATGGATTTGTTCAGGCAAAAAGCATTGTTGAGCACTCTTTATGCACCAGGCATGTGTGAGATGGTTGGGGATGCGAAGATGAATAAGACAAAGTCTTAGGATGCTCATGCGAGTAGAGGAGCGTCTGTGGGTAGTTACAACAACATGGTATGAATACTGGAGTATTAGTTACTTCTGGCTGCTGACAAACGACTACCAACTGGGTGACTGAAAATCACAGAAATATATTTTCTTGCCATTCTGGAGACCAGAATCTAAAATGAAAATGTTTGCCTCTAAAGACTCTACAGGAGAAATCTTCCTTGCCCCTTCCAGCTTTGGTTGGCTCCAGGTGTTCTTGGCTTTGTGGCTGCCTAACTCCAATCTCTGCCTCCACCTTCACATGGCCTTCTCTGCGCGTCTTCTCTTCTGTCTCTTTTAAGGACACTTGTTATTGGATTCAGGGCCCTCTTCGTTACTGCATGTTGGTCTCATTGCAAGATCCTTAACTTAATTACATCTACGAAGACCCTTTTATCAAATAAGGTCACATTATCAAGTTCTAGGTGGAGATATCTGTGGGGATGTGGGTGGGAGTGGCTACTATTAAGCCTACTGACAACTGAATGAGAAGAGGTATTCAGCAAATCATGGGAACACAGAGGAGAGCCACCCAACCCCACCTTGATGGGGAAGAGAACAAGGATGTTTTCCCAGACCAGGTGATTTTTGAGGCAAATGCAGAATGATAAAGAGGAATCAGGGAAACTCTAGTGAAGAGAGAAGTGAGAGCGGAGGCAAGGCACAGTCACAGGTTTAGTGCATATAGCTAATACCTTTGTTGTCCTACTTAAAATTATACTAATGGCAATAATTGATGAGAAGATTCCAGAACTCCACGATCCACAGTGCTTCTGTAGACTCTTGACATAATGCCAGATGGAAGACATGCCACTTGGTGTCTCCCTGAATCTTACCAAATAACTTGAGTTCACAGTGATGCATTGGAATTGAAGGGTTCAAACTTCAGTCGTACAATTTACTGTGTAGTATCATGTATTCTGCTTAACTAATCTAAAACCCAGTTTTCTCACTTGTAAAATGGGATTAATTCTAATATCTGCCATACCCGAGAGTTTTATGAAAATTAAATAATGGGCGTGTGAAGGTTTTGGGAACTTGAAGGTACAACCCAAAGGTGAGTTGTTAGGGATGTTTTGAAATTGCTTCAGGAAAGTCACCCCACTGGACTAATGTCAGCCCCCTGCCAAAACAAATCTCAGCATGCAGTTTTATCTCGCATCTCTCAAAGTCCAAAGCACATATGGCTAAAGAATAACCAAAAAGTAAAGCTACCATGCCATTTTGAGGTTAGTGGGATGTCAAAATCACTTCTTTTACAATAGAATTTTATTGCAGTATAACTCTGGTGTCTGACAGACTTGAATTTGGTTACTGGATATGCTGTGTATTAGCTGTTTCATCTCAGGCAAACTTCTTGAACTCTTTTTCTTTTTCTTTATTACTGGTAAAATTAAAATAATATGTCATAGAGGTGTGTTTAGGAAATAATATGTCAGAGGTGTGTTTAGGAAGTAATAAGATAATGCATAGCCTAATGCCTCACACATAGCCATAGTGAGCGGCTGCTACACGGGACAGTGGGGAATTTGATGGGAAATACAGACACTTTAAACACCTCTTTGCTGATAGTCCCCCTGCCACCTAGCACCTTCTCAGTTTCACTTCTCTTCTCAGCTGTGTCATGGCCTGTCAGGATGCTCCACACCTGTTAGCCTCTAAAATTCAGGACAGAGATGTCTTTTGTATAGAGTGTTTCCTGCCCAGGGCCTGGGGTGGGGGACCTGTTCTGCATAACTTTAGGTTCTCAGTAGTATGTTATCAGCCCGATAGTTGTTTCCTCTCAAAAGAACATAGCGGCCAGCCCCCAAATCAGGAGAATTGCTCCTGAGTAGCTTAAGTACTAGTCAGAGTGCCTGGTGTTTACATACCATGTCTACCCATGAGGGTTTTAGGGTGAGGGTTGCTTGAGTCTGCTTGCTTCAGCAGCTTCTTCTGAACACTATTTGAGGGGGTACTTCCCATCCCTCAAACATGTACTGACCATTTTCTCAGTGCTCTGCATTTGGGGCGTACACAATGCATACAGTGGCCAGCTCCTGTGAAGCTCCCCGTTCAGCGGGCGTTGCAACCTAGTGTGACAGGTGCCACCTTGGGTGTTGTTGGGAGCCCCGGGTGGTCAGAGGAAGCTTTCAGGGGAGATGAATTCGAGCCTTGTCCTGAAGGATAATGAAAAGGAAGCCAGGAAGAGTGGAGACATTCTAGGTAAAGGAAGCTGCACAGGCAAAACAAAGAGGCCATTGTGGAAAGTAAGCCCACAAGCTGAGACTTTAAAACAGAGCTGTCCCAGCTCCTGCATGACAGGAAGGGAGGAGGGGGAAGGGCAGCCAGTAGGGAATTATCACCACACAGGTCCTTAACCCCTGAAGCTCTCTTTTATACAGAGGCCAACCTGAGACCCAGTCTGGCCCCAAGGGAAGGGAGACTAAGGTTAACAAGCCTAAAAAGCTATTTATAAGGGGAACTGGGTCATAATATTTGTCCAGTAACACAGTAAGGCTTTATCAGTGTGCTGAGACTTAAAAAAAAAAATTTTTTTTTAAAGATTTTATTTATTTACTTTTAAAGAGAGGGCAAGGGAGGGAGAATGACAGAGAGAAACAGCAATGCGAGAGGAATACATTGATTTGTTGCCTCTTGCATGCCCCCAGCTGGGGACCTGGCCCACAACCCAGGCATGTGTCCTGACTGGGAATCAAACCAGTGAGTGACCCTTTGGTTCACAGGTTGACGCTCAGTCCACTGAGCCACACCAGCCAGGGTGAGACTGTCTTTTTTTTTTTAAGTTTTTAAATTAAATATATTGAAATAACATTGGTTAATAACATTATATAAATTTCAGGTGTACAACTTTATAATGCGGCATCTATATACTCTATTGCGTGCTCACCACCAGAATTCTAATCTTCTGTCACCACACACTTGACCACCCCTACCCTCTTCGTCCCCCCACGCCCTTCCCCCCCGCTAACCACCACTCTTCTGGCTGTACCTGTGAGTTTGTCTGATAGAGGGCCAATGACTGTCTGCCACAAAACTCTAGGGAGCATGCTTTGCCTTGCATTCCAGGAGAATGGGGCCCCCCCTAGGGTGTTGCAATGCCGCTGGAGCCCGTTAGTGGGCCAGGCTGTGGGAACGCTTGCTTGTTTTTCTATTTTCTACCACAAGAGGGAAACATATAACCATGAATGCTCTGAAAATCAATTCCTTAGATAGACCCACTTTTTACCAGGGCATTTTAATACATAGTTCCTGGTATTAGCCAGAAGACAGAAAATATTCTGTTAGCTCCACATGAGTATTCTCATTTGGATTTAAATGAAAATTTGTTTGAGGTTCTTCCAAAAAGAAATAAGATAAAAGATGTATATATATATGAATTTTATATGAACAGTATCAATAGCTATTTTTATAGGTGAAAGTGGTTGAATATTGGTAATTTCTAATAAAACAGGAGTCCTCCTCA
The DNA here is from genome assembly GCF_987537825.1 of Furipterus horrens. Classification (NCBI taxonomy): domain Eukaryota; kingdom Metazoa; phylum Chordata; class Mammalia; order Chiroptera; family Furipteridae; genus Furipterus; species Furipterus horrens. Next base: position 45,580,986 of record NW_028327173.1, read on the forward strand.
CATGTGCATTATGTGTGAAAGAGATTAATAAGCCCTAATAGGATGATATATGTGGATTATTCTTTATTGTTAACAATAAGTTAGCGAGATTGTTTCTAGATTGAACCACACAAATCCAGAATGGCATTTATGGAGGTGGAGAGTACCTTCCATAACTTCTCTCTTCTGAGAACTCATAGGTCACTTGCAAGCTCACAGGTTAGCACCTTTTACACCATTTTTAAATGATTTGTTGGCTCACCTGACTCTTCTTTTAGATCAAAAGTTTCTTGACAACTTGAGTCTGTCAACTTCCCATGGTGCACAGCGCCTGGTGATATGTATGCAGTAACTGTTGGGTACTTGGATGGATAAACAGATGAACAACATACTGACGGATGCTGAAGGATGTAATACTCTGAGGCAGCTGTGTTGTTTTCAAGTTCAAAATATGCTTCAGTAGTCTTTTTGAACCTGGGTTTCTGTACAGCTCCAAGCCATCTGGCCCTTGTAATTCTTCTGGCCTCGTACCTTCCTTATAGTTTAATGTATTTTCTTCTCTAAAGAACATTTCTCAACTCTATTAAGATGCACATACCTGTAAATAGGTATGAAACACAGCTATACATTTTTCAGGTTGATTCAGGGCAATAATAAAAGCCAAGGCTTAACACAGGGACAGTGACAGAAACCCAATCAGACTCCAGTGAGCCACCAGGAGGACTGTATCATAAAGCTCAATGGGTGTCTCCTGAGAGCCAAGTGCGGGGTGCGTAATTGGGCCCCATCAGAGCCTGAGATCAGAGGAACCTGTCTCTCCTGTCTGTTTATTTCAGCACAACTACTTCATTTTCCTCTCTCTGCTGACATGCTTGTCAGTATAAGTTGGTGGTGGTCATGGTGTGTGTGTGAGAGAGAGAGATCTTGGTTACAAACCCATTTACTCAAACTCCAGTGATTATTTTGAGCTTATAAAGCAAATATGTTTATTTACTTTTTTAAGTTTTTTTGTCTAACAAGCAAAACTTTGAAAGTATTCTAGCTGTTCTCATACAGTCTAATAATGATAACAGTAGATACTTGTGTAGGGCATCCTATACCAGCCCTGGATTTAGAACTTTCTGAATATTACCTCATTCAATCATGACTGCACCAAGTGAGGCGGTGGGGTGGTGGTGGTGGTGGTACTGTTATTCCCCTCATTTTCCTAGATGAGGCATTAGAAGTACAGAAGGGTTAAATAACTTGTCAAGATCACACAGCTAGTGACTGGCTGAGCTGGGCTTCCATGCCTGTCACTCTGGTTTAGAGCCCATTCCCCAAAATATTACAACAAACTGTGTGCATCTGATGATTTAAACTTATAAATATAGTACATTCAAAGTTTTCTTGAATGTTCCAAAAATGTTTATAATTTTGATAAAATCCTCTTATCAGCTTAAACTTAAAATCATAAGTCAAAATAAGTTACTCAACTACACATTATAAATTGGATTCACAAGGCTGATCTGTCAAACTAATATTCCAGATATACCAAATATATTTAGATTTTCTTCTGAACTTATTGCAAAAATATTAATACTGTAAGTTTGAGTTATTTTTTCTATCTCCTATGAGTTTGATTTACTTTATCTGGTCTGTATTTATTCTAAATCTTTCTGTGTTTAAAAATGCCCACTTCAAAACCATTCTCTCACCCCAGCAATTAGGAGTTACCTTTCCAATTGGATTGGGGGTGACATTGTCAGCTGGCTGAGGTGCATGTTGGTGGGAGATTTGGATATGGAACGACCCGGGTCTAGAACGGCTGTGCCAATTTGGAGTCTTAAGTGGCTTGTGTTCAACCATGTTCCCTAATTCTTAATTCTTATGTCTCATGAATCTGCAAACCCTACCCTCTTGTGGAGATTCATCTAACCTATTTCCTGCTTGATCCTATTCTGAATTTTCTTCCAATTCTTCCCATCCAGGAGGCCCAGAACTCTTCAGAGGTGACTAAATGATCCAGAGTTGGATCCCGCACAGCTCACGTGTATTCTCATGTGCTGTCCGGCTGTCAGTCACAGTTCCGTAGAGATTCTCATGACATGACTGTCCCTGCCCCACAGCTCCTGGGTTTTCTTGTCTTCCTAATATAAGGACTAACTGAATCTGACTAGTTAGTAAACTTTTGTGTCCTAATTCTAGATTGCTAGGAGAGAAACCACGACTCATCCAGCTTTGGTTAGGCGCCCACCCCTGGTGATCAGGGTCTGGCAGCAGGATCCTGTAGTAGCAACGTGGGCCCAGGAATATACTCTTGTGAAGTGGGGTGGGAGCAGTTTTCAGAGAAGAGAAGGAGTGAGTGGAAGACATTATGTGGAGAAAGAGTCAGAAGAAGGAGAGATGTTTGGGTAGGGTCTTCATATTGGAGCAAAAGAAAGCCCAGCAGGGCTCAACTGGCCCCAAGACTCAAAGTTCAGGTCATGTGTAGGAGGCAAGCAGAGGAGCATCTCTGGGCAGGGTCACACTGGCCAGGTGAGGAAGGAATCCTTTTTGCAAGCTGTGGTTAATCTTTTCCTGTCTCTGCTTCTCCAGGCTATTCAGTGCACCACCAGAGCCACTCAACTTTCCAAAAAAGTGTATGAGTTTATATTCCTCTTGCTTAAAAATGTCCGTGGCTTCCGGTGCCTACAAATTAATCTTCAGTGTGGTTCATGAGACTCCATGACCTTAGCCCAGTCTCACTGCAACCTCTCAACAGCCAGAACTCCGTCCACGCACCTCTGGGACAGCACCACCCCTGTGCTATGATGGTTTCTCTGGTATGAGCTTGTTAAGAACAAAGGTCTGTCACCTTTTTTCCTATCCCTGCAAAATTTCTGTGAAAAGAATTTTCATATTATTACATCATTTTGTAGTTTGCAGAGGCTTTCATAGACATTCCGTGAGGTCATTTTTACAAAAACCTTGGGAGACAGGTATTATTATCCCACTTTAGAGGTGAGAATCGGTAACGTGAGGGCCCTCACACTTAATGACAATTTTCTACATGCCAGACATAGTACTGAGTGTTTTCACGTATGTTACCTGATTCAATTCTCAGAACAACCTTGAGAGCTATCCCCATGTTATAGATTCAGTGCAGTTGAATGACTTGCTCAAGATTGTACCTCTTATGCATTGTAGAATCAAAGAGTTGAGCCCTGGCTGTGTGACTCCTAAACCTTGTGGTTTTTGCACTATCCTGCAGTGCCTACCCTGGGGCTGGCATTTAACAGCACATACTTGTTTACTGGAGAAATGAATGACTGTTTCCCAGCTTGTCTGTCCTGCCCCAAGCAGTCAGGGGCAGGCACCTGCAGCCAGTCACAGGCTCAGGGCTCTGGCTGGGGGTCTGATGTCCCGGCTGTTTGTAGCTCAATTAGTAGCTTTGTTTCCAATGCTTGCACCTAGAGACAGGGTTAGCAATTCCATCCTCTATGCCCATTCCTATGGCATTTGCTAAAGGAGGACTCGGTATGAAGAGGTGAATCTATTTAGGCCCCGAGTCCAGCATTCACATGAGCCCTGGGACATAATAGTTAGCTGCCCAATAAATATTTATTGACAGAAAGAAAGATAGAATGAATGAATAGTCTTGGCAAGTCTACAGTTTCTGCTGTGTTCTACTAGGAAGGCATCATTGATAAGCAGAATAGGAACTTGAGTCTTTGCAAGGCCGGGAGAGAAGGGGTTCATAACTCTGCCATTGTGAAATTGATCGGACCCAAGACCAGTATGAAAGTTCCTTGTCTGAAGGGAGTAATCCTTAAATCCCCCATATGGTTTAAATGTAATTTGTGTCATTGTGAAGGAGTACTGGCAATGCAGGCGAATTCATTAGGCCAAATTGGGTTCGCTATGCTCGACAGTAACGTTCCTGAAGATGAAGTTCAACCTTTGCTGGAGAGCTAAAACAAATGAGTTTCTTAATAGCTGCCCCACTTAGGCTGGGAGTCTGAGGAAGCTTAATGTTTTTAATGCCTCTCCTTTTTTACCACACTTCACAGTCCATCTAACATTGCTGCTTCTGGTAATATTTTTATATGGGGTTGAGTACTTTAGTGTCCATAAAATTATGACTCAGGCCCATTTTTAGAATAGAAGCTTTTCTAGGGCAAGGATTATGTCTTTTTCGTCCTGGTTCTGCATATTGACAAACACCATGAAAGACATATGTAGTTGCTTGAAACCATTACTCTCTGTTTGGGGGTACAGAACTCTTTCCTTAGAATCTTAGATTTGGCGTGCACTTAAATCACTGGGTGCTCATCAACATGTGCAAGAACCACAAGAAATGGGAACCTTCCCCAGTCCGTGCCTGGCTGTAAAGCTGGCTTACCTGCAGGGAAGTAACAATGCACATGTGCCCGCACAGGCGTTCCCATCCAGCAGGCGGACGCTGGGTTTGCCTAGTGAGCTCCTTCTGTAGACAGGCAGGACCTCTCAGTGCTCGAACACTGCTCTCTATTTCCACTTGTGTTAAATAATTTTTTAAATATGAAGATGACCAACTGGGGAGGTTCATTTAAAAGTCTTGAAATGAAGAGGCAAACAAGTAATGATTCCGAGGTGGCGTATCAGTATTTGGAAAGTTAAGACTGCAATAGCACCAGCATTATTAAGCTTGCAATAACTACTTTAGAAATATTTTTGTAACCTTTAAAAATTAGAATAATTGCCTTTGGAAGACTTTCTGGATCAGCCACTTTAGTTAAAAACTGGCACTAGGTCCGAGAGGAGGCTTAATTCTAGAAAAGTGTAGCTTTCCAACAGTTACAATGTGAAAAAATATTTTTAGAAACAAGTTTTGGTTCAAATGAACTCACACTGATAAGCTGAGGTGTCCCAGTGTCTGATGAGGACACTATCTTCAAGAAAAAAAACACAATCATTTGCCATCCTTTGAAACAAGATCTATTGTTGGACCCCAGGCTGCTAATGAACCCACTTTTCTGCGTATATTTTTTGTGTTGAATATCTATTTGGAATTTGCATACTTATGCCTTGGTTCCTCATCATTTCTCATTTTATGAAACCAATTAACCACAAACTATAAATAAAATAAATAAATGTGTGGAAAAAGACCAACAAAACCTTATTCTTCTAGTTTCAGAAAGAGCTTCACCAGGACAGTGGCAGACCACCAGCAGAGAGCATGCGGGGAGTGTGTGGGCTGAAGGGCGCTGGTTGGTTGGTGTTGGAGCGCTCTTGTGACCAAGTAACCCTGAATCTACCCTGGGGTTTCAAGATCTCATTAAGAAAACTAGCAATTACGTGGTTGGTTGCTCTGTTATTCCCAATGAAAAGATTATTGGGTTGATATTTCATGAATCTGGATCTATTATTAAATATGTCAGGATGCATGTGCGGGGCTAATTTGCAAGCCTCTCTAAAACCAGAGGAAACCTGGCACCGAACTTAAAACGTATGAATTGAAAAAAATGCATCATAGGATATGTTGAAAACAGTGGGTATGTAAACTATTATTAATGAAGCAAGCTTACTTCGTAAATTAATTTTAAAGAATTTTTGTTTTAAAAAAAATAGGAAGCAAAAATAAGCTATAGAAAGTAATTGTCTTGTGGCCAACTGGTTTACTTTGTAAGCATCCCTAATAAGTCCACCAAAAGCTTGACAATGGAGCTTAATTAACAACTTCTGCTGAACCAGATAAAGAATACGCCTGTATGCATTTAAGTAGGTTTTTAATAAAATCTCAGAGATCAAATGGGGTTGCATATCAAATTTATTCAGGTAGTATGTTTTAAAACATTTTAGGTTCTTCAAATCAAAGGACTTAAACTGCTTCACTAAAAATGTTTTCTTAAAAGTTAATTCTATTTAAAACTCAGAAAATTAAAACACAAAATTTAATCTTATGTTCATAGTATTTTTCTAAATAATAAATTGGTTGAAACTAATGCACTCAGAAAAATATACTTACCCATCTTCTACTCCCCCCAGCCCCTGTCCCCTACTTCTCTGCTTACATTTTCAAGGTTTTGGTGCATCTTCATCCACACTTTTACATAAATTCAAGGGAATGACCAAGCTATTGGTTGTTCATGGCATATTTGTAGGTATCTATTCTTCTAGAACTGAATAATATTCTGTTAAACCCTTGGTGGTCAATGAATAAAATCTTTTCTGTTAAATGATTTTTTTTTTCCTTCTAACTAACTGGAATTGCATTGAGAAGTACGAAATCACTTGGGTATCAAAATGATGGTGATGTAAGAAAACCAGAGGTAACTGAGATCCCTCACTTCCATTTTAAGATTGACCTTTAACTTGCTTGATGGCATGGAATAGCTTTAGCTTCAGATGGCCTTCTCAGTGATGAATGCCCAGAGAGGCTCTAGTTTAAGGGGTGTCTGGAGCAGCGGGAGCCACACCGGGGTGTCTTATTCATGAACCTGCTTCTTGGGTCTGCACTTGCTCTGTCTTTGCCTGGGCTCTGAGAGCTGAATCTGGCAGTCGTCTGGTGTTTGTAACCGAAGTCTGCTGCATGCAGCACCTTCACAGCGCTCTCCACCCTAACGGGACATGAGACAAAAATAATTGAAGGGTGTTTGGCTTGGTTATGTGGGCAGAAGTGTCCTCATCAAAACAACTTTGAAGATCTGCTTTGTGTATGAGTGTGGGTGGGTGTGTGCCCTTAACTTTTTCACAAAGGAGGACGACAACAAGGAATTAACCCAGCTTCTGCCTTGAGAGTGATCGTGCAGACAAGACCTCTGTTTTAGTTACTCAGACGACACCGCTGCAGCTTAAGGTCGGACAGACTATTCTGGGGACTCTTGACTGCTTGCTGGATACCCTCGCTGAGCCGAGTGGTGGAAATGAAAGATGAGTGACTTTGATGAATGGATTTCTGGGAAATATAGAAAAATGGAAGAAGGTCCTGTCCCTCTGTTGACTTTTGCTACAGCTCCCTACTATGACCAGAAACCAGGAACTAGTGGATTACGGAAGAAAACCTATTGTTTTGAGGCAAAGCCATGCTACCTGGAAAATTTTATCCAGAGTATATTCTTTTCCATAGACCTAAAAGATCGCCAGGGATCCTCACTGGTGGTTGGTGGAGATGGGCGGTATTTTAATAAATCGGCAGTAGAAACAATAGTGCAGATGGCAGCTGCCAATGGGGTCGGTATATGATAAGTATTGCTATGTTTCTGGTTCTCCACATAACTTCTTAATTTTGTAGAAATATACGAAAGTACAAAGATTTGTTTGTGGTATACATCTCAATTTTACTAACATCCAGTTAAGCTTCGTTATGACTTCAGAGGTTGACTATTGTGAAATTACTGCTGAAATTACATGTCACATTGGGATATAGGAATGTTTTAAGTTCTGCTTATGTGTTGTCTTCTGGACCTATTGCTTGGACAAGTACCTGTTGCTTTTTAGACATTTAAAGCGCACCCTCAGCCTTAAGCTGTCTTATCTACATTTTAACTAGTTTTGAGGGGCACTCTATCCTTTATAAGACGGCTCTAATGAGTAGTGGAGAGGGGAGGATTTGGTTTTCCTTCAATGGCATCCTTGTTGAAGTTCAGTCACTTGTCAAACAGGAAAACAAAAGCCAGGGCTTGCTATTGTTTATGAATTAGTAATGCAGAAAGACTAGGAGGGACTTGGAAAATGTTAGGTGTGAGCCTCCCAAGAGGACCTGTTACAGGGGAACCTTCCTATAATGACCTTGGACACAAAGAAGTTCTGTGTGCGGTGAATTTGTGCACTGGGATAGAGATAATAACTGTGAGACTATAATATAAGGAGGCTCTGCTAACTCTGCATCGTGAAAAACTGTTGGCTGAATTAACCAAATTAGAAGGAGTCTTGCACCAGAAAGCATTGATCTTGATAATCTAACAATTTGCACAGTCTTGCTGATTTATAGGAAGGTGGGTATCAGGACATTGCTGTTTTTGCTCTGCAAATCCCTCTGTGAGACCAAAACATATATTTTTAGCGTTTTAGATTAGACCTAGCAATAATTTGGAGCACACAGTCTTTTAGTACTTATAAATTTTAAACATCTTTGTATTTCTTTTCTGGAAACGCTTCTGTTTCTAGGATCATAAAGCCTAGTATTGCCATCAAATGTGTTCATTTTCAATCTGTTTTAATCATATGCCAGCAGGTTTTAATCATATGATTGCAAAAGCCAAATTAAAAAAAAATACACTGCCAAATTAAATTTTAACATGTTTGTAGATCCTGTTGCCTATAATGTGAAGTTGCCTTTATATCTAGTTTCAGAATCTGAATGCCTTTCATGTAAAAATCGCTGATAAAGCACTCAAATATGAAATTATTATGACACATACACATTTTTAAGATAAAATGTGACATGCTGTAAATTTCACCTTTGAGGAGAGCTGCAAAGGGAATGGTATTAAGATGCTTTTAATCTTTTGAGAGAGAATGAATGGAACATTATTTCGGCGCATATATCTGGATTGTTGAGTGCATCTGGTACACTGTCCCCTTTGCTGTGATATATTTGGCTTCATTTCATTTTTGTGTGGAGCTGAAGGATGTGCAAGGGGTGGTAGGAATGTGTAATTCAGGCAGACCCTACAGACTTTCTCCATTTTACAATCCAAAGGTTTGCTAGATTACACATTTAAGTGATAATAATTGGTTAAATATGGTAACTGCCTATTTGTTAGAGTTGTTAAAGCTCAAGCAATATTTTTAATCTTTTAAAGGGCATTCTTTACTAAAAACAGTGTTGACTTTAAAGCAGTCATGCCACCAACTGCATTACTTAGAACATTTAGTGAACCAGGAAGGCACTTTCATCTGCTAAGACCTGTAAAAGCCTACATAGTTTGATTTCTTCTTTTTTCTAACATAGCCTAAACTCTGACTCTTTTACCATCTCTTGATGGTGGGCAGAACTCTAGGGAGGAAGATAATCTTCTGCCACAGATTTTGGTAGAAGTCAATGCTCCTTCCTCACCTTTGTCAATACCCACTCCACCCATGACCCAGTTCTTGGGAGGACTCTTCAGCCTAGTGAGCTAAATGGAGATCATTTCATTTTCTTCTCTGTAGTACACTTTTATCTGGTTCGTTTATTCAGTGTAGAATATGATTGACCTTTTTAGGAGTTTCCCTTTGTTTACATAGAGATGTATGCAGTTACAGGAAACTTTAATGTACGAAATAAAATATTGATGGAGCGCCGTTTATAGTGCTAATTTCTCCTACCCTCCTCAGAGCTGTAAACTTAGAGATACGTTTAGAAATGAGACTAAAACCCATGTATCTGACTAGCAGGGCAAAGGAAATGGATCTTGTTTTTTTTTTGGTGAAACATAAGAAAATACCAGGCCCTATTTTCAATTAAAAGGAAATTTAAGTTTCTCCCTGTCATATTTGACTATTAAATATTGAGCAAATAGTGAGGTATCCAGCTTGGTGGTGTGACGTGAGTGATGCAGAAGGGAGCAGCAGGAGGGGAGGGAGGGCAGGAAAGGCTGTTGGATGAGGGATTCTCAGTACCAGGCCAAGGGAGTTATCTCTAAGTTGGTAGACACTGGGGAGCCACAGAAAGATTCTTCTTTCTCCAAAAATTTTAATTTCTTGTGAGAAAGTTTACATAACAAAATTTAACATTTTAACCATTTTTAAGAGCACAGTTCAGTGGTATTATTTATATTCATGATGTTCTGCAACCAACATCATTACCCCTTTCCAGAACTGTTTTTTATCAATCCATGTAAAACTCTATACCCCCTGGACAATATCTCCCCATTCTCCCTTCCTTCAGCCCCTGGCAACCTCTGCTCTACTTTCTGTCTTTGAATTGGCCTATTCTTAGGTACCTCACATAAGTGGAATCATACAATAACTGTCCTTGTGTGTCTGGCTTACTTTACTTTATATAATATTTTCAAGGTTCATCCATGTTGGAGCATGTATCAGAATTTCATTCCTTAGGGCTGAGTACTATTTCATTGTGTGTATATACTGCATTTTGTTTATCCATCATCTGTTGCTAGACCTTTGGGTTGTTTCCACCTTTGGCTGTTGTATATAATGCTGTCGTGAACATGAGTGCATAAGTTATTTGTTTGAGTCTCTGCTTTCTTTCGTGTCTGTACCTAGAAGTGAATTTTTTTTGAGTAGCAGAAGGACACAGAATTATAGTTTAGAAAGATGAACTAGGTGGACCTGAAGAAGTAGGATCGATCGATTCAGACAGGGCAGGGCAACAGAGGTACAGGAGGGACAGAAGCAGGGGAGATTAGAGTCAGGAGCTGTTACAATGCTTCAGACGTCCATAAAGGAATAGGATAATATCTCCCCAGTATCGAGTTGAGGATTACTATTCCTGAGGGTGATTCATGGGAAAGAGTCTGCTCTGGGAGGGGATATTTTGGCCAGCTCTACCTCTTCTTGGGCCCAAGAGAAAGAAGCTGCTGAGGACTTTCCTTGCTTCTATCTCTCAACTTTCCTCTTTACTCTTACCCCCTGGTATATTCCCCTCAGTCTCGGACCGTTACCGACTACATATATCACCATAAGGATTGATAGAATTAAGGGGTGATTTGGGTGACATAGCTTAATATTCATTTATCAGTCTCCCCTCCCATACCAAATACATACAACATCTAAGTTAAAGTCAGTGTGTTTGATGTGCAAATCCAATGTCCAGAAGCTCCACTAGCCACTTTGGCAGATTAACTTGCCATTTCTAAGCCTCTTCTATTGAAGTTATGGAACTCCTCAACCATAGGCTTTTTTTTTTTTTTTTTTTTTTTTTATGGTATTGATTTGAGAGAGAGAGAGAGAGAGAGAGAGGGAAAGGGAAAGAGAGAAACATCAATGTGTTGTTCCATTTATTTATGCATTTACTGGTTGCTTCTTGTATGTGCCCTTACCAGAGATTCGATTGAACACGCTTTTATTCTCATCAGAACCGCACCTGGAAACTGCTGGAAGTGTCAGATGTTACCATTCCTACTGTATTGAGTCAGGAAGTTTCAGTGCTTTCCCAGCTATTGCCACTAGATGCCATGTGACCTTGTCATGTCATCTATCTCGATGTCGGCCTTAGCACCTTTCCATAACTGCTTGTTTTTACTGCTGTTAGATGGGTATAAGAATGAACTAATGGGCAGGATTGTGACGACTCTTGACCTCATCTTCTTCATCTACACAGTGGGAGGAGCAATGGGGAGAATGGCTTGAAAGTGCATGGGCTGTAGAAAGCACTCTGCACGCGATAATAATCAATGTTAATTTCATACCATCTGCAGGGTTCTCTGGTTTATAAAGGAGCCTATTTATAGCTCCTGCCTGGTCGTTACCAGTTCCCGAGGGAGGGAGGATATAACAAAAATATTAGTAGAGCACAGTTTGTTCAGAGTTAGACATAGGAGAGCCAAGAGGTGACTGAAATGGACTCAGCTGCTTCCTGGGAGGTGGTTGGTAGTACAGGGTTGGAATTATGGGAGGTGACCTACGGGAGAGTGACAACGGTAACAGTCCCAGAAAAGTCCAGGTATCTCATTGGCATGTTCACCATTAGAAACACATTTTCTACTATCAAGTCATTTCTTTAATTATATTTATCTCTGGTGGGACAAAAGGAAATAGAAAATGGAAAATTTAAGAACATTCCTATCCCTTTCTCTTCTCACAGGCAGGAATGGAGGGAGGGCGCAAACCCCTCACTTTATTTATTTTTTAATAATTTGTTTGTTTGTTTATTTATTTATTTTTAGAGAGAGGGGAAAGGAGAAAGAGAGGGAGAGAAACATCACTGTGTGGTTGCCTCTCACTCGCGCCCCCAACTGGGGACCTGACGTGCAACCTAGTCATGTGCCCTGACTGGGAATAGAACCAGCGACACTTGGCTCGCAGGCTGACGCTCAATCCACTGAGCGACACCAGCCAGGGTTTGCAAACCCCTCACTTTATAAATCTTTTTATGTAGCAGTCACAACTTCCCTAAGTATGTCAGAGAAACTGACAGAACTTTTTTTTTTGTCCAGTTTGGGTCATGTTGAAACTGGTATAAATTACTATAATTTTAGTAGAAGGAAGATTTAGGGGCTGTGCTGATACCATCTTTGAGAGTTATGGGAAGGTGAGGTAGGGTCGCAATAGAAGTACTACTTGTAGCCCTTTCCTGTGGGCAGTTGTGACTGGTTTACCCAGTAGTGACTCCCAGCATTCCATTGCCTTAGGCCTAGAGGTGACTCAGGTACACCCTAATATGCTACTATATTAAAATACAAGCTTGACTAGAAATGTAAATTGTGAGATACATTTTGCAATAGTCTTCGTATAAAGTTAGCCCTTTTTACTTTCCCAAATATTTTAATTTATAGTCTTTTCTTGGGTTAGAATTCCTTTAGCTGAATTTATATTCTTCCCCCAATGTGGATTGAAAGTATGATTGAACTGGATAAAAATGTGGGTTTTCTCATACTCTTTTCAGTGTATCCAAATTATGAACCTGGTCTGGAAAGACTTTGTTTTGAATATTCTTATGTTTTTTTTTTTTTGCCAGTCTTACAGTACCCCGAAATCATATACTATTCTAAAACTGCAAAGTCCCAAAAAACTTGCTGAAGGAATGACTTTGATTCTACTTCAATAACAACATTATTCAACAACAATAATAATACTCTACATCAAAATAATAATAACCACCCAAGCTGTACATATTCGTTAAAGGACATCTTGTCTGGTTCAATAGGATATTTCTTTGTTCATCTGCCTCTTGTACCAGTGTTTCAGTACTGTAGCTCTATAGTTATTGATGTTAAAGTGTGTGTTCTGCATTTCTTCTCCTAGATTGGTCGCTTGGTTATTGGACAGAATGGCATCCTCTCCACCCCTGCTGTATCCTGCATCATCAGAAAGATCAAAGCCATTGGTGGGATCATTCTGACAGCCAGCCACAACCCTGGAGGTCCCAATGGAGATTTTGGAATCAAATTCAATATTTCCAATGGAGGTGAGCTTGCTGTCATTTTGAGAATGGTCAGTTGTATGTTTGGTAGGATAAACCAATAATTAATGCCTTGGAAGGCTAGGGTTGGGTTCTGGTACTTAGCAAGGGGGTATTTTGTTTCCTTTTGGTGGAAATGAAATGCTTCTCATTTTGCTATACCTGAATGTGAGGAGCCATGCGTGAATGGTCATTAGCATGGTATTTTCTTTTAGAAAGCCCTGATACTTTGCTGCCTAAATGATGAAATGAGTGTGCTAGTGAAGAGGAATTGATGAATTTTGTGTTTTTTGTATTTATGTGTCAGCTGCACAAAATGACCCACTGTTTGCTGTTTTATTTCCAGGTCCTGCTCCCGAAGCAGTAACTGATAAGATTTTCCAAATCAGTAAGACAATCGAAGAATATGCAATTTGCCCTGACCTCAAAGTAGACCTTGGAGTTCTGGGAAAGCAGCAGTTTGATCTGGAAAACAAGTTTAAACCCTTCACAGGCACGTTTACCCCGCTCCCCTGCCCCACCCATTTCTAGTTCCAACTTGAGGGATTTACCTTTTAATAACATGGGTCTTCAGCTGCGGAAAGCTTGTGGTCACTAAGCTTTGCATGCATTAATTAGAAGGTCTGGAATTGGGTCTGGGAGTCTAAAGACCTGGGCTGTCTGGGCCCTGCCAGTGCCCAGCAGCGTGATCCTGGGTAAGTCATTTCCAAATCTCAGGACCCCAGTTTCCACACCTATAAAATGAATTTAGCACAAAGACCTGTAAGATTACTTTTATGGAGCTTTTATTATGTGTAAGTTCTTACCATTTATCATCCCATTTTATTCTTTTAGTAGCCCTGTGAGGGCAGTCATCAGAGAAGGAAAACTCTGACTCCAAAAAACCTCCGCTGCCTTGCGGCATACCTCTTCAGGGGAAAGGCTAGGGGAGTAAACCCCGACAGAAAATCCGGAGCCGGAGTCCCTAAGGCGGTTTGACGTTGTAGTCAACACCGGCAACTCCTGCGGCGCACCTGAAGCCAAGCTGTATTGACTCCGTCTTTCCCTTGGACCCTTCAGCTGCGAAGAGAGGGGGGGTCTGCTGCATGGGCAACAGCAGACCCTCCATATCACCCTGCCCAGGCTCTGTAGCTTCAGCTTCACTGGAGAGGACACTCCAGCGTCATCGCAAGATGTCGATTCAACACGGGAGGAGACAGATACCGTGTCACTCCCGAGTCGGACTGCACAACCATTCTCGGCGGTGCAGATAGACTCTTAAGAAGCTACACCATCGTCTCTCGAGATGGACGGCTGCCGATGACGATGAGAGCAGTACTGTTGGTATTCACTTTTTCCAGAGGAGGAAACAAAGGCTGAGAGAGCTTAAGTAACAGGCTGAAGGTCACACAGGGAATGAGTGGTAAACCAGGATTTAAGGTCAGGTGTGAATGATTCCAAAGCCTGGATTTTGATTTTTTTTTTTTCTCTAATATTCAATAAAATAAAATTAGGCTATTTGGGGGGCTAAGTTGAAACTCCCTGTGTAGGCAGTAGCAGTAAACATTTTGTTGTTAAATGCCAAGGTATTAGAATTATGGATGGAATAAATGTTTATGAAATTATTCATATTAGTCAGATGAGGATGAGATGGTTGGCAATGAGACTTGCATTTTGACTTTGCTTTCCATGTATTCTTTCCTCTGGATTGCAATTCATGGAATGAGTTTTTTATTTGAATCTCCCCATTGACAGCTGACAGTTGCATCCTAACAAAGAGAAGATGGTGCTTTGCTGCATCCTGAAGACATACTTAGGTTTTAGAAAACAAGTGGAGCATTTCTTAAATTCTTCATGTTTAGGAAATGTTCAGACCCCTGAAATGTAACAAAAAGAACAGCAATACTAAGTTCTTGTATTTTCTTTTTTCTTTAGCAGTGTATGTGAAAATTATTCATTCAAGTTTTTTTTCCTGCTTTTTACCATTAAGTCTTGACTGCAATGGGCCTGGAAGAAGGAAAGGGAAGTAGGTGTCACATCTTCTGTTGTTTATGGCACCAAGATACACTTCTCATAGAGACGGATAGGGAATCAATGTGGCAGCAAGGTACAATTTACCATCAGGCAGACCTCTGTCAACAATTCCCCATGTGCCCCATTCCAGCTGTGCCGACAAGTGACTTAACCTTACAGACCTTTAGTTTCCTTGTCTACAAAACGGGAAAATTGTTCGTATTGAATAAGAGATCACGTAACAGTGCCAGCATCTTGGGGCTGCTCAAAAATTGGCTTTTAAAAATAGCTATGGCATGTTTACAGCTATAATTTCAGAGGATAATATTTCTAAATATGCTTAGCTCCTTCATTTTTCAATATTGCCTTCTCCCACAGTGGAAATTGTGGATTCGGTGGAAGCCTACGCTACGATGCTGAGAAACATCTTTGATTTCAACGCACTGAAAGAACTGCTTTCTGGTCCAAACCGACTAAAGATCCGCATAGATGCCATGCATGGAGGTATGGAGCCACTCCTCTTTTACTTCCTTCTCTCAGAGATGAAGGTGCTTTCTGCTATGTGCGTCATGATGCTTTAACAAGCCTTTTCTTAAGACTCTCTGCTACCCACCCCCTACCATTTTTAATTTAAATTTGTTGGGATAAACTTAGTTAATAACAACATATATTTCAAGTGTACAACTTTATAATACATCACCTGTATATTGCATTAGGTGCTCATCATCCAAACAAAGTCTAGTCTCCTTCCGTCACCCTATGTTTGGCCCCCACCCTTCTTTCCCTTTGGTAACCACCATGTTGTTACCTATGTCTATGAGTTTGTTTGTTGCTTTTTGTTTTATATCCCACATATGAGTGAAATCTTATGGTTCTTGTCCTTTTCCCTCTCTGTCCTAAACAATTATTTTCCAGCCATTCCAGCAATATTCACGCAGATAAAAATCTAATTGTATGCAGAAAAAATAGTTGAGACAGTCCCCATGGTAAGGTAGCGTGCAGGGCAGTGTTTCCACATTAGGCATCAGATTTTGTTTCACATGCAGCTGTTTTTGTGAACTCTTCCTCCCCTCAGAAGATACCTTACATTCTTCCTAAACATCTCCTCTATTTCCAAGAGGGCGTTTTGTCATTTACTAGATGCGGTAAACGTGTTCCGGGCCCCACAGCCCCACTCGCCTGCCCCCACATGCTCCTTTTCTTAGAAGAGGACAAGAGCAAGCCCAGGATTAAATTCAGGAACAACAGGATGTGCGTCTGTCCCTCTTGTTCCTCTGTGGGTTGTGTGGCCAGGTCAGTAGAGACAGCAGCTGTCATTATGAGCCAGAACCCTGAGGTTTTCTTGCATGGAGGAAGATGGGAATTCCTGAGCACTTAGGTTGTTTATTTGTTTTGTAATAATTTAGAATTTTGGAATCTTTGAGTGGCAGGATTTTCCCTGGGGTTTGAATCCAGCTGCTTGCCTGGTTGGGAAAGACTTTTTAATTTGTGTTTGAACAGTTTTGATGATACTGTTCAGAGCCTTCTGTTAACACTGTATAACCGCGGTTAGAAAACCTTCTCCTGGAGGGCTGAAATCTCCCATCCCTGGACTCTTCCCCTTGGGTCCTAACTCAGCTCTGGAGTCCCACAGAATGGGTCTACTTTATTCAGACAAAAGCTGTCCTGTTTTTTCAAACCATGCAACAGACATGTATTGAGTACCTACTACATGTACGCTTGGTGGGTAGGCAGGGACTTGGCAGGTGACATCCTTCAGAGCCTGCAGTGCTTGGGGATATGAGGTGGGTAAAAAACTAACACTGCCAGGCCAACAAAATGAGTGTTAGAGAGGCTTTCAGGTGTTCTCTTTGGGCTGTAGAAGAAGGCATAGTTTGATGAGGGGGTATTAAGAAAGGTTTCTTGGAAGAAATGGCAACAAATTTAGCTTTTATGAAAGAAAGATCGAGGGTGGTGGAAAATCAAGTGATGGCCATTCTCAGCTGAGGCAATGGCTGTAGCAAATGCATGAAGTCTTAAAAATAGAAAACTAGGTGCCATGTGGGAGGAATGAGAAGAAGCCTGGGTTGACTCCGGAATGGGACCCATGGTGGAGTGTTTGCTAGGAGAAGCTGGTCACGAAGCAGACTTCTTTCTCCAGGCCTTTCAGTTGTCCCTCTAAAGCCTCAGTTTCTGTCTCCTTTACAGCCCTGGCTGCCTAGACCTCATTCTGTGTTGTGTTAATGGCCTCCTTAACATGTGACCCCTAATGGGAGACACATATTCTATTCTGTCCTGATCTCTGTGACTGTATTGGTGTCAGCACCTTCCATGATGAAAACACATTCTCAGTATCTTAGTGATGAATGTTCTTGGTAGTTGTACTAGATGTCACCATAAAGTATATGATGAATGAGTGTTTTTTCCGTTCTTTGTTGCTGTTACTGTTTTTTATTTGTTTGCATTTTAAAAATAAATCTGTCAGCTTGATAGAGTAGAAAGGTTAGGGTTCTGAATCGCAGCTCTCACTCCTACTAGCTCTGTAAATTTAGGCGAGTAGCTTCATCTCAGAACCTCAGTTTTCTTATCTATAAATTGAAGGTGATAATCGTAATGCAAAAATTTATAACATGTGCCAGTACTCTTTTCAGTGCTTCGTATTTATTGTCATTTAACCCTGTTAGGTAGCTACTATTATTATCCTAATTTTGCAGCTAGGGTAGACAAAAGACACAGAGAGATTAAATAACTTTTCCAGAATTGTATAGCCAGTGATTGGCAGAGCTGGGATTTGAACCCAGGCACTCTGATTCCAGAGTCCAAGGTCTTAAATGCTAAGCTGTACCACCATGTGGGCCTTTTTGAAGAACTGAGTGAGAAAATGGTTGAGAAGCATCCAGCACTGGTGTGTAGCAGGGCCTTCATAATGGTCAGCTCCCTTCCCTTTCTCCCACCCTTTCCTTCATCAGCTGTCCCCACCCTTTCCAACCTAATCTTCCATGACTCTTTTTATAGAACCTTCTACTCCAGTGAGGCTTCTCTCTCCTCTGGCCCTGAATACAGTTCTCATTGTTGTTCATGCCACTTTCCCTAGAATGCTTCCCCCTCCTCCCCCAATCTTCACAGACTTTAGTAAGTTCTATTTTCTGATTCTTCACTTCATGCTTTACCTAGTCGTGGGACCGTATGTAAAGAAGATCCTCTGCGAAGAACTTGGTTCTCCCGCAAACTCGGCTGTCAACTGCATTCCTCTGGAGGACTTTGGAGGCCACCACCCTGACCCCAACCTCACCTATGCAGCTGACCTGGTGGAGACCATGAAGACAGGAGAGCATGATTTTGGGGCTGCCTTTGACGGAGATGGGGTAGGGACAAGTGCATTTACATGAACTTGGATATAGGCCAGGCCTGACCCTGCAGAGAGGTAGCAGTGGGCTGCATCTGCCAGACCTGTGGGCCTAGTGAGTGAGAGTCAAGGATCTATCATGGCACCTGGGTTCAGGAATAAATTATTAGAAGACCCTCTCAAACAGAAATAAGAGTCCTTGAAATAAATCCATATTTTAAATTTTAGACATTCATGTTTGCTAAGAGTGGCAGAGTAATCAGAGCCTGGTTATGACCTAATGATCACTGATTCCTGAGCTGGTTGGGTCCTAGATACCCATCCTAAAGTATATTTCTACTCTTAACTAGAGTTAGCTTCTTCTTCAATCTCTGGAAAGGATTTTGGAAATATACCCATTCATTCATTCACATTAGCTGAATGATGGAACTCTAATGAGAGAACTAACTATTAATTCCTTCTCTATAATTAATTTTTTTTAATACATGCTGTTTTATTTACATTGGTTAACATATGCCAGACAAGGAGGAAATGTGTTTTAGCTTTGTATCCTTGGTGTCTCAGAAATAGTAGTCAGTACTCATGTTTACTTCATTGAAAATATACTTTTGTTGTTGCTATTTCCTAAAAAATAAATTTTCCCATATCAAACTTTGAGCAAATTAAAGGGGTTCATAACAAACACTATTTTGTAATGCATCTTTCTAAGGCAGTGCCTGAGGGGAATGTCTCTCATCTATACTTGAGTACTTGCTGTGTACCAGGCACCAAGGATGCAGGGGAGGTAGCAGCATCTTTTGTGTTGGGTCTGGCAACAAATGGACTGGCCATGATTTAGTAGCCCTTCCTCGAAGAAGTCTGCTACGTTCCTCAAAGGATGCACGATGGACCTACCAAACTGTATAACAGTCAACATTTCCATGTTTGTTTCTATCTCTCCTGTCCTCTGGGAGGGAGGTGATTGGTTTCAGATTTTGGAAAAGGTCTGGAAGGATAAAGTCAGCTGGCCTCTGGAGGGAGAACAGAGTATTTGGTTGAAAGGAGTTTGTGTTTGCACTTTAACCAAAAACAGTTTTTGGCCCAGTGGTGCTGTGCAGATCCATTAGAAACAAAATCAGTGTTTAGAACCCTCTATGAATAAAGGTATCCATTTTAAGTTTTATCATTTAAAATGTTATCCCCCCAACGCCCATGTAAGATAGAGTAGTTTGGTTTCTTCCATAGTTTGACTAAAAGATCTTCCTTTGAATCCTCCCCTTCTCAAAGGATCGAAACATGATTCTGGGCAAGCATGGGTTCTTTGTGAACCCTTCAGACTCCGTGGCTGTCATTGCTGCCAACATCTTCAGCATTCCGTATTTCCAGCAAACTGGGGTCCGCGGCTTTGCCCGCAGCATGCCCACCAGTGGAGCCCTGGACAGGTAGGCATCTCCATTCCTTTGGCCCTCAGTAGGCCCTTTTCTATGCTTGGAACACTCCTCCTCCCCTTTCAGCCAGGACACCTGATGCATAGTATGTGCTAAATAAGTGTTTATTTTAGGAAGGGATGGGTGGTTTTTTCTGGAATACAAGTCCCTTCACTGTGGCCGTTTAGCACCCTTCGCTTCTTCCGTCCCAGCATGTACCACACTGTGTTCTGATAGCCCATGTACGTGACTGTCTGCCCTGCTAGAGTATAAACGTCTACAGAGAAAAGACTGACTTATTCACCACCCTAAACTCTGCCTGACCATAGTGTGCCTAGCTCATAGATAACAGGGGACATACATGCACAGTTTAAAAAACAAATGATTGAATGTTCATAAAGAAATGAATGGATGGCACCTCCACTGTAGCCAAGGCATCATTCCTGAGAACCACTGTCCTGTAGCAGTGTGCAGAGTTTGGGTGAAAGAGCACTTTGAAGTGAGGTCAGTATGTCAAGAGAACTTTCAAAGAAACATCCCTTATCCATCCCTCATAGGATACTCATGAACTTACAAACACAGTCAATGTTCATTTATCCAAAAATCTAAATAAAATGAAAGCTCAAATAGTTAAAGAAAACCACATTTAGTTTTTATGAGAAAGAAAGGATCCAATGACAATAAAAAGTTGATATCTCTGATACGCTATTTGTTTATTTATTATATATAACCTCATTTACAAAGGCTTTAAGGTGGCTTATAAGTTCACATCTAAAACAATTGAAAAATATCAGTAATAACTAACAACCAGAGAGAACACTGTAGTTGTCCATTATATGTTTGCTGAATGAGTGAATAAAGAATAAGTGAAGACCAGGTAGGAAAGCAGAATGTACATATCTAGGCTCTTATAATAATAAGTAGACACTAAGTACTTGATATGTTTAAGTTATCAATTCTCAGACCAATTCAATGGGGTAAATGCTATATAAACCGTACTTTACAGATGGGAAAACAAGAGGATCAAAGAAATTAAGTATGTTGCCCAAGGTCATTCAGCTAGTAAGTGGGTGAGTCAGGATTTGAACCTGGAATCTTTGCTTCTAACACTGGGCCATGTAGTAGTTTTCTATTCCGTGTGCGTGTGTGTGTGTTACAGAATAGAGCTGACTTCAGCTAACAAGAAAATAATGTCCAATATTCATACAGTGGTTTGTAGTTTACACAGTGCTTTTTTACATTCACCACTGCAATGGGTCCTCACAGCAATCCTTATTTTCAAGAAGAGGACACCAAAAGCAAAGTTAGCCATCTTGTCTAGGACCCCGCAGCTAAATCAGAGCCAGAATCAGAACCCGGGGCTTCTGCCTCTGCGTCCTCCACCCAAAGCTGGTTTGTGGCCTCACTATCGTACATTAGACCTGTCAGGTCCTGAAACACCTTCTGTGTCATCCAACAATGGTTTAATTCCACCTTCTGGGAAAATTGATAATCCACATATAGAATCCCAGTGGAAATACCTCATTATCCAGATTAAAGTTTATTGTACTTTCACAATTTTCAAAATCGTAGATTTATTTTTCCTCAAATGTTAGAAACAAAGCATGACAGTGTTTTGCTAGTAATAAGGCAGGCATTCTGGAAAGCAGGTCTCACTAAAACAGTGAAGGAAATATAGAAACCTGTCCTGTTCAAAGGAAAAGACATCTAAAAACAGCCACTTAGAGAAGGTTTTAAACAATCTAAAGATATATAGGGAGAAGTAAGAGATGTGTTGCAGGAGCCAGGGGACCATGGTCAGTGTGGAGGAAGCTGGTGCAGATGGCAGAGCCCATGGGGCGGTGTCCTTGCTGGGCCTGCTGGTGAAACAAAAGAATATTAACGGGGCAGCTGAGTAGCAGGCAGCTGGCTGTGTGACCCTGGGCTGGTCACTAACATTCTGCGCCTTGTTTCCTTTTCTGTAAAATACTGACCTCCTAGGCCCCATGTTCTATTATTTTGTGATTGTAAGTACATCAAAACATCCTTCTTTTGTTCTTTATGGAATGGTTATTGATGCTGACTGTATCCAAAACACTTGGTTTAAATAGCCCCCCAAACAGCCTTGTACATTTTGTACTGTTGCTTCTTCTAAGATATTAAAGTCAGTGAGCTGAATTAATTCTTTCTTCTTCCTCTTCTGCCCCTTCTTCTGAGTCCCACATATAATGGCCCATTGTGCACTAGTTTTCTCTTACGATTTTCCACCAATCTTAGAATTGTCTATACCTCTGAGCAATGCTAAATGGGCCCCTTGATTACAATAATGGTTGCTATTTTCCATCCCTCACATGGCTGTGCTAACAGTCCTGCTGTGATGTAACTTTGATTTCATGCCTTTGAAGGGTGGCTAATGCTACAAAGATCGCTTTGTATGAGACCCCCACTGGTTGGAAGTTTTTTGGGAATTTGATGGATGCAGGCAAACTGTCCCTTTGTGGGGAGGAGAGCTTCGGCACCGGTAAGTGCACAGCAGCCCTGCGCTCCCATTTTTCCTGTAAACACTACCTGCAGTGAAAGCTTAGACTGCTGGGGCCGCCCTGAAATAGCAACGGTAGCTGATGTGCCCTAAATCAAGATACCATTTATTTATAACAACCCTGATGAAGTGTACACATTTGAAAAGCAGTGAGCCTGTTCAGCCAAGGAGGGCTAATTTTACTTTCAGGAGGATCACATCTACCGAGACAGGAAGTTCGGGGGCCTTCTCGGCAGCCAGGCTATTGAGTCTGTGGGGATTAAACAGAGTGATAAACATATTTTTCTCCTCTCAGTGGTCAAGGAAACCTTTATAAATGTTTTCATTTCTGGGAAGAAATATGGTGGAGCGAGTCAGTTTTTCATTTTTATTGAAGAGAAGGTTTCAACATGGCATTAAATCATTCTCTTTAATAGGTCTAGGTTTTCTATAGCAAAGCGTTGTGATTGATTGAGGTTAAATGAAGGGAGACCATTAGGGTAGAACTAAGTTGCTAGATGATCAAGAAATTAAAACTACGTTCTTGACCATGAAGATCTATGTGTAAATTGTGGCACAATGAAAGAGTACAACGCAATATGCTTGGGGAATGTCCCAACACCCTTAGACCCCACTTTCTGTGCTCTCCCTCCTGTTTGCCTGCCCATTATTGACCTAAATTCCCACCTCTATGGCCTTCCCTACCACCCCATCCTACCTACATCAATCTCTCTTTCTTTCCATTAGGCATGTGGCCCTTTCCCATGTGTTAGTTTCCAGCTGGGTTGCAAGGTACTTCAGTGGCTATATTTCTTCTCCTATTCTCTCTACCCAATATTTTGAAGTAAAAGGACCGATCTCCTTGGTCCTTCAGTACGCTACTTCCATTCTTTAGCACAAAAAAGGATCAAAATCTAGCATTCTGTGAGTGTTGCCATTGAGTTGATGTTTATGTGAGGTTAAACAGAATAGAATGCTGGTTTCATTTCTTTTCCTACAAGTCCTGAGGTAGGGTGGAAAGTTTGAGACATCTATTTTCAAAGTTCAAAGCAAACTAATATCCTTCAAGGAGTGACAATACTTCTTAGTAATGAATTGGCTTGATAGAATTAGAGCGTATTAAGAAAGATGAATGAGTTGTGGCACTGAACAGTGTCCACAAAGAAGGCTAGATGATTTCCCAAGATTCTAGGTCTTTGGTCAGAGAATACAAGGGCACTGCTTAGCCTTTCCTACCTCATGAAATATGGATGGTGCTACATCACTCCACAGGACACTAGATGAATACCCAACGAACCTGAGAGGAGGTCTTCTCCTGTGAAATTCCCCCTAGTGTTACCCAGTGCAAGCTTGGTGCCAGTCATTCTTCTTCATGCATGAAGCTGTCTTTGAAAGCAGACACCGTGTCTAAATCTTTGGTTTTCTAATCCCATGTACCTATTTCAAACGCTAAGGCTAGTGAAAGAGAAAAGTCTAGAACAAGGTTTCCCAGGGCATTTGGAAGGATACTAGTTAGAGAGGATTCTGAGTTCAGTGAAGATCGGGAAACTTGGATACACCTCTCTGTATTCGCATTTCACAATGATGTTAGCACTTGAAATTTCCAAAACATTCTACTGTAAGAAATCCTGTTTGTGCAGTTTTCTCTAAACACAGTTAACTGTTTATCTCTTTTTTGTGGTATATCAAGTAACATCTTGGTCCTATGTGGGAATTACTGGTCAAGGTAGGTCAGAGCCCTGGAGCCAACTAGGCATCCCTGTATTGACTGGCTGGGAATAGGCCTGAAGACATGACGGCACACGCTGCTCCTCTCCCGTGTGACATGCCTTCAAATGCTGGAAGGCAGCCCTCCGGTTCTCTCCGCTCCAGGCCACCTCACCTCACATTATTTATATACCCAGCACCAGTGTCTAGATGCTTCCAAGTTCACCAGTGCTCCTCTTAGAAAATCATGTCCAGAACCGAGCCCAAATCCTCCAGGGTTGACCTGACAGGTAATGAATAGAGTGGGATGATTGTTTCTAGAGAACTGGATTCTGTACTTTGCTTGATGTAACTTTCATTTACGTTAGCTTTTAGGACATTTTATAATACTCATTGGCCCATATAATGTTACAGATAATTAAACTCCTTTATGTTTTTATTCGGGAGCATTAGCCAACAAAATTCCCCCATCTTACATTTGTGGGTTGATTTCTTTAAACCCAAGTATTAGACTTTAAATTATTCCTTGTTAAAAATTTGTTCTTGTTCATTTATTTGTTAACACACTAAATAAATACTAAGTGCCAACCATCATTCTATCTTCCCTTAGATATCTTTTATTTTTATCCACAGAGTGAATGCATCATGAGAAGAATACACAAACACTTTTTCTCTCTTTTCGAAAAAAAGAAAATTGTCCTATAATACTTCTGAGATAAACAGTTTAGAAACCAGACTGGATAGCCACAGGTCTCCACTGCCATGAATGAGTGCAACTTGAATTTACTCAAATTTAACTTCTGACCTCCTAACTTAAGAGAGGTGTTAATTTCTACCTGCTAGGTCCCTTGATGGCAAATGTTTCTTTAAAAAAAAAAAAAAAAAAAAAATATATATATATATATATATATATATATATATTTATTTATTTATTTATTTATTTTCAGAGAGAGAGAAAAGGAGGATTTTCAGAGAGAAGGGAAGGAAAGGAGAAAGAGGAGAGGGACATTGATGAGTTGCCTTTCACACGCCCCTAAACTGGGGACTGCAGCCCAGGCATGTGCCCTGACCAGGAATTGAATTGGCGACCTTTCGGTTAGCAGGCCAGCACTCAATCCACTGAGCCACACCAGCCAGGACGTCTAGCAGTTCCTTTACAGAGTTTCTCAGGGTTGACATTGGTGATTGTACAAGCTTTGAAATATTTGAATTCTATAGTTTAATTGAGTATGGGGTCAGTTATTTCTGTAATTTTTCAAGTGAGAGTAGAGGCAATTTCTGAGGACAGCCTCCCTGACCTTCCAGAGTGGGTCAAATCCCCTGATTTTTGGCTCTTATGGCATCACACAATTCTTTTTTGTCGCATGTATCGCAGCTGTAATTTTACAATTGTTTATGACTAATTAATCTTTACTCCACTAAACTGTCATTTCCATGAGGGCAGGAGTCACGTGTGTCTTATTCTCCACCATATTCCCGGAGCTCCCTATAAAGCCCAACATATAATAGGCGCTCAGCAAACACTTGTTGAATGAATGAGAGAACACACTGTTTACTTGGCACCCTCCATTTAGACAAAGAGAATCCTGCCTGGTGTCAGAAAGGAAAGGACATAAAAAGTCACCCAATGTAATTTCCTCTGTGGTGCTAGAATCATAAGTGACCAACCAGTGCTCTTCTGCTTAAACACCGCCTCAGTGGAGAATCCCCACCTCACCTCTTGCAGCAGTTTGCAACTTCTATGGGGACTCACCATCACTCACACTCCGTAGTTCAAAGTTGGGGACCTAAGGCCTCTGTGAGAAGAGATGAGCTTTTATAAAAGAAAAAGGAAAGTTTACTTGCGAAGAGGTGCAAAAGAGTCAGTCTTTAGAAGAACTGACTCACCATATAAAACAAACCACTAGCATTTAAAAGCTCAAGGCACTATATTTCTAATGTTACCAACTATACACTAGTCTGTTTATGTTGGAGAAACAGAAACTATCTCACTTGATTATCATAGCCACAGAGGCTGGGACACTTCCTCTGACATCAGCGTTACAAACATGAGGCATGAAGGTGTGTTTTTGTTAAGGACTCAGAAATGTGCACTAGAACTAGACAGAGTGAACCTGTTATTTTTGGTTGATGTCATGGTACAAAGTTATTTTTTCTCTTAACTGTGGATGATGATGTCCATGTTTATACACAGTGGCAGAGGTCAGAGTGATCAGTTCTGTCTTACCTTGAACTTACAGGGAAATTGAGAAGGAAACAAAATGAAGTCATAGAATAGAATAGAATAGAATAGAATAGAATAGAATATCACTGCTTTTGAAACTCTTCTTCAGGAAAATGGGGCCTTGGGAAAAAAGGATAGGAAACTAGGTTGAAGATGAACTTGCTATCATACGGACATATACCAGTAAATTATGGTCTGGTCAGGCCTAGAGGTTAGACACATTTTTTTCCTTGCCCCATCTTTAAGAGGTTCCAGTGATGGTGCATAATACAGGAGCGGTAACTTGGAGAAGTACAGCATTCATGCTTTGCCAATTTCTTTTAATTTTAACTTCTATGAAAAGACCTTTGTGCTTGTACCTGTTTTCATCAATTCAGTGCTCAAATGTTTATTGAGCTTTGACTGTATTCTTGGTGCTGAGTTATTCTCTGGGGACACAAGGTTGCCTGGTGGAGGGCTCTGTAGAGTCCACATTTGGGGAGCGAAGTCAGATACTAGCCAGGTTATTACAAGTGGGCAAAGTACAGGGTGCTCGGGGAGCTTTATACTCAGGGCACCTAACTTGTTTCTGTGGATCAGATTTTCTGCCTAGTTCTCTGCCCATTCTAATTAGCATATCTCTTAAGTACATTTGGGTTAAGACACACTTCCTGCTCATCAGATGCGTACTACCTTTCTTCAAAGGAAACAAAGTTCCAGGGGCAGTTCGAGGCAGTGCAGGATTGCAGGATTCATTACTGAGTGGAAAGTCTGGGGGCCGCTGGGGTAGAGCTCCTGAGGGCCGGTATGATCTGGAAAGCGCTTCCTGAGGAGCTTACCTGGCCTTTCAGCGTGAAAAGTCCCTCATGCAGTGGAAACCAAGGACAGGACTGTGGGCCCAGCAGGTCTACGGAGTCTCCCGGCCAGTCAACTGGGATCTGAGCCTTCTTTGGGTAAAACCTTATTGAGAGCTGACTGTATGTCAGGCACCAGCCAGGGACACAATTCATGGTCTAGGGTGGGGTAAGGAGACCCAGGCTGTGATAGAACACGGGTAAGCACACAGGGCGAGAAGGAAGGCATCCTGCATTAAGAGTGAAGTTTAAAGTAATTGCGGAAAATGTTAGCCAGGTATATGCAGAGTGGAAATTTCCAGGCAGAGACAATGACACGTGTAGGAGACTGCAGGAGAGAGAAAAATGGACTGAGAAAGAGAGTGACAGAGAGAAAGACAGAAAGACACTACAGTTTTCAGAGAACTCCATGGAGCTCCTTTTCAGCTGCCACATCCCCTCCGCAGGCCTGTTGCCTGGAGGGGGCAAGGGCTGGGTCCCTCCTGAGATGCCCAGACTTGTCAATGGAACCTAATCCCCAAACCCTTAGGTCTTGGCTCCCTCAGCAAGGATTGACATTTTTCTTGGCTGGGACCCAGAGTATGCCCTGACTGAGCCGAGTTTATACTTATCACAAGGTGCTGATTAGGCCGAAGTAAAGTGACAGGTGGTTGAAGATGCTGAGAGAGCAGAATTCCCGTGTTCCCAGTTGGTCCCTGAGCTGGACCAAGCATGAAGAGAACGCTGTGAAACCTGCAGCCACCTTTGCGTCAGCTGGGACCAGCGGTGCCACTGGCGGTGCGCCCCCTTGTCCCCTGTTAAGTGAGCCTGGCCTGTTTACTTTTCTTTTAATTAAAAAAAAAAAGTGTATCAGTAATTCACTTACAATAGGAAAATTAGATAAGAGAGAAGAGAAAATCATTGTAATCCCACTGCCCAGAGAAAAGAGCATATTGGATTGTATTCTTTCATTTTCTTCCCCAATATGTACAGTTAAAGAACATATTTTTGAAAATTTAATAAGGTAGTGGAAAACTTAAAATTTTCCTAAAAGCATTTTTTATTTGTTCCCTTATTTATAATGGTATCTTGCATTTATGTAGTACTTAATAGTTACAAATATTTCCACTCTATCAGAGTAATGTCTTACAATTGTGTGAGAAAGGTGGCTTTATCCCTATTGTATAGTTGAAGAAACTGAGGCTCAGAGAAGTTAAGTGACTTGTTCAGATATCAACAGCTTCTAGAGAACAGCTTCTCAGATTTAGTTTTTCTGACTCTTAAGTATAAAGCATCTCCCATTGAGCCACAAATGCCACCTTTGTAAAAATAACAATAGCTTTAGAAACATACATCTCATTGCCTTTTTTTTCAGTAGTAACTTGTCATCATTCATGTGAACCCTAAAAAAAAGGAAATTTGCCCAGACTTCCTATTAGTCAGAGTTAGAATTTTGCTACATCCAAAGTGATTAGTGAGATTAATCAGAATTTCCAAGAAACTGAGGATTAGGCAAATGGATAGAATATTTGTTTATGTTATCCAAGGCAGATATTTTGTTTAGAATATTAGGTTTGTGATTGAATTGTCTTCAAGTAACTTGATCAGAGTTGGGTATGGTTTTTAGATTTTATTTTCATATTCACGTAAAAGAAAGCTAAATTCTTTATTTAGAGCAGGAAGTGTACAAAGGAATATTACCCCTATACTTTCAGACTAGCCTAAAACAAAACAAAGGGAAAAAAGAAGGAATGAAGGAAGAAAAAAAGCCTCCAGAGTGTACAGACAAATAATTTCAGCCTATATGCTTCTGTGGTGCATTCTCAGGGCGGTGGGGAATCTGCCAGAGTCTTGCTTCCCAGGATGAACTATTGCCAAAACATATCATCATTTTCAAAATCTTGAAGAGTCAGAGCTAACATTTTGTTCCTTAAAATAGCAAGAAAGGCAAATAAAAATCCATAGAAAAAATTAAACATTTCCAAAATATGTTATATAAATCATTACAAGTCTTGTCTAATATGACTAGTTTTGCCAGCATCCAGGTTTTAAGAACTGTTATTTCTAAAAGCAATAACTTATTAAAGAGAAAATCCTTTAAAAGAAAATGTGTATTTTTATGAAGCCAAAGAGAGAAAAAATGTTGAAGCAGATTAATTAATTGATTAGCTTATTCATGCACTTCTTCACAATTAGCTATTTATACCATATTCCACGTGCTATCTTAATCAGCAGACTTAGTTACAAGGATAAAAATAAGAGATGCTTCAAAGAAATATATGGTTGGTGGGGTGAAAGGCTCATAAAAAAATGCCTGACGCTCAAGGAGGATAGAGCTTTATCACATAGTTTTAGCAGGTCACAATAAGAGAAGAGAGAGAAAGTAGCTCATAACTGCCTAAGGAAGCTGGGAGATAGTCTCAGAGATGAGAGGATACCTGAGCTGGGTGTAAAAGGATGAAGAGTGGAAGGATGCCTACTACCTAGCCAGCATTGTGCTAAATACTTTGACAGTTCTAAGAGAAATAAGAGCCAGTGGGGAGTCAAGAAAGGCAGACTGACACATAAATAATTCAAGGCATGATAACATGCAAAGCGCTGTTAGAGAGAGATTGTATGGAGTCCTATTCAAAATCAGAAAGTAGAGCTCAACATTGTCTATTTCTTTAGATTAAGGAAGTTAAAGGCACAAAGTGAGAGTTCTGTTCCACATCAGGCTCTTGGTAAAGGGTCTCCATGCATACAGACACACCTAAAGGAGTCAATTGATTATTTTGGGTAAAGATTTTAGCAAGGAACTTAACAGGAGACAGCTGTGCCATAGCTTATTTGACAAAATTCCTATTGGTTGAATGAAGATGTCTTAAAATTGGAGTAGCTGGATCCACAAGTAGATCCATTTTTAAAAGGCTCTGATATTTTTGCCAAATTGCTCTCCCGAAGGACTGCACCCCTCCCAGCAGTGCGTGTGGGAATTCCATTTCCCGTACCCCTCTACTGATACTAGGAGTTCTCATTTTTAAATCTGTGGCCATTCGTCAAGCAAGTAGCAGTTTCTTACTGTGGTTTTAACTTTATCTTTCAAAAACGATGCCCACTTTTTATTATATTAATTGAGAACCCTGCATTTTTTCTTTAGTGAATTGCATATTTTTATCCTTGGCCTGTTTTTATGTTGAGGTTTCGGTATTTTCTATTTAATATTTAAGAATATTTTTCTGTACTGAGTATATTAAACATCTACTATGTATTGTAAATGTTTTTTTTTAAGTTTGCAAATGGCCTTTTAATTTTATCTATAGAGTTTTGCTGATAGAAATGCTAATTTTAAAGAAGAAAATTAAATTTTTTCTTTTATGAATTCTGAATTTACATGTATTAATCACACCCAAGATCTTAAAAAAGCATTTATATATATTTTTAGTATTTACAGGTTTCCAATTTTTACATTTGAATATGTCATCTATCTAAATTTTTTATGGTGGTTTATAGAGAAAAAAACCTGAATTTTTTTTCCAACTATTTAACTAGTTAACCAAATACTATTTAAAAAGTAATCCATTCTTTTCCTACAGCCTTGAAGTGGCATCTTTTTCATATATTCAAGTTTCATATAGGTTTAGGTCTCTTTATAGGTGCTTCTTTTATTCCATTATGCTACCAGATTATTTTAATTATTAAAATTTATAATGGTCATATTCTCTGCTGTTTGTTTATTTACGATTTATTTTTCCCCACTCATATTAATTCTTTATCATTGATATATCAAGTTGAACCAAATTATTTCACTGACATTAATTGGGATTTGCCTTAAAATTTTAAATTACTTTGGGAAGCATCAACTTTTTTTCAATATTATGTGCTTTATTCCATGTGTGATTCCGTCCGTGTACTCAAGTTCCTCAGTAAAGTGTTATGACTTTTTGGCTGGATCTACATGTTTACTGTTGAGTTTATTCCCAAGTAGTTTGGAGAAATCACATTTCTCACAGCTGCTTGCTCTTCCCCCACCAGGTTCTGATCACATTCGTGAGAAAGACGGGCTCTGGGCTGTCCTTGCTTGGCTCTCCATTCTAGCCACCCGCAAACAGAGTGTGGAGGACATTCTCAAAGATCACTGGCAAAAATATGGCCGGAATTTCTTTACCAGGTAAGCCCCAGCCTGGCTGGGGTATGAGGTGGGGTGGGGAAGTGGGCAGAGAGAATTCTCATGCATACAAATTCTTTCCTGTCTTAACTGACAATAAAACTAGTTCATCCAGCCTCTGCCAAGTGGGGATTTTTAAAATAATTGAGTCGGTGTCCACAGGAAGACAGCATTTATGTCATCCATAAAGAACGAAGAATGAGGCTTACAAAATTTAATGTTATTCAAAAGAATAAATTTTTTTAAGCCCTTTAAATGTACCTATCAGGTGGATATGATAACAGTGTTGGATTTAGATTTTTAAAAATGGATTCAAATTTTATTTCTGCCCCTTAGTAGATTGGGAAGTCATTTAACCTCTCCCTATACTCAGTTTTCTCATTTGTAGAAAAGGAAATAACAGTCCAGCTAGTGAGTGAATTGAGTGAAATATGAACCTGAAAATGTTTTATAAACTCTGGGGCACTAATATTATGGAAACTTTTTTTCTGAAATTATGGAAATGACTATGCTTAGTCCAAATTAACTTTTCTGATTCCTTAAAATAGGTCCCCAAAGGCTGTGTACTTGTCAATACTTCTTTCATTGATTCAACAAATATTGACTGTGTACCTGTTTTCCGCCAGGCACTGGGGATTCAGCAGTGAACAAAATACTCTGAATATTTAGTAATTCTTCTTTACCATGCATACTTCTATTTTTTTAAAGCATTCTCTTCCTTCCTTCCTTCCTTCCTTCCTTCCTTCCTTCCTTCCTTCCTTCCTTCCTTCCTTCCTTCCTTTCTTTCTTTCTTCCAGTAGTGGTTTTCATTAATTTCAATTTGCCTTTTCCCCAATAAGTGTAAAAATCTAACAAAATTTCTACTGGACCTTGGTATTCGAATTAAGGAAAAGAAATATGAGAAAAAAGATATTAGATAAATAATTTATCTGTAAAAACCGTGCCGTTGTAATTTCTCTCTAATTTCTGTAAAATAGGTGGGTTAAACTAGGGAATTGAAAAAATATGCCACAGATTTAATAGGCTGTGATCTCTGGATAGTCAAAAAAGAATTCAACCTTAAGTAGGTTGGCCTCCTTCATCAGAATTCTTTCTTTGACTTTGGACAAGTTCATTGTTCTCTTCCTCCTTCGAGTTATTCTTTTGTGGAAGGTATAAGTAATAACTGCCACATGGTAGCCCTGGGAACCAAGGCAAGAATCTCTACTCTCTAAGAACCAGAAAAACCTGGTAATTCAGAACAGCAGGCATGAGCTCTCTAGAGCATAGAATATCATGAAAGCAGAACTACTTCTGTTTTTGTGCTCAGTGGTATCACCAACACCTAACCCATAGCTGACACTGTAAATATGGTTTGAATAGACAAATGAATGAGCTAACAAGGAAACAGTAGCCAAGGTGGAGTAATGTTAGGAAAGGTTGTTCAGAGAAAGGGGTCACTCTTGAATGAGTTAAAAGTCTCCACCTGAAAACTATTTTACCATTTTTTATTAATTTCAAATAACTGCTAACTAAGTATTGCAATAAATGCCGCAAATAAATTCTTTGAACCTGTATTTATCGTTAGTTAAGACTCCATTGTACCCTCTGTTGAGTGAACAGAAGTGCAAGGCACGTTTGCACACATTGCTTCATGTCAGCCTCACAACAGTTATTAATAAGGCAACTGAAATTCTGAGAGATGAAGCAACTTGCCCATAGTCAGTCACACAGTTCATAACCGATAGAGGCTGGATTCATAGCTCGTTCTGTCTGATTCCAAAGCCCAGATTCTTTCCATTATACCCCTCTGTGCCTAGGATTTATAGAACATTTCCCCTGAACACCCAAAGGTCACAGATGTAAAGCACAAACACCTGGTTGTAATTTCTGGCTGTTTATCATTTTAACTGGAGGAAAGAACTGACTTCAAGATTAAGGGGACTGCTGTCCTTGATTCATAGAATCCTGGAGCCAGAAGGGGTTGGCCTCCATTCCCTGGTATTTCTCATGTCTCAGAGGTGTCATGTTGCACATATCATATTTGTTCCACTATTACAAATAAATACAGACTCTGCTATCCTGAGCCTCTACTAAAAACACCCAAAAAACCAACTCTCTCAAGAGGGTGTTTTCCACTAGGTCAAGAAAATCATCCTGGAAGAGTCTTTAACCTCCTGAGAAAGAAATCAAGAATAATTCTTGGAAGAATCGTAGTCATAGTTTCATTTCTGATGCACTTTTTTTTGTGTGTGTGTTCCTTTTGCAACTACACCAGGTCACTTCTGTCAGGGTGAACCCAAAGCAGTTTGGATTAAAATTGCCTGTCACCGAAAGGACAGAGGTATTTCAGATGTAAAGAGTTAGGTTTTGGCTCCTTCATCTGGTCAGTGACAACTTGGCCTTACTTTAAGAAGCTCCTGTGGAGACTGGGACTCTGCTCAGCCAAAAGCTCAGCCGCCTCAGGCCGGTCCCTGCCTGGGAGCGGTGCCAGCACTTAGCCCACAGAAGCTCCAGGAGTCTGAAAGAGAAGTTGCCCGAGTCATGTGCTCCTTTATGCAGAGTTCCCAAGAGATAAACACTGCTTTTAATTCTACCTCCTCAGGATGTGATGGTTAAATGTTAGATCGTATCTCTCAAAAGCCTTTGAAGCTTCTTAGAGCTTTATTCTGTAAAAAAGCCAAGATGGGATTTTTCTGCTAATTCAGAATCTCCTAACCTTTCCCTGAAATCCTCCAATCCCTTCCTTTCATCCCTGGCCTGCCCCATCCCCAGGGACTGACAGGCTCATCTTTTTGCCAGCTTCTTCTGAAGTTAGCTGGTTTTGGGAGAGGGCCAAACAAATGATGAAGGAAGTGCTGATATGCGTTGGTGGGATCTGAAGTCAGCCCGTGGGTCTCAGCTTCGTGACTTCTTCCAGGTATGATTATGAGGAGGTGGAGGCCGAGGGGGCAAACAAAATGATGAAAGACTTGGAGGCCCTGACATCTGACCGCTCCTTCGTGGGGAAACAGTTCTCAGTGGGTGACAAGGTTTACACCGTGGAGAAGGTTGATAACTTTGAATACAGTGATCCGGTGGACGGAAGCATTTCAAGAAATCAGGTAGGAACAGATTTATGTGTGTGCATGTGGGAGAGACTCCTCAGAGCTTCATCTCTAAGTTCATAAGGGAGAAAAAGAAAAAGGCCTTATGGCCATTTCTCACTTGCTGCCCTGTTTTTCTAGGGTAGCTGTTTTCAGCTGGCTTTCTGCCGAATCACACGTGACTTGCACATGTACTCGTAGGGAAAATGGTTTATGCCCTCGTTCTTTGCACTCCCCTGCACCCTCACTCAGTCTAGACTCCAGAGGGATTTTTATACCTTCAAGAATCATATGCAAAATGTTGTGTTTGAATGTGTTTCCATAAAGGAGCCCCAGAATCTAAAAAAAAAAAAAAAACCTGCTGCTTTATGTATCAACCTCCCTCTTTTCTCTCAAAAGATTGTAACAGAAGGCCAGTGTGAGAGTCATTATTATAGACTAATAGATTCTAATTTAAAAAAAAAAAAAAAAAGAAGGAAAGAAAAAATAGCCCTGGCCAGGTGGCTCACTTGGTTGGAGCACTGTCCCATACACTGAAAGGTTGTGGGTTCCGCTCCCAGTCAGGGCACACACTTAGGTTGCAGGTTCCATCCCCGCTCGGGGCGTGGACAGGAGGCAACCAGTCAGTGTTTCTCTGTCTCTCACTGTCTCTCTGTATCCCTCCTTCCCCCTCCCCTTACTCAGTAACTGTATCCTCAGGTGAGGATTGAAGAAAAAGAAGAAACAGAAATAGATAAGCCATCCACAGGAACATTAACTGTTATTATCTGCAGCACGTGACTTGCAGCCAACCCTAACATCAGGCTGAAGACCTGGACTGCGTCTGGATGGAGCTGCACTGTTAGGGTTTCCCTCACTGGGTGCCGGGTCCAAGGCTGCAGGCTGGGTTAGCCTTCCCCCAGCTTCTCACAGACATGCAGCACCCACGGTCCTCTCTCCTCTGGTTCTGTTGTTATCACAGAATAGACTCATCTGTAATAATTTAGAAACAGATAATAAAGAGGAAGTTGCAGATTCTGTTACAGATTTCCAGTTTGCTTTTTCCTGATAGACCCAGATTTTTGGACTGGTCCTTCTTAAGGCATCTGACAGGCTTTGGAGAAACTGGGATGCGGGGTTTACATATTTAAAATCTCTCTGAAGAGCAGGTAGTGGATGAAGCATTGTCACAATGGCCATCAGTGTTTCCCTTTCTCAAAATTATAACACAATGGCTTTTCTTCCTTATGCCTTTTCACCATCTGTGAGAACTTTGGGTCCAATATAGGCGATTGTAAATTATGTCTGAGATAATTAGAAAAAGAGAGGCCTTGGGTGAAGGAAGGGGGTGGTGGTAGAAAATGGGGGTGCAGGGGATGGCAGAGCAGAACAGAGCAGAATTTTCTGTAGTAAGGCCTACAGAGAGAGAGAGCAGACATTTAGGAAAAGGAACCTCCAACCCTGCCCTGCCTCCAGCAGCTGCTAGAAGGGAGGAGGGCAGTGGAGGGGTGCTGGAGCGGTTCACCATAAGCTTGGGCCAGTGTCTGCACTCTGTGAGGAGGAGGTCAGCAGCTCCATGTTCTATAATAAGAAAGTCTGAGTATTGTTTGATTGATTGATGGATTTTAGAGAGAGAAGGGAAGAGACAGAGAGAGAGAGAGGGAAACACTGATTTGTTGTTCCACTTATTTATGTATTCATCAGTTGATTCTTGTATGTGCCCTGACTGGGGATTGAACCCACAACCTTGGTGTTGGGATGATGCTCTAACCAACTGAGCTACCTGGCCAGGGCCAGAAAGTCCGAGTATCTAGATAGAAGACCAAGTAGGAGGGAAGATCTTCTGAAGTAGATTTAGCATCTGCTATCAAGTGCAAAGAATTTCAAAACTTCAAGTAGAAGCATGGGAGAAGAAGACCAGTCCTGGTGTGCTTCCAGAAAGCAGGACACGGTGGATGGGAATTAACTGTATCTTGCCACAATTACTCACTTGGGAAGGTCCTGCTTGTATTTCATCTGCTGCCTCCACTGCTGAACGGCAAACACTAGGTGGGGTTTGGTGACGAATAGCAGATGTGAACTGGTGTCTTCCCTTCTGGCTAGCCTTTGGCTTTGTACCAAACTTTTCTCTTCATGGAAGAATTTACAAAGACTGATGGGTCCTCAGATAACTGTCTACCCGGGAGTCCCCAACCTTTTCCTCTGAAGCAAGATTATTGCGGATGAGAGATGTGGCCAGGGAGGAAAAGGAGAGGGCTGCAGAGAGAGGGCTGGGCTTGGCATCGTGCCCAAATGGACCCACTTTTGGTCCTCAGGCACTGGTGGGGACTAGCTGGTCTCTGCCATTTGGGGCATGTGGCATCCTATTCTCTTTTGGAGGCTCTCTACCAGTGTTCTGCAAAGAGTTATTCCTCTTATCTGCCTGAAACCTCTTCTGCTCTGGTTTCAGCCCTTTCTCTCCATGTTTCCCTCCTGGTCTAGGGATTGAATGTCTGCATCTGATGTCTTATTTGTTTATTAACTTATTTATTTACTTTAGTAAGCTTTAAACTGGAATGGTTAGTCCATAAATCACAGTGAAGCAGGGCGTAAAGCGGGCCTAGTGTGACCCAGCCTCCCTAGGATCCAGTCTCCCTCCTGACCCTGCAAATGCGTCTTCCCCATGAGCTCAGCCCCCATTGCTTGGATGTGTTGACAGGTTGACTGAGGACAGACTTACAGGCTCAACTGCTGCCATTTGTCGAGGATCTAAGCTCCTGACTGATCAAGTATAGATGAAATTAGATCTCCAAATGGACCCCTTGTAATTTGCTAGCTTTCAATCTCCCTTCCAGCGTATGGGGGGAAAAAATCCCTGCTTATCTTTCCCAGGGCTTGCGGCTCATTTTTGCAGACGGTTCCCGCATCATCTTTCGACTGAGTGGCACTGGGAGCGCAGGGGCCACCATTCGGCTCTATATCGACAGCTATGAGAAGGACCTCGCCAAGATCTACCAGGACCCCCAGGTAATTCCCAGCCCTGTACCCTGACTCATTCTTTCTGTTGGAGGGAATGATAGTGGTTCCATCAAACCTGCGTGATTATGGCCCGTTTCTTAAATCATCAAGCAGGTGTGCTCACTTTCCTGCGTGTCTCCTTCACTACGTCATAACAACGCTAATAGCTAACAATTATCTGAGCATTTTCTCTTTGCCAAGTTCCGTTCTAAATCCATTATGTGGATATACTCATTTCGGTCACAAATGAAGTGGACTCTTTTATCCCTACTGCAGGTAAGGAAACTGAGGCACAGAAATGTTAAGCAGCTGTTAGATTCAGGATAGCTAATCTTTAAATCGGCCCCTCAGCTGGTGTTCAGGTCTGTCTCTGATCATTTGCCACTTTGCTTGGTCTGATTGCCTGCCCTGCAGAACACATGCTAGTTGTAGATTTGGTGGTGACAGAGTTTCATGACCCAGCAAGAAGTGCCTTTACGGAAAAGTCAGTGGATTTGTAGCCTTGTGGTTTGGGGTCCCAGTCCCACTGAAAGCGTCTCCAGTATGGAGGGGTTCTGGGAGCCAGGGACAGGGCAGAGACCTTGGCGGTGTCCCCAGCGGAGGAAGCTGTGACACACAGGGCTGAGTTTTCCCGTGTGTGCTCCTTGTCTTGGCGGGTGCGCCCCAACCAGAGCGCCATAGAAAAAATCTTCAGCAGGTGTTGTACATTAATTAGCCCCTTCTTGGCAACTCACAGCGCACACTGCATCTGAGAGGTTCCGGGGAGACTTGCAGTAGAGACACCCAGTTAAATAGCATTCACCATGCTTCTTTTTGCACACAGCTTTTTTTCTTCTAACACCTAATTCAAATCCTATGAAACTCGCTTGAAAACCCCAGGCACAGTGGTTTCGAGCATACATCTTGGAGTTAGAGAGATCTTGTTTTTAATTCAGTTTTTGCCACTTAGCTGTAGTCATTTCACTGTTCTGAGCCTGGTTTCCTGGCCTGTGAAATGCCAGAATACTACCTACGTCACAGAGTTTTACAGAGATTTCAGGGGACAATGGATGCTAAGTTCTAAACACTGAGCCTAGCGTATAGGATTAACTTTTGAGAAAGAGTGGCTCTTATAGTTGCTTTCATTACAAAAACAGAGAGGTGAGAGGATACTCCCTTTTACATTTTTCCAGGGGCCAGGCTCCAGCTTCAGTCATGGCCGGTCTCTGTTGTGCTGCAGGCATCGCTAAAACTTAAATGAAAGGCATAACAGAGAAAGAGAAGGAAGGAATTATGTTTCTTTGCCTTAATGCCTGGAACACGGCAGATACAAGGAATGAATGATTGATAAGTTTCTTCTGGACCATGGTCCTGAGGCGGTGGGAGGGCCCTGGAGGGTGCAGGGTGCCCAGAATGCCCAGGTGTGCCACTGTTCCGGCACCGGCAGGGGCGATGCCTCCTCTCACTCTGGAGCTGCTGGGCCGCAGCCTCAGCGCTTTGTTGGACTGTTGGAGCCCCGGGGGGAGATGGCAAGTGGTGTGGTCAGCACGTGGAGCTGGTTCTCTGGTTTTTACCTAGATATAATCAGTTGGTGGAGGTTTTGATGAGGGAAAGCAACAGCGAGCAGTAGAAAATGTACTACTCTTGGCTCAGCCCTTGAGTCACTTGGTCATATCACCTCTTTGGGTATCCGTTTCTTCATCTGTAAAATGGGCTGTTCAACTGGATAAATAGTTTTCATTTTTTTAAATATTAAAAACATTTATTTATTGAAGCAACAGGAGCATATTTTTTTCCCCTCAAGTGAGAGGGGGATGAGAGGGGGCTGTTGTTGCATTTTGAAAAGACCTCTTTGTGTTCAGTGTGGGAAAAAAATTGGAGGATGCAGAAGTGGATCTGGAAGCACCAGTTTTCCAGGTTAGAGAGAGAACATTGATTTAGCAAGAGCTATGGCACTGGGATGGAGAGAAATGGGAGCCATAGACAGACATTTAGAAAAAACCAAACCAAACCAAAACCAAAATGCTTGCCAGTAGATCGGAAAGTGGTGTGTGGGAGAGGAGAGATGAAGAATACTCTTAGTTGTTTCTTTGCTTTATGTGATAGATCATGGTGTTTATTCACTGCAATCGGGAATGCTGCTGGGGAAAGGACATACATGTCTTGTTTTTAGGCTGGGAGAGTTTGAGGAGCCTTTGGGATTTGGGGTAGGCAGTCAGGTAGGTCGGGAGCTCTGAGGCCAAGTTAAGACCTACTTTATATGTGTCCAGAGAAAGTGACGGAAAAGGTTCTTCTCTTTGTGTCTCTCTCAGGTCATGTTGGGCCCCCTTGTTTCCATTGCTCTGAAGGTCTCCCAACTCCAGGAAAGGACAGGACGCACTGCACCTACTGTTATCACCTAAGAAGACAGGCTGGAAGCAGTACGTCTTTCCATCTCAGGACCCTGGAAGTCATCTGATTGAAGAGCATGGATAGAAATAACATGTGTTCACCCAGGCTTTTTAGGACTTGGTTTTTCCACTAACCAGTTTTTGATGAATGGTACGTTTGCAAAGCACTGCCAGTTGAGATGCCCATGGGAGCCACGTGGGAAAGCGGAGGCTTATGCTAATGTCAGTGCCTTTTCGTGCCCTTTCCCACTGCTGCTGTGTGGGTGTTTGTCTCCTTAGTGCCAAGTTCTTTTTATACTGCAATGTAACCTGGAGGTTGAGCATCAGCTAATGCGGCCACTTTTCATCCTTAGGATGGGCCAGTGAAATGACAGTGCACCTTTTTTCCTCTTTGGTGACCCTTTTCCCCCTTTTATTGTTTACATGGAACCCAGCAAATGCAATTTCTGGTGCCTTCTCTCTGACCAGCTCTTTCCTCAGAGTGAGACGTACTTGTCTACAGATTCCTGCCTGTTTTGCAACATAGTCCCATTCACACAAATACTTTGGGTTATTAAAGCAAAATAAGCTACTATTTCCTGATGTCTTTTTTTCTTAACTATAAAATGCTCGTTTTATTTCAAGAAAAAATCAGCTTGGTTTTTGAGAGGGAGGAGGGTACTGTGTTTTGTTTGGATGTCCTAGCTAGAAAGAAAACCCAATCCTTACACTCAAGACTAGAACTGCAGATCTTAGCAGGGTCAACCAAGGCCTAGATCCTTCTGAGGAGAATAAAGTAAGCTTGACACCATTAACTTGGAATGAGGGAAAGGAAGATGGTTTTCAGGAGGTCTTAAATAGCAGGGCGCTGCCACGTGTCTCACGGGGCCGAGATGTCGTGATGACTATTACGAGGATGGAGACAGAACTCTCAGAATCCGAGAGCAGGGTTGCTGGCGTTTGTCTGGATGCCTTGAGCCTATTGGCATCTTATTCATCATAGAACATTCAATTCAAGAGTGTATTATAAGTGGTTAAAAGCGTAGGCTTTGGGTCCAACAGGCTTGAGTTTGAATCCCACTTGAGTCACCTTTGAATATCACCCTCCTCCTCGTTCAAATGGGAGTGAAAATAGTTCCAATTCTACAGGGTCATTGAGAACCTTAAGTGAGTGGACAGAGGGCTCAGGATCTAATTCAGGGTAGATTGTCAAATAAGTATCTAGTTCATAGTAGGTTGGAAAAACAAAAACTATAACACTGATTTTTGCAATGTATTTTATGGTTTCCGTATGAGCTATTCCAGAAAGACAGTTCAGCTCTGTACCCCTCTGCCACCCAAAGTGGAATCCTTGTTCTAGGTGACAGGGTCTTCATCTGGGGTGAGATTTCCAGCGTGGCCATGGAACAATGGCCCAGCGAACTCACCTGAGCTCCGCAATGATGAGATGAAGATGAATATGTACTGAGCATTCAACGCCAGGCATTGTTGTAAGGGCTTTCTCTGTGCTCTTCAAATGCTCCCAATTGCTCCGAGGTAGGTACTTTGAATACTTGACAGGTAAAGTATAATTTCTTGCCCAAGGCACGCCGCGGGAGCATGGCAGCCCTGCACAGCTTACCAGTTCTTTGCATTGCCTCTTCTACTGACTGGATATGAATACACCTGTAATTTTACTTATTAAAGGGTGATGCCGTATGCCTTGGGTGCCAGGGACTCTTAGTTTTATCATTCTTGTCTGTGCCCTCCCTAGGATCTTGGTATGTGGGTGTATCAGTCAGCCAGGAAACATGTACGGACCCACATTAAGTGTGAGATGCTGTGGGAGCAAAAGGATGCTGCCTGCAAGACTAGCTGGGGAATGAAGTCCAGCACAAGCCAGAGACTGCAGGGAAAGTGCCGCATAAGTTGTGTGGGTAATACCCGCAGTTGAAATCCAAATTTCCCGAACGTCTGTTCTGTTTCAGATATTGGGCTATGTGCTTTCCAGCAACCCGCTAAGCGAGGCATTATTGTTCTCATTTTAGAGTTGAGGCAACTGAAGCTGAACAGAATTAAGTAATTTGCTCTAGGTCCGCAGCTACCATGTGGTGGAAGGAGAATTTTGACGTGACTCTCACTCACTTTCCATGACCCTTCCCTGCCGCCCCATCTGCTGAATCAGCTGCAGACAGTCCCGGGTCTGTAGCCCCTGGAATGGCTTCACCAAGTTCCTTCTTGTCCCCGATCATAATTCAGCTGCTTTCCCTGATCTCACTTGGCTGCAGATTTGGGAGATAAAAGCTCAGGGGGAGGAAGAAGGAGGTGGCTGGAGCCATAGCAGAGTGGGGATGGGCATGACTAAGGGCCACCTCCCCTCCCTTTGCGGCCTCCGGAGAGATATCCCAACACGTGTGCCAGGAGACAGAGCCCTGAGAGGCTGGCCAGCGGCACGCAGCGTGCTTCCCCGCTCCCTGCCTCTGTGCGTCAGGCCTGATTCCTTCGGGGTGTGGTCAGGATTGCACTGAGAAAAGTGGTTTGGAATTATGTGGGGCCCAGCTCTGAAACTTCACTTTTCTCCTCCCTCTTGACATTCAGCTCTCATTCTGGAGAGGCAGACTCCTGTTCGGGGGTGTTGCCCACACCCAGAAAACGGCCAGGTTCCCAGGGGATGAGCCGTGCCTCAGAGGACCAAGCAAAGACCCAGTTCACTGCACAGCGAGGAGGCCGGCTTCTTCGGGGCCTGTGTCCTCTGTCCCCTCCGCCCCGAGTCCTTCCAAGCTGCTTTCTGCCGCACTTCTTGTTGACTCGTTAGACAGAAATTGGCCTTGCTGTTAGAAGTCGCCCAGAAAACATACTCCTGCGTGTAAGAGACACTGCCCTTGTGTTTTCACATTCCAACCCCCCAGCAGAAGAGGTCGGACGTGAGTGAGAGCAGCCGTCATGCACGGAGTCACTGCACCTCACCTGGGTTACAACAGAGTCTCCCTCAAGGCCTCTGGCCTTTGTCCTGTCCCCTTGATCCATTTCCCACATCGCTGGCTAAGTGCCGTTTCAAACGCCGAAGTCCAGATGCCTTTGTGTAGCCTGCAAGGTCATGCAAGCTGCCTGCTGCCTGCCCCCGCAACTCCTCTCCCTCTCTTTCTGCCTGTGGCCCGTGTTTCGGCCACGTGGACCCACCTGCAGTTCTCTGGAAATCCCATGCTCTTGTCTCCAGGCCTTCGTTCCTGCTCTTCCATCTGCCTGCCTCAGCTTCCCCCAGCAGCCCACCCTCCGCCCTGTTCCCCAGCTCCTACTCATTCCTCAGGTCTCAACTGAAACATCATCTTCTTCAAGGAGCTTTTCCTGGGCCTCCAATGTCTTCTTGGGAGCTTTTCTCAGGTATTCCTATAGCATCCTATTTATGGCCCTTACCACACTACATGAATAGCCTGTTTATTTTCCATCTCCCCTATTGCCCCGGGAACTCCGAGAAGGCAGGGATTGCCTTTTTCATTAACTTTTATCCGGCATCTAGCCTTGTGCCCAGCACATAGTGAAAGTTTAATAAACACTTTTAGGAAAAAGCGAATGAAATCTGGTTGCATGGCAGAGTGTTTTCTAATGCTGTGAACTCCCCAGGCAGCTGATGTATGATGATCTTCATGTTATAGGTGGTAAGTGAGCTGACCAGC
Organism: Furipterus horrens; assembly: GCF_987537825.1. Classification (NCBI taxonomy): domain Eukaryota; kingdom Metazoa; phylum Chordata; class Mammalia; order Chiroptera; family Furipteridae; genus Furipterus; species Furipterus horrens. Next base: position 45,624,126 of record NW_028327173.1, read on the forward strand.
TTCCACAGCTGGGGAATGCCTAACTCTGAACTCTCTCTCATCAAACTTTAGAGGCTGGAGGTGAGAAAGCACCCGGGAGAGTTGGGCTGGATCCTAGCGGCAGATGGGAAGTCACTTTGAATAAAACTTGATTTAAATATTAAAAAGTATTTTATCTCCCATTGCTACAAAAGTTAATTGGGTGTGTAGCCAGCTTGGGAAGGTTTCACAAATTAGCGTGAATACAGAAAGAAGTGATTTTTCTTTAGGAAATAGAGTCAACAAAACCACTAAGCCCTGAACTGCTCCCCACCCCCCACTGCCTGGCACTGAGCACATTCATAGAAGGGAAGCTGTGATGGGGCCTGGTGGGGAGCCTGGTCCTGGGCCTCACACGGGCAGGGCATAGAGCATATACTTCCAGAAAGCTCAGAGCTCTTCTGTGTCCCTATTATCAGAGCCTGGAGCATTCCCACAGAAGTGGTTTATTATTATACAGAAGAAATGAGGTCATTGCCAGCAAGAGCATGTCTCATGTCTGTCTCTGTGACCTATGGGAACTTTTCAATGTTTTGGTTTGGTTTCCATCAAATGTGAAAGCTCTACCTACAATTTGTGGGTGTGAGCTAATGACTGTCTTCCAAAAAGCATGTCTTCTGAGATACAGAGTGCTGCTCTCCAGGTGACGGAAAGGCTAGTTAAGAGGAGCAATCTACTTGCTTTTCATGACCACTGTTGCGTGAAAGCTTTGTCTCCACTGGTTTCTGACCACATTTTTATGCTGTGATAGGAGGGCTATTATTATCCCAGCTAAAGAAAGGGAAACTTAGAGGGTCTTGTGGCCCGTTAAGAGTCTCACAACCATGATGAAGGACAAAGCAGACCCACCAACTTCAACTGTTCTTGGTGTTTGTGTTTGAGATTCTTTTTCTGGTTTAGCATTACGGTATAAGAAAGCATCCCAAAATCTAGTAGTGCTGCACTTTTGCATGATTATAAGATTGTGCAAAATACTTGCAGATTCTTAGGTCAGGAAATCAGATGGGGCACAGAGCAGATAGCTTGTGTCTGCTCCACAGTGTCTGAGCCCTCACCTGAGAACACTGGAACAGTTGGGAATGACAAATGCCCAGGGGCTAGAATCCTCTGGAGGCCCCCGGACTCCAAGGCAGGGCTCGGCTGGGCCTGTCCACCGCTGTGCCTGCGCATGACGTCTCCATGGAGCTTGAGTTTCTCACAGCATGGTGCTAGCTTCCAAGAACAAGTGTGCCAAGAGAGCCAGACAGAGGTGTGTTTTTCTTTCCTATCTAGCTTCAAAAGTCATGTGGTACTGCTTCTGCCATATCTAATTGGTCATGGTCAACTCAGACCAGTCCACGTTCAAGGGAAGGGGTACTGCACTCTGCCTCTTCCTGGGGGGAGGGAGCAGCAAGGTAACATTGTAGAAGAGCATGCAAGATGGGAGCTCCTGTAGCCATCTTTGGAAAATACTATCTGTCACAATCCTCAAATTAATATTTTCCCCCAGTAAATGTACCATTCTGGGTCATGTGTGTATGAGAATGAATTTAATATAGAAATTCTTTTCACCAAGAGCATTCATTTGTTACTTATGTAAATATGGGCATGTGCTATCATCTCATAGTCCTGTGCCCACAACAGACAAAACCAATCAATTGTAGCTCCAAAGACCTCAAGATAATGCCCTGAACAAGGAATATTAATCAATGGTGGTGGGGTGTGAATGAAATCTTATTTGCTACATCTATGGAATATTTCTGCTATCTTACTTTCACAAATGTTTAACATTTGTGGGTGTGAAAGCCTATTTGAAAATATACGAGTTAATTTGTAAATTGATGAAAAATATGTGTCCAGTGATTTTACTGATATTTTTAAATTCAGAAGTGAATGAAAGGGTGACTTTACTATTTTAAGGTCATGACCCCAGCTTTTTTTCTTCACTTGGACCCTTTCCCGTCTCCCACTTTGCAGTCTCTGCTGTAATAGTCCCCCATATATGACTTCACAGTTCCTCAAGCCAATATAGCACTTTTCAAAGGACTTCAATTCTCATTCTTTTATTTAATCTTCTCAACTGTGTTATGAAATAGGTAAATTTGCAGGAAACATGACATTTAATAATCAGATTATTTGCCCCAAATCATACAAGTCACTAATGATGTATATTGATCACCTTTTAGGTACCTGACACCATTTAATCACTTTACCAGTTAATTTCACCCTTAACATCACTGTAAAGGGGGGTATTATTAGCGCCATCTTTCAGATGAGGAAATGAAGACTGTAAGAAATTAAGTAACTTGCCTAGCGTTGAAATTAACCAGTGGTGGAACTGAGATTTGAAACTGAGTTGATTGAACTATAAAAGCCAAGTAAAATCTAGAACTGGAATCAAGGCCTTAGTTACTGTCTTTGAAAAATAAAATTTTACTCATATCTCCTTTTTAATGTTGATTTTAGCAAGATGAACTAATAAAATATTTTGATGTAAATTTGATAATACGTTTTTGACTAATGGGTAGTGGTAGCAGGGAGACTATGTAACTGATACTTGGGGAGAGGTCAAGTCTAGTTTAAAATAGAAGCCCAAGCTCAGGGCTCCCAAGTGTCATCAGTAGATAACCCCTTGCAATGTGGCTGGTTTGTGGGAGGGAGGAGAGACTTGGGGGTCTGCCCCACATGCGCAGTTTTCCTGACCCAGTCGTCCTGCCTGTCCTGCTGGGGAAGTGCTTGGCGTCATAGGAGCAGGTCATCCCAGGACCCCCAAGTACATGTGTGTGTTTCCATCTCCTTGCTTAAGGGAGATTTTCTTCTCTGTCATGTATAATTTCCAGAGAATTACATTCAAAGTGTCTTTTTTGTGGGGTGAGTGGAAAGGGGACCTCTAACAACAATACCAGGGATCCCCATTTCAGCTCCTGTTCTGGTCCCTGACCCAGAGTGGGCCCATAATGAGCATTTGTGGGATAATGACTCTCTCATGTTTCTTCTGCCCTTATTTCATTCACATTTAATTTATCCACACCTTAGCTGAGAATTTCCTGCAGTGTGGTAATTCAAGCTACCAATGAGTATTTTCCTTGTGCCAGGTACTGTTCCAGGGACTGTGGAGAAAAAAATGATTAAATATAGTTGAGAATTATATATTTTGAAATATTAATTCAAGTTACTGTTAGTTCAAGAAAGGATTTGTTTTTGAAACTCAGATACTTCTCTCCTTTTGAAAAACTTAACTTTGGAGGGAAATTTTGCAGCCTGTCAAGTCAAGCCCTTACACACTTCCCATTGGAAGTTAGAGCTTAAGTCATAAAGTGGTATAAGTTCCATATAGCTGGGATATTTTCTGTAGATCATGTGAAGTGCGATGTGAAAAAGCTTGAATGGTATGTTTATGAAAGTGTTTTAAAGGGCTGTTACTCTTAACAGACTCTGTTTGGTAATTTGAAATTATTTTGTGATCCTGCAAATTAAAATCACACTGGTCAGGTCAGCCTGTTGAGTGAGTGAGCTGCTTTCCTCAGTGCTCCATGAGATGATTGTTGTTATCCCCACTTTATTGATGAGGAAACTGAGGCCCAGAGAGGCTGTAACCTATCCAAGGTTGCAGAGCTGTAAGTGGCAGGCAGTTAGATTCTAGAGTCTTTAAAAAAAATTTAGCTATAACTCACATACCAAGAAAGTCACCCTTTTGAAAGTGTACAAAACCCTAAAAACAACCCGGTACCCATTAACAGTCACTCCCCATTTCCCTTCCCTCCAGCCCCTGGCAACCACAGATCTGCCTTCTGTCTCTATGAATTTGTCTGATCTGGGTAGTTCATATAAATGGGATTGTAAGATGTGTGACCATTTGTGTCTGTGGATCTTATTTTAACACAGAGCTCATGCCCCTGGACTATGAGCTCCTCCGGCATGAAGTCTGTTCTGTTCATCTTTGCCGTCACAGTGCTCTGTGTCCACTGTGCTTATGAATGAATGTCTGAACGTGCAAGTGAATTATGAAGCCAAAACCCATAGAAACCAAATAAACTCAGAGGCTGACACCTCCTGAGCACCCACCCCAGGATGACATGGTGCTAAGTGCTTTGCCAAGGTGACCTGACTGCACCCTCATAACACCCGGCATGAGACGAGTACTGGAAGATGCCCACTTTATAGATGGGCAGCATGGTGAAGCGAAATAACTTGCTGCAAATCCTAGAGAGAAGTGGTGGAGCCGGACTTTGAACTCCTGTTCCTGGTCTCTGTGTCTAAATCATAGGCACCAGAAAGCCCTTTAGAAATAGGGTCTAATCTCTTCTGTCTGCAGCAGGAAAGTGGAGGTCTAGAATGCATTTGCAGTTATTTTTCGAGCCCATATTATGAGCCAGCCACAAAACTAGGGTGGAGGCCACCCTCTAGTCAAGAACAAAGACAATGAAACCACGGGTGGCAATTCCCTAGGACAGGCACTGGAGTGGAGGTAAGTTTGCATCAAGAGCTGTGGGAATGGTGGCTCCAAGGCACTTGCCCTGGGCACACAGCCAAGGGCCTGAGCCAACCGTTCTATCCTCCGCTGTTAGCAAAACACAGCTCCGTGAGTGAGCTCATGGGTCTCACTGTCACCCTCCTCAACCCTGAGGGGCTGCCTGGGAAGGATGCCTCCCCTTGGGGATTTTCCTGGCCTGTCAGGGCACAGGCTGTGAGGAAAGCAGGCTGGCCTCTCTTCCCTGCTGCAGGGCAGGGCGGAGCTGCCAACCGACTGCCTTAGTACTTCTGGCCTGCTAGTGGCTTTTCTCTTCTCACAAAGACTGCTGTGTTCGGTCTGTTTTTCCAAGTCACAGAGTTATTTGGTTTTCACCTCGATGCTGGCATTGCATGTTGCCAGCCTCACCACACAGGCTGTGGTGCGACGAGGGATTTGGGTGCCTGATGCCCGGTCAGAAACTGCACTCTATCCAGGTGGGTGGAGCCTGGACAGGTTTCTCGCACCCACTGCCTGGCCTGTGCCAGGCTTGGACTGGTCAGCAAGAAGACAAAGGGGCTCTGCTATGGGGAAGAGCCAGGCTCCACTGGGCCATACCACCATCACGAGATGCCACAGACCAGGATAAAAACCAACCTAGAGCTTCCCCTGGTCCCCTTCTTCCTTTTCCCCGTTCCCTCTGTCTTGGTCCAGCATTCATGGTCAAGGCAAACTGAAAGGGGCATCCTGCGTGTGGGGTCAGGCCTAAGAGGTGGAGAAAATTTGCCATGGGGGCAGCCAGGGGCCACATAACTAAAGGAAATCCCAAACTAAGTTGAAAGGGAGGGAGAAGTTCCAAGCCAGAGAAAATGATGCAAATATCAGAGCTATCACTGGCTCAGCTCTGACCGTGGGCAGGGAGAGGATTTGTGAGGACAGAAACCAGGAAGGTCAGAGACAGGTTTGGAAGAGTTAGGAATGCCCCGGTGGCCAGTGACCAGTTAAAGAGCTATGTGGCCATCACAAGAGATGGCTGAAAACCCCAGCATGGGATTGAGAACATATGCTCAGTGGATTTTTCTCTGGGTGCATCCCAGATGGAGGGGGTCTCCAGAAAAGTTTTGTGTTTGTTTCTCCCAGGCACACCAGGGTATTACTAGTCTGGAATGCTTTTTAAAATTGAAGATTTCAGGACCGTACAAGTGGAGTACATTTCAACCCCAAATGCATGAGAAAACTCATGTTTGTAAAGTCTCAAAGGAGAGGTTTTCTTCCACCCAGAGCCCGGGTCTAGACACAAATGTTTTCTTATTTTCTCTTCATGGAGATAGGCGCATAATTTTTTGTGTGTCCGTTATTTTATCATTCGCTGAAGTGCCCAGCTTTCTGTGTGGTGTGGGCAGGGAGAGAAAGGTTCTCAGCTCTAATACTTGTCTCATTTAGGCCTAAGATCTTCTCTCTTTTTTTTTTTCATGTAGCTGTTAAAATGTAAGTCTCTTGGTTATCTATGATTAGAAGAACTTTCCAAGCGTCAGCTACTCACTTGACTCTCTGGTTTTCAGTTTCCTATTTGACTTTGCTCCATGAGAATTTCTCATACTTTCTTGCAAGTTATACTGTGCATTTAAAAATATCTTCACAATGGTTTATTGAGCATTTCTAGATATTTTTTGGTAGTTGGGAGGTGTTTCAGCTTGCCCAGAATCTGAAGTCCTTTCTGCTTCCACTGTTTCCCCTTCCATTCCATTGTTAGAAGAGCCAGTGTGCTCTTTTTAAAAAAAGTAAACCACATCTTGTTTTCTCTTGCATCACAACCCTGTAGGGGTTTCACATAGCTCTCTGCTAATTATGATACTTTGTCAATGTTTTTCTGTATCTTATAAACTTTCCCATTTCTCTTTTATAATCAGCACCATTTTTCCTTGGGGGAAACTCCTCCCATATTCCACATTGTCCTATGGCTGTCAGTCACAGTGCCTCCCCTTCTCTTTTCTTCATACTCTACCCTCAATCTAGCTGTGGCATGAGGAACAAGGCCCGGGTTAGGCTAATCATTGTACCACATCCAGGTGGACATAGTGATTGGTTCATAGGATAGGCAGAGTCTTGCCCTGACTTTTTTTATTTTCCTAAATGGAGATAGAGGGGTATCTTTCTCTTACCTTCAGATTGTAGGTTCTAAAGCTATATGTCTAGTATAAGTCAGTTACTGTTTTCCTGCCAGATTGACAGAATCTGTTAGTGCAGGAGAAAACGAGGCCAACTAATAAGAAATGCAGAAACAAGCAGAAACAATTAATTAGTTGAAAAAAAAGTCTCTAAATTTTTTTTTATTAAGCCCTGGCTGGTGTGGCTCAGTGGACTGAGTGCTACCCTGTGAACCAAAGGGTTGCCGGTTCGATTCCCAGTCAGGGCACGTGCCTGGGTTTGGAGCCAGGTCCCTGGTTGGGGGCGTGCAAGAGGCAACAACACATTGCTGTTTCTCTTCCCTTCTTTCTCCCTCCCTTCCCCTCTCTAAAAATAAATAAATAAAATATTTTAAAAAATTGTTATTGAGTTTATTGGGGTGATATTGGTTGATAAAATTATATTACTTGTGTATTGTATTGTGTGTTCACCACCCAAAGCCAAGTCTCCTTCTGTTACTATTTATCCCCCATTCATCCTCTTCTCCCCCCGCTCCCCTTTCCCTCTTGTAATCACCATACCGTTGTCTGTGTCTACGAGTTTTATTTTTTCTTAGTCCCTGCAACTTTTTCACCCAGCTCCGCATCCCCTCTCCCCTTTGACAGCTGTCAGTGTGTATCCTCTGTATCTATGAGTCTGTTTCCGTTTTGCTTGTTAGTTTATTTTGTTCATTAGATTCCACATATAAGTGAAATCATATATTTGTCTTTCTCTGACTGACTTATTTCACTTAGCATTATACTCTCCAGGTCCATTCATGGTGTTGCAAAAGGTAGGATTTCCTTTTTTTTTTTTTTTACAGCTGAGTAGTACTCCATTGTGAAAATGTACCACAGCTTTTTCATCCACTCATCTACTGATGGGCACTTGGGCTGCTTCCAAATCTTGACAATGTAAATAACACTGCTAGGAACATAGGGGTGCTTATGCTCTTTCAAATCAGTGTTTTGAGTTTCTTTGAATATATTCCCAGAAGTGGAATTGCTGGGTCATAAGGGAATTTCATTTTTAATTTTTTTGAGAAAACTCCATATCGTTTTTCACAGTGGCTGCACCAATCTGCATTCCCACCAACAGTGCACAAGGGTTCCCTTTTCTCCACCTCCTTACCAACCCTTGTCTGTTGATTTATTGATGATACCCATTCTCACAGGTGTGAGGTGATATCTCATTTGCATTTCACTGATGATTAGTGATGCTGAGCATATCTTCATATGTCTGTTGGCCATCTGTATGTCCTCTTTGGAGAAGTGTCTATTCAGGCCCTTGTCCATTTTTTAATTGAATTGTTTGCTTTTTTTTTTTTTTCCCTGCAAAAGGCTTTACTGTTTCCATTTGGTCCCATGCATGGAAGAAGGCTCCAGGGTGGTTAAGAAGATGCCTAGTGGTTTCAGGGAGAAGCTCAGGCAGAAGCCAGATACCAGGGGAATGCAGAGGGGCCCTCAAAGGCCACTGGGCTCCAAAGACTCCTAGTGACACTTGAGGGTGAGGCTTTCAAAGAGATAGTTGCCCAGTCCAGTGTGGGGGCCAACCAGCCTCAGAAGTTAGTCAAATGGTCCCCATCTTCTTGATGAATTTCACCTCCTAATCCAGGAAGTGGTTCTCCAGAAAGTCGCAGAGATGAGGGTCTGTGCAGGTAGAACTCAGGACCTGCATATCCAAAAGGGCCTGCTTCAGGTTCTTCTCCAAGGCCATGGAGGCTTCCATGGCACTCTGGGTCCCACCCCATTCCTCATGGGAAGGCTTCTTCTTGTCCTGGAAGAGGACATGGCCACCGTGCTGGTTTGGCAGCTTTAAGAGATGTTCTGTGCCCTCAGGCTTCTACTCAGCCAGCTCCTGAAAAAAGTGGCCCACACCCTCCAAAGCCACATCATCCTGGTGGAAACAGAAGCCCAGAGAAAGGTAGGTGTAGGAGGCCTGCAGATGCAGGCTGACTAGGAATTTGACAGAGGCCTCCACCAGTGGAATAATTCTGACGAACTTGGGAGCTCATGGTTCTTCAGCAATAAGGAGTTCAGGTCAAAACCGAGTTAGCTGGTCTCATAGGCTGAGGAAGGCTGAGGCACTTCCAAAGGCAGTAATTGGAAGAGAGGTTGGAGGGTGGTCAGAGGTTGGAAGAAATGGTGTCCCTGGGTCTGTTCCATCCAGACACTGTTGAAGTGAGAGACAGATCTGGGGGACCACCAAGGGCACTGCTGATTGTTTGTTTTCTTCATGTTGAGTTGTATGAATTCTTTATAAATTTTGGATATTAACCGGTTATCAAGTGTATCATTGCTGAATGTGTTCTCCCACTCAGTGGGTTTTCTTTTTATTTTGTTGATGGTTTCCTTTGCTGGGAAAAACATTTTAGTTTGATGTAGTCACATTTGTTTATTTTTTCTTTTGTTTCCTTCATCCAAGGAGTTACTGGGTTGGCCAAAAAGTCCATTTAGTTTTTTCTGTAACATAAAAGACATGTTTTAGATTTTCACAAATAACTTTATTGACTTAGATATTTTGAATATGTGGGCTATCTCCCACTATTGGCTTCTAGTGGGTAGAGGCTGCGCTGCTGCTAAACATCTTCCAATGCATAAGACAACCCCACAGCAAAGAATTGTTTGGTAAAAATGTCAATAATTTTACCAAGAAATTTTGCAAGCCACTTTTGACATTTTTGGTGAGTCACAGCACCTTCTCTACACATTGCACAAATATTTCTTTGTGTGTTTCAGTTGTGTTTTTACCTTTCTTGAAATAATGAAGCATAATATGCCAAAATGTTACATATTTTCTTCCACCTTCAATATTAAAATGGCTGCACAAAAATTCACCAATTTTGATACTTTTTTTTAATGCATGCTTATATGACAGATGTCACAATACAATCTAAAAAAATTGTTTTGAATGAAATTAAAGACAACTAAGCACTACTAGAGCCATCATACAGAAAAATTATAATGGACTTTTTGACCAACCCAGTACATCAGAAAAAATATTGCTATGAGAGATGTCAGAGATTTTACTGCCTATGTTTTCTGCTGGAATTTTTATGGTTTTTAGTGCAATGTTTAAGTCTCTTGATTAAGTTTGAGTTTATTTTCTTCTTGTGTATGGTTTAAGAAGGTGTCTAGTTTTTTTTTTTTTGCACATATCTGTTCAATTTTCCCAACACCATTTATTGAATCAACTATTTTTACCCCATTGTATGCTTTTGCTTCCTTTGTTGAATATTAATTGGCCATAAAGGTGAGGATTTATTCCTGGGCTTTTTATTCTGTTCCATTAATCTATACTTGTATGTCTGTTTTATGCCTGTACCATGCTGTTTTGATATGAGGTGGCATGATTCCTACTACTTCATTTTTCTTTCTCAAGATTGCTGTGTCTGTTTTGGGTCTTTTGTGGTTCTGTCTAAATTTTTGAAATATTTGTTCTAGTTCTGTGAAATATGCCATTGGTATCTTGATAGGAATTGCATTCAATTTATAGACTGCTTTGCTTGATGATGATAATTCTTTCAACCCATGAACATGGTATATGCTTCCACTTATTTGTATCTTCTTTAATTTCTTTCTTCAGTGGCTTATAATTTTCTTAGTACAAGTCTTTCACATTCTTGGCTACATTTATTCCAACGCATTTTTTTGATGCAATTGTAAATGGGATTGTTTTCTTTGTTTCCCTTACCAGTAGTTCATTATTGGTACATAAAAATGCAACTGATTTCTGGCCCTGGCCTGGTAGCTCGGTTGGTTAGAGCATCATCCTGATATGGCAAGGTTGTGGGTTTGCTTCCCAGTCAGGGCATGTACAAGAATCAACTAATGACTGCAGTAAATATATAAAAATCAAATCAATATCTCTCTCTCTCTCTTCCTCTCTCTCTAAAAAATATCAATAAATAAAATTTAAAAATTAAAAAAAATTTTAAATGTGACTAATTTCTGGATATCTGTTCTGTATTCTGCCACTTTACTGATGTTATTTATCAGTTCTAGTAGTTTTTTGGTGGAATCTTTGGGGTTCTTTATATACAGTATCAGAAAAGAAAGTCTTGATGATACTATTTGAGATCCTAGATCCAGTCATACCTGAAGCTTTAACTCCAGATTTTCCAGTTACATGAACTAATAAATTGCTTTTTCACTTAAACTAGTTTGCATTAGGTCTTTGTCATATGTAACAAAAAAAAAAAAAGATGACTAAATATGGGGCCAAATCCTTAGCATGGCACTCTAATGCCTATGTGATCTGGTTGCTACCTATTTCTCCGCTCTCACCTCACACCTCTCTTTTTCCCTCTTGATGCTTTATTAATATAGAACTTATTTCATGTCTTCAAATATGCCAGGCTTTCCCTGACTGGTATGGCTCAGTGGGTAGAGCATTGTCCCACAGACTGAAAGGTTGCTGGTTCAATTCCCAGTCAGTGTTTGACTTGGGAGCCCATGCTTTCAATCTCCATGAGCTTTGTTAACTAAAAAACAAACACCGGCAGTCCTGATTCGTAATGTTAGTACAGAAGGCTCCCTGGGGGAAGCAGAGAACCTGTGTCATTTAGTCAGGTATTCTGAGCTAGATTTATGCCTGGCCAGAAGATGGCAGTGTTGTACAGTTTCTGACTTTCCAAGGCTCCCAACCTCATTTTCTGAGGCCCTGGAAGCTAGTAGGCTGGACCTTGACCCCTCTGCCCAGGAAGCCAAAATCCACACACTTTGAAAGAGCTGTGTGTTCAAAGCAGCTCAGAAGCAGAGCCGTTGTTTCAGAGACTGGCAGTCCCTCCATCCAAGATAAACAAACCCCAGATTGATAGATTGACTGATCTGGTTTGGTCCTCCGTTCAAGAATTTCATCTTTCTTAGGGTGACTCCAAGGCTGCCTGTCAGCCTTTATGCTCTGCAGTCTCCTAGGAGAGAAGACTCCTCAAGCCAGAGTCGGTACCTCCTGGGACTATGGAAGATTCTTCCTACTCATAATTTCTTTCAGATCCAGAGGCTGCTACTGAAGGTGCAAAATAGCACAGCCCTTAACACAGATCCACTGTTCAAATCCTGGCTCTACCACTTATTGGGTGACTAAGGATAAACACCTTACTTTCTCGCAATAAAAGAATAGTAGTATTTAGTTTTCGGTCTTGTGCTGAGTGATAGAGCCAACAGTTTGGGGGCCATCAGGTGTCAGGCCTAGAGCATAGTAGGTGCTTAGTAAACATCAGTCCCTTTCCCCTTCCCTCTCCCTCCCCTCCCCACCCCCCGCCACCCCCAGCACTGTGGGACCACATGTGCAGGGAGAAAACATGAGAAAGCCTGCTCAGTAGGTTTTTACTGGCAACTGTCTAAAAACAACAACCATCTTCACTTCCCCCAAGCACCTTTCTGTCCCTATTGTGACTATAAAGCCAGATTTAAAAGTGCCCATGGTCATTGGAACATGCCCCAGTCAGATCATCCACATCCCGGTCCCATCCCTGTGAGCCTTGCTCCTGCTGCTCCCCGCTGTGGGGAACCAGGTGCTCCTGGGAATCCTGAGATCTGCCCTGGCCCAGAGGCCTTGGCTCCTTTTCAGTTCGTTTCTTTCTTTTGTGGTGGAGCATCTGGGCTGTAGAGCTGGAAGTGTTTTGGCCCTGGTGCGGGGGCCCTTATCTCCGGGCTGTGTGAGCCCCATTCCTGCCATGTCAGAACCCATTAGAGGCCACTCTGCTGAGGCTTTTGAAGGAGTAATCGGTTTGTAGAGGGAAGGGGCCGTGCCAAGCCAGGCCAGATGGAGTAAGTAATGAAGGCCCCAGATTAATCTCACTTGTCTCTTTTTTCCAATATGAAGGCTCAACCCAAGGGCTTGGCAGTCTCAAGACAAATTATACTTGTCAGCTTCAAAGCACAAGTTCCCTTCCAAGTCAGCGTGTTTGTGCTTTCTCTTTCTCTCTCCCTGTCTCCTTCTCCTTCTCTCTTGAAATAAAAAACTGGAGTAAAGAATGGGGTGCATTTGAAATGTTGTGACATTTTTGCATCATCGTAATAATAAGGTCTTCCATCAGGCATTTACTATGTACCCGGCAACATACTGAGTCCTCTACATGCATTCAACTAATTTATTTCTCACCATAACACTACAACACAGGAATATTCCAGGATCCCCATTTCACAGATTAGGAAACCAAGGTTCAGAGAGGACGACTAACTCAAGGTCATGCAGTTAGTAAACAGCAGAGCAAGGGTTCAAACTCAGGTTTATGTTACTCCAACCACCACATTGTCCACATTCTTTAGTTTTCAGAGCTGTTGATCTCTCTGACTTGAGTTTTGGCCCGAAGGAAGAATCCAGCTCTGAAGCCAAGAACAGTTTCTTGCTTCTTCCCTTTAAAATTCCCCCTGGACTCTCAGGCTGAAAGTAAGGAAGGGGTAAGGATTGGGTTCCCAGAAAAGGGTTTCCCAGGGTGTACCTCATAAAATTCTAGTCTTTGAGATATAATGTGAACAAAGATCCTGTGGTTAAATAAAGTTTAGGAAGTGCTACATATAATGGATCCCTCTAGTGTCACGAGGCATGTGAACAGGCAAGAAGCCCTGAAGGTAAAAAACCAAACCAAACCCATGAGCTTAATTTTATCCACTGTTTCCCTAAATTTTGACCCCAGTTATGTTTGTCAAGGCACACCTAGAAACATCCATGGGACTGAGTCCTCAGAAACCAATTGGCTCCAGAGCCCTGCTGCTTAAAGTCCTGTGCTCAGACCAGCAAAGCAGCATACCTGCGTGCTCGCTGGACATGCAGAATCTCAGGCCATGCCCCAGACCCACAAACTCCCCGAGTATGTGAAGGTCCTAACATCTGGGAAGCTCTGCTCTGGATCAGAGTAGCCAAACCAAAGTCAATAGACTAGGTAGCCCACTAGGTAGATAGGTCTCATCTAGCCCCCCCAGTTTTTGAATGACATTGACATGAGTGTTGTACATTTGTAAAACTGAATTAGAAAGAACTAGTTTCCACCTTGTCCAAACAGCCCCAGCCCCACAACTAAACAGGGGAGGGACACAAAGTCAGTTTATAGCAGTTACCTTATTTGGACAAAGGACTTTGCAGACAGGATTAGATTAAGGATCTACAGATGGGGAGATTACTCTGGACTATCCAGTTGAGCCCTAAATGCAATTACAAGTGTCTTTAATGGGAGAGAGAAGGATATTTGACACAGAGGAGAAAGCAATGTGACCAAGAAGGCAGAGTTTAGAATGAGGCCACCACAAGCCGAGGAAAGCTGGCAGCCGCCAGAAGATGGAAGAGGCAAGAAAGGATTCTTCCCTGGAGCCTCTAAAGGGAGTGCGGCCCTAAAGACACCATGATTTCAGATTTCTTCTCTGTGACTATGAGGAAGTAGATTTTTGTTGTTTTAAGCCACCAAGTTTGTGATCATTTGTTACAGCAGCCACAGGAAACCAATACAAGGTATGATTCATTATCCACGGCTCTCCCCCAAGTAGGTCCCAGTCCTGTGCACATCTGCTCTGTTTTTTCACCCTTCTCTTCCTCTGGTATATCTTTTCTCCACCTCATAGCCTCTGTTTCTTCACAGTTTCTGCTCTGTCATAATATTGGCTTACACTTAGCCTGTCCACGTCCTGTCCCACTTCTTTCTGTAGCAGAACCTTTTAGCTTAGGTAGGTAGCCATTGCTTTTAATTGTTTGTATTTTGCCCCAGGCCACATCAGTTTGCTAGTCAGCATATAGGTTGGCTGCCTTTGTCAAGTGCCTATCTGTGGTCCAGTTGCCCCTGGCAGACTGAGATTTGAGGTTAAATGAGGACATACGGGTGAGGTCCTAATCAGACAGGATTGGTGGCCTTAGAAAAAGAAGAGAGAATGCTCTCCACAGGCATGCACTAAAAAAAACCCATGAAAGGACACAGAGAGAAGGCATCTGTCTGCAAGCAGAACTCTCATCAGGAATGAAGTCAACCAGCACCTTGATCTTGGACTCCCCAGCCTCTAGAACTGTGAGAAATAAATTTCTATTGTTTAAACCAGCCAGTTATGGCAGCCTGAGCTGACTAATACAGTAATGCTTTCAGGTCCTATTAGGATGGGATATCTTTGGGGGTCACTATCCAGCTCACTGCTTACCTCAAGTCCAGGATCCTTGCCTTAGATCTACAATGGCTTCTCAGTGTCTGCTCATGCTGGAGCCTGGGGTCAGCTCTTCTTGTTTTCTTTTCGTGTTCTCATTAGAGACTTGGAGCAAGTTTCTGTTCTTTGCAATCCAAAGTCCAGCTGACTCAAAACACTTCCACAAACTTACCCGATGTGTTGTAAGAGACCCATTGTCCTCAATCTCACCTCTCCTCTAAAGTAAAATTCCAGTGTTTCATTCCTCCATGATACACATTGCCCTCAGCCTATATTTTTCTTTGAAAATGAACATACCCCTGGGAAAGATAACAGGTTAAGCCTATGTTAGTCAGAGTCCAGTGAGAAAATAGAGATGATTTAATTCAGGGCATTTGTTACAGAGGTGTGTGAAGGGCAGGAAGTGCAACCAGAGGAAGGTGAGGTGACCCAGATATGAATTTAGAAGGATATGGTATTACCAGCATCGAGGACCAGAGCTGCCCTGTGGGAGCTGAAACCTTGGAGGAGGGGCTGCCTGAGGGGCCACATGGCCTGGGACATCAGGTAAGAGCCCACAGCAGGAGCTGCCTGATAAGAGCCAAGACCACAGAGAGGAGGGTGCTCAGTGGGATGTGAAACCACAAAGGAGATGCAGCTAGGGCTGGAGGTGCTGCCTGGAGCTGAGCAAAGGATGAAACACCCTTGCTTCTCCCCAGCCTGTGCCCTCCATTTCCCACTAGTGCCTCTCACTGTCTGGACCTGGCCAGGATCCTGTAGACCAAGAAGCCTAAGAGGCGTTTGCAAAGATGGCAATGAGATTCAGGATAGAGCAGGAGAGCAGTGGGAATGGATCATAGAGCCAGTATAAGTGTCCCCAGCATCTAGGAGAGTGACTGACATAGAGCAGGTGCATGAGAAATAATGTCAAATTGGAATAACCATTTGTATTCTCCCTATATCAATTATCTCTTTACTTCCCTATCCAATGATATTGGAGTTTACTTCCAATGTCATGAGCATGTGAAACTAAAATTGAAATAACTATGCTAGGATTTAGGCGGGAGACAGATTTATTGATCTTTCTTACCTTGTGCCAGGCACTGTGTTAAGCACTTTCTGTGGATAATTTCACTTAATCCTAAAAACAAGTATTAGGTTGAACCATATGGAATTGTTATTTCTATAGGTCAAAATGGTTAAATAGTGAAAACTTCATATGCTTCTAGCCTATACATAGGTTAGCTCTTATTATTGTTATTCTCATTATACATATGAAAAATCTGAGACTCAAGAAGGTAACTTAACCATGGTCTCACAGACCTGTGCTGCTCAAGCTGTAGTGTGCGGAGGAATCACTGGGGGCCTTGTGAAAGTGCAGGTGCAGACTCCGCACATCTGGGGAGGGGCCGAGACTCTGCATTTCTACATATTCCCAGGTGGTTCCTGCTGGCCTGTGGACCGCACACTCTGAGTAGCGAAAAATAGTAGGTGATTTGAGTTTACCTGACCCCTAAGGGACCCCTATAACTGAAATGGGGATCGGTTAAAAGACTACCAAACAAGTTTGTACAATATTAATATTTTAGAATGGGACTTTTTTGTTGTTTCATTCAGCGTGCCTACTATGCATTGAGCATATGCTAGGCACCCATTTGCTAAACAGAAGAAGACCCCTCCCCTTCCCTCTTCTTCTTTCCCCCTCCCTCTCTCCTCTCTCCATTCTTCCCTCCTCCTCATCCTCTTCCTTCTTCTCTTTCTTATTCTCTATCTCTCTGTCTCTCTCCCTCTCTTTTTTCTTTTCCCTTTGGTTGCTATTGTAGGAGTTAAATTTTTTCAGATGCAAGTAATAGACTCTGGTTTCATTGAGTCAGAAGAGGAACTGATCAGAAGATTATGCAGGCTCACAGAATTTCCAGAATGTCTGGAGGACCACATTTGAGACAGATGCTAGAACCAAGACAGCTTCAGAAGGCCAAGAAGCCAGAGCCCAACCCCTGTTGTCTAGAGGGATCTATGGTCAAGACACAGCCTCCCGATGCAGACTTGGCCACTCCAGCCAAAGATACCCCTTTGTTCCCCTCAATAGCTGCTAGTATAAAATAATTTTAATCACTGTTCACTTTTCCACCATCCCATAAGGAGACCAAGTCCAAGGCAAGAGGGTTCAACTGACTGATCTTGGGTTCTATGCCAGAACTGTGTCTGCCATGGGACGGGGAGGCAGGGCACTGCCATTGCCAGGCTGCACACAGCGGGCATGGCTCTAATAGAAAGGGGGGTTTATGCTGGGTAACCCAACCTGCGAATAACCACCATAGCTGTGCAGGGCTAGCCTCCTTTACTATGCCTTCTAGAATAGAGAAAATATCTCAGCTGCCCTGCAGTGACTGAGAACCTCAAGGGCAAAAAATGACAAGTACAGCCTGTGTGGCTGAGAGCCTAATGACCGCAATTTAAACAACACTGAGTTTTTTTAAATCTGCTCAGCTGTAGGAGAAAGGGAGGAAGGAAGAAAAGTTTTTGCCCTGATTTCAGAATCTGTTGATGAAAGTTTTGAAGCACTTGCTGATGACTAAATGGTTCTGTATACCAAATGTGGCTCTCTGTAGTCCATCACGAGCAGAGGGGCTCATAGAAACTGTCTGTACTGCTCTGGCTGGGTGGCTCCGTTGGTTGAAGTGTCATCCCATATCCCAAAGGGTTATGGGTTTGATTCTCAGTCAGGGCACATACCTAGATTGTAGGTTCCATCCTTGGTTGAGTATGAATGGGAGGCAACCAATTGATGTTTCTCACATTGATGTTTCTCTCTCTCTTTCTCTTCCTCTCTCTCTAAAACCAGTAAACATATTCTCTGCTGAAGATTAAAAAAAGAAAGAGAAAATGTATGTCCTTCCTTTCTCTGCTCTCCCTCCTTCTTTTACTTAATGCTTTCATTAATTTATGCATACATGTATTTAATCCCTGGCTGGTTTAGCTCAGTGGATTGAGCGTCGGCCTGCGAGCTGTGTCGCTGGTTCGATCTTCCAGTCAGGGCACATCAGAGAAGGAAAACTCTGACTCCAAAAAACCTCCGCTGCCTTGCGGCATACCTCTTCAGGGGAAAGGCTAAGGGAGTAAACCCCGACAGAAAATCCGGAGCCGGAGTCCCTAAGGCGGTTCGACGTTGTAGTCAACACCGGCAACTCCTGTGGCGCACCTGAAGCCAAGCTGTATCGACTCCGTCTTTCCCTTGGACCCTTCAGCTGCGAAGAGAGGGGGGGTCTTCTTCATGGGCAACAGCAGACCCTCCATATTACCCTGCCCAGGCTCTGTAGCTTCAGCGTCATCACAAGATGTCGATTCAACACGGGAGGAGACAGATACTGTCACTCCCGAGTCGGACTGCACAGCCATTCTCGGCGGTGCAGATAGACTCTTAAGAAGCTACACCATTGTCTCTCGAGACGGACGGCTGCCGACGACGACATGTATTTAACAAAATTTTATTTAGTACTTACTATTTCTCAAAACCTGTGCGAGGTGCAAAGTAAAGAGAGATGAACAGAACAGAATTCCTAAGGAGGAGCTCTGAGAGAATGAGATGGTAGGATATGATTGTGATTAAATGAAACTGTTACACAGTTAGTCCTGGAAGGTTCCTGGAAATAAGGGAATTTTTTATGTAGATGAGTAAAACATGTTTACCTCCGGTAGGCAGATTCACTATTGAAAACAAAGCATTCTTAGCTGCAAAGGTGTCAGGATGTTTTCAAGGCAAGAAGCTCCCAGCCTTAACCTTACAGAGCAAGTCACCTGTTATTTGTCACCAGTAGGGGACGACAGCACAATAGGTTAAACAGGTCCTTGGAGAAGAAAACCTACAGGAAACATTTAACCTCCTCGTGTAGGAGCTGGGAACATAAAGGCTGGCAGTAAAACATAATTATATCTTTTCTTGTAGAAAGCTGTTTCAAAACTTTACAGTCTGTTCTCGGGGAGTAGGCCCTTATGTTAGTGAGGGAGGAAATTCACATAAAGAAATCAGGTCCGGTATAAAATCAGTGGAATTTAGGTTCTAATTACAAGAGCCTGGGGGACCAAAAACCTAACAAAAATATTTCTCAGTGTTAAAATATAATCTGTCTTTATGGACCAATTGATTAGAAGTATTTACAGAGCAATTACTTGGTGGCAACCTACCTTCAAGAGAAACATAAATTTACTTTTTAAAAACTGAGCACATAACAATAAGATTAACGTTTTTGTTCTGGGGTCTACTTTATACTGTACTGAAAAGCAAATGGAGCGCTCAGTGTAACTTTGGGTTGCTGGCTTCCACAAACCTCTCTGTACTCAAGAAAATGTAAGAGTATCTCCACAGTTGTCTCATTAATCAATCAATTAATCAACAGTGCATGCGCACCCCTGTGTTGGAAAACAGAGAGATACTGAGGTCTCAAAGGCATATTGTCTGTCCAGAAGGTACTTGTAATCCAGTTAGAGAAGTAAAACATGGGAACAAACAAGCTATTTAATAACAAGGGAAAGGACCAGATGGTGGTTTGGATGGACAGTGGTGATGGGAGACTGGTACAGGGGATGAAGTGTTCACTTCCGATCAGCTGGCATTCTGACTGCCGGTGGTGGTGGTGGTGGTGGTGGTGTGTGTGTGTGTGTGTGTGTGTGTGTGTGTGTGTGTGTGTGGTGGGGCTGGGCAAGTCCTCACCTTCACCAGGAAGTCGTGGGGGCTCTAGGGACAGAATACTGGGTTTGATTCTGGAACCAGACCCTTATCTCTGGGAACCTGAGCAAGTTCACCTCTCTGAGCCTCAGTTTTCTTATCAGTCAAGGACCATTATAGGAAGAGGGCCACCTTGATGGAATGGTTGTGTGGATAATGCAGGTAACCCATGAAAAGTATTTAGTTCACTATCTGGTGCATTATTAGATTTTATTATATTGATGGTGCCTCAGTTTCCTCTTCTGTAAATGGGTGATAACAATGGTCTGTATTTCATATGGTCATTGCAAGGATTAAGTGTAATGAAGAATGTGTATTACTGAGCACAGTTCTTGGCACATAATAAATATTCAAGAACTCCTGTGAGTGAAAGAGAAAGTCACTTCATGCCAGGGGAGTCAGGGAAGGCTCCTGGAGGAAGAGTCCTGAGGATGGATGATTTTGGAAAGAACACAGAAGGAGAAATTCTAGGTAAGGACACACACATTGGGCAAGGCATGGTGATGGAAAGAAGGGCACGCTCCACGGAGGGCAGGGTGCCTGAATGGAGTACTTGATCAAAACAGTATCTTAGACAGGCTATTAGATCCAAGGATTAGATTCCATATTGGCAGCAGCCAAACTCGTTACTAGGTCATGAGGCAAATCACTTCAACAAGCCACTTCCCTCTCTGGGCCTCTGCTTCTGGGCTGGAAGGGCTGGACAGGAATGATTCCTCATCCGGGTCTCTTTCAGAGCTTACAGTCTCTACCTAGGTCCAAGATTGTTCCACAGTGGACTAAAATAAATATGTGAGCGTACATGTTTACACAGCTCCAGAGGACTTTGAAATTCACATGCAAATGTCTCAGTGCTTGTACCAGGGGGCAAAGTTTCCTTGAGGTTGTTCATTCGTATTTTTAATTCCTCCATCAAATGTTTACTGAGCACCCACTATGTGCAAAATACTGTCCTAGACGCTAAGGCTTTCTTGCTAAAACCAAGATCTGGCCATGTCACTGCCTTGCTTAGATGCTTTCAATGACTTCCCATTGCCAAGTGCAAACCCCAGGTCACACACCTCTATGTACGTGCCCACCTGTATGCTTTTGTTTATGCAGTTTCTCCTCTCTGGATCGTCTCTCCTAGTGATTCAGATGCTTTTGAAGTGTCCCTTCTTCTCCAGAGCTGTCAGCAAACCTGCCTCGGTTCCCATCCCTACCCCACACTTGTATAATGCTATCTTTTCTGTGCATATACCACACTCTATAGCACCTCTTACTGCTCTTGTAGCTTTTTATTTTAATTCATTATTTATGTATATTTTTCTTCTGCTAGATTTTGAATTCAATAATGCTAGATTTTAAATTCAATAAAGTTTTATTCATCTTAGTAACCTCAGCACCTAGCATCCTGCTTGGCACATGAGAGATAATTAAATATTTGATAAATTCACTTGTTGAAATTTTTGGAAGTAGATGAGAATGGTTAATATGAATAATGACAACAACAGTAAATACTTTATAGCATATATTTATTATATGCTGAACTCTGAGCCAAGAGCTTTACATCAGTGATCTGTTTAGTTTTCAACCTCATGTCACCTGTGAGGTGGGGGAAGAGGGATGCAGGGGGTCTCTGGAGTCAGAGAACCAGGATTTTAATTCAGAAGTATGTTGTATACTTCTGCTCTGTGCGCTTCATACGGGGGTGTAACTAAGAGGGCAAGTGGAGTTAAATGCCCCCTCTGCTTGCAAAGCCAATGAGGTGCATCTGCCTAGCAAAGGGGGCACCTTTTCAAAATGCAGTAGAAAAGCACCCTATGGGAGGCTCTTGCCTCATCTGGCCCCACCTGTGACCAGCTATGGCCTCGTGCAAGTTTCTCTACTCTGCTTTTTGCCTTGACTTCCTCAACTGCACAATGCAGTGCTAGCACCGCCGCCCTCCGAGGGTTCTTGTGAGGGTGAGGTGGGATTTCATGTGTGCTATGCTTGGACCCATCCAACATATGCATCCAATAAATGTGAATGTTATTGTTAGTGGTACGAGTGCTATTTGCCAAACGAGAGAATTTCAGGATAAAAGAGCTGGCAGAGGGCAGAACATGGCGGCATTCCTTCGTTCGGGAGCACGAGAAGGAGAGAGGAGGGCTGACAACAACATGGGGCAAGAGCGAGTTTGAGGAGAGGCTGGTTAGGTGTCTTGTGCTTCTGAGAGACTGAGCTGGAAGAGCCAGAGAAAAGTCCCCTGGACTTGACAGTTAGAGGTCATAATTACCTGTGAATGAAAAGTCTCAGGATAGCAGTGGGAGAGGATACCAGATTGCTGTGTGTCAAGAAATCAATGAGTGATAAGGTAGCAATAGTAGCTCTGGCCTATTCATCAGAAATGAGGTGGAGAATGATCAGAACCAAACAGGTTTGTTGCTGTAAAAGAATGCAGCACGGATAACAGCTCATTCCCACATACTTTATTTAGAGAGATAGTGTTCTTTTCCAAGGGCCAGATCAATGGAGCTCTTGGGGAACATTGACACTGCTTGCCCCACCTGGCCTTTAAAAGTGTTTAGAGAATCGGGCCATTTCTCCAGACTCCTGGGATGCCAGGGAAGATGCCTGGCCTCAACTACTCAGCTTCTAGATGGGACTCTTTAATTTAAAGAGAGGAGAGTTGAGTCTTTTATTTACTTTGGCAGAGGACAGTCAAGAGAACGGAAGTGGAAAATAGACATGGGAATGGGATTGAGAACCCAGGTGAATGGATTCATCCTGGGGCGGAGTGAAGGGTAAGGCAAAAACAGGGGAAGACACATAGGCAAGCCAAGGATGTAGCAGAAGGAAGCTGAAGGTCTTCTTGGAACAGAAAGAGGCAAGTTCTGCTGAGAATGTGATGAGTAAAAGGTGAAGGGCCTTTGAATGAAAATACAGTGTTCCCTCACTTATTGCGGGTATGTCATTCTAGACCCTCTGCAATAGGTGAAAATCCACGAAGTAGGAACCTTACATTTATTTTAGTATTTATATATATATTTAAGGCTTTATAAACCATTCTCAGTCCTTTATTAACCTTTCCCACTCCCTTATTAACCTCTTCCACACTTTCATAAACACTACTTATGTTCTTAAACATATTCTACACTCTTAAACCTACGTAACTTTAACAACATACGTATACAGTACCACAAAACCCCACAATAGAGCGAAAAATCCATGATAAATAATTAAATATAATATTTTAAAAAATCCTGTGATACGGTGAGGCCACGATAAGTGAACCGTGATATAGAGAGGGACCACTGTACTGTCTTGTCTGCACCTTTATCAGTCAGAATAGGTTAAATGCTGCAACAAACAACTCCTGAGTTTTAGTGGCTTAATACAATTTAGGTTTATTTTTCCTCACATGAAGTCTGGTTATCATGGGTTCACAGAGGTCTCTGTTCTGCACTGTTCTCAGAGACCCAGACTCTCTCCATTCTATGGCTCCTGTGGGATCTCAGAGTCCTGTCTGGACCTTCTGCACCTGCTGGCAAACACCGGACAAGAGGAAGACTGCGGAGGATTGTGTAGGAGCCTTTGTAGGCCACTCTTGGAAGTGCTGCATGTCACTTTTGCCCACATTCCACCGGCCAAACCGCAGTCACCTGGGCAATCCCAACTGCAAGAGAGTCTCAGAAACATCATCAAACAGTAGGTACTACATTGTCTTGTCTGCACCCTCCGTGCCTAGCACAGTGTCTGGAGGAGAGTGGATGCTGGGTAAGCATCTTTGTATGAATGCACAGATGCATATTACCTCATGCCTTTCTCCCCTCTCTTCTCTCTCCCTGTCCTCTGCTTGAGGTTCAGATATAACATAGACCTGATGTCCTGGATATCAGCTAAAGGTTGGACTTGTGCTTGGAGCTGTTCTTCCTGTGATGCTAATGAGCTGCAGGGACCCATCCATACCGACTTCACTTGTAGGCTTGCCACCGGGGTTGGCCTGCAGTCTGTGTTAGTAACGCTGGTGGAGTGTTGCTGACCTGCTCCCAGGGAGATAAAGATCAGGGTCTTTTTCCAATGCTCAGTGCTATAATGAGTTGAGCTTATTAGCCAGGAAAATACATTAACTGATACCTGAGCTACAATTTCCAGTTCAAATATGACCTAACCAGCCTATCATTTTGCTAACCAGCTCCCCCCTGAGCTATCCAGCCCTTTGCTAAACTAGCCAGTCCCAAGATGGAAAAACGAGCCACTGACTGAGCTAAACTCCCCTCAGTTAAGTTCACTAGTTCTGAATCAAACTGTTGGCCACAAGTTACCTCCCAGGACTGGGATTAATCTTCCCCATAACCTTTATAATGGCCCTTTTTTGGATAACATGAGCTATAGAAAGGGAAGGAACACTGGTGTTATGAGTCATAACTTCCCTAAAGGGCAAATAAAGGGCTCCTTATCGGGCTGGCAAAACTCGCCGGCAGGCAGAGCATGATGCAGAACCATGTCGCGCAGGGAATGCCAGCGATATTTTTATAAACAACTCCAGAGATATCAACAATGTGGGGCCGGTGCAGAGATTCCCATATTTGCAGATGATATTTCATGAACAAGGGTGCCCGCGAATGAGAGCGAGTGCCAACGAGCCCAAGAAGGAAGAAGGAAGCAGAGGCGGACGGTTATAAACACGTCACTGTTTCAGACTTGGGGAGACACAGAGGTCAGAGCCGACATCTCCAACTCGGCCAGCCCAGTGCGGGGCCGCCGAGGCAAGTCTGGGTGGCCTGCGCCAGAAGCCCTGCCCAGATCGAGGGGACCACAAAGATTAGGTCCCCAGTTGGTGAGGAGATGGACATCCCCTTTAAAGGGATAGATCCGTGGAGCCCTCAGGGAACATGATCCCCTCTCCCCCTCCTGAACCCCAGATCTGCCTGGGGAATTTAGCCATCTCCCCAGACTCCTGAGATGGCAAGAGGCTGACTTACTTCAACTACCCAACCCCAGTCGGGACTGTGTTGAACTGCTCATGATGGAGGAGCCCATTTCAAAGCAGCAGTCACGATGTCAGGGAAGGAGGCCAGGCACTGTTTAGTGAGTTTTAATCCCTCCAATTACCTCTTAGAGGTAGGTGGCCTCAAGAAATTTGTTCAGCCTCTTTGTGCCTCAGTTTCCTCTTCTTAAGAGCAGAATTTTGCAGGTTAGTGGGGATTTAATGAGACTATGCATGAAAAGAGCCTAACCCTCTGCCTAGAAAGCAGTACATGTTTCTTATAAATGAGGACAGACTTGTAGATGGAGAGCAGATGACAGATATTTGGGGCAGAGGGAGGTTAGGGGATGGAGGGACTGAGCAAAAAGGAAAAAGAACTCATGGATGTGGACAACAGTGTGGGGACTGCAGGGGTGGGGGGTATAAGGGGACTAAAAGGTAATGAAAAAAATACAATAAAGATTAAATTTTTTAAAAACTTGAAAAAATAATAATAAGTGTTCCCTTCCCTCCCCTACAAGCCCTACTCAGTGCTCTCCTGGCTAGGTTTAAGCCTTTCCTCACCTCGCATCATTTCTACAGTGACCACCCTGACCGGCCTGCCCTGGCCCGCAGGGGTCTGTGATGCCTGGCAGAACTTGCAACTATTCCCAGGATGTGATCAAGACCGAGGCCCAACATACTTATTCTCCTCAGATTCTGGGAAAGGACAGGTAGGCAAAGTACCGGCACGTAAGGAATCAATCGCAGAATGGAGGCTAGGAACCCGAGTCAGATCTCACATAAAGAACAACAGCCTGCCTCATGCTGGGCTGCCTATCCTTCATGCCTCTATCTAACAATGTCCAAATTAATGTTCAGTTCTGCAGATGAAATATTCTAAAACACAGTGACTTGACCCGAAAAGGGGGCTAAAATTCAGGCACATTTATACCATGTAATTGACACGAGCTGAGCTGGTATGAATGGTAGCTAGTTCATGGGCAACCAGGGAGCATTCTGCATTCTCGAGTCAGGTGGGGATGGTGTTGATTGTGGGTCTAGGAATCCTTTAGCACATGCAAAACCCCAAGCTACTGTTTCTTATGGAGGTGGCAGGGCGGGGAATCTCTGGACTACCTTTCTGGCACCTCCAGGGATGCTTATGCATGTTAGATGATCCCATCTCCTGTCCCTCTTCACTCTCTCACTCTGCTCCAGGCACCCTGTTCTTCCTATCTGAACTCTTTAGGCATCACCACTCTTTCTCCTGCCTGCTCTTCCCTCGCCTCCTTCAAGACTCGCCCTATCAACGTGCCTCTGATTGACTGCCTTTTATAAAACGGCAGCCCATTTCCATCGTCCTCTATTTCCTTATTATGATGTTTTTTCTTCTTAGAACTTAGCATCAGGCCTATTATTTATATCTTTTTTTTTTTTTTAGATCATTTGGCTGTCCTGACTAGAATACAAGCTCCACGAAGCTGGGATTTTATTTTGTTCATTTCTCTCTTCTCATTCCTATAACAGCCAGGCTCCTGGTGGGCCTTTCATAAATACTTGGTGGATAGATATTGGAATTGACTTTCAATTTGGTCTGTTGTTGATTTAGTGAATTAGGTAGAAAGTTATCATTAGTTGCATTATATAGATGAGAAAACTGAAGTTCACAGAGGTTCAGTGACCTGCTCAGGGTTACCAACTAGTTAGAGACAAGGTCAGAACCAGAACACAGGTACCCCGAGTCTCAATCTGGTGCATGTGCTGAGAGCCACTGTGTCTCTTTAATTCTTTAGCCCATTTCCCAATGGAGAGCATGTTGCATCGCCTTAAAGACCATCCTTAAATGGAGCATTGACTCCATTTTAGCTTGATTGATTTTGCTCATGGACTTGTCAGAAATTGGAGTCTAGAGGTAATAGGCAGACTAGGGCTTTTTAGTAAAAACCACTTTTCAGTTCACCCAGCCCCTACTCTGAACTCTGTTTATTTCAGGTCTCATGCAGAAAATATACGCACTAAAAAACAAATTTAAAATAAACAATAAGTGAGTTAGAAACTGCCCAGGGCTGTCATGAACTTATGTTCCATGCTATGTGGGTTTTGAGTAAATATTTGCTTTACAAGCCAAGAAGCAAAATGTATTTACTGAGGCAATCTCCAGCTGAAGGGCACATATGCTACTTCTGGGATTTGGCACGATTTCTCCAGAGCA
Source organism: Furipterus horrens (assembly GCF_987537825.1). Taxonomy (NCBI): domain Eukaryota; kingdom Metazoa; phylum Chordata; class Mammalia; order Chiroptera; family Furipteridae; genus Furipterus; species Furipterus horrens. The sequence continues at coordinate 45,650,715 of NW_028327173.1, forward strand.
GTGTGTCTAAGCACCATAGAGTTCTGAAAAGAGGAGGCAACTTGGCATCAGGAGACCTGGGTTCCCATTTGTGCTCTGCCCCTCTCTTGTTGAGAAAATTGTGGCAACTACTGCCCTCTGGATCCTTTCACCCTTAGCAGAATCCTATGAGGTCAAGAAAGAATGTCAATAGTTTCCTAATTAGCAAATGATTCAGATGATAGAGAAAGAGAAAGAGAGACAGAGAGAGAATTTTTCTCTTTCTTCTGTCTTTTCCCCTGAGTCAACTCTTTTTCTCTCTTCATTTTACTCAACTCAAGCATCTCTTTTCTCCAAGAGTTTGTAACCAATGCTAGGATCCTGTAAGAGTTTTTGCTCTGTTCTTCAACAAGAGCTAGCACCTGTGCCCAGGGTCTTCTGGGCTTGTGGGGTAAGTGGTTGAGTATGTGGCACCTCTGTCTAATAACGTAATCATCAGATCTCACAATGGAAAAATGCTCATCGAACACATTCATTCAGTGACCGTTTATTAACTGTCTGTCACAAGGTTACACTAGGGAACAAAACTCAGTCTCCACCCTCATGAAGCTTGAGGTCTGCTGATGGAGAGATAGTTAAGGGTCAGGTACATTTCATGCTCCCATGAAAAATCCGCAGGAAGCTACATCTACAGGAGGCTCAACAAACTTGTTTCTTGATCTTGAGGAGGAAGGTTCTGGCAAAACCTTTCCAAATTAAATGAGATGTAAGCCAATATGTGAAATTGGGAGGGTAGAAGTTATTCAGGTAAAAGTGAGCAGAAAGTGTTTGAGGATGAGGGTGTAAATGTGTGTAAATGCACAGGTCAGGCTGGGAGTGGAGTGAGGGGTTGTATTCAAACAAGGCAGAAAGCCCAGTATGGAGTAGGGGTGGGGTGGGGTGGGGGGGGCGGGCAGGAGATGTGGGCTGAGAGGAAATGGGTGGCGTGGGTCCTGACTCCAGCCCTGTGAGCCACTTGAAAGAGTTTGGGTTTTGTGCCCAGGGCAGTGGGGAGTTTCTGGAGCCAGGAAGTGTCACATGCAGATTTTAATTTTAAAAGGATCACAGCCACTGCAGTGTGGCACCCTCCCTGGAAGGACGCAAGGCTGGAGGACCAGAGACTGGGTGACTATGTAAGAGGCACAATTTGTGCAGGAGAATCTTTTGACTCTGAGAGCAGGTCCAGGCTTTGGAACTTCTAGAACAAGTTTTGGCCCCTACCCTTTCTCAGACCCCCATTGTTCCTTTTCTCTGTGAGCCACAGCATTCTCAGATTTGATTTCAGTAAGTTTTGGGACTTCCGTCACATTAGAACAATAGCATTTAACCCCTTTGAGCACGAGGACTGTTTGTTAATGTACAAGACTTCACCTCCACATCACAGTCACTGTGCTTTTAGTATTTGTTAATTTAGAAAATACCTAGAGAACAAGCCTCTAGTAGATGGAAGCACACTTGAAAATTATGCCTATGTATGGTATGTGGAAGCCAGTATTTAGCCAGTCTGTTGACATGGCTATTGTAACATATGGATCCCCAGAGCCCTCTGAAAGAACTCTGTATCCCCCCAAGGGGTTGGGAACCACTGCCGTGGAACATGTGTGTTAAGAAGCCACATAGACATCTGTCCCCAGAGTGCAGTGCATGGCTGCCTTCTCCATAAACGGTGGGGTGCATAAACTCAGCTGGTTCTAATTGCACAGGGCATGCCATATTGTTGCCCGATGTAATGTCAATTTTTATTTATTTGTGTTGTGAAAAGCAGGGCTGATTAGACCACTTAAAACTACACAGGCTAGTTAGAGCCAGGCTGGCGTTAGTGATTTCAGCTGCCCTCCCTAAAGTCATCAGCGCTCCCAGCTCTCGGCCTCCCTCTGAGAATGTAAACTTGGGGCCTGGTGCTATCATGATTTCTATTTCATCCTGACTCTTATAAACTACCATATAAAAAGCAGCCGCTGAAGGTTATTTTTTTCAATTTCATTTTGAGGCTTGGAAAATCACAAAATAAAAATAGCCCTGAGAGTGGAAAGTTTGGGGGAGTTTGTTTAGCTTTCTTTGAAATATACTTTGTGAAAGAATAAGTAAGTCATAAGATCTCTCTTTGTGGAGTGCTTTTACAGTTTAGTAATTTTCACATCCCTTTTCTCTTGTTTGATCCTCACGGAGTCTCTGTGAGGTGTGGATTATTACTATCCTCATTTTGCAAATGAGACAGAAGCTCCAGGAGATTGAAAGACTGGCATAGGCCAAGATCACATGACCAGGTAATAGCGGATTCAGTTCAGGGAAAATCTTTATCCCAAATCCTGGCCTCCTGCATTCCTCGGTCTCCTTGGGTCCCCTCAGCTAGGCCAACTCTTGCCTTCTTCCTTCCCCAGGGCCATTCTCATGAAGGGATGTACATACCTTGGACAACTCTGGACAAGCACAGGCTCCATGCTAGTCACCCAGCATCTCCTTCTCTATCAAGGGACATACTACTCGGTATAAAATTTACTGTCACAAGGATGCACACTACCTAAGTTCCCTCACAAGCTGCCAACTCCTGGAAGGGAGGGCCTTTTTGCCTTGTCATCTCTGTGTCTTAGGGTCGTAGTAGATGCTTCATAAATGGTTTCCAAATTGAAACATCATTGAATAGAGAGTTGATTTCTAAAAGCAATTCTTCCATTTCATTCCATTTCTGTCCTGATTTGTGGATTGGCCATTGGAAGACAGATGAGAGTCTTAAGGTTATTACTTGACTCATTGTTTCCCAAACTGTGTTGTTAGGAGTGTTCTGAGACATGTCAATAGATATTCTAGAAACATTAAAAGTCATATAACTTTGGGAAAGATTGATTCAATAAGTTCAACAGATTTTTAAATCACAAATTCTCTCCAAGCATAGATTCTCTTGTAGGTCTGTTTCCCTTCAAGACCTCCTCATTCGTGTGAGTTTCAGGCATAGCTCTCCATTCTCACGATTGTTTAATGAGTCACTTTTAAACACATACATCTGCACTCATACACAGAACTTTTTCCCTGAACAGTCTGGAGTTTTCAGGGCTGCTTCTCTCATGGTGTTGGCAGTTCTCAGTGAACGGAGGTGAGTACACCACCGTCTCCTTTTTAATCTTCCCCGCATTCTACCAATCTTCAGGTCAGAGGCTCCCATGATGGCTGAAAAACTCCCTTTCCTCCAGTTCCTTCCCTTTACCCTAAAAAGTGCTCATGTCACTTTCATTTAAAGAAATCTTTCTTTGACCATACCATATCCCCAAGCTGTGGTTCTATTTCTCTCTTTCTCTTTGACTTGAAACTCTGTGAACAGTCACTCTCATCCAAGGTCATACCCTCTTCCTGAGGGCAGTCCACATTCACGGAGTAGTGAATGCATAGGGATCAGGTCAGCTTCCTTGCCTCAGTTCAGCATTACTCTACAGGTCTACCCAAGCTCTGGTGCTCCATCAGGAATTAGCTGAGAACTTCATTGTGAGTGCTACAATCCCCCAGCTTCTTTCTCTGTTCAATGCTGTTTCTTCATGTTCCTTCAATATGTTGATTCTGAGAGTGTTCACCGATAAGTTTTCTATATGCTAATGTCTATCCCAGAAAATCTGACCTGCAGCAGTTGGTTCCTGGAGTATCCAAAAATGCATATGTTAATAGGAAATTTTTGAGCTGGCCACTAGTGATGATAAGAATGCCATCACTAGTAGTACATGGAACACGGATGGCACTGGGGACAATTTAAACATTGCAATTGTCAAAATTTCCCCTATGGTGAACTGGGGAGGTATACAAGTATATTTCTATACAGTGGTGTGACAGATGTTTGGGTAATATGGCGGAAATAAGCTATAAAGATAATGGAATTGGATGGGTATGGCTGAAACAATTGATGTTTTGGAGAAAGATAATGAAAATCTGAGTGTAAATATTCAGCAGCATATACAGAGACTCTCATTTCCTGAAGTCTGGAAAAGAAAGAACTGAGGATCAGGCCCAGGATTTAATTATAGGAGTAGCAGAGATTTCAAATCCAGACAAGATTATTCCATTGATGTTGAACCCTGATTATTAAGGAATGGGACCCTGAGATATGGCAGAAGAATATCTGGGTTGATGCACTTGAAAATATTGAGTCTGCAGATTGCCCTCAATTTCCTGAGTCTGCAGAAGTAGCCTACCACTCCCTGGTAAAGGCTAGTGCTTCCCCCTTGCTTGAAGACAATGCAGAGAACTTGGCCTTGCAAGATAAAAAATGACACCCCTATTGGCCACAAGACACCCTCCCCCCCAAAAAAATTAAATTACAATATAATCCAGTTAGGGAAGTGGCAGGCCTGAAAAAAGAAGAAAGGAGCTATATACTAGAGGAGCAGCAGAACCAAGCCAACATGTACCACTATAAGCTGGGAGAATATGTGGACTGGATTCTGAGAGTACTTGATCAAGGAGGGCCCAGACCATAAAAGGGGTAAGGGAAAGTCTATAGGTACAGCAGTACTCTCACTAGAACCCTGGGAGAAGATATTAACACACTTCCAGGATGACTCTTAAAAAGTTGAAGAACCCACAGTAAGTGATATTGAAATAAAATAGTTGGTACCGAAGACGTTGGAAGGAAGATCAAATAGCTCATAGAAGTATGCAAACTAGAATAAATAAACCCTGCAAGGCTGGGAAATCCACCAGAAGACTATGTTGCACAGGCAGGCCCGATGCAATAAGGAACACACTGACAAGAGTAAGACCAGCTTCACTGGAAAGCTCAGTGATGGCAGTTCTCTGTAGGCCACGGCTAAGGCTAATAACAATAGAGATCATATGATCTCAAAAACAGAGGCCAGATTTTAGCATTTAACTTTTAGAATCAAGGAAGTTACAATGATCATTAGCGGCAAGACAGAAGAGGCCAATCTGTAGAAAGATAAGGAGATGGTATGGTGTTCACAATAGGTTGAATCCATGGATCTGGAAACCAAGGGTTTTATGTAGGAGTAACCACCTTATCATCACTCTCAGTTACTCACTTGGGAGTTTGTGTTTCATTCCCATGACTCTGGGCTCTATAGGTTTAGAGGTCTTAGCTTGCAAAGGGGGAAATGCTTCTACCAGGAGATACAGCAAGAATCCCATTATATTTTCAGCTACACCTTATTCTCTCACCCTTTCAGGCTCCTGGCAGGGGTAATTGGTCCTGACCATCAGGAAGAGATAGAGCTGCTATTACACAATGGGGGCAGGGAAGAACAAATCAGGCACCCAGATGATTCATATGAGAGTTTCTTGGTACTTCTTTACTCAATTTAGATGGTAAATAGACAAGTGCAGCAGCTGCTGTCTGTGAACAGCAAGGTGCCTAAGAGTTTAGATCCCTCAGACATAAGAGCCTGGGTCATCCACTGGGTAAGCCAGCTGAACCTGCAGAAGTGCTAGATGAGGATGATGGGTCTGGAGAGTAGAGAAAAGAGATGATGAGTATCTGCTTTGTCCTCGGCACCAGGTGCAATTGTCAGTGCTATAGTGTCTCCAGAAATAGAAGTCCACTAGAATTCTGAAAGATCTGCTTCTGGGACATATACCAACAAATGGATCTGAGCAACATGAGGGAAGGTGTGTAGTGGATGCTGGGGCATAGCAGCCAAATCACTCATCCCCCCAGCTGCTGTGAGTGTTGGCAATTGACAGAGTGCAACTCTCAATCCCCAGAGATCGCCAGAGACTGTCCTTGCCTAAAGGGAATGGCTTTGCCCAATGTCAAACATTTTTCTTGAGGATAGCCCTGTCCAATGAGTCATTGCTGTGGGGTTATAAAGGCTCAGTCCCATTACTCCAATTTGGGACAATGCTTTAGGGCCAGCCAAGTGCCAGAGTTCACCATGGGATGGGCTGAGGCTATTTTTGTGACTATTTCACAACCTAACTTCACCCTGTGCCCAATCCTTTTCCTTTACTTCCTCTACATATCTTGATCCTGAGAGCTCTCCCCAACAAACTTTCCACATGCTATTCTTTACTTAGTCTGTTTTCCAGAGAACAAGGCATATATATAAGAAAACAGAAAGTTTTATAGTTAAAGGCTAGAAAAAAAATCAAGAAAATAGTAACAAAAAAGGAAGCAGATAGAATTAAATCAATGCAAAACAAAATCAATTTTGAGGGGGAAAAGCTTTTTAAAAATATTCCTCACCTGATGATATGTTTTTATTGATTTTAGAGAGAGAGGAAGGAAGAGAAAGAAACATTGATCAATTGCCTCCTGTATCTGCCCCAACCAGGGATTGAACCTGCAACTGTTTGGTGAGCAGGGTGACTCTCCCCATCTGAGCCACCCAGTCAGGGCAAGGAAAAAAAGCTTTTTTAAAAAGATAAAGACAATTTCTGCATCATGCCAAGAGTTTCAATTTATCAGGTAGATAACAATTAAAAACTTAAATTCACCTAATATAATAGCATAGCTCCTTGTTAGATCTACAAAGAGTTATTAAACACTTCACCACTTTAATACAGCTTTCTTGGTTATTGATAGATCAAGTAGAGAACATTGGCAAGGATATTTGGGATTTGAGCAGCTTTGGGGGAAGTACCTTGGTTCACTGTGGCCCTCTCTGTGCTCCACAGTTCTTCCCTTCACTTCACATGGACTCCCATTGTTCTTGTTCCTGATGTTTTCACTTGCACACCTCACATAAGCTCTTGGTTTGTGTTGTGTGCCTCAGTTTTGTAATTTGCCTCTGGGTTGAGGTTCTCCCAGCTTCTTCCACAAGATATCTCTCTTAGAGTATCTTAGCCAAGAAAAACCCCTGAAGGCAGGGTAAGATTTTAACCCCTCACCTTCTTCACTTTGCAAAGTGAATAGGGAGATTGGCTCAGACACCACATTAGTATCAGTGGTTGGCACATGTTAGGTAAGTGCTCATACATGTACATATAATAAAAACAATAAATATTAACTTATTCAAGTGAGGGTTTTCTCCCAGCATGTTTAACTCCAGACCAAAGTGCTTAATCATACCATATTCTAATCCCAAAATGCAGAGAGCATTACCAACCTTCGTTCTCCCAACCCTGCACCCCTACACATCCCAGGTCTCTCTCTTTCTTCTCTCTTTAGTCCCTGTTTCCCACTACTTAGTGCCAACTGTGGGATGAGAATCTGGGAATGGTTTCCCCAGTAGGGCTTGTGACAGGAACAGCAGTGGCAGATGGAAACCGCCCATAATATCTACCACATATGTAGGGATTTCCCAGCTGACAGTCTTCTTAGAAAATGAGAATCCATCTGGCAATAAATAACAAGGGCTACAAAGCTGTTCCTACTTTTTGACTCAGTAACTCTACTTCTGGGAATTAACTCCAAGGAAATAACTTGAGGGGGCTGGGAAGTCATCTGTCTAAAGATGTTCATACCAGTCCAATTAATAAGAAAGAAAAACAAAATAATCAAGATTCGCAACATTGGGGAAACAGCAGAGCAAACCATGACATCATCACAGTGGAGTTCTCTACAGCTATTACAAATGGCAGATGCACACACTAGGCAAGTCTTGGAACCATACTTGCAAAGTAGCGTTCAGTGGGAGGCAGCAGACCAGGAACCATTTACTGATTCTCTATGGCATGTAACACCTTTCAAATCCTGAAAGGTGATGGGATCGTCTTGTTCTAAGGATGAAGAAACTGAGGCTCAAGGATTTAGTGACTTACCTACAGAGGAACTGGAATTCAAGCCTGGACCACTCTTATCCCAAAGTCTACCATCTTCCTATAAATGCAGCTCCCATCTGTGTCTGTTTTTCTAGCAACATCTAAAGGGAAGATAAATAAAGTGATCCAAAGAGATTAGAATTTATTCTTAATTGTCTTATTAAATTTAAGTTAGAAAAAAAAGAAGGGTATAAAATGAGATCTGTCCCATGAAGGCCAGGCCTGACCATAGCTTGACTGGCAGCTCCCTGTCTGTCTCCCCATTACCTACCCAGATCACTCGATGGGCTTTTCAGTCCACACATGCCTTCTGCCCTCTGCTGATACCATGTTTTGAAATTCTGTGATATGCTATAGTGAGTTACTGCTCCAGGTAGAAGCATGAATATTGATTTTTGGTTTATTTGGAGCCAAAAAGAAAGACTAAAAAATCACTGGTAAAAGCACTACCTTCAAAAGGTTCCTATGAAATCCCAGGAGCTGTCGGGTAGGAAGAACAAGCATTGTCTTATTTTAAATGTATCACCCATGTTGGTGACATTGTATCGGATACATGGTATTTGTGTGGATCTTGGATTAAGGGTGATTTGGGTTCAAGTTTTGGCCCCACTGTCAGTGAAGTTAAAGCCTATTTCACACACACACACACACACACACACACACACACACACACACACACACACTCTCACTCCCTTGGCTTGTCCTTAGAAACTCTTAGAATGGCATGTTTATGCCCTTTTGTTTTTTTCATTTCATTATTATTTTTTTTCTTTTATTTTTCGGTTTTTCAATTATAGTTGTCCCATTTTTCCCCCATTGCTCCCCCCACCCAGCCCATCCCTTCTCCCACAATCATATCCCTCCCCATTGTCCATGTCCATAAGTCATTCATACACATTCCTTGACTAGACCCTTCCCTTACTTATCCCCCTGCTCTCCCTCCCCCCTCCCCCCTACTGACTACTATTCTAGTCTTTGCCTATTTAGTTCGTTTGCTTGTGTTGCTCTTTAGTTTCCTGTATTAGGTGATATCATATGGTATTTTGCTTTCTTTGCCTGGCTTATTTCACTAAGCATAATTCTTTCTAGTTCCATATGCCCTTTATTCTATGCAATAAAGTTGAATTTTGTAACCAAGAAAACGTCCTGGCTCTTGGACTAACAATGTGTGTCAGTAAAAGATAAGGGCTAGAAATATATATATTTTTTATTTAATAAAGTTTTATTTTTCAAAATGTACAGCTTGTGGGACCTGTTATTCATGCATCTTCACCAACAGCCGGGGCATCCCCCACCTTTGATGTTTCTGGTGTAAATTACTTGAGCTCTGGCTAGTTTAGTAAGTCCTTTACTAAGGAGCTTCTGAAGGGCTGCCCTGGCCAAGGAACCGCAGATCTTCAGTCGCTCAGAGACAACAGCCGGGGTTATAAGCTTGTAGTTGGGAACTTCCTTACAGAGTTTGTCATATGTTGCTTTGTCAAACAAGACTGGGTTATTGAGTTTGTCCCAAACTTTGCCTTTCGACCACTTCTTCTTTTTGGCCTTGCCCCCAGATTTGTTCACTGGGTCTTTGTCTTTCTTGGCTGACTTTCCAGCATCTTTCTTCTTCTTGTCGTCCTTGGGCGGCATAGCGAAAGTCCTGGAGCAGCTGCTACCACCGTTTCCTGAGAAGATGTCGGACAAAAAGTAGAAATATTTTTTGTTCCTAAAGATCATCCCTTCCTTGGCTGCTGAGGACTGAATATTGGTGTCCCCTCAATATTTGTATGTTGAAACCTACTCCCCAATGAGATGGTATTTGGAGATGGGGCTTTTGGGGGATGATTAGGTCATGAGGATTCTGAATGGGATTAATGCCCTTACAAAAGAGACTCCAGAGAGCTCCTTCCTTTCCTTCAGTCATATGAGGACACAGTGAGAAGACAGTCATAGTGAACCAAGAAGTGGGCTTTCATCAGACACTAAATCTGCCAGCACCTTGATCCTGGACTTCCAGCCTCCAGAACTCTGGGAAATAAAATATATTGCCATAAGCTACCCAGTCTGTGGTACTGCTATAGCAGCCTGAATGAACTGAGACATTGGCTCACACTTGTGTTTTTACTCCTTGTTTTCCTCTAATGCACCCTCCACCCAAAGCTGCATTGGCAGTGGTTATCCTGATTTTTCCTGAGGCACCCCCTGTGCCCGCTGTCTTGCTGGCTGACTTCACCACCTCCTTACTTGCTCCTGACTGGAGAGGCAATTGGATCACATGCTTGAATTGACCAATGCATAAAGGGTAAGGGGTCATTTTGAAATGGCAGCCTTCTGGTTTTATAGAAACTATTTCACCAATCCAGGTAGAAAAGTGATAGAGGTCACCAGGCTCAAGGGCAATAGGCCCAGAAGACACCTTACCATTAGGGCATTGGCTTCTGAATTGTCTTTCCTGGGTATCCTTCAGAGCCAGAGGCTATTCCTTTAATGACTTCGCTGAAGCAACTAGATGAGTTTGGTAGGAGAAGACAAGGGACATGGGCTTGCTTCCTGCTGCCATAACCACACCCTTTTACTTAAAAGTATTGTTTTTTTTCCTAAGTGACAGTTTGTTGGATTTTTTGTTTGTTTGTTTTTTTTGTTTGTTTGTTTTTTTGTTTTGTTTTTTTACTTGCTATTGCAAATCCATAGAAAGGAGCAGGCAGAATAGCTCAGATATTAAATTCAGGAACTTGGCCATAGGGCAGGAATTATAAGAGGAAGCCCATATCGTATAGACCTCTAAGAGCCATGAGCAATACAATGACTTGCTTGCAGTGGGACTTTGGGCCAGGTGCTGTGACTCTGAGAAAGAATATACCTGCCATAAAGGATTCCTTGTGGGTAACTGGGCCCAAATTTATAATCAGAGTCTAGCAGCCATTATTTACAGAGGCCTCTGCACTGCGTTCCTGCTGTCTGAGCCAAATCTTATAAGGAGTTTCTGGAATTGTATTTCAATCAATGGGCTAAGACCTGCACCAACCAATCAGAGTGGCTCCATAAGGACAAATTAGAACATGCAATTTTGATCCAGTGCTATTTGGATTGAATTGTGCAAATTTGGATTCCTTATTTGCATAAAAATGAACCAATTAGGGACTAATTTTATATAAGTGAGCTTCCCCTTAGTGTCAGGGGAGAGCACTTCTGGTTTCCGCTGGAGGCTGAGTTTCCCAGGTTTGCAAACCGTTCACCTGAATAAAATTTCTCCTTTTACTGTATCCCCAACTGGAGACCTCTGTTAGCATTGGTGACCTTTTGTTGACATTACTTAACTTCTCTGGTCTTGCCCTCCCAGGGAAACCATTCCCAAACTCTCATCCCACAATTGGCACTAACTGGTAGGAAAGAGACTAAATAGAGAAGTAAATTAAAGACCTGGAAGGTATAGGAATGCAGGGCTGGGAGAGTGGAGGTTGACAAAGCCCACTCTAATCTTGAGGTTCCTTATGTGTAGAATGGGCTAATTCTTCCCAGTTGCAGAGTTGTTACAAAGATTGGAGACTTTTATGTTCTTTGCGGTATTATTTACAGTGGCCAAGACACAGAGACAACCAAAGTGCCCTTTGATACAGGGTTGGATAAGGAAGATATGGTACACATACACAATAGAATACTACTCAGTCATAAGAAAAGATGAAATACTGCCTGCCATTTGTGACAGCATGGATGGACCTACTGTCATTTGCAACAACGTGGATGGACCTTGAGAATATCATGCTAACTGAAATAAATCAGTCAGAAAAAGCTAAGAACCATATAATTTCACACATATGTGGGATATAAAACTGAAGCTCATGGACACAAAAAGCAATGTGGTGGTTGCCAGAGGGAAGGGAGTGAGGGATAGCGGGTGGAGGAGGCCCTAATACATGGTGACAGAAGATAGTTTACTTAAGGTGGAGGGTACACAGTGTAATATACAGATCCAGTATCATAGAAACATACACTTGAAACATATATGATCCTATTAACCAAGGTCACCCCAATAAATTTAATAATATAAAAGAGATTAGAGAGAATACGTCTAACGTACCTGGATATCAGTAACCACTAAGTGAATGAAATACTTCATTGTTGTTGTACATTGGTCTATTGGACTCTCTTCCTCTCTTCCTTGCTTCCAAAGGTGAACTGGCTATGAATCAATGGAAAAGTGGACAGGACAAATATCACCAGTTGAGATGGTTAATTTTATGTATCAATTTGATAGGATCACAGGGTACCCAGACATTTGGTCAAATGTTATTCTTGGGTGTTTCTAGAAGATGATTAACATTTGAATTGGTAGAATGGGCAAAGCAGATCATCCTCCCTTTTGTGGGTGGACCTCAACCAATAGAACAAAAATGCTGAGTAAGAGGGAACACCTTCTGGGCTAACTTGAGCTGGGACATTGGTCTTTTCTTGCCTTCAGATTTGAACTGAAGGATTTGCTCTTCTTGGATCTCAAGCTTGCTGGATTTCAGACTGGAACTGATATTTTTGTCTCTCCTGATTTTTAGGCCTTTGGACTTGAACTAGATCTATACGTTGGCAATTTTGAGTCTCCAACATTTTTTTGGGGGGGTGATATTGGGTACTTCACATGATTTGAGGATATCCAGTTTAAATTGTAGAGAATATTCTTGGGATTTTGAAGAGAGAAATTTCTTTGACATATTTTTAAAATAGTTTTTCTATTACAATTATCCCACTTTTTCCCTCATTGCTAACCCCCACCCAGCCCACCCCTTCTCCCACAGTCCATCCCAACCCCATTGTCCATGTTCATGGGTTATTTATATTAGTTCCTTTGCTAAACCTTTCCCCTACTTACCCCCTTCCCTCCCTCACCCCTCCCCTCCAACTTTTTGACTGCAGATGTTGGGACTTCTCAGCCTCCATAATGTGAGCCAATTCCAATCAATCCATCCATCAATCAATCAGTAAATAAATAAATAAATAACAGTATGGACCCAGGGGAGGACTTGCAGAAGCAGGGGAGGCCTTTCACTCTGAAGAAGAGGATCCAGCTATAGGGGCCAAGGGTAGGGGTGATAATTAAGGAAAGGCAACTTTGCTCCCTTTCCTTGATTGCCAGTTTTAACTGCCAGAGACAGTCTGACCAAGTCTGGCTCCTGTCAATGTTCTAGAAGTGGCCCTTGTTAGGCTGAGCGGAGAGTGACCTTAATATGGAAAACAGGCAGAATGAAGTGTTCTACTTCCTGTGTGCCCTGAGCACTTTGTTCATCCTGAAACTATGACCTAGCAGTATCCCATTGTATTTTAATTACATGCCCGTCTCTCTCACTGGTCTGTGAACTCTATACAGGGAAGGACTGAGTCAGATCCCTCCCTATTTCCTCAGTTCCTAGCTCGGGACCTGGCACCATGCCTAGTTCAGAGTGGACCTTATTGTACTTTGAAATTGTAGAATTGTATTTGAGTGATGGAAACACTTCATTCTTTTCTTCTTTCCTGCACATTTTCCTCATCTATTTTCAGATGCAAAGAAATTTAAACCAAGTAGGCTTTTTTTTTAATCAGGTCGGGCTAGGTTGTGTTGCACATACAGCCCACTCTAAAATCTCAGTGACTTAATGCAAGTTTATTTCTGAGTCATGCAAAGTCCCCTGTGGTTATGGGCGCCCCTCCAGGGCAGCTGTTCTCCATACAGTGGCTCAGCAATCCCAGACTCCTTTGATTTGGTAGCTCCATTATCTCAGTTTAGGCAGGGCAAGAGCTTGTGGCAAAACATGCCCTCTCGGCTGTGCTTCAGCCCGGAAGTGTCAGCTGTCATTGTCCCTCAGAGCCCAAGATCTACACACGTGGTCACACCTCACTGCAAGATTGCTGGGATGAGTAGTTTTCCATGTACCCAAGAAGGAAGGGAGGACTGGATATTCATGTGTACTAATCATGCCACTGCAAGGATCCAAGCTGAAATGTAGGATAGCCCAGATGAAAAGTAGAAAAGCTACCAAAATTTGTTGTTCTTGTCATAATACATATATTTATTTATTTTGTCATCCAACAAATAGTTATTGAGTACCTACCAAGTAGCAAGCATTATTCTAGGTACTAGGATACAGCAATGAGTAAAACAAAGTCTCTGACATCATGAGCTTACATTGCATTAGGGAGAGACATACAATAAATAGGTATATAATCTCATATATGCTATGAGGGAAAGTAGAAGGGGGTATAAGGGTAGAGAGGAATAAAGGAAGTTGCTGTTTTGGTGGTAGAGGAGGTTCTTGCTGATAAGAGATTTGGTGAATTGAGGGAGTCATGCCCATATACAGGGGATGGAGGAGGCAGTATTGCAGGTGGAGGGAAGACTCAGTGCAACGGTCAATTCATTCACTTCCATTCAGCAAACACTTAATGAGCCCTCACCTCTGTGCCAGGCCCGCTATATAGAGCTTTTGAAATAAGTGTGAATGAAATCCAGACAGCAGCCTCCAGCAGTCCATATTTCAATAGGAGAGACTGATGCTTAAACAAATATGTACAATGAGAAGCAAGGGGTCCGAGAAGACACAAAAAAGAGAATTGCAGTTTTCATTTGGGTATAGATGGTTAAAGAAGATGTTATACAAGAGGTGACTTGATGGTCTCAAGTGAAGATTAGAAAAATCAGCTGTTAAAATAGAAGTGTTGCCCTGACCAGTGTGGCTCAGTTGGATGGGCATCATCTGACCAAATGGAAGGCCACTGGTTCTATTCCTGTTCAGGGCACATGCCTGGGTTGCAGGTTTGGTCCCCAGTCAGGGTGTGTACGAGAGGCAACCAATTGATGTATCTCTCTCACATCGATGTTTCTCTCACTATTACTCCCTCCCTTCCCCTCTCTCTACAAATAAAATAAAAGTGTTACATGCATTATGTACTGCTATGTAACAAAATACCCCAAAATTGTGGTTTAAAAATCACAACATTTTATTATGTCTTATGATTCTGTGGATTGACTGGGCTGTGTTGTAAAGTTCTTCTGGTGCATGTGGTACCAACCAGATCACTCACGTGGATGCATTCCACTGGGAAGCCTGGCGTGGGCTATGTATCCATGATGGCTTCATTCTCATGGCTGGTGCTTCACTGAGGTGGCTGGGACATCCCAGTTGACTGAGTCTGTCTGTCTGTCTGTCTCTCTGTCCAGGATCCCTCATCTAGTCTAACCTGAACTTCTTTCCATGGTAGCTGGATCCCAAGAAGGTGAACAGAGGCTGCAGGGCCAATTAAGGACTGGAAGTTACAATGTCATTTCCACTGCATTTGGTCAAAACAGCTCAACAAGCCAGCCCAGATTCAAAGGGAGGAGAAACAGACTTGAGCTGCATGCCTGTCCAGGGCTGAGAGGAATTGGCAGAGGCCATATTTTCAGACAATCTGCCACAAGTATTAACAGATATGTCTGTGTGCTCCCACGCTGCCCCCTCTCCAGGACATAAGCCCGTGACAAAGCACTAATTGCTCCCAGCACACTTACCTGCCGAGCCTAGGCTCCTTTCAAGCCAGCATCCCAAGTAGATTGGCCAGAGTCAGGGCAAGAGATGTGACCCATTTCTCAACCGAGCCATTAAGGAATATAGCAACTGCTAAAATTGTGTCTGAGATATGATTACACTAACTTTATAGCTATTGTGTCTGCAAATGAACTAAGAATGGGGACAAGTGTTAGGATTGTGGATGATGATTTCTGTCATGTTTTTGTGATAAATACTCAGTTTTAAATGTCCAGAGAAAGGAAAAATTAAGAGAGAATTTTACTACAGGACAAAGATTTTTGAAAAAGAAGAGAAAAAACCTCTGGAGTAAAGAGCAGGCATGGCTGGCCTAAAGAGTGGGGAGTTCAGAGGCATTCAGGAAAGGAAGCAGCTGACAAGCATTTACAGGGGTTCTAGAGAGAACAATTTTGATTTGAACTCAGGAGACCATACTTGGTTTCCAGCCAGAACAAGCTTGGCACTCCCCAGCTCTGGGGCTTGTGGAAATTGTCTAGCTGAGTGTAGATGTCTATCAGCTTGGAATGCAAAGGCACCTTTATGTATCTAACGCTGCTAGCTGAATTCTACAGCAAAGCTGGGTACATGCATTTGACCTGCTACCACAGGGTTTGAATTGATCCCTAAAATGCACCATAATGTGTTAAAATCAGTTTTGTGTTCTAAGATGCTGAGACTGTTATATTTTAGGCACCACTTTGTAAAAGGTTACTGAACAATAGTTGGGTCTACTTCCATAAAGACAGAGGCAAAAGAGGAGAAATCTTTGTTATTGCCTTTGGTGGTGATGGCAACTGAACTCACTAGGCACCAAAGTTAAGGGCCAAGGGATTTTCTAAGAGATCAAGTATTTATGGTGTCTTCTGACCTTTTAAATTATAGATATTCTTCACCTTATCCTTCCCTTAAAGCTAAATCCTGAGGTGTGGGCATTGTGTGTAATTTAAAGCAAGAATGTTTTTCCTTTTCCCCCATGCAGTGGTGATGTGGTGGGACGCATGTTGAATCTGGAGTCAGGAGACGTACTCCCTGAGGGGCATTTGTAGCGCACAGTGGGTTTGGGCATCAGCTATACATGGACTTGAAGGCAGACCCTGCCATTTCCCAGCTGGATGGCTGGCATGGCTCAGCTGATGAGTTTGTAAGATGGTAGTAATGGTGCCTGTCTTTCAGAGTTGTTACAAAGATATAAATATCTTCAAAATGCCCATGGCAAAATACCCATGGCAAAGGACTAACATCTGCAGAGCGCTTGCCATCTACCAGCTCTCATCATTTTATTAGTGTTTATCAGCCCACAGACCTTCAAATGAATGAATTTCATTCTTAGCCAAAGAATTTGAATTCTGCTGCAACTTAGTTAGAGGGAGCCAGTCCAGTTGCTAAGTAGTCCCAGATGTAGTGGCCCCGGACCCCCTCCCTAACAAGTATAAAGAGATCCTTTTGTGTTGAGGCTTCAAATGGACTATCTATGAGGCCAAATCACTACAGTTTCTGGAATTCAGGGAAAGAATTTTCCCCAGGTAAAATAGAAAATTGCCTTTCCTGACATCTAAGCCACCATCTGGGTTTCCTTCTACGTCAAGTATCATATTTTGGCTACTGTACCCTGTTAAAACACTTACCATAAGCTCTATGCTAGGGTATTTCAGGCCCTCCCCATAAAACTTCCTAAGCAGACATATCCTTTGGGAATATAAGGGATGGTCATGGATTAGGAGACAGATTGAAACACTTCAATTCATCACATAGGAAACCTTCATGAAAGTATTTTATTGAAGGGTTTCTTCTTTTGTTTTATTGTAAATGTAATGTTATTTAAGTCCAAAGTATTTCTGTATTGTCCTCTGCTGTAATGTTCATTGGGTCTGTCTGGCGGAGAGAAGCTCAAGGCTTTGTACAAATTCTCTCCTGGGCATTTTAGAAATACTCCTGTTGTTGGTGGTTTCAAGGTATTTGCCACTAAGTTTCTGTCTTGTGTTCATTCACTGTGTTCTAATGGCAAGTAGGAGCTGGGAAGTGTCTATTCATCAAACACATATTGAGTGTATACTGTGTGCCAGGCCCTTTACTAGACATGGGATACAGGGGGTAGTAAGACCAGGTCTCAGCCCTCAAAGTGCTCACAATATGGAGAAGGCCAACCTCTGACCAAGGCCTTTTCTTGTCCTCAGAAAGATTGATTCACCTATATGTACCTTATTGATTTATTGACTATGTGCAAGGTAGAGTGAGTGATTTTTCCCAACAACTCAGAGCCTGGCACCTTAGCACCATCTTCCATATTTAGATAAAGTAATGCTAAATGCTGTAACAAATACTGCTTCCCCCAAAATGTATAATGGACCAATAGGATAGAAGTTTGTTTCTTGTTCATATCAATCAGGTTCCAGGTTATCTTCACAGCATCCATATCTTCCATGTGGGTTCCAGTTTGTCTTTTCTTTCTATCACTTCATGTCTAGCTTTCCTTCCTGACTTCTGGTTCAACTGAGCTGTATCAGCTTTTGACACAACAATCAGCACAGACACTTCTACAGCAGCTCACATAGGGCAGAAGTTCTAATTTCCATAATAAATCCTTTATTCTGCATCAACCATAGTGAATCCACTTCTCTGCTCAAATCCTAACAAACACAGTGGGGATAGAAGCAGCCACCTCACAAGGCTTTAAGGATCAAAAGAGATAATGGATGAGGAATTGCTTTAAAGAATACAATGTATGTTTGTGCATGTGTGTCTTTAAAAAAAAGCACAATGGAAAAATTTCTTAATAAAACTCACAAGTATAATTCTTTCAAATATATACATTTTTAAAGCAGGACTCCTAGTCTCCCTAAGACCTGCTCTACTGTCTTTTTCCACTTGTTCAGGCCAAAATCTTGGCTCATCCCTGACATCACTCTCTCCCACACATTCTTTTTTATATCCAGAGCCCAGTCACTTCTCATCACCTCCACCACTAACTCCCTGGTCCAAGACCCCATGCCTCTTGTTGGGATTATGGTCTCTTCACCGGCCTCCCGGCTTTCACTCGTGCTCTGAAATGATCCAGTCAGTGTGCGTTAGATCGTATCATTCTCTGCACCCGGCCCACCCGTGGCTTCCCCTCTTGATGACGGCTCAGAAGTCCTTGTCGCTGACTGCTCATTTCTTCCTGCCTTTTCTCTCGCTCACTCTACTCTAGCCACACTGGCTTCCTTGTCACTCTTCAAACATGCCACATGTGTGCCAGTTCTCAAAACAAGGTAAAGTTTTTCAGAGAGAAGGAATCAGACTCTGGAATCATGGCACATCTGGGGATGTCTCTCGCCACCTGTGCACAAGTACAGAAGAGTAAACTCTATGACCACAGACTGAAGCTGGATGCCATTCTGGAAAGTGCTTTTTTACCAGCTATGAAATACAAATTGGGTTTACTGTTAGTATTATGGTTAACAATGAGAACTTAAATTTAGTTGTTATAATGCACAATAACATCTGTGTTTCTGTGGCTATCCAGGGTTTTCAAAGTCCTTTCATGTCAATGATTTTACTTAGTTCTCACATTAGCACTAGAGTTGGGTATTATTTTCCTCCTTTTTACAGATAGAAAAACTGAGGCCCAGAGGAATCTATTGACTTGAAGTCAAAGAGCTAGCAGTTGACAAAGGCAGAGTCTGCTGATGCCAGGCTCTGTTGTCCACTCTTTGTATGACAATTAGAAACTACTTGGAAGACCAAATTGATTTATTAGGAGAGTCAGATGGGAGTGAAAAAAGTTGTTTTTTTTTTCCATTGCCACTATCCTCAATTCAAAATGTATAATATAACTCAAAGCACTCAAAACAGCTAGCTGGCATGGAACAAAACCCTCACATCATTTTTCCCTTGGAATTTGGTTAAATGTTGCTAGATTCTTTTCTAACATACCATGTGCCCAACTTGCTGAACTTCTGTAGCAAAGTTGTGAGGAGGGGGCTACAAAGAAGTTTAGTTCTCATAAAAAATGAGAAAAGGCGCACATTTCTCAGCACTGCAAGTATGCCCCTTAAAAGCAACCAAAGGTTTCAAAAAACACACAATTTTCTGTCACTGAAGCAAGCACCTTGTTTACATCACTAGGACATTACCACGGACCCAGAAGTGCATATTCCTGGCACAGCGGAAAAGGCTCTGGTATTTGGAGCCAAGAAGCCCTTAGTGTGCTCTGTGGTTCTGATACTTGCCATTTGTTACTAATAAGCATCGCCATTCACTCAACGTTGATGCTAGATATTGTGCTTTACCTGCGTTATCTCACTTAGTTACCCCATTCCACCCACCAGTCCCATTAAGGAGGTTTTATGTATTTCCAGTTTATGTTTGAAAAAAGTAAGGCTCAAGATTACAAAGTTGCTATGTGAAAGAGGTGGGATTCCAACACAGGCCTACCTCACTCTAAAATCCATGATCCTGGCAATATGGCACATTAAGGCAGAGAGGAAAGGGCACAAGATCAGAGATGATGGCCTTAATTGACTTTAAAAGACTGTAGACAAAATCCATTTGGATCCAGGTTACCTACTACTTTGAGATACAGTCTCCCTCACAGGGTTGATTTGGAATTAGAGAAACCCATATAAAGGCCCCAGGACAATCCCTGGAACATAATAGCTATGAGTAAATGGCATTGGAGTTTGTGTAGAGCAATGGTTAGGAATGCTACTCTGGAGTGAGATTGCCTGGGTTCACATCCCGCTTCCTTCACTTAGTAGCTGTATGTCCTTGGACAAGTCACATAACCTCTCAAAGCCTAAACTTCCTCATGTATAAAATGGGGATAATAACTAACATATTATTGTAAAGATTAAATAAGATGATCCATACAAAGTACTTAGTACAAATAAGTGACTTGGCTCATTGTCATCACTGAGAAATTTTGACTTATCAATATGGTTACTTTTCAGTCCTCCTATGTGCTGCTTTTGCTCCAAGAACAAGGACTGTGACAGGAATTGTGGTGAGAAACAAATGGGGAAGGAGGGAAATCCTCCCATGTCCTCACGCCCCTCACATTCAGTAAGCCCTTCTGCATTGTGAGGAGACCCCCAAGGAGTCTGCTGGACCCAATGTCTCCCCTTATTCTAGCAGTTCAAGTTTCTGCATGTGATTTAGGGGGGTGAGCCGAGGCTGAGGCTTCGTGGCAAGAGTCTCCTAGGGCCCTGAAGTGAGGAAGCGGAGAGGGAGAGGAGGGCGGCAGGGGAGAGTGCAGGGTTCTTGCGAAGTGCGCTGGAGTCGGAGGCACTGTGTGCTGCTGTTGGATCCCAAGAAGATCGGTGGCTTCTGTGTTTACATTCCAGCATGGAAGGCACAGGGGGCCAGGGACTTGGAAAGAGTGAAGCTTCAGGCTGACTGTCACGGAGGGCAAGAGGGGGAAGTTGGGGCTGCTCTCTGGTTCCTTCTGGGGGCCCCGGGGGCAGCAGAGACTGTCTAGAGGTTTTGTGCTCTTTCCTTGGGACAAAATGTCTGAAGCATCCAGATTGCACAAGTCTCAGCTTAGCAGAGGTGAGAAGGTGTGCGAGGTGTGGCGTGAAAAGGCCTGCTCCTCTCAGGGGGTACATTTCTCCTCTGTCCAGGGCCCGGGGCCCACGTGTGACAGGAGCTGATGGGCCTGCCTAGAGTTAAGTGCTCTCTGAGTAGCTATGGTAGCTTTCCCTTCTGGAAACAAATGTGTGAGAAACCACTAGATTTCAGACCCTGAGTTACTTTCTGCCCTGAGGCTATCCTAGGATACTCCTGGGACTTCACCTTGGGCTTGAAGGATAGAATTTAATTATGAGGGTTTTTATGTTGCCTTTTTCTTTTCTGAGCTAAAAATATAAATAGAAGCCGTGTATACTATTCAGTGAAAACGAGGGAAAAGATAGTTTTACCAGAAAGACTACAACAATGGAGAAGAACACAGGGTCCGACACATAGTTGCTCAATGAATATTTGTTGAACAAATGAATGAGAAGCTCATACAGACAGAAAAAGGCTTGGAGGAAAAATAAAACCAAACCTCTAAAATGTTGGTATTGGTTGGTGATAGGATTAGTGGCTATTCTAATATTTTCTCAGTCCTCTAGAGTTTTGTGTTGTGGTAATAAGATTATTATAATAACAGGTAATTATGACCAAAGGGAAATTTGAGCCAAAATTAAGGGGTCATTCTTATATGAGGCAGAAGCCTGCTTCTAGAACCTGTCATTCAGCTGTGGAAACCATGGCCTGTCGTGGAAGGACATGTTTATATATCATTTTCACCTTTGCTCTTTCTGTTCAAAAAGAACTAAATCTCTTCCTACTTCAAGTGAAGGCATGCCAATCCTCTTTTCCCCCCAATTAATTAGTGACCAGTCTAACATCCTGTGAGGTTCTAAAGAGGGAGATGTTTGTAGAGGTTGATTAAGACATGGACAGATCATTTTATTGCCTTAAAATGTACTATTAATTCTGGGGGGAAAAATGTCCTTATAGTATATATATCTTTTCAGAAACCATATTTCCTGATTTTAACATTGGGTTGAGAACTAAAGTTTAGAGTAAACAGTTAACTTTTTACTACAAACTGGCATGGCCCTAAAGACTGACTCTTGTCCAACCAGGGATAGATTAGATGTGGGGAAAATCCTCTCCCAGACCTCCCTGTTCTTTTATGAGGAGTGGGTCTTAAAATATTTACCCATTATCTTCTAATCCTATAACCCTCCAGGCTAAAATAAAGCCTGCCAGGGGAACTGCAGCCATTTAGGATTAGTCCAGGGGAGCCTGGCTCCTGTGCTATCTGGTGACAAGATGGCATCATCTTCTTCATCTCCTAAGTCCTGGTCACAAATTCCATGCACTATGGGGAGGCACGGTTGCTATGGTAATAGGCTGACATAAGCACACCATGAACAAAAGTGGCATTTAAAAGGAACTTCACCTTTCCTTTCAACTACGCAGAAGCCCTCTTAGTCACAGAGTCAGGTTGAGGTATTTGAACTTCTGAGTAAAGGACAGGTCTGAGGCCCTGGCTGGGTAGGTCAGTTGGTTAGAGCATCATCCCAATATGTCAAGGTTGTGGGTTTGATCCCCAGTCAGGGCACATACAAGAATCAATCAATGAGGCCTACCCAGTGTGGCTCAGTTGGTTGGGAGTCCTCTCACAAAGTGAAAGGTCATGGATTTGATTCCTGCCTGGTCAGAGCACATGCCTGGGTTGTGGGTTCGATCGTTGAGTACGAGAAGCAACTGATCAATGTTTCTCTTTTACATCCATGTTTCTCTCCTCTTTCTCTCTCCCTTCCCCTCTCTCTGAAAATAAATAAATAAAATCTTTAAAAAAGTCAATCAATGAATGCATAAATAAGTGGAACAACAAACCCATGTTTCTCTCTCTTCCTCTTTCTAAAATAAAAAAAAATTAAAATATTAAAAAACAAAAACAGGTCTACAAAGTCCTAATATTGGAAGTTCCTGGAAAGCATCTTCCATATCAGGGACTCCCATTCCATTCTCATTGGGAAGTTGCCATGGGGATCTTGGTTTTATTCCTGGCTCTGCCAAGAACTGATGGGGTGACATGTTGCTTCTTTAGGCTTCAGTTTCCTTGTGTAAAGTGGGAACAATAACCCTCACCTCACAGGGGTGTTGTCCAGATGAAATGAGATAAGGCAGGTGAGAGTGCCTGACCGGTGGGCACTGCTCAATCATTTGACACTCTCTCCTCCTTTTACTACAAAGAATCAGGACAGTGCCTAGCACACTCAAGTCTGTCAACTGCTACACCAAGCTAGGCTAAGTCATTCCACATATCCCACCTGAGTCAGAGCTTTCAACTAACGCCCAGCGAACTGTGGCTCAGCTTCGTGACCAGTCATCCAGGAGCTCCGGGTCAAATTTCCTCAAAGATTTATTGGGTAGGACTCGTGCTGCTCTGGGTGAGTGGGCCCACACCCTGGTGTCTGAGAGCTGGTGGTGGTGGTTGCATTTTGTTGTTGGTTTGTTTATTTTAAATATCCACATCCTGTCCCATAGCTGGGGCATAAAATCAAGCTTTAGTTGTGGGATTTGTGTTTGCTTTATTCACTAGCTGAGTCGGTCAGGAGTTTAACCAAGGTCAATGCCTTTATGTTCCTTGGATCCTGCAAAGGGACTCTAGCAGTTGCTGGCTACTAAATCTACTGGTGTACAAAAAAAGGAACTTAAAACAATTTGACCCACACAGTCTGGTTGCTCTTAGGATAAATTCATTTTTGTTTTGCTTAGAAAACAATAACAACAAACTTCTAAATGTTTCTGTTTTTATTTTGCACAGGCAGCTTTGGCAATGGGGATTTTTGTTTAAAAATAAAGAAATAAATGTGGCAGCTCTCACAGCTGCAAATCATTGATTCAGCTCCACTTACAGAGAGAGAGAGAGAGAGAGAGAGAGAAGGAAAAAGAAAAAGAAAAAGAAAAAGGAAAAGGAAAAGGGAAAGAAGAGAAATAGAAAAAAAGCGGTTAGCCTTATTGCCAGAGGATGGCTTCTTGTCAGTTCCCATAAAGTCTTCCTCACGTCCATTCTCTCAGAACATTTCAGAAGTCTGGAAAGTACTTGATTTGTAAAGGCAGCGAGTAGACAAAATAGAGCTTCTCAAAATTATTTTTCAAACTGTAATAACAGTGTGTACTGTTTTGTGATAAACATAATACATGTTCATAGAAGAAAAATGAGAAACTGTTGAAAAACAGAAAGGGGAAGAATTTCTGGCCATCCAAACACAACTATTACTGATGTTTTTGTGTACTTTCTAGCAGTCTTTTTTTTTTTTTTACATGTGTTTCCTCATTTGTTTCTCATAGATATAATGATGGGGTGTGTGTGCTTTCTGTACTCTGCATCTCTCACATAACAGATAATATCATTTACGGAAACCTTGCAATGTGCCAAGTACTGTCTGCCATTACTCAGTATCTTAAGCCAGCTTGACACTCTCTTGTGTCCATTATCATCATCAGCTACATAAACCTGATTCAGTTCCTGTATGTTTCTCTGGCATCACATTGTGTGAAAATAGCTGGATGGAGTTTCCCCCAGTTTGAAGGGTATTTGAGGGTGGCGTTACTTCAGATTTCAGCGACATGACATGAAATTTTTACCATGGGAAGCCTTAGGTGGAAGGGGGTCTCATCTTTTTTTATTTCTACCAATAAGGAAGTATCGTGACACTTTATTCTGAAGTTTTTGCTGAGTTGAGTTCAGACATTTATACTTTTAGAATTTTGCTGTAACTTTATGGTTTGGTTCAATACATTTTAAAACAATCATAATTTTTCCCAATGGGGACATATAAGAAATTATACCTGACCTAATGCCCTCTAAAGGAAATAATTCACTGTTAGGAAGATTTTTTTTTTAAGGGAATTTTAAAAGAGTCTAATGTATCAGTCAGGATGGGATCAATGTATGAAACCCAAAGAGGGGACATGTAATGAGACTTTTCTTCTTGGCAGTTGGCCAAGAGAGACACACTTTCCAAGGGC